>NC_083319.1:49419888-50067317 GCF_963455315.2 Globicephala melas
TTCCCCGGGAGAACGCACAGCACGCCTCAGGCTGGTGCAATGTCACGCTGGCCTCTGCCGCCGCAGGCCCGCCCCGCACTCCGTGCCCCTCCCTTCCCCGTGGCCTGAGTGAGCCAGAGCCCCCGAATCAGCGACTCCTTTAACCCCGTCCTGTCTGGACGAAGAACAGATGCCCTCAGGCGACCTACACGCAGAGATGAGTCCAAATCCAAAGCTGAACCCCCAGACCTGTGCGAACAAAGAAGAGAAAGGGAAATCTCTCCCAGCAGCCTCAGGAGCAGCGGATTAAAGCTCCACAATCAACTTGATGTACCCTGTATCTGTGGAATACCTGAATACACAATGAATCATCCCAAATTGAGGAGGTGGACTTTGGGAGCAAGAATGTATATATATATTTTCCCCTTTTTCTCTTTTTGTGAGTGTGTATGTGTATGCTTCTGTGTGTGATTTTGTATGTATAGCTTTGCTTTTACCATTTGTTCTAGGGTTATGTCTGTCCTTTTTTTGTGTATAGTTTTTAGCACTTGTTATCATTGGTGGATTTGTTTTTTGGTTTGGTTACTCTCTTCTTTCTTTCTTTTTTTTTATTACTTAAAAAGTTTTTTAAAATTATTTTTTATTTTACTAATTTTATTTTATTTTACTTAATTTTATTTATTTTATATTATCTTCTTCTTTCTTTTTTTTCTCCCTTTTATTCTGAGCCATGTGGATGAAAGGCTCTTGGTGCCCTAGCCAGGCGTCAGGGCTGTGCCACTGAGGTGGAAGAGACAAGTTCAGGACACTGGTCCACAAGAGACCTCCCAGCTTCACGTAATATCAAACGGCAAAAATCTCCCAGAGATCTCCATCTTAACGCCAAGACCCAGCTCCACTCAACGGCCAGCAATCAACAGTGCTGGACACCCCATGACAAACAACTAGCAAGACAGCAACACAACCCCATCCATTAGCACAGAGGCTGCCTAAAATCATAATAAGGCCATAGACACCCCAAAACACACCACCAGACGTGGACCTGCCCACCAGAAAGACAAGATCCAGCCTTATCCACCAGAACACAGGCACCAGTCCCCTCCACTAGGAAGCCTCCAAAACCTACTGAACCAACCTTAGCCACTGGGCACAGACAACAAAAACAATGGGAACTACAAACCTGCAGCCTGCGAAAAGGACACCCCAAACACAGTAAGTTAAGCAAAATGGGAAGAGAGAGAAACACACAGCAGATGAAGGAGAAAGGTAAAAACCCAACAGATGTAACAAATGAAGAAGAAATAGGCAGTCTACCTGAAAAATAATTCAGAATAAAGGTGGTAAAAATGATCCAAAATCTTGGAAATAGAATGGAGAAAATATAAGAAACATTTAACAAGGAACTAGAAGAACTAAAGAGCAAACAAACAGGGATGAACAACACGATAAATGAAATTTAAAATTCTCTAGAAGGAATCAATCACAGAATAATTGAGGAAGAAGAACGGATAAGTGACCTGGAAGATAAAATAGTGGAAATAACTACTGCAAAGCAGAATAAAGAAAAAAGAATGAAGAGAATTGAGGACAGTCCCAGAGACCTCTGGGACAACATTAAACACACCAACATTCAAATTATAGGGGTTCCAGAAGAGGAAGAGAAAAAGAAAGGGACTGAGAAAATATTTGAAGAGATTATAGTTGAAAACTTCCCTAATATGGGAAAGGAAATAGTTAATCAAGTCCAGGAAGCACAGAGAGTCCCATACAGGATAAATCCAAGGAGAAATACGCCAAGACACATAGTAATCAAACTATCAAAAATTAAGTACAAAGAAAACATATTAAAAGCAGCAAGGGAAAAACAACAAATAACACACAAGGGAATCCCCATAAGGTTAACAGCTGATCTTTCAGCAGAAACTCTGCAAGCCAGAAGGGAGTGGAAGGACATATTTAAAGTGATGAAGGAGAAAAACCTACAACCAAGATTACTCTACCCAGCAAGGATCTCATTCAGATTTGATGGAGAAGTTAAAACCTTTACAGACAAGCAAAAGCTAAGAGAATTTAATACCACCACCAGCTTTACAAGAAATGCTAAAGGAACTTCTCTAGTCAGGAAACACAAGAGAAAGAAAAGACCTACAATAACAAACTCAAACAATTAAGAAAATGGTAATAGGAACATACATATCGATAATTACCTTAAAGGTAAATGGATTAAATGCTCCAACCAAAAGACACAGACTGGGAGAATGGATACAAAAACAACACCCGTATATACACTGTCTACAAGAGACCCACTTCAGACCTAGGGACACATACAGACTGAAAGTGAGGGGATGGAAAGAGATATTCCATGCAAATGGAAATCAAAAGAAAGCTGGAGTAGCAATTCTCATATCAGACAAAATAGACTTTAAAACAAAGACTATTTATTACAAGAGACAAAGAAGGACATTACATAATGATCAAGGGATCAATCCAAGAAGGAGATATAACAATTGTAAATATTTATGCACCCAACATTGGAGCATCTCAATACATAAGGCAAATACTAACAGCCATAAAAGAGGAAATTGACAGTAACACAATCACAGTAGGGGACTTTAACACCCCACTTTCACCAATGGACACATCATCCAAATGAAAATAAATAAGGAAACACAAGCTTTAAATGACATTTTAAACAAGATGGACTTAATTGATATTTATAGGACATTCCAGCCTAAAACAACAGAATACACATACTTCTCAACTGCTTATGGAACAGTCTCCAGGATAGATCAAATCTTGGGTCACAAATCAAGCCTTGGTAAATTTAAGAAAATTGAAATTGTATCAAGTGTCTTTTCCAACCACAATGCTATGAGACTAGATATCAATTACAGGAAAAAATCTGTAAGAAATACAAACACATGGAGGCTAAACAATACACTACTTAATAACCAAGAGGTCACTGAGGAAGTCAAAGAGGAAATAAAAAAATAACTAGAAAAAAATGACAATGAAAACACGATGACCCAAAATCTATGGGATGCAGCAAAAGGAGTTCTAGGAGGGAAGTTTATAGCAATACAATCCTACCTTAAGAAACAAGAAACATCTCAAATAAACAACCTAATCTTACACCTAAAGCAATTAGAGAAAGAAGAACAAAAACCCCCAAAGTTAGCAGAAGGAAAAAAATCATAAAGATCGGATCAGAAATAAATGAAAATGAAATGAAGGAAATGGTAGCAAAGATCAATAAAACTAAAAGCTGGTTCTTCGAGAAGATAAAATTGATAAACCATTAGCCAGACTCATCAAGAAAAAAAGGGAGAAGACTCAAATCAACAGAATTAGAAATGAAAAAGGAGAAATAACAACTGACACTGTAGAAATACAAAGGATCATGAGAGATTACTACAAGCAACTCTATGCCAATAAAATGGACAACCTGGAAGAAATGGACAAATTCTTAGAAATGCAAAACGTTCCGAGACTGAACCAGGAAGAAATAGAAAATATGAACAGACCAATCACAAGCACTGAAATTTAAACTGTGATTAAAAATATTCCAACAATCAAAAGCCCAGGACCAGATGGCTTCACAGGCGAATTCTATCAAGCATTTAGAGAAGAGCTAACACCTATCCTTCTCAAACTCTTCCAAAATATAGCAGAGGGAGGAACGCTCCCAAACTCATTCTACGAGGCCACCATCACCCTGATACCAAAACCAGACAAAGATGTCACAAAGAAAGAAAACTACAGGCCAATATCATTGATGAACATAGATGCAAAAATCCTCAACAAAATACTAGCAAACAGAATCCAACAGCACATGTAAAGGATCATACACCATGATCAAGTGGGGTTTATTCCAGGAATGCAAGGATTCTTCAATATATGCAAATCAATCAATGTGATACACAATATTAACAATTCAAGGAGAAAAACCAAATGGTCATCTCAATATATGCAGAGAAAGCTTTTGACAAAATTCAGCACCCATTTATGATAAAAAACCCTCCAGAAAGTAGGAATAGAGGGAATTTTCCTGAACATAATGAAGGCCATATATGACAAACCCACAGCCAACATCATCCTCAATGGTGAAAAACTGAAACCATTTCCACTAAGATCAGGAACAAGACAAGGTTGCCCACTCTCACAACTATTGTTCAACATAGTTTTGGAAGTTCTGGCAAAGCAATCAGAGAAGAGAAAGAAATAAAAGGAATCCAGATTGGAAAAGAAGAAGTAAAGCTGTCACTGTGTGCGGATGACATGATACTATACATAGAGAATCCTAAAGATGCTACCAGAAAACTACTAGAGCTAATCAGTGAATTTGGTAAGTAGCAGGATACAAAATTAATGCACAGAAATCTCTTACATTCCTATACACTAATGATGAAACATCTGAAAATGAAATTAAGAAAACACTCCCATTTACCATTGCAACAAAAAGAATAAAATACCTAGGAATAAACCTACCTAAGGAGACAAAACACCTGTATGCAGAAAATTATAAGACACTGATGAAAGAAATTAAAGATGATACAAGTAGATGGAGAGATATACCATGTTCTTGGATTGGAAGAATCAACATTGTGAAAATGACTCTACTACCCAAAGCAATCAACAGATTCAATGCAATCCCTATCAAACTACCACTGGCATTTTTCACAGAACCACAGCTAAAAATTTCACAATTTGTATGGAAGCACAAAAGACCCCAAATAGCCAAAGCAATCTTGAGAAAGAAAATCGGAGCTGGAGGAATCAGGCTCCCTGACTTCAGAGTATACTACAAAGCTACAGTAATCAAAACAGTATGGTACTGACACAAAAACAGAAATATAGATCAACAGAAAAGGATAGAAAGCCCAGAGATAAACCCATGCACATATGGCCACTTTATCTTTGATAAAGGAGGCAAGAATATACAATGGGGAAAAGACAGCCTCTTCAATAAGTGGTGCTGGGAAAACTGGACAGCTACATGTAAAAGAATGAAATTACAACACTCCCTAACACCATACACAAAAATAAACTTAAAATGGATTAAAGACCTAAATGTAAGGCCAGACACTATCAAACTCTTAGAGGAAAACATAGGCAGAACACTCTATGACATAAATCACAGCAAGATCCTTTTTGACCCACCTCCTAGAGAAATGCAAATAAAAATAAAAATAAACAAATGGGACCTAATGAAAATTAAAAGCTTTTGCACAGCAAAGGAAACCATAAACAAGATGAAACAAAACCCTCCGAATGGGAGAAAGTATTTGCAACTGAAGCAACTGACAAAGGATTAATCTCCAAAATTTGCAAGCTGCTCATGCAGCTCAATATCAAAAAAACAAACAACCCAATCCAAAAATGGGCAGAATACCTAAATAGACATTTCTCCAAAGAAGATATACAGATTGCCAGCAAACACATGAAAGAATTCTCAACATCGTTATTCATTAGAGAAATGCAAATCAAAACTACAATGAGATATCATCTCACACCAGTCAGAATGGCCATCATCAAAAAATCTACAAACAATAAATGCTGGAGAGGGTGTGGAGAAAAGGGAACCCTCTTGCTCTTGGGAAGTATTCCTTGGGTGGGAATGTAAATTGATACAGCCACTATGGAGAACAGTATGGAGGTTCCTTAAAAACTAAAAATAGAACTACCATACGACCCAGCAATCCCACTACTGCACATATACCCTGAGAAAACCATAATTCAAAAAGAGTCATGTACCAAAATGTTCATTGCAGCTCTATTTATAATAGCCAGGACATGGAACCTACCTAAGTGTCCATCAACAGATGAATGGACAAAGAAGATGTGGCACATATATACAATGGAATATTACTCAGCCATAAAAATAAACGAAATTGAGTTATTTGTATTGAGGTGGATGGACCTAGAGTCTGTCATACAGAGTGAAGTAAGTCAGAAAGAGAAAAACAAATACCATATGCTAACACACATATATAGAATTAAAAAAAAAAAAAGAAAAGTTCTGAAGAACCTAGGGGCAAGATGGGAATAAAGACACAGACCTACTAGAGAATGGACTTGAGGATACAGGGAGGGGGAAGGGTAAGCTGGGATAAAGTGAGAGAGTGGCATGGACATATATACACTACCAAACCTAAAATAGATAGCTAGTGGGAAGCAGCCACATAGCACAGGGAGATCAGCTCGGTGCTTTGTGACCACCTAGAGGGGTGGGATAGGGAGGGTGGGAGGGAGGAAGATGCAATAGGGAAGAG
Source organism: Globicephala melas (assembly GCF_963455315.2). Taxonomy (NCBI): domain Eukaryota; kingdom Metazoa; phylum Chordata; class Mammalia; order Artiodactyla; family Delphinidae; genus Globicephala; species Globicephala melas. The sequence goes on from NC_083319.1 coordinate 49,426,140, forward strand.
ATAGGGGGACATATGTATACGTATAACTGATTCACTTTTTTATAAAGCAGAAACTATCACACCATTGTAAAGCAATTATACTCCAATAAAGATGTTAAAAAAATGTCTATAAATAAGTAATGCTGGAGAGGGTGTAGAGAAAAGGGAACCCTCCTACATTGTTGGTGGGAATCTAAGTTGATGAAGCCACTATGGAAAAAAGTATGAAGTTTCCTCAAAAAACTAAAAATAGAATTACCATATGATCCAGCAGTGCCACTCCTGGGCATATATATGGACAAAACTATAATTCAGAAAGATATATGCACCCCTATGTTCATAGCAGGACTATTCACAATAGCCACGACATGGAATCAAGCTAAATGTCCATTGATAGATGAGTGGATAAAGAAAATGTGTTATTTATATACAATGGAATACTACTCAGCCATATGTAGTATGGCTACTTTGCAGCAACATGGATGCAACTAGAGATTATCATACTAAGTGAAGTAAGACAGACAGAGAAAGACAACTACCATATGATATCACTTATATGTGGAATCTAAAATATGATACAAATGAACGTATCTATGAAATCGAAACAGATTCACAGACATAGAGAACAGACTTGTGGTTGTCAAGGGGGAGGGATTGACTGGGAGTCTGGGGTTAGCCGATACAAACTATTACATATAGAATGGATAAACAACAAGGACCTACTGTATAGCACAGGGAACTATATTCAATATCCTGAGATAAATCATAATGGAAAAGAATATTTTAAAATGTGTATATATGTATAACAATCATTTTGTTGTTCAGCAGAAATTAACACAACATTGTAATCAACTATACTTCAATTAAAGAAAAAAAAAAAGAAAAAAATCATTTCACCACTTAGTTAATGAAGTTTCCTCTGTGTATGAAATATTTCATTTATTCCATCCTAATGAGATTGACAGCTGGAATTTAATCTTGGACATAATTTACATACAATAAAATTCACCCTTTTAATGCAGTTCAGTGTTTTTTAGTATACTCACAAAGTTGTGCAACCATTACCACTATCTATTTTCAGAATCTTTTCATCCCCCCCAAAGGAAATTCCATACTCATTAATAGTCATTCCTCATTTTTCCCTCCCCCTAGCCTCTGGAAACCACGAATCTACTTTCTGTGTATATGGATTTACCTATACTGGAAATTCCATATGAATGGAATTATATAATACGTGGTCTTTTGTGACTGACTTCTTTCACTTAGCACAGTGTTTTTGAGGTTTATTATGTTGTAGCATATATCAAAATTTCATTCATTTTTTTTTTTTTCTTTTTTTGTGGTACGTGGGCCTCTCACTGCTGTGGCCTCTCCCATTGCAGAGCACAGGCTCCAGACGCACAGGCTCAGCGGCCATGGCTCACGGGCCCAGCCGCTCCGCGGCATGTGGGATCTTCCCGGACCGGGGCACAAACCAGTGTCCCCTGCATCGGCAGGCGGATTCTCAACCACTGCACCACCAGGGAAGCCCCTCATTCTTTTTTGAAGCTGAATAATATTCTATTTTATGGATATATCACTATTATTTATCCCCTCATCAGTTGGACATTTGTGTTGTTTCTACTTTTGATTAATATTAACAATGCTAATATGAACATTTTTGTGCAACTTTTTATGTAGACATAAGTTTCAATTCCCTTAGGTATATGCTTAGGAGTGAAATTGTTAGGTCATATGGTAACTCTACATTTAACCCTTTGAGGAGCTGCCAAACTGTTTTCTGAAGTGGCAACACCATTTACATGTCTACTAACAGCGTATGAGAGTTCAACTTCTCTACATGTTCACCAACACTTGTTACTGTCCATCTTTAAAAAAATTATTACAGCCATCCTAGTAGATGTGAAGTGGTATCTAATAGTGCTTTTGATTTGCATTTTTCTAATGGCTAATGATGTAGAACATCTTTTCATGTGCCTATAGGCCATTTATGTATCTTCTTTGGAGAAATGTCTATTTAAGTCCTTTGCTCATTTAAAAAAATTGGGTTATTTATCTTTTTCTTGTTATAAGAGATTCTACATAATCTGGATACTAGATTTTATCAGACACATGATTTGCAAATATTTTTTTCCCATTCTGTAGGTTGTCTTTTCGCTTTCTTAATGGTCTTCTTTGAAGTACAGAAGTTTTTAATTTTGATGAAGTCCAATTTTCTATTTTTTCTTTGGTTGTGTGTACTTTTGGTGTCATAACTAGGAATTAATTGTTTAATTTAAGGTCATGAAGGTTTACACCTATGTTTTCCTCTAAGAGTTTATAGTTTTAGCTCTTACATTTAGGTCTTTGATATATTTTGAGTTAATTTTTGCCCATTAAATTGTCTGGACACTTCCGTTGAAAATCAATTAAGCATAGATATAAAGGTTTATTTCTGACCTGTCAGTTCTAGTCCATTGATCTATGTCTATCCTTATGCCACTACCACACAGTCTTGCTTACTATAGCTTTGTAGTAACTTTGAAAATGAGAAGTGTGAGCCTTCTGACTTCATTCTTATTTTTCAAGACTGTTTTGACTATTCTGGGTCCCTTGCATTTCCATATGCACCTAAAGATCAGGATAGGATAGGGTAAGTTAAAATACCACAAAGTTCACTGTTCTTACTGATACTCAATCCTTTTCCTTGAATAAATGTTTATGGGGAGAGGATTTTCTGAAGTCCTTACTCTACCATTCCTGCAGACATCACTCCATTTCCCAACTTTTTAACCAGTAAGAATAGAAAACAATGCTTCAGAGATGTTAAACACAAACAAGAAAAAGGCAAAGGATGGCAGAAATCACATGTGGACTGGGTTGTTGACTATGATGCATGGGGCCAAGGGTCTGGGGGAGATTTACTAGCCACAGTGTTGGAAACATGATGACAGGAGGGGAGGGAAGGACCCTTTTCAAATACTACTGCTTAGGTAATTTGAACTAATTTATGAGATAGTTATTGGAAATGATAAAATCTTTATAAGGGGTCAGAAAAGGTCCATAAACTTCCAAACAGATTTTTTTTTAAAGTCAGCAGTCAAAACCAATAATTAAACCATCCTGCCAGAATGGACAGGCTCCACATGCCTCAGGGTCTGAAGGTGTCTTCTAGTCACATGCAGGCATCAGAAAACAACAGAAAAGGCTTTTCTGTTCCAGTGAAGGCAGACATAAAAACTGAGTCTTGAGGTCATCCTCAAATGCTACACATATCTGCACAGCTCGAGCTCAATGTATTAATGACTTCTATTAGCCAAGCCACAGTGTGATGGGACTAAATCCCAGGCCATCACTATGGTGGTATGGCCAGGGCATAAATCACGAGGGACTTCTTGGTATCCCTGCAACTCTTTTTGCTAATGAATGTACTGGCATTCAGGTGTGATAATCATGCTGGGGTGGCCATATGGAACAGTGGTTGCAAAGCATAACCTTGGCTTAAAACTTCATCGTGCATATGCTAAATGCATCATCAGTCTCTTTACCTGCAAAATGGGAATAATAAACAGTGGAGTCCTATTACATATACATTCAATATTTGAGAAATCACTCAGTATACTTAGAAAATGACAAACCAACTAAAGCACTCCAACCAGTGCAATACATACATACTTGTATGAAATAGGTTTTTCATACGAATAGCCACTAAATGAAATTTATTTTATGTATTTCAACACAAAAAGGAAAATCGGCTGTGTTGTACATAGAAATGGTATAACATATAGAAAACCATGTATGCTATACTCTGTGTAATTTAAGGAACTTTCAAGGGCAATTTTGACGGTATCCAATTTTCACTTTTCATGCTGACTTTAGAATGTAAAGCTCAAGTGAGAAATGATTTCATATCTACAGAGTTGTTGTGGAAACCTGATGAAAATGATATATATAAAAATGCCTTGTAAAGTGTAATGTTAATCGTTAATTATTTCTCTTCTCATCATGGCGGCAGGGGTGGGGGGAGTCCTTTAGTTGTTCAACAGAAAGAAATTTATATTGTCTTCTTACTTTTTTTCCACTATGGTTCAGAGGTGATATTCGTTCAGGTAACAGACCAGCAGCACATTCACAATGCTGACATGAGAACAGTCTTCATTCTTTTCAACCTAATTGACTCTGCTGTTGAAATCTACACGTTTGTCCTCTTGAGTACTAGGGCTCTCCTGGCTGCCCATCCTCAGCAGTTCCCATCCTCACAGCTAAGCCCCATGGCTCTCACCCAGGATTAACCACCATCTGAAGTAGAATTCAATATATTTACCCCTGATATCGTTCTGGCTGAAACCTTGTGACCCAGGTCTGATAATGCTGCCTACATCTGTTTGTTTAGTTCTTAGTGTCTCGCATGTGTAAGACAAGGACACTGCCTTCTTTTTGGCAGCTTCCTTCCCAGGGCTGAAGTCCAGTCCCTGAACTCAGGCAAGGATCTTCTTGCCAGATTTCCTGAATGCCCTACTGCCTGCCTGTCTGGATTGGGCCCTGTCTGTGGAAGCAGAGTGGTTAAAACTCTGTGGCTATCACTCCAGCCAGATATTGGTTGAAATCCCAAACACACTACTTACAAATCATGTCACTTTCAGCCAGTCACATATGCTGAGACTCACTTTCTTCACAGGTAAAATGAGGATGCTAAATACCGACTTTGCAGAGTTTTAAAGAAGATTAAATAAGATTAGCTCTTAGCACAGTGTCCAAGGGCATGTGGTAAGCTCTTAATGAATGTTAGGTCTTATTTTTCCAAAGATCTGATCAGCATGATTTTCCTGATGGCTAGCCCATCTCATCTTCTCATACCGGACCTCCCTGATATTAACTGCTACTAGTTCTGCCTGCTGCCTATTGTCTTGCCCTTCTGACACCGACTTCTGCCCACTGTATGGAAGATCCATGTGCAGCTGCATCCATTCTCCCTAGTGCCTGCTCTACTACTCTGGGCACATCTTTTTCTAGGTTCCAGCCCCTCCCGGTCTGTCCCGTCCCATTGCCCAACTATATTTCCTGTTGGCTATCATCTTTAGGCTCCACCAGCTGATCAAATCAGCCTGGACAATAATACATGCAAAGCATCTGGCAAATGCTCATAAAGTATTTTGCAAAGAACCAGATTCCTTTCATGGAGAGAGGAGGCTTCCATTGCAACTGCATCCTGAATTATGTATCAGCCATCAGCTTACATTTAAAAGGAGTCTTGCTTTCTTTGCACATCAAAGACTTTGCAAAAATTAAAAAGTATAGAAAATGCAATGGGTACAGGGGTTCTCAAAAACAGTTGATTGTGTTATTAGAAAACAAATGGTATAGCATTCCCCAAATGTAAAAACTGTATTAAATATTTGTTAATCAGTCAGATTGACAATTATTTATAAATGTACTGGTTACCTCTGGCAGAAGAATGTTCTGTTCTGAAAATATCTAAGAAAAATCACAAATGTCTCTGACTTACATAAACTATTCTCACCTTCTGTTTGAAGTTTCCAACTTTACTATTATCCTCTGTAGTTGTTTAGTGAATCACTATATGAGTATAATTTTGATCATATGAAAATGAAGACAGCTTTCAAGAATTCATCTCGGACTTCCTGGTAGCACAGTGGTTAAGAATCTGCCTGCCAATGCAGGAGACACGGGTTTGATCCCTGGTCTGGGAAGATCCCACATGCCACGTAGCAAATAAGCCCGTGTGCCACAACTACTGAGGCTGAGCTCTAGAGACTGTGAGCCACAACTACTGAAGCCCACATGCTCCACAACAAGAGAAGCCACCGCAATGAGAAGCCCGCGCACCACAACAAAGAGCAGCCCCCGCTCGCCGCAACTAGAGAAAGCCCGCGCGCAGTAACGAAAGACCCAACACAACCAAAAATAAATTAATTAATTTTAAAAAAACAGAATTCATCTCAAATCATCTGTTAAGAAACAAAGTTCAAAGGGGACTAGCATTCATTGCACTGCAGGCACTAGGTTCTCGACATACATTCTTCTCTCTTAATCCTGACGAATGATCCTGTCAGGTGGGAATTATCACTTTACAAGGGAGGAAACAGAGCTTCACGAAGGCTAATTCAGCAGTCCAAGGTCACAGCTAGTAAGTGAAGGTTTGGCTCCGAGTCCATGCATTTCCCTCTGCTCTATGCTGCTTCCAAATATTTCCCTGTATGTCTCTTTATTAATTTACCTTTTCATGAGTGTACTAACCTTCCTATGTCAGGAGAGCAAAGTTTTCCTCCTTTTCCTTACACTGGGATCCTGAAGGGATGGATAGTTTTATATGGTAGCCCGTATAGACTTTTCTACAAATGCTATTCCTTTCCATAACACAGTAAGCAGATGAACTTTTCTATCACATTGCCTCACATCTAAAAGGGTTTTAAATACATAGTTTTCTAAAATTAGGGTATGCCTTATAACTGACCCACAGTAGGGCACCTTTCCCCCACCAAAAGGATGTTAACAAATCGATGGTTAGAATCAATGCATACAGGATAAGTTTTTGCACCTGCACTCTGGTTAGTGACAGTGGACAGAGAGACCCCACAGTCTTGGGCTCAGAGAACCCTAGCCAATTTCACCTATAAATATTGCTGGGAAGTGGGGAGCAGGGCAACATGGAAATGAAGGGTTTTCAAGCCACTCAGAGTGAGGGCAACATTGACAGACCAGAGACCTGTAAGTAAAAGGCACAGCCCAGAATTTCAACCCAGTGTCTTAATAAGTATTTACTAACTTATACAGAGCAGAAGGCACCATGTGTGTTTCTCATGGGTAATCCATTTCCATGCTGTATTTGGACCCCTAGGTGCCAGACGACAGGGTGCTCTGTACTGTCTAACATAAAACAAGTCCATCAGGCTCCCAATCTCCCTGCTGGGTTAGAAAGGATCACTCTACAAATTTTGCAAGTCACATCTGTTTTCAGTCAATGTTTTTAATGGGAATAGCTTCCTTTCTTCTTTCTTTTTGCCATATGAGGTCCTTAATAATGACACAGTTTCAAGAAACTTCTCGTTCCCATTCAATGGAACTGCACGAACCACCTGGCTTTTGGTTAGCTTCAGTGGATAAGGAGATGAATGAGGTTTAAGAGGCATGAGCTTAAATCTAAATCCTCCCAGAAATCAATATACCAAGGGTGGTTGATTTGTAGCACAACTTTATAGACAGGACCCGCTTCTGAAATGCAACTTATGGAATAATCTATAATTGAGAAGTGAGTAGCATTTGCAGTTTTATTTTGGTCCCAAGCGGTAAGAAACCCCTCCCAGAATGAAACCTTCCATGGTGCAGCAAAGAGGCTCTACCCTTTGTAGTAGTTTTGCTCCTACCTTCTACTTCTGGCTCTTCTCTGTGGGGATTTCCATCTTTGTTTGTCTCTTCAGGGTTTGTACTTCACTGGGTCTGGGTCTGGTTTCTCTGCCCTGATGAGTCTTCTTCATTGTGGCAGGAACTGCTAATTGCACACCCAGTATCTCTGCTTTCTCTCTAAAGAACCATAATTTGATGGGGCTGCCAATGTACCCAGCCACAACATTGCTGTTGCCATGCCACCCCTGTACGTGGAGGTGGCCAATGACTGAGTTCTAGACAGAGATGTAAGAGAAAGTTGTTGGATGGGGCTTCCAAGAAAGCTCCTTAAAGAGGGCCTCAGTCAGCTGGTCTGTCTCTTTTGTCCTTCTCCCTTCCTTCTTCTTCCTGTCTGAGGTGTGGATACAGCAGGTTGGAGCTGAGTGGCCATCACAAAACTAAGATGTGCAGAGGTAACCGACTCATTCCAGGTAGCCTGGGACTTCCCTGGTTTTAAAATGGAAAGTCTCATGTCTGGGGAACCCCTTCAGTCCCAGGCAAACCAACACAGTTGGTCAACCTAGCAGGCAACCCTGAGGATGGAAGCCATTGCTGTGTGTAGGGCAGAAACCCAGAAGGAGCTGGCTATTCTTACTTATATTGTCGAGTCTTCTAAACATTCTGACTTCCTACCTCTGCACTATTCATTATGAAAGAGAAAAACAAATCTCCGTTTAAACCACCATTATTTAGGTTTTTTTCTGCTTCAGGCTTCCAAACTACCTGATTCACCACTCCTATGTCTTCCAGCGTAATTTTTATACAGGTGATTCCCAAGTCTAGTTCACAAACTGGGTCCCTTATTATCCTCCAAACCCATACATCTAACTTCCTGCTGGGTGTCTCCATTTGGACACGTCATAGACACAAACTCCTCTCTTTCCTCAAAATCCTGCTCTTCCTCTGTGCTCCAAATCCAAGTGAATGGAGCCCTGACTATCCAATGACCAATTGAGAAATCTCAGTATTTTCATTGATTCCTCCACCTCCTTCCTTCTCCAAAATTGTATCAATCTTGATGACTTAACTTCCTAAATTTCTCTCACAGCCATCCATTCCACCAAGTTCCCTCCACTGCTCCAGTCTGGAACACCATCTTTTGTCTATATTGTCGCCAGGGACTCCCAATAGGTCTTACTGCTTCAGTCTTGCCCTACTCGAATCTGATCTCCACACTGTGTCCAGAGTGTTACTTCTACTGTGCCTAACTCATCATATTACTTTACTTGGGATGCTCTTTCATTGGCTTTCCTTCATACGTTCCACTCCACTACTTCCTGCCTCCTTTCCTAGGTCACTCACCACCACACGTCATTAAGGTCTTAACTTAACAGAGCCAAAAAGTACAGTTGTGCAATGTACAACCTAGACAACTGTACACGGTGGTCCTGTTTAAATACTGTCTTTTCCAGCAGCCTTTGCTAACCTCCACCTCCAAACCTGGTTAAATGTCTCTTCTAAGTCTCTTTTAGTATCAGTATTAAAATTTATGTGGGATCTTCCCGGACCAGGGCACAAACCCGTGTCCCCTGCATCGGCAGGCAGACTCTCAACCACTGCGCCACCAGGGAAGCCCCAGTATTAAAATTTTTATTCTTACTTTTTTGATTATCTGTATTCCTCACAGGCTTTAAGCATATAAGGGCATATACCACATCTACCTGCTTCCTTGTAGATACTTTCTATATTTTAAAATAAATGGGTAATGCCACCGAGCAACTAAGCCAGTGCGCCACAACTACTGAGCCTGCGTGCCACAACAACTGAAGCCCGCGCACCTAGAGCCCGTGCTCCGCTATAAGAGAAGCCACCGCAATGAGAAGCTCGCACACCGTAACGAAGAGTAGTCCCTGCTCGCCACAACTAGACAAAGCCCATGCACAGCAACAAAGACCCAACGCAGCCAAAAATAAATAAATTTATAAAATAAAATAAAATAAATGGGTAAACTCCTTCCTAATGATAGATATAGTTATGTTTACACATAAAGGACGCATTAAAAGTTTTTTATTATGGAGATTTCTCATTCGGTTTGAACTTCATAAATTACTCAATTTACTATTATTCTGGAAAAATGATATTTAATGAGAGCTGTAACTTCACTGGCAACTCACACCACACTTAATATTTTCACATATGCTCCCACTGTTAATACTTTCTGAAACACGAATTCTCATTATGTCAAGATACATAAAGGATTGTTAAAGTGTATAATTCTTTGCCTTCCTGGAACGCAGAGTCTGTGAGAAGAATTCAGGAAATGTTTCAGTGTGTGACATTTCTGGATTAAAGAGAGCTATAGTTTTATCAGCTTCAAATTTCAAGGAGTTCCGAAGTGCAGGGATCAGCAATACATCAGGAAGTGATGAGGTCAGCATTGCTCAGATGTCTCAAATGTCATTTTCGTTCCCCCTGGCAACAGGGAAATTACTCTTATATCCTGGCTAACACCGCAAAAGTAGTCTTAAAAGATTACGAAACATTAAGCCTAGCAAAAGTAAAACAAATGCCAGGAGGCAGTCTCCAGTGTAAACAGTACGCCAACATTTGAAGCCACTACCACAGATGTTTGCTTCACTCTTTTTCACAGGGTCTGGGAAGGGCGTAGCTTTGAACACTTTTGGCCCCAGTGGCAGTTTTAGAAGAGAAGTTTACCTTAGCAACTACCAACAGAAAACCAAGAGATGAGCCCACAGTGAAAGGTCATGGGGTATTTGGAAAGGGAGCTACACTTTACGTAGTATTTAATAAAGAAGTACGAAAGTATAAGAAAAGGCTGCGTTACCAGATAGTGTTTGTTCTACCAAAGACCAGTTCTCAGAACACGTTTTCCACTACATGAACTGCCAAGTAGGTAAGATATTCCTTGGAAACTTGGAAGTGTCCCTCTATTTAAGATAAAGGAAATGCAGAGAGCGATGACATCAGGGGATGGGTATGCATAGGTAACTGGATTCTCTCTTCAGTTTCCCTGAGTGTACCTGGAAGGAAAAAAGTATTCTTCTTCCATGGAATATACATTGATTTATAAGGAAGTTTTCTTATTTTGACTTACAAGAGACTCTGACTCTCTATCTTACAGTTTTGCTAATAATAACCACCGAGAGCACAGCTGAATATTTTTGCTTATGCATTATGCAAGGCAATTTTGTCAAACAAAAGGAGTTATACACATTCTAGCTTCATTCAAACCAGAATAAAATAGGAGTGCCTATGAAAATTTCACCACAGTACAGGTAAATAAATAAATCTGAATTTAAACAAATATTTATACATATGTATATATATATATATGTGTGTGTGTATAGATATACACATCACTTTTATTTGCACTTCCTCATTTCAAATTCTGCATTTTACACCTATTATAAAGTATTAAAGCAAGTAGGAACAAGAATGTTCAACTTGAAATTATAGCTCTAGAGGTAAACACATTTTATTTTGTTGCCTTACAGAGAAGATACAACTTTCACTGGTGTGAGCATAATAATAGAAAGAGGAGGTTAGATGAAAGTAAACCCTGTAATATCTGTAAAATGAGTGATCTCATCTAGATTTGTGGCTTCTTTTTGTTTCTCTAACATAACTGAACACAGATGTCCACCTATTAACAGAACAAAGAAAAGTGGCTGTGACTGTCAGGTGGGCTCAAGAGTTTGATACAGTCATTTGTGGTCCAGGGCAATTTTACCTACCAACTCTGTTCCCTTCCAATCAACCTCCTTTCCAGGGGCCCTAAAACTTGTCCTCAGGACCAGGTGTGGACACCCTGGACTTAGACAGTCTTGGGTCTCCACAGCACAGCAGTCTAGTACACTACTGACCAGAGCCACTCCCCACACTGCCCACTCCAAGCTGGATTCCTGCTCCTTTCATGTCTGTTTTATCCAGTTAGCTGGGCGTTGGGTCTAGTGCACGCATTCACTCTCTACATGTCTATGTAAGTAACCACATTCACGCTGGCTGAGAGCTTCTCATTTGTCAAATAGACTCTATTGAGTTTGAGAGCCAACATGCTCTACGCTCCTTCTAAGCCAGGAGTTCTTAACCCTGGGTGCACCTTGCAATCACCCAGGGAGACCTGGGTCTGCAGTGTAGTCTAGACATCAGTCCATGTCCTGAGGAACCCCTGCATCCTGGACAAATTGGCCCGGTTGTTCACCCTACTAACAGTAGAATTTTCAGAATCTCCCCAGATGATCTAAAGTCAAGCCAGGCTTGAGAAACACTCATCTTGCCTGTCTACCTCTTCCTTTGGCCCTACCACTGCTGAATCTCAGCCAGACCATGCATTCAGGGAAGTCAGGATCTGTGTCTGTTTTACTCACCCCTTCCTTCCAACGCCTGCCACATACTAGGTGTTCAATAAATATATGCTAATTGAATTAAGCAGGACATTCTGCCACTCAACTTACGATAAATATGGTTAAAATAAAGGCAACAAGTTTAAGTCCAAAAACAATAATGAAGTCCCAGTTAAAATATTTTAGAATCCTCCTTAAACATGAAAATAAATGTATGACTATGTGCCTACAGCTTATAAGAAATCACAGCAAAGTTGGTAGAAAACAAGACAGTGGGTTTCAATAAGTTGTCTGCCATGGAGACTAGGGTTTTGATAACAATGATGCCGAGAGAAGCTGTGTTCATTCTTTACGATTTTAGAAGACTTAGTTATTCACTAAGCACCGGGGCATGTTTAATCCTCACAGCAACCCCACGATAAAGCTGGAGAGTTATTACCCTTCATTTCGTAGATCAGGAAAGCCAGGCTCGGAGAATACATGCAGCCTGGTGAGAAGCCAGGTTCAGGATCCCACTTGGATTGCCAGATTAAGCAATTAAAAATACTGATGTATGTCCCAAATATTGCGTGGGGCATACTTATGCTAAAAATTGCCTGTTTATCTGAAATTCAAACTGAACTGGACTTCCTCTATTTACTTGGCAACTCTAGGCTCCAGGCCAATTCTTTTTCTGTGAAAAGAGAATATTAGATTTGAGGGTCACTGGGGACCCTTTCAGATAAAAGGGCTGAGGCTGTGGCTCTTTTCCCCTCCCCTTCTGACCCTTCCTGAAGGTTCTGCACCTGCTGGCCTGTGACGTGTGCCTTACTCCAGCACAGCAGAGAGCCAAGCCAGGCAGGGAAAGGGGTGGCAAAGAAGGACACGAGCCATGAGTCTCAGGACTCCAGGGCCACACACTCCATGTGGTTTCAGTGTTTTTTAATTTTATTATGATTATTTTTGAATAGGTGGTACTGAATTATGCAAAACTGAAAGATATAACACAGTGAAGGTAAGCCTCTCTCTTACTCTCAATTTCTGGGACATCCTTCCACAAATACTTTATTCATATACTAATACATATATGTATATTTAAACATAGCTTTTGAGTTTTTATACAAATGTATAATAGTATGTCCTTGTAGTTGTAATTTGAATTTCTCTCATTATGAGTGAAGTTAAACAACTTTTTACATGTTTTAAAGTCATTGATTTTCCTTTTTGTGTTGTCTTTGGCCCATGTTTCTATTCAGTTTTTAGTCTTTCATTATTAATTTACAGAAATTCTTTACATAATAAGGAGATTAGCCTAATATCTGTCACTTGTTGCAACGCTCCCCAGTTTATCATTTGTCCTTTGATTTATGACTTTTTTAGCATGGAATTTAATGAGTTTTCTTTTTTCTAAATAATTTAATTTATTTATTTTGGCTGTGTTGGGTCTTCGTTGCGGTGCACAGGCTTCTCATCGCGGTGGCTTCTCTTGTTGCGGAGCACAGGCTTCAGGGCTCGTGGGCTTCAGTAGTTGTGGCATACGGGCTTCAGTAATTGTGGCTCACGAGCTCTAGAGCGCAGGCTCAGTAGTTGTGGTACATGGGCTTAGTTGCTCTGCGGCATGTGGGATCCACTCGGACCAGGGCTCAAACCTGGGTCCCCTGCATTGGCAGGTGGATTCTTAACCACTGAGCCACCAGGGAGCCCCTTAATGAGTTTTCAAAACATCTTATATTTACAGGAGCATAAGATATGTCAAGGTTAGAAAATGATCATTTTCAACAGCACACATAATTACCACCATAACTATAATAGCTACCATTTTCAGGAGGGCTAATTATGGGTCAAGCCCTAATCATTTAAATGTTTATCTCTTTAAATCATAACAGCAGACCTATGAGGAAGGCACAATTGAGTCATTGTACCAATGGTTCCTAAGATTTATTTTGGGCCTAGAGGTAGACTGAGAGAAAATTACAAAACCATGGGGGCTTTGTCTTTGGTGTCTTCCCAAGTTTTTAGTCAACCTTCATCCTTCACCGTGGCACTTCTTCATTCTTCTCTCTTCCCCCACCATCCTTACTCCCCTCCTGACACATCCTCCTGTGTACACTCTGAGGAACAGCCTGTTTATAATTCACTGCGTTTTCCTGCCAGCTCTCACCCATTCCCTACTACGGTATAAACTATACGGTAATCTCAAACTTGCAGAGCGGGAAGACAATCTTCTTGAGATGCAAAAATTCAAACATATATGAAATTAGAGCTATAATGATGAATTTATAGGATAGAGGAAGGGGAGTACTCACAGAGTCAGACAAAGTAGGAAGCTTCATGTCCTGTCTGCTCATGTGTCCAGCCCTGTTTAGACTGTGAAAAGCATCAGAAAGCCCCTCTGGAATTTGAAGCACTGTGAATTTTAGAGAAAAACCTGCCAGGAGTTGAAGTCAGAAGATATGAGGTCCTGTCCTGGTTTTACTTTTCTGTCAGCCACGAGTCCTGGAGTGATAGTGTTGTTGGTGGAAAGAGCATGGTTTTAGAATCAGGTAGTTCTTACTTAAAATAACAACTCAGCCAATAACTGCCTGACTTCAGAAAAGTTAATTAACCTCCTCTAAGCTTTAGTTCCTCAGGGGTAAAATGGGGATAAAAATATGTACCTTGAAGGATGTTTGTAAAAATTCAAAAATCTCATGCATGGGAAGTGCCTAGCATAGCAACTGGTGTAGTGTAGGTTCTCAATAAAGAGTGGTCTCAGATTTCATATTTGTCAAATCATTATTATACTACTCTAACAAAATTTTTAAAATTTTGAGGTTATGTATATCAGAGTTTTCTTAAATTGTATAATTCATGCACCATGCTTGGGGTTTTTCCACATCTGTGTACCACAGGTTCTAATGTTATATTATGTTTTTCTTTAACTGTACTCATCTTTGAAAAAATATAATACTTATTTTATCTGGTTCCTTAGCAATACTGTTCATGAAACTGGGGAGTTGCTGTGCTGGTTAATCTAGTATACATACATAAATTATATGTCAATTATACCTCAATAAAACTGGGAAAATACATAATTATCAAAATTGTAAAATATGGCCATGTGCCACCTAAAATAACCTTATAAACTACTATGGCATGCATACTCCACTTTGGAAAACACTAATTTTTATCAAAGTTAGTTGTTATTATATTTTCAACCTTTCCTTTTGGAAAGGAAACTAAGACCCAAAGAGGGTGAGAAATTTGATCAAAGTCAACCTGATAATCTATTGCAGAATTGAGACGAACCCAAGTGTCTGCATTTCCAGGTCCACATCTCCATTAATCAGTCTCCTAAAATACCTCTAGTTGAAACCTAAATTAGAATCCTGCTGTAAAACTACAGGATTAACACTGTAATATCCTAAAGCAATCTTGTTCTTCCACCACTGTTATTATTTTGTCACCTAGGAAACCTGAAAGGCAGCCTTTCCCTCCCAGAGTGTGTACACCTGAGCTGACCTAGCTATGAGCCTTGCTCAGTTCATAGCTTTGTTTGGTATGGGAACATACTCCATCCCAGCAGGTGGTGGGGTGGGGGTGGGGCTATAGACAGAGGAGAGCAGAGCAATCTGCGGTTATCAATACTACGTACTGTTTAGAGACTTTTCTGGAAGTTTTCTGACCTTGTTCCGTCCTCTCCCAACCAAACACTCTCAAATGTATCAAGCCTTCTAATGGATTATCTGGACATCTCTACCAACTGTCTCCAAACATATAGGGTACGTTTAAACTCTGTGCTTTTTTTGTTGTTGTTGTTGCGGTACGCGGGCCTCTCACTGTTGTGGCCTCTCCCGTTGCAGAGCACAGGCTCCAGACGCGCAGGCTCAGCGGCCATGGCTCACGGGCCCAGCCGCTCCGCGGCATGTGGGATCTTCCCAGACCGGGGCACGAACCCGTGTCCCCTGCGTCGGCAGGTGGACTCTCAACCACTGCGCCACCAGGGAAGGCCCTGTGCTTTTTTTAAAAAAAATCAAGAAATCCCTGTATGTTCTCCAACTGTGTAATAAATAAAGAGTTCATAATAGAGGTGGGTCTGGGGTCCTACAGAAGTAGCAACTGTGCAGGCAGCTAGCTCTGTGGCGAGCCCTCTCACCTCTGTTCCTAAGTATCAGTCTGAAAAGCCACCTAAGAGTTGAGGGTGTTTCAGTAGATCCATGTTGTTTTTACCTTCCCAGCATCCATTCCCTCCTAGTTCTGATTAACAGCAACCTGTTTCTTCCCTGAGAAACCAGCCCTTCCTTATCTTCAACCTAAATGGTTCGATTGCGACTGACTTCAACCTCCCGTTGCAGGGGTGGCCACTTGACCCAGGCTTGACCAATCAGATCATTTAAACCCTTTTGGCCACAGAGGTTGGTTCAGGAATGAGCACATAGACCAACTCAGGTAAATGAGGCTCAATCATGAGAATTCTGAAGAAGTTAGGAGAAACTTCCTTTTCACAGGAACTATCAGTTATAAGAACATTGGATGCCTCCACCTGCTGGAGTCCATGATGAAAGGCCCCTTGGAAATGAAGCTAGCACAACAGAAGCCAGAACCAAGAGCTATAAAGAGACAAAGATTGAAACGGATGGAATTTTTAAGCTTCTAGTTGCACCTGAAGTCAGATATCCCTGAACTTCTAATTTATGTTAGGTGACAAAGTCCTTTAATTGAAGCTAGTTTAAATTAGAGTAGTTTTTGGTTGAGGACAAAAAAGCCCTATCAATACAGAATCCAGAGTTAGTGCATGATGTATGGTTTCAACCATGAGGCACCAGGGAATGGGAAGGGAGGAGGCAGAGGATGTGAAGTGGGCAGCAGAAGGTGGTCAGGAGACGAGTCTTTTGTCTCAGCTTTACTCCTTCTTAGCTATGTGGCCTCGAACTGTGAGTTCATCTCTCCAAGCCTGAGTGTACCCATCTATAAAGTAAAGGAACTGAACAATCAGTAGTCCTCAGACAGAGCTTTGTGGAGCCCTGTAGTGTCTCAAGCGATGGGAGGGTAATGGGGACCCAAGTTCCCAGACTTTCCTTCGTGGAACTCAATCTCCTTTTATCTATATTATTCACCAGGATCTCTAATAAGGTTTTATTGGAAGAGTGGGCTCTACTGCTACAACGGATTATTTGACCATTCCAGTTCTATTTATATTGAAGTCTAAAATGAGTCAAGGCTTGGGACTTCCAGTGGTAAAAATCTGCCTTACAATGCAGGGGACGTGGGTTCATTCCCTGGTCAGGGAACTAAGATCCCACATGCCGGGGGTCAACTAAGCCTGTGCACCACAACTACTGAGCTCATGGGCCTCAACTAGAGAGCCTGTGTGCCACAAACTACAGAGCCCATGCACTCTGGAACCTGTGCACCACAACTACAGAGCCCACGCGCCCCGGAGCCTGCACACCACAACTAGAGAGAAGCCCAGGCGCCGCAACGAAAGATCTGCATGCCTCAACGAAGATCCCACGTGCCACAACTAAGACATGATGCAGCCAAAAATAACTAAAAATAAATAAATAAATAAAATGAGTCAAGGCTAATCTGGGATGTGGTCCCTCTATGCTAAGAGTTGGTCAGAAGCCAAGGTCAAGAGCTCAGTCCCTGGAAGGCTTATTAGCTTCATACAGACATAAAAAATTGTTAAGGGCAATGATCTGTACCTCTAATCTTGAGAACTATCTTAGAGATGTGGGTCATTGGTCACACAGGGACTGGGAAAAGGAATGGACATAGTTCCATGCAGTCATTAGCCTTGCCATAAATGCCAATACAAACACCACTGGTAATACTCAAGGCAGACAATCTCTTCATAGCTAGAAAACAGAGGCTGTTGTGCTTGGAGGTTTGTTTGTTTTTCTTTCTCAAGACAGTGCAATCATTGCAGAAGAAGCTGAAAACAGCAGAGTACTTGCTACACAATCAATTGCACAACACCTGATGTGTATCCACAGTGCTATAAGTTAATATTTGCTTTTTCTTATAGAGACAACGTACACATGTAGAGGAAATCAAATGAGACAATTTTTATGAAAGTACGTAAAAGCACTTTTATGGGAACATAAATTACTAATCTTACATTAAAAATATATTAACTTCTAGGCAAATTTGACACTGTATATAAATTTGGAGTGTTCCAAATATTTTTAAAATGTATCTTAAAAATACATTTTAGCACCAATTGCCAGAATGGGTTGTCTACTACTATAGTCAAAACAATTCTCTTTGTTCTATTTCACATAATTGCCAATGTGACTAGAGTCTGTATGACAAATATATGTTCCTAGAATAATGTTGATCTTGCCCACAGTAGCTGAATATTGAATTTACTCTAGCAAACATGCTGAAAGACAATAAATTAAGAATGAAAATTATTTCTCAGTGTGTCCTTCTAGTCTGTATACCTAGAAGTTTTCTCATTAGAGAGCTTTTTGTCAACCATATATATCAATAACTTAGGCAATTTATATTAATACAAAAATAAAATCATATATAACTTTAGGTGTACTTTCTCTTATTGATTAACTTCTGATTTATATTACTGTGCTTACATGTGTTATAGATACAGAAGGCCCAGATGGGCAACAGGGTGAGAGAGGACAAGAGTTAAGTCAGACTAGGCAGAGTCAAGACAAGACGCAGGCAAAGGGTTAGTTGAGGGCGAGCTATGAATGTGTCACAACACATCTCAGGATTTGGAAGCAAGTAGTGGTCAGGAAGGATCCAAATTGAGAAAGACAGATTGTTTCAGGATTAGACAAATGCAGAAGGGTGAGGCTTAAGAGAGGCAGAAATATATGACAATACTGGGACAAAATATTCAGATCTACCAGAAGACAAGGAGTTTCAGACAGCACCTTGGATAGCTCCCTGGGCAAGAGGTGCTCTGACAAAGCTAAGACCCTAAGAAATGAAGGATCTCATCTTCTACGGCCCAGAATTCCCAACTGGTACCATCCCTGATGGAATGAACTTGGTCCCTGGAGGCTTAGGGAACCAATTGCAACACTCTACTGGAAGGTTTGACTTAAAGCTCTAGGGATGATGTCTACAGCCTGTGGTAATAGCCTCTTTGGTGATGGGCCAGGAAGGCTGGAGGGGTGGGGAGTGGATGAGGTTGTGACAGGAAATATTGTCCTCTCAAAGTTCATATAATTTTTTTTTCAAGAGTCTATCCCACTTAATTTGGGAACAGAAGTTCATCCCAGGACCAACGTTGCTGTGAACAACAAGGGGCCCTGTGGTGCAGTTTTAATGTGTTAATGTTCACCTTTGACTTCATATTGGCTCTTCTGGGCACCTACACTTGTAGATTAGAGGAAATGGGATATAGTATTTATTAGATGTTAGAAAGTCTTATATTAAAACAAGTTTAATTTTTCCCATTACTACAACTTCACTGATAGTTCATAATAATAACAATCCCTGGGTGTGACCTTTATGCAGGCAACTGTTAGACTTTATTGCCCTCTGACCAAGTACTATTAATAGTGTAGAAAAGTTTGCTTCAGTTGACTCCTCAGTAGTAGAGCCCAAAGTCTCTTGGGTTCAAGGACAAGCAGTGTCATTTATCTCAAAGTTCTTTGGCTGTATTCGCCTTATTGAGTCAGTGGATCATAACAATAATTGGGAAACCAAACTCATTCCAAATGGCTTATTCACTAAATGAAAACATGACATTTAGATTATTAATTAAGTGGATAGGAAATTTTTATAGATTAACCTAGGAAATGAATCAGGCAGAAGGAAGAAAAAATAAAAAAACAAGTTGCAAGTGGAATAATAGTTGGGCATGGGGTGGGGTGGTAACAGAGAAGAGAATGACTGGTGATACCTATCCAGTGTGTGATTGTGACTATGTGGGGCCCAAGACATCATGATGTGGTGCCAGCTCTGAGCTCAACAATACTTATTGAGCATCTACTCTGTACCAGGCACTGTTCTAAGGTCCTGGAGATATAGCTATAAACAAAATAGATGCTCATGGCATTATTTACTCCTCCCTGGTGAGCTTAAGTCAGGTCACCTTGAGTGAGAGCTGAGTGGCAACTCTTCAAAGACTATAGCCAAGATACAACATAAGGAGGTGGCAAAATAAGAGGTGGAGATGTCAGATCTGGCAGTGGGGGATGTGAGAGACCTGGATAAGAAATTTGGGAGTTGTAAGTCCCTCACAAAAACCAGCCCCACATTATGTAAGTTGAGAGTGTGCAGAAGAAGGGAAGTGGGTTCTAGTTGGTATTTTGAAGCCCAAGAGGACTTGACATATTAAAGGAGATATTGGTAATATCTAGTTGGGTTTCTTTGTATGGTTTCTTGGAGATCACAAAATATTAACATTAGAAAAGACTTGAGATGTCATTGAGTCCAACCCCCTCTGTGAACTCTTCTTAAGTCTCTCAGCTAATTAGTGTTAAAGCCAGAACATGCTCATCTTTACTGCAATGGAAGCAAGATGTTTCTCTGTATGATTTTTACATTTTAATTGTGTCTGGCTAAAGAATCTTCTCACTAACAATAAGTAACAGAATCCACATTAATAAATGTAAACTTGAGGGACTACAAGGCAGTTGTCTCTGTTGCTTCCTCAGGTCCCTGAGAGACTGGGCTTTGGCTTGTGATGAGGGGTATAAGAAAGAAGAAATCATGGGTAACGAGGAGAAGAGGAATGAAGCCAAGGGAATGGAATGCAAGGCTTGACCTGGAGCTGGCTGGCTTCCCTCATTGAGAAAGATCATCCTTGTCTTCAGTTACAACTCCCTCTGGCCTGGTGATTGTTACTACTCTTTAACAGAAGAGATTGTCATAAGTGATCCATCAGACAGGACTTGCTTTGGCTTAGAAGACATATTATGTATATCCATGCAGAAAAATTGTCACTGGACTCGGAGTCCTTCACTGCTTTGATTATAGAACAAACAATACTTAAAATCAAAAACTGAAATGTGCTCTATTTTCCAAAAATTCAGTCCAAAACAAATATAACTTTGTGAAACTAAAATTGGAGAATCCCTTAGATATACGCTTTTTTTTTTTTTTTTTTTTTTTGCAGTACGCGGGCCTCTCACTATTGTGGCCTCTCCCGTTGTGGAGCACAGGCTCCGGACGCGCAGGCTCAGCGGCCATGGCTCACGGGCCCAGCCGCTTGGCGACATGTGGGATCCTCCCGGACCGGGGCACGAACCCGTGTCCCCTGCATTGGCAGGCGGACTCTCAACCACTGTGCCACCAGGGAAGCCCAGATATACGCTTTTAAATGAACATATTAGACTAGATTCTTTACTGCTAAACCAATGGTGCAACATGAGTATAGAGAGGTGAGGACAATAACAAACAAACCACCCATTCATATCTGAAACTGTTCTCATTCTTGGGAAAAGACAATCACAGCCACTGCTCACTTCCATGGTTTTCAAAACTTGGTCACACTGGCTATTCTGGACGCTGATTTTACTCACAAAATAAAATGCCCTATGTTTCCTTTCTGTTAATTCAATCCTTGGTGGGAGATGCTAGGGCGTAAAAAAAAAAAAAAAAAACCCATGTTTTGAAATTTCGCGATGATAATGTCTCCTAGAATATTCCTATGGTAGTTAAAAATATATATACATATATATATATTTTAATATTTTCAACATTCCTCTGGTGCAGAAGGGTTGGCATTTATTAGAAAGTTCCGATTTGCAGGTGGTGCTGTATTAAGTGCCAAGAGTAAGCCAGGTAGAGGAAATTGCTTCTTAAGCTTGCAGGTCTGAAAGAGGGAATTGCCTCTCTTCAAAGAAAAGTAACTTCCATGATTGGCACTGTTTTCTAAACAGGAATCATGCCAAAGACAGACCCAAATCTGGACTAGGTCACTTGTAGCAGGCTCTTTAGATGTAAGGCTGCAAGAACTCTTGACTTGCCTTTTAAAGGGAAGCCCAGCCACATCTTTGAATTCTTGGATTAAAAGACGAAGGATTTACATATACAGAAAAAAGTATACCCCAATATTTTTGCAGAGATTAAAAGAAAACACTCCAAATCAGAAATAATTGAGGCAAAATCATAAAAAACTAGTGACATTAGATGAGAGAACATACTTTTCACCAACTTTTCTAATAGGTGGATAACAGACTTTCATGGGGAAATTACAGTAGACTGAAGCTAGGCTTTTCAAGACAGCTAGTTTTAGAATTTTTTTACCTAATGAATATTGCATTCCGGAACAAGTAATAACTATAATTCACAGAGCTTTCTGAAGTTTACATAGAGCTTCTACCCACACTCTTTTATTTGAGTTTTGCAATAATCATTTGAAGTTGCTGTCATTACTCCATGTTCTTTATATCTTAACACTTCATGGTCTGTATCAAGAAGCAAGATGGAAAGTACTATTTATCCTTCTCTTGGCATTTTCCCCTGCTTGTTAGGCTTAAGCCACACCCAACTCATGGGTCTCGCCAGAACTGGGATAGCCTGGAATGTCCAGGCAGGATATCTTTTATTTTGCCTAGAAATGAGGTCATCACAAGTGAGAACATCCAGAACAGGCACAGTAGGACAGAGGCAAGTATTAGGTAAATCAATTTTATTTGGTCAGCTTACTTAGATATTCCTGGGAGGAAGTTCTGGCCGACTACAAAGACTTCCAAAATAAAGATGATATTTTGAAGCTTGTTAGTGGACTGGGTCTTGGGCTGGCTCATACAATGAATTATAGGACCTCCAGAGTGCTGAATCTATCCACAAGCTTCGACAGCATTTGAGAGACTGGCTAACGTTTTGGAGGCCACCAAGAAACTCAGGAAGACTGAGGACTAGGGAGGAAGTTTCGTTGTTCTTGAAGGGTTTTTGAATTGTTCCCCAATTATATTTTTCTTGATGGATCTGTGGAAATATGTAGTATGTATACACATACACAAAAATCAGACTACAGACCAACTCACAGTATGAAAAATTAGAGTTTTGTTTCTATTGTTCTGAATATTCTTTGATGCATGGAAACCTGGCAGAACAAACTATAAAAACAAGGTACAACAAACTCATTCCATGCAACGGGCAGGAGAGGACGGTCCCTCCCAGTTCATCAATCACAATGACGCATAAAAGCCCCAGTCAGCTTCTCCACTCACTGACCTGGCCATTCCCTCCCTGCCCCCATTCCACCAGAAAGGTTCTTGTGGCTTTCCATTGCTCTCAGGCCCAAGATAAACATCCTCAAGATCTGATTTAGCACCAATCACTAGAGCAAATGGAATTACCTCACTTTCCTGGTCTCCTCCTAATCTCAAATTGAATCTTATGCCTGGGCTGTCCTTTCCCCACTGTCTCACCGAGCCCTCTTCTCTGCATCAGACAAACATCCAAGAGTCCCTCTTCAGCAAGACTTTTTTTTTTAATGGTCCATTTAGCTCAAAAGACATTTACTGAGTACCTACTTTAAGCCACACATAATACAAAAATATATAAAGAGCCTACCTCAGTGAGCTAACAGCCTAGTACAGAAGTACTATGTTAAAAAATATTCTCAGTCCTTGTGTGCAACGTAAATGCTCAAGGGAATTTTTAAAAATTAGGTGTTTCCACACTATTTTTCACAAAATAAAAACTAGACCTGTCTTGCAATTAAAACCTTCCTGACCATTTAAAAATTTTGCAATATTTTCCGTTCCTTGACATTCAGTTTGCATTTGGCCACAAGACATGGTTTAGGAAGAGCTGTTGGCTGCCAAGTCACACAGATTGGCAATGACACACGGAAACCTAGGAAACAGACCTTGTAAACAAGCAATACTCCCAAATGCTCACGCAACCAACCAACTATCCCTGCAAGCTCTATCACTGTAGAGCAAGGCACTTTTCTCTTCCTTTTTTCTTAATAAGGGGCCTTAAGATTAAAAAATACATATTTTTAAAAAAAATCACCGGGCATGTGAAGGACAGAAAACCTAATTAAGAGGAGATTAAAACAAACTGAAGGTCAAAATGAAGTACATGAAAAAAATCATAAAGCCAAGGTAACAACCTTTGCTTTTGTCCTTATCACTTAAGAACAGAGGAAACACTACAGTGGCCAGCACTGGGGAAATGATTAAATAGATTATGGACCGTATTATAGACTACTAGGGAATTACTAAAAAGAATGAGGTATCTCTGTATTGACTTGGAGATATATTATATGTATAAGTACTGTATATGTAAATATATGTAAATGTAAATATATATGTAAGTATATGTAAAATATATATATATTTGTGTGTGTATATAGCCATAGCATATGAAAGGCATATTTGTGCTTTTATAAACTATAAAAATAAGAATTTCTATTTCTACACACATAGAGGGATTGTGAAAAGTTACCTGCAATGCTCTACGTTAACATTCGTTACCTCAAGAAGACTTAGTCATTTATACACTTCTGTATTATTTGAATTGTTCTGATCACTTAAAGCAAAAACAGGAGACTGGGAAAATATTCTATTTTCTACAAAATGCGTGATCAATTTTAAATGTTTCAACATATACAAAGTAAATCAGGGTAATATTTAGCAATAGCACTTGTAATTGCATAACATCTAACCACCAAGGAGCTCTGTTTGCAGATAAACGTTCATTGGTTTTAATCTACTGCAGCTGCACACGTTCCCACTCAGCCAGATAAAGAGCAGGTGTGTTTTGCTTGCGTTGGGGAAGGCTGAAGGCACACCTGGCCAAGACTTCCTCAAGGTCGCGCCGTGGGCTGTGGATCAAAGGGAGGGCCTCTAATCTCATCCAAGAGACCATTCACATGTCCATGCTGGGGCTCTGGTTTGTAAAGGGTGGATATATTATGACATCTGAGAATAAAAAAGTAGCCATTTTCCTGCCAAAAATCCAAAAGTGGCCATTAAACGTGCAGTTTAGGATCAATTAGTCAAGTGCTCACAAATAACATGCAGAGGTTGACCAGAGAACAAAACCTCTTGGCTTTGATTCATAACCCCCATCGGACCACCCACACTGTATGCTCAAGGACCATATGTGCTCATTAACAGAACAATAAGATCTGAAATTCTAGGCCTGTTTATATTCGCGGCACTCTGCTGGGTGTCTTGCTCAGTAGGAGATGAGAGTAGTTAATGTCATTACAGCAGCTTGTAAGTGTTATAAATTTGTTCCTTGAATAAGCCCTTTGGAGAGCTTCTATGTCCTAATGTCACAAAAACATCTTAGACTATTATGTAAAACTCATGAATCTATGCCAAGAGGATTCAACTCTTTCAGGAGTTCTAACAACTACAGTAGTTACCGGTCTATGGCATTTTAGGGCTTCCCCTTAGGGGGTCAAGTAAAGCATGTTATTACCAATGGGCATGCATCAGAAGCCAAGAGATGGTGGCCCAACACTAGGCCTTGACCACAAAGCACACAGGCTAAGTGGAGGCTGGAGTGAAGACTAGTTCTGGAGGATGGCTCCCTCTGTGCTAACGCTGGAGGTCTTGGGCCTTCCAGATGGACAGTCTTAGGAGTACAGGTCAGCAGGAGCTGAGGATCTGAAGCAGGCTGGGCTTGCTCTGGGCCATCGAACCTCCCCACTTCCTAAGGAGATAGAATTCCTAAGGAAAAAATGACTAGACCTATATCTTAAAAATTCTGGAGCCTAGGCCTAGAGATGTAAGTGTGTGAGGGTTGGAGATGAGGACTTTTGTTGGCAGGACCTGGTGGGTTACATGATGGGAGGCTCGACTATGCATTGTCTCTTAATCAGCAGCATAAAAAAAAAAATTAGGTACCAGGTGATTTGGAAAATACCACTGAATGGACTACGATAAAACATGAATACTCTGAAGGGAGAAACTGGAGGTAGGAGAGAGTGATCAGATTGACTTAGGGTTCGTAAAATACACAAGATTGAATGATGTTTGCTTTTGCAAAGCCACCTTGGATATCTACACTACACACAAGACTGTTTTATAACAATAAATTAGCCCCTAATTGTTATAACCACACACACTGTGTGCTACAGCAATTAGTTTTTTTCTATTTTCTGGTAAAAATTATAAGCAGGAATTGGTGGGCTTGGGTTTTATGTAAGTCAAGGCAAGTCCCTGATATTAATGAATTGATTGACTTTAAAGGAATACACATACACAAGAGAGGTGTTCTCACTGGTGAATATCAGGTGCAGTGTTGTGATTTCACACCTCTATTGTTTGAGCAGCGCTTTCATACCCATCTGCCCCTCCAGGGACTGAATCCCTGGTTTGATTCTTGCAAATGGACAAACACAATCAAAGAACAGCTTGGCATTGACATCTCTGGCTCACGGAACCCAATAAGGAAGTTGGGATGGCCCACCCCTCTCAGAACGTCCAAAAGGGGGAGGCAAGGGTCAGTTATATCTATTCTATAAGATGGACAATGAATGCACACAGCACTAATATGACATTACCATCATCTTAATTTGCCATAAAGGAAGAGTTCAGAAATCATAATTCCTGACTCCTCTTCCAAGCTCTGGGAGCTACGCTATCCAAATGGTAGCTGCTAGCCATTTAAATGTGACTATTTAAATTTAAAGTAGTTGAGGGCTTCCCTGGTGGCACAGTGGTTGAGAGTCTGCCTGCCGATGCAGGGGACGTGGGTTCGTGCCCCAGTCCGGGAAGATCCCACAAGCCACGGAGCAGCTGGGCCCATGAGCCATGGCCGCTGAGCCTGCGCGTCCGGAGCCTGTGCTCTGCAACGGGAGAGGCCACAGCAGTGAGATGCCCGCATACCACAATAAATAAATAAATAAATAAAAATAAATTTAAAGTAGTTGAAATGAAATACAATTAAAAATTTGGTTCCTCAGTTATACTAGCTACATATCAACTGTTCAATGACCAGTGGCTATTGGACAGAACAGGTTCACAATATTCTCATCATCACAGAAGGTTCTACTGGACTTGGCTGGTTCAGATTAACCTTGGATATAACTTTGGGCCTTTGTGATGAGAATCATCTACCAATTAGAGCAATTAAAGTGCCAAGGTGAAGCCTGAGGGGATGGTGAAGGAGAGCTTTACCTCTACTGTCCATCGGCTACCCCTTCACTCCTTGACACGGTCAATTTATACTTCTTTGATCTTACATAAATGACCATGAAAATGTAGCTTCAAGCTCTCCCCACCCCACATTCTGGAACCACTACTGGTCATGACAGAACTCAGAATAAATTAATTCAGGCCCCAAACACAGGAAGCAACAGAATTTTTATTATGCTAATGGATCATGTACTATTTATCTACTTCTTGTTGCCAGAGTGTTTTTTAACCCTTATTTTTTAAATAAAGAAAAAAAAATTGACTTGTTATTTGGGTTTCTCTAACTCATGAAGAATTCCAAGTTCTGCCTTCTTGGGGTTTCACGGCCATATATGACGATCTCCAAGGGAACACTGTGCTGCTTTTGCTCTAATAAACTGCTCTACTAGCTCTGAGATTTGACACCTAATTTAATGGGAAAAACTGAGAGGACTATTTTTAGAGAACAATCTGTTATTGAAACTCCCTCATATTTCCAGTCAAGAGTGTAAGCATTCTCTTAGGTACAAAAGAAAACACCCTACCAGGAGAGAGCAATCCAAATTCAAGAGGAGATAGGCATCATACAGAGCTAGAAGAAGAGGACCAATCATCCAAACCACTTAAAAAATAAATACATAAAGTTTGTTCCCCCCAGATCCAGTCCAGGTCTGAGGCAGCAGCCTTTCCAATGGGAAATGATGAAAAAGTTTGTGCAGTCTTGGAATCATTCTACACTCAAGAGCTAGGTTTACTGTTTCCAAGAGATGTAATAGAATGATTTCCTTTGTCGTGGAACTGATGAATAGGACCCACCTTGCCTAGGGCAGAGAGGCCCTAAGTACCTCCATTAATTCTAAAGACAGCTGTCAGGGAGCCTTCAGCAACCTAGGGCTTACTAAGAGGGGCCACAGCTGACTCTACTGCCCGCACCTGCCGTGCCAGCCCTGAGATCAGAGTTCATAAAGAGAGAATCGTTTGCGGGAGGTGATTCTCTGGCCTGGCTGTACTATGCACACTATGGGCACTGTGTTTTCTTCACCTCTCAAGATGTCCTAGAGCTTTCCCTACCTCAGAACTTAGCGTTCTTCCTCATTCTGTGCCAGTGTGTGGAGCGACTTGGCCAGCTCTCCGCTGCTGGATGCCTGGGCTGCTTCCAATATTTTGCTATGATGAACTATGCCGCCATGAACAATCTTGTACCTCTGCCATTTCATACATGTGTAGGTCTATTTGTAGGATAAATGTCAGGAAGTGGGACTGCTATATCACAGGGCCAAAGCATCTGGAGTCTCGGTAGATATTGCCAAATTCCCTTTCACTGGGTTGTCACCTTTTGCTTTCCTGACGCAATGTATTAATACGAATATCCCGTTCCTCACAAATTCCCAGACAACACTCATCTCGGGAAGTTTACTGTAAACATAAACTTTCGAGCAACATTTCTTAAAGTTCCTAAGAATCACCTGGAGGAATTTGTTTAAAACGAAGATTCTTGTGATCTATCCTGAGATATTCTGATTCAGTAGCCTGGATTAGAGCCCAGGAAGCCACATTTTAAACAAGCACTGTAGCAATTCTGGTACAGGTGATCCCATGACCTAACTTTTTATAAGATCTTCACTGTCTTAGTAAACTGGAGCATCCCTGTTGAGCCACAGAGGGTGGTTTTTGCTGGCTAAACTGCAAGGGCAGTGCCACACAGGGATCCTGGACTTAAAATCCAAACTGCCCAAGTTTGAATCCTGGCTCCATCACTTGCTAGACACGTGTTCTGGGGCAAGTGATTTCATATCTGGGTGCTGCTGTTTTAACTGTAAACTGGGGCTAATAGTACTATTGCCTTCAAGATTAAATGAGCTAAAAGTTGTTAACACTTTCAATAATGCTTGATCCCTGGTAATTATTTTTAGTGTTATCTTACAAGGTGGAAACTGCTAGTTATCTACCCCAATATCCATTATCCCCCATCTTCCATGGTAACTGAACTCCTGATTTGGGGCTGGGCATAGCCACCCAGAACAAAGATTGTATTTATCAGTCTCTCTTGCAGCTCTTTGTGGCTGGCAAGTGAGACAGAGCAGGACTGACTACATAATTTGAAGGGTTTGGTGCAAAATGAAAATGAAGAGCCTTTTGCTGAAAAGGCAGGAAAAGGGCGCTATTAAAGGTATTAAATATAAAGCTTTTACATTTCTTCTGAAATTTCTCACTTGACCTGTCAGGATGATTTTTATTTGCTGTTTGATGTTGCTCCCTGGGGCACGCAGATTCTGGGGGGGAAGTGGAGACACTCAAAGGCACCAGGAGGACAGCCCAGAGGATACTGGGTTCCACATCTTGTTCAACACTGGGGGCTGGGAAGTCAGGCTAGGCATCTACTCTTCCCACAGTCCCGCTGCCCCCGCCCACTGCAGATGGGGGACCCCCAAGTGTGTTACGACCTCTACGTGCTGGGATGGTCTTGGTGTCTGTGGTGAAGGTGAGTGCGTTGCTAAGCCCCCAATGAGTCCTGCTTTGTGTGCTCTGACACTGGTGCCTCAGGGTGGGGACCACAGTCGCCATGCCCTGCTCCAAGTTGCCTTGGGACACTTCACCTGACACAAATCCTCCCTAGACGCATAGGCAACTGCAACTGGGTGCAGAGGGCCACAGCAACTGCTAGGTGGAGATGGAGATGGGGAGACTGGGAAGGCCCAGGGCGCCAGGGGGAAAGGGGTCAGCTGTGGAGAACTAGTCCTGGGGAAGTAAGAGGAGGCAGTGGGTGGAACCCTGCCTGAGCTGAGGCCTCAAGCCCCCAGCGCGTTCTCCACTGTTCCACTGAACTTCACTTACGAAACACAAACATGAATTTATTAAGAAATTCAAGATGGTGGCTACAGAGCCCTAAACCCAAACCAAAAGGCCTCATGTAACTGTACTGGTTGCATGCCCACGGAGCTAGTCCTGCACATAAGTATATGTCATATGGGCAACTTTCGGGAGATGCCTATAAAATTATCTTTCCCATCCATCTTCCTGCCTTGGATGCATTTACAATGGCTGGAACATTTGCCACTATCTGAGGCCATGAGGATAAGGGCTACACCTGGGGATGGCAAAGTGTGAGCTAGAAGGAGCCTGGATTTCAAAATAGAGCCTTTCATTTAAAGTTATTAGGGCCACGGTTCCTACCCTGGGTACAGGGATGGTTTCAGAGGTTCATGACATTGTAGACAAACCATTATGTGTCTGAATATTTTGCTGGGAGAGAATCCATGGCTCTCATCAGATTCTCAAAGAGGCCCATGACCCTAAGCATTTAAGGACTGAGCTTTGAGCAGCTGCAGACATAGTTTTCTTTAGCTGTTTACCTGTTGAAGTAATACCAAGGCACTAACCAGAGCCATGTAAAATGTTGAAGTGAGCAACATGGATAAGACATCAACAGGACTGGAATGATGAAAGAAGGGGATTGTGGCCAGGCCAGGAGAGAGGTTCTAACCCCTTTGTGCCCAGCACTGTTTTGGTGAGATGAGATTCATGGTTTACACCAGAAATATAAAGGACTTCCACTTGATCATGATCTGAAAGTTGCCAGGTCCCTGGATACAATTTATTATTCAAAAGCTGCTGCACACTGTCTATAAATCACTGCAAAGTAGTGGCTCTTTCCAACAAGTCTTCAATGTCCTTGGCCAAAGGCCAGAGTTTAAGAATCCCTTCCGTAACTTCAGGGGAGGCATCTGAGCTACAGGGAGCATACTGACATTTGCAGTGGCCAGCCCGGCATCTAGACAAGACAAAGTCAGTGGTCCACTCCCACAGAATTTTCTGTTGCCTGGATGGAAGTCTTCCCTTTGGAATGAATCAGCCCTGACACCAGCTCTTGGTTTTATTTTGGTTTTAAACCAACTAGGACAATTTATTACAAATACTCAGTGCTGCTCAGGTACAAGATGTACAAGTACCACAAATTAAAACAAACTTGGCTTGTCAAAAGTGCAAGCCTTCTCCCTTCTAAATCACATATCTGCACATACTTAAGCTTGGAAATGAGAGCTTTACTCTTTTGTAGCCAATTTTTCATTCCCTTACACAAATTTCTGTTGCATCTTAAACAGAAGTAATAAAAATATGTTTTCATCTTTCCTCTTAAAATGTGCCTCTCTCGCCTTTAATTTTTGGTGTACTCTTTTTATCTCACTTTTCCATTTTAATATGGCAGAGATAGAAACAAGTACTATTTTTTAATCTTCCAATAGTTCAGAAGTTTGGGAATGCAAGTATTTAGAGAGACAATACAGTCTATCAGTTAAAAACTCAGTTGCCTAGATTCAAATCTAGTTCAGTATAATCTGGGCAAGTTACTTAACTTTTTCATTGTGCCTCAATTTCCTCTTCTGTAAAGTGGGAATAATAACAGTACTAATATCCAGCTCATGGATCTGTTGTGAGGATTAAATGAGTTATGGCTGGTATGCAGAAAATATTTGATAAGTGTGAAGCTACCACTATTATCCTAGCACACACACTATCATAATTCTAAAATGAAAAGAATTTATAATCTACTTTGGAAGGGACTAGAATTCAGGGTCACTTATTGAGAACTTATCCTGAGGAAAGGGGGCCTCAGCTAGAACCGGACGTTTACTCCTTGGGAACTTGGGATCCAGGCAGATGAGTCACACAATGGTGGGATCAGTACGATTGGGAACCAAATTTCTTTGAGATTGGTTTT
Organism: Globicephala melas; assembly: GCF_963455315.2. Classification (NCBI taxonomy): domain Eukaryota; kingdom Metazoa; phylum Chordata; class Mammalia; order Artiodactyla; family Delphinidae; genus Globicephala; species Globicephala melas. The sequence continues at coordinate 49,457,555 of NC_083319.1, forward strand.
ATATGGAGATGGTGCTGCTGGGCAGGAAATCTCCATACCTTGCTCTTGTTGAGAGAATTAAAGACAAGATAAACTAGATGAGGGTCAGCATCTTCTGCCCTCTCCAAATTACCATAACACTAAAAACTTCCTAATAATAAATGATTCTTAAATTATTATTATCAGTCACAATATTGATGGCACCTACTTAATGGGCAGCCAATCTTTAATAAGCTCTATGAGGTTTTAATCTGAGTGGTTCCTGAAATAGTTGAAATGAGGGCTCTTTTAAATATTCCACATTTATATTTTAAATTCAGACTTGCAATGTGCCTCCTTCATATTGCATAAGTTTACTTTGTAATATATTCCCAGGAATTTTTGGCAAGTAAAGAAAAACATCAATTTCATTTTGGTCCTTCTTTCAGCCTCTTTGTTCATCTATTTATAAACAGTCTTCTCTAAGCCCAGGTGCTCCCCTTCTGCTCCCCAACTTAGTTTCTTTAATATATCATCACTTTGCTTTCTTTCTATAATTGCTGACTCTTGAGTTCTTCCCCTATCGGCAACTCCCCAATGGAAATGATTTCAAACAGTGCTGAAGCAAAAAATTACCCAAATATTGTGTGCTGCATTTTCTTTCTTTGCCTTTATCTTATCGATAAGTAAAAAATAAAAAAAAAATATACCTCAAGTGTCTACAGAATATTAAGTTTTATAAAACATTTTATATCTCCCCTGTCTCCATTGATCTCACAATAATCCTGGGAGGAAGGGAGGGTATATGATAATTCAGAGAAATTAAACAAGCAGCTCGGTGCTTTGTGACCACCTAGAGGGGTGGGATAGGGAGGGTGGGAGGGAGGGAGACGCAAGAGGAAAGAGATATGGGGATATATGTATATGTATAGCTGATTCACTTTGTCATAAAACAGAAACTAACACACCATTGTAAAGCAATTATACTCCAATAAAGATGTTAAAACAAAAACAAGCAGGCATTTTGACCTTATAAAATTTGAGGATCATAAAATTTTCACCAAAAACCCTAGACTTATGACTCCTGTTATGTTCATTAGCTAATTATTCCTACTCGAATGGAAAGAAAAATAGAGCAATCTCTTAATTCTGGAACCCCTGGGATGTAGCATGGTCCCCATCAGGGAATTTCCTGATTCATGAAAAGAAACTATGACATCTTGGGTAAATCAAGTACTGCTTTCAAGTTTTCCTTCATCTCACAGTTGGTCTCCTTTATGAGGAGGAATGGGTCACAGTGTATGGTAAAATACACACTATTAACCCAATGTAACCCAAGTTAACCATCAAAACTAGTGTCAGTAAGTGTCTCCCACCCTGGTAGACCAGTGATCTCCTTCTGAACCTCTGAAAATCACTGTTAACGGAAGGATTCCGTTAGGTTCTTTTTTATTTCCTCAGTTTTACAGTGTTCTAGACTTGGGATATCTGGTGTTAAGAGATTCATTGACCATTGATATGCAAATATTTAATTGGTCATGATTTTTGAACACCTTTCCACACTATTTATTGAAAAAATATTTTACTGACATTATATATTAAATCTCAGAATATTTACCATAAAAAGCAGGGAGGAGACAATTGAGTGTGGAAATGGGAGAAGAATATATTCTGCTGAAATGGTAAAAAGAGAAAAGGGATAAGACAGTGAGTGTATCAGCCAAGGATCTATGGCAAAAAAATGCCTATAAAGAGTCTAGAAATGGCCTGGAGTTTGAATATAATTTACTACTCAAGTTCCAGGCCCAAAGACCACATCATATGTAAAATATATTGTTATAAGATCTTCTTGTCTCCCAAATCAATCAAACATGCAGTCAATAGGAAGTTACTGGACACCGACGATGTGTTCAGCCCTGTGCTTTCAGTGACTCAAGTCCTGGACATCGCTCAACACTTGTAGCGATTTATACAACACTAGCCATATGGGGGCAGGGGGTAGAGTTGAAGGTACAAACTCCCTACCTCTCACCTTCCTTATTCCAAAGGATTAATTAAAATTAAGAGAAAGAAAGTCCACTCTCCAAAAAAAGAGGGAAGCTCCTAGAATTTATGATAAGGACTGAGCCACAATTTTGAAGTAGTGGAGCTTTCTGAAGTCCACAAGCTCATGTTGGTTTAGTCTTCCTTCTCCTTCTTCCATATGCTTCTACTAGTAAAGGTCTGGGCCCAGACATGCATAGGGTGAGTCTAGATTTCGTTTCCTTTCCTCCCAAGAAGCAGTCAGGCCCATGCCCACTTTGTACCTATGTGTTTCTCAGGAACCTAAAGAAATCAAGCGGTCACTGGGCAAGGAAGGATATGGGATCTCCCAAAGAGCATGCCTGTTTCTAACAACACACAGTGAAACGATGACCCACCAGCAGCCTTCTCTCACCCTACACCATTTCCAAAAGTCAGCTTATCCCTTTTGAAACCACCTCCCCCATGAGGGACGTGGTAGGGACATGACTTCAAAAAGGCACATTAAGACCATTAATCTTAGTTGAGGAAATTGTTAAGAGGAATAAATTCTTCTTCAGCCAACATCATGCTGACATAAAAATGACGTCCTAGGAAACAAGGGGAGAGTAACCAAAAGGACAAATGTTTCTGGTTAAAATTCTTTTTTTTTTAATTTAACATCTTTATTGGAGCATAATTGCTTCACAATGTTGTGTTAGTTTCTGCTGTATAACAAAGTGAGTCAGCTGTATGCATACGTATAGCCCCATATCCCCTCCCTCTTGCGTCTCCCTCCCACCCTCCCTATCCCACCCCTCTAGGTGGTCACAAAGCACCAAGCTGATCTCCCTGTGCTATGCGGCTGCTTCCCACTAGCTATCTATTTTACATTTGGTAGTGTCTATATGTCAGTGCCACTCTCTCACTGCATCCCAGCTTACCCTTCCCCCTTCCCGTGTCTTCAAGTCCATTCTCTACGTCTGTGTCTTTATTCATGGCCTGCCCCTAGGTTCACGAGAACCATTATTTTTTTAAGATTCCATATATATGTGTTAGCATATGGTATTTATTTTTCTCTTTCTGACTTACTTCACTCTATATGACAGACTCTAGGTCCATCCACCTCACTACAAATAATTCAATTTCGTTTCTTTTTATGGCCGAGTAATATTCCATTGTATATACGTCTGGCTAAAATTCTTCTCCAACTTTTCCTGAAACTCTTTAGGAACAAGAAGTTCCAGAAAGCAAAGCAGTTCCCTTCCAGGTTACTCCAGTGTGGATCAGTGTGAATGCTAAATATTCTCGATCATCTTCAAAGAGTTCCCCATCTCAGCAGTAAGAAACATTGTGCTAGTCACTAAGGAACAAAGTAGCATTCGATTTATACAAACTTGTCAGGTATCCTATTCTAAACTAATTATCAGAAGGCTGTGTAAATTCACAATTTGCTTCTGAAATGTTGTATCTATGAAATGTTTACAAAGACAAGCCCTGGTTATTTGACTCACAAAAGTACGGAGGATCCTGAGGCTTATGTTAGCCTATCATCCCAGAAAGCAGGCTGCACAAGAAACTTGTGCTATGATTAGAAAAACACATTAAAAATACCTGTGGGTAGGGCTTCCCTGGTGGCGCAGTGGTTGAGAGTCCACCTGCCGATACAGGGGACACGGGTTCGTGCCCCGGTCCGGGAAGATCCCACATGCCGCGGAGCGGCTGGGCCCGTGAGCCACGAACGCTGAGCCTGCGCGTCCAGAGCCTGTGCTCCGCAACGGGAGAGGCCACAACAGTGACAGTCCCGCGTACCGCAAAAAAAAAAAAAAAAAAAGTAGCATTCTAAGTAAAAATTTCCACAATCAAGGTTTTGACATGCTAAATACATATTAAGATAAATATATAACTTTTCAAAACTGGTGGGCAATGTCTCGTTAGTAGTCCATGTGCCAATTTGGGGGAACACTGGTCTACCGAAATAAGAGCACACTTGTACCTGCTCCTAATAATTCCGTGGTAGTGTAACCCCAGAGGAGATATTCAGTCTCATTTCAGCTTTTCATCTCTTAGAATATGGGAGTGCAGCATAGCACAGTGGTCTAAAGTTTAGACCTTTGAATAACACTGTTTTGAGTTCAAGTCTTGCCTCAGTCACTTACTAGCAGGGTGACCATGGGCAATTTACTCAACCTGCCTGTGCCCCACTTTGCTCATCAACTCAATGGCATCAATAATACCTGTCCCATAGGGTCACTATGATGATCCCCGAAGAAATATGCTTAATACCTTTAGGACAGGTTGACATGCAGTAAGCACTCAATAAGTGTTAGCTATGATAATTCTCCCATTTTGACCTTTGCTCCATTCATGTTGGACCACTCTTATACTGGCATAAACTTTGCAACCTATCTTTGTGTCTTTGCCGTGTACCTGGCTTGCCTTACCCAACTTTCAGAATCCTATTCATCCATCACAGCACATCAGAAATTTCACCTCTTTCAGAAAACTTCTCTGCTGCCTTCCCTTCCCTAACAAAACTTCTCCACTCTTTGGACTCTGTGAACCTTTGTACCTCTTCTGTTACACATACCACATTCCGTCCTGGAACCTGGATGTTTGCCTCCTATTCCCTATTGGCTTATAATCTTTCACAGGAAAGATCCCTGTCTCCATCATTGCTGAATCCTGCCTAGCCCAAAGCCCCACACCCCTGCAGAAGAGACACACAATAAATGCTATTTCCCTTGTCCCCAGCTCCAGGTGGTACCTCGGAATACAGGCTGTGCTAGATTCAGAGTCATTAGTGTGCCTTTTAAAAAGTAGCTCATGTGCCCTGAATATTCATAAAACAGCCTTTTGCCTAATTTACAATTTAACTAAAATAAATATTTTCCTTACTTTTATAGTGTCTTATACTTTTGAGTTGTCAAACTGTCAAGCTTAATTCAGCTCTGGATTCTCTTTGTAAGTCTTTTAACAGCTCACAATTGTATAAAGCTTTACAGTTTGTAATGTTCATCCACTCAAATCAGTTCACATGAGCCTCACAGTACTCTTTATGGGAATTCTCCTCCTTCTGCAGATGTTGAAAATAAGACTTAGGATAAATGCCTTGTATAAGACCACATGGCTGAGCACACTCAGACCCTGGGTGGGGCGTGCATGGTGGTAGGTTGAGATCTGGTTCTGATGCAAGTTCTGGTGAGGAGCTCTCATCACAGTGATACCATACTGGTGATCCATATAGTTAGGCAGTCTATTAGAGCCACAAAGAAAGGCTAAGAGGTGTCTTCCTCATATACAAAGTGATTTTCTTAAGTTATCCAAAAGCGCTGCATCTCCCACTTGAGTTTTCCACTTGTATCACCAAAGAGAAGGATCCTATCTTTAAATAATAAACTCATATAAAGGCCATACCAGCCAATGACTGGTCCCGAGGACCACCTGAGCACCTTGTCAGATAAAAGACCTCTGAATTCATTACTCGTTTGCTCTGTGTATGGTTTTCACCCTTGTACACTCTAAGCTTGCTGAGGCTAGGAGCACGGGCAACTTCCACCCAAAAAGTGTAAGTCAAACAGGTTTCACTGCACAGCCATGTGAAACGTTTACTGGTATCTGCCTGGAAATCTGCAGGGGGCTGTATCTGAGCAAGTAGAGAACTATGAGAGTGTGCATGCCATAGATACAGGACACTGAGTGTTTTCCAGACCCTCATCAACAGTATCTTCTGTAATATCCTAAAAAATGACCAAATCAATGAAGCTGATTCCAGTTTACAAGTACAGTCTCAGATCAGAAGCAATCTTGGAGGCAGAATGCCTTTATCTCAAGCTACCTGGGACCACTGTTCTAATCTGATTCAACTGGGTGCATTTGGGAATGAGGGGGAGAGTTACATGGATCATAAAGCCTAAATATAAAGTAGTTAAAAGATTCCTGGATTCTAACCTGCCTCTATCATTCTACTTTTCCAGGCTTCTGTTTCCTCATCCATAAAATAAAGGGATTACAAACACCCCTCCATCTGTGCCATTCCACGATCCCAATAATTTCAAAATTAATAGGCAAAAAAAGCGATAAGTACAAGTGAAGAAATCAGACCCTGGTTTGTTTTTTAATGAAACGGAAGAAAACAAAAACTGGTTAATTCTACGCCAGAGAATGCAACCATTTTCAGTCTGCTCGACAGTGGAAGGAAATTTGTATATTTCTCTGTGCTCCAAGAGATAAAAATTTACAGATGACTTCAGGAGGGGTCATGAAACTTGGCTCTCCCAGCCAAAGGGAAACTGCTGAAAACTGCTTTCTCTATTCTACTCAAACTGTTCTTGCCAAGATCACCAGAAACCTTCAGTGTTGTTCCAAATCCAATATTTTCTCTTTGTCTTCATCTCACTTCTCTGCTGCATTCAACACAGTTGGATACTCCCGCTAGAAACACTCTCTTCCTTTAGCTTCTACAGCATCCCCCTGTGTTGACTTGTCTTCTGCTTACCTGGCCACCTCTTCTTAGTCCTCCTGGTTGGCACCTTCTCTATGTCTCCACTCTAAACTTTGGAACATCCTCAGGGCTTAGTCTTCTACCCTCTCTCTCTTCTTATCTATATTATTTTGCTAGCTGATCATGTAGTCCTGGGCATTAAATACTAGTTGCATGCAGATAATTCCCAAATTTTTGTCTCACCATCAGACCTCTACTCTGAACTCCAGACACCCATATCGAATTGTCTGCTGGACATCTTCATTTAAAGCTCCAACAAGGGCCTCAAATGTCACATGTCAAATCAGAACTCTTGATTTTCCCTCTCCTCACTTTGGCCCTCTCCCATCTGTCCCTCTCCCATTCTTCTCCATCTCTGTAAATGGCACACCATCTATCCAGTTGCTCAAGTCAATTACCTAGAGATTATTCTTGATTCTCCTTACTTCCCACATCCACTGCATTAATGAATCCTGTTGGCTTACCTCCAAAATATGTCCCAAACCTACTCTTCAACTCTACAAACTCTACCAGTATCGAAACCACTATTATCTCTTGTATACATTACTGCAAAGGTTGGTGTCCTAACTTCCATTCTCACTGCGTATTTATTCTCCACAAAGCAGAAGTGTGACCCTTTTAAAATAGAATTCATACTTAAATCCCTTCAATGGATGTCCACTTCAATTATTATAGATTAGAATCCAAATTTCTCACCATTGCCTGAACATATCTCCCCAAGATCGAGCCCTGCCTACCTCTCGACCTCTCTCCTTAGCTCACTGTGCTCTGGTCACACGGGCCTCCTTTCTGTTCCTCCATCACACGCAGTTCACTCCTACCTCAGGGCCTTTGCACTGCTGACCGTCCACCTGGTATACTCCTCGCCCTCCCTCCCTGGTGCATGGCTGCTCTTTCTCCTCACTCTGCTCTCAGTTCAACGTCACCAGAGAAGCTCTCCTAACAATTAACTGTAGCAGGCAGTCCCATCCTTCATGATTTCCCATCACCCTCTTTCATTTTATTCATAATGTACCTGAACTGACTTTATTTCTTTGTTTATGTGCCCATTGCCAAAATTCCCCACCAAATTATAAGCTCCACAAGGGCAGGATTATGCCTGGCTTCTGGGTATCCAGGGTCAAGGCACTAGCCCTTCTCCACCTAGAAGTCAGAGTGACCTTTATAAAACAAAAGTCATATCAGGTCATTACTTGCTAAAACCCTCCAGAGGCTTCCGTCTCTCTCAGAATAAAGTCGTAAGTCTCCATGGCCTGCACTAGGCTGACATGATCTGGCCCCCAGATTCCTGTGTGGCCTCATCTCCTCTCCCTAGCCCCCTCTCTCACTAGCAGCTACACTGACCTCCTTGCCTTCCCCCAACATAGCATTCCAGCCTCAGATCAAACGTTTCCTCTCCAGAGAGTCTTTCCCTGCCCACCTGAGCCCACACTTACCCTGTCCCATTTCTCTCCATGAAACTTACACCTTCTGCCATGTTGTACTGTTGTTAGTTGCATCATTTATCTCAAGCTCTCCCCGCCAGGATGCATGCTCTATGTGACATGGACTATTATTTTGTTCACTCCTGAATCCCCAGCACTGGGCATACGTAGGTCTTCAGTAGGTATTTGTTGAATGCATGAATAATCTGGTCTTCTGAAAATTGCTAAGTCTTTCTAAATTGTGCCTGTCTAGGTAGATTATACATAAGCATAGAAAGATTTATCCTAATGGCAATTGTTCTTCTTTTCAATGGTCTAGGCCCAGAGCAACAACACCCAAGCTCCAGATAGGACAGCTACACCTGAGGGAAAGAACAGAGGTGCCTCTACCCAATCCCTCACTGGCACAGCACCAAGGGCACCTCTTTTCCCTGAAGTTTCCATTTCTAGTTGGTCTTACCATTTGTGGACTTGAAGCTTGTTTTCAACATTTTAATTCTATGACTTAGAGAGACATGTCTCTGAAGAGAGACTAAAGTTCCCCCTGAAAGTGGTGATTCATTCTGTAATGAGCATGTTTGCTGAGATGAGAAGCTGCCCAATGGACACTTAGACCCCAGATTTCTGTCTTATTAATTGCTACTGTGAATGACAAAGCAACTGCATTCCACTTACAGATTCCTCACTTGGCTAAGTCTTCAATGTTCCTAATACAAATAATGAAAACAGCATGAAAAAATAGGCTTAAGTGAAAACAAATTAAGCCTGCTGACCTTTTTGGTATAAAGCTTTTTGCCAGCTGTAAAATGGTGACTTCAGATATTAATTTAATATCCTCAAAATTAAACTATTCTTTTTCCTCCAGTCCATCTCTTACAGTCCAATTAGTAAATTCACAAATATTTACTGAACTTATTATAATCTACTGAGCCCTGGTGGAGGGATGGGAACAGTGGGAGAGATGTCGATACACACACACACACACACACACACACACACACACATTTATATAACTCATATATTTATATATCTTACAGTGTGTTCTTCCAAAATAACTATTCTGATTTCTTTAAATAACAAGAATAAGGAAAGTGGGAAAATAACAAAATGAAAGAGAAATTCCAGGAACTTCAGAATCTTAGACAACCAAGGGCAGTTTTTAATTTAGAATTGCTAAGAAAACTCCCCCTGTTGGGTAGACTGCTGCTCAGACTGGTAGGGAAGCTGGACTCTGGTGGCTCTTCCAGGCTTGGGTGAGTGTGACCAGTACAGCTGAATCAACATCTTTATGAACAGACTGACAGCAAGAAAGTCCAAGAGCTTTAGTCCATCTGATTCATCAATGAGTTCTGAATGGTAACACTTCACTAGATCATTAATGGCACATTTAGCTCACGTGAGCCAAACACCAATTCTATAGTCCATTCATTTAATATATTTTAAGTGCTTTTACAGGGCTGGGACTAGGCAAGGGAGGCCAAGTCCAGGGTCGGAGTCTGTCTTTATTTAAATTTTAATATTTTCTTCATCATGGAATTTTTGCATTAGTTTTGTTTAGAATAGACATTTTTCAAAAGAAGACATACAGATGGCTAACAGGTACATGAAAAGATGCTCAGCGTCATTAGTTATCAGGGAAATGCAAATCAAAACCACAATGAGATGCCATCTCACACCTGTCAGAGTGGCTATAACCAAAAAGACCACAAATAACAAGTGCTGGCAAGGGTGTGGAGAAAAGGGAACGCTTGTGCACTATTGGTGGGAATGTAACAAAACAGTATGGAGGTTCCTCAAAAAATTAAAAATAGAACTATGACCCATATGATCCAGCAATTCCACTTCTGGGTATTTATATAAAGAAAAATGAAGACAGTAACTTGAAAAGATATATTCACCCCCATGTTCATTGCAGCACTCTTTACAAAAGCCAAGATCTGGAAAAAACCTAAGTGTCCATCAATGGATTAATGGATAAAGAAGATGTGGTATATATATACATATACGCACAAAAAATGGAATATTATTCAGCCATAAAAAAGAACAAAATCTTGCCATTTGCAACAACATGAATAGACCTTAAGGGTATTGTGCTAAGTGAAGTAAGTCAGACAGAGAAAGACAAATACCATACCATGTGATTGCTCTTATATGTAGAATGTAAAGGGAAAAAAACAAGCTCATAGACATAAAGAACAGATTGGTGATTGCCAAAAGTGGGAGATGGGGGATGGGAGAAATGGGTAAAGAGGGTCAAAAGGTAAAAACATAAATAAATATTATTATTATGTATTTTGATGACTGAGTTTTTATGGGGTCCCCTGAACTTTTACAGCCATGGTGAGTGCCTCACTTACCTCACCCCAGTCCCGGCCCTGATTTATTATGTGCAGGGCATTTGGTAAGGTATATAGGAGATTAAGAGAAGGAAGAGACATGGATGCTAACTTCTAGAATCATAGCATAATAGGAGGGAAAAGATATGTTCTTAAATAAGGCCAATAAAATGAAAGAGCAATAAATGCTTTAAGAGAGGTTCAATAATACTGCCAGTGCTTTGGGAGTGCTGTGGCAGGACAGATACAATGATAAGCCTTCTTGCCCCAGCTCTGCCACTTCTAGCTGTGTGAGGTCAGGCAGACCACTTAGCCACTAGAGACTTCCGTTTCCTCACTTGTGAACTAGAGGGAATGTCACCCACTTCAGAGGGTGATTGTGAGATGAAATGAGGTGAAGCACACAGGGGCCCAAAATAAATGACAGCAATGAGTAGTCATGGTTCTAAATGCGCCTGGGGAACACAGATCTAAGACCTTGGTTGTGATACTGGTTATCACATGCCTCCAGAGAGAGAAGGGTGGAGAGACGCAACACGCTGTGTGCATTTTTACAAGAATGCATGAGAGCTACAGCCAGACAATCACATCCATTATTTGGGAATTTCTTTTCAAACTGCTTCAAGGGCTTCACATGGAGGTCTGTGTTATTGGGATCATAAAAGAAAAATCTGTGATAAGGGAGAATGTTTTCCACATGGTCTGGAATCTGATTACCATGATGGATTTCAGGTATCAGCTTGGCTGATCTTAGGGGAAGAGAAGAAAATTACAACAGTTGCTTGAATAATTTACACACAATCTGTACTACAAGGAACTAGCCAGTTTTCTGAAAAATCACTCTCACACCACAGACTACCTAAGGATTTATTCTTCACACACAGGCACACACACACACACACACACACACGTACGCACACACACAGGCATGCGCACACACACACACGCCCCTTCTAATTCATGTTTGGGCAATGTCTTAGAATTTAGTTTTTAAATGTTCTATATCTTTCTTTGTTCCACAAATTGCTTTCCACATTTGTCAAAAGAAGAAAATACTGGGCTTCCCTGGAGGCACAGTGGTTGAGAGTTCGCCGGCCGATGCAGGGGACGCGGGTTCGTGCCCCGGTCCGGGAGGATCCCACATGCCGCGGAGCGGCTGGGCCCGTGAGCCATGGCCGCTGAGCCTGCGCGTCCAGAGCCTGTGCTCCGCAACAGGAGAGGCCACAGCAGTGAGAAGCCCGCGTACCGCAAAAACAAAAAAAAAAAAAAAAAAAGGAAGAAAATACTATCCTGTGTCTGTGTGATAAATCTCTGTTCTCCAGTAAAACACTTGCTCAAACTGGCAGACAATGGGAGAGTTGGTGGCATCATAATGGCAGGACCAAAATGTAACTGAAAAATTCACCTTTTCTATCTGATGCTTCTGCCTAGACACATTCACAGAATGTCTCTGTGATGCCCAGGCTCACCTGGTATTTCTTTTCATTCAGCAAATCCTGATAATGTGTTGGCCTTCATACAGTTCCAAGGCAGCAGCACCGCAGTGACTAAGATTTGTTCATCCACTTGTCAAATATTTATTGAGTACCTTTCTGGTGGTAAACACTGTGTTGGGCATGGGAGAATCCACAGTGACACAAGTGAGACAGGTTCCTTGCTATCGCAAAACTTACAGTTTAACAGGGTTGGCAGACAATAAATACATAATTAAATAAACAAGAAAAATATCAGAGCTAATGTGCTACAGAGAGAATTAAAATTGGGCGATGTGATAGTGACCATGAGGGAGATCATACCTGGGGTATGGGGTGCCCCAGGAAGAGGGTAACATCTCAGCTCAGGCTGAGATGATGAGAAGGAGACAGCTACATGAGGGTCTGGGGGAAGAGGGTTCTAGGATAGGAAATGGCACTACTGAACATTCTCGCCTATGTCATTTATCAGTGAATTAAGCATGTCGTGAGCTCCAGTAAATGGATCTTGTGAATTGGTATTAAGTGTGGGAGGGCAGGCTTCATGGGGACAGAACCGTTGAGCCTTTTAAGCATCTCTTCTAGCTAACAGAGCTATGAGTCATCACGCCGTCCCTGGAGAAAGGATGAAGAAATCTATTCTTCAAGGATTGAGGACCAAAAGAACTAGTGGGCAAAAGTTTTCTCTCCACTTGAACTTTACCAAAGCTGGCTTTGGGAAGTGGGACATGATGGCAGTTTTATGATAGAAACACTAGGTCCCCTGAATGATTGAAGAAAGAACTAGTTTTAGGCTTGGAAGAGCCAGTCATAAAGGACTGAGAGCCAGTGGGAGAAACAAAGAGGGGAGGGGATCATGAAAGCTGAGCTTAACAGGAAGGGAGGGAGGAAGATGAGTTGAATTGAGTCCAATAAGCCCTCCTTAAATGCCTACCATGATGAGGCCAGGTGCTGGGGACACAAAGCAATCCCCAGTCCCAGTGGAGTTTGGGAGAGATGTTTATGATGGATGATGGCAAAGGCCAACAGCTCCTGGCAAAGGCAAAGAGGTAAAGAGGCTGGTTTGGGAGAAAAGGTTGTCAAAATGGTCAACATCTGAGAGGTTGGAATCCTATTCACTACTAGAGGGCAGAAGTTAAGTCCTGCCCTTCTTTGGAAGCCCCTTCAGCATCAAATCCAGCGCCAGACATCCAATGGCAAGATAGTGGAACAGACACAGGCTTTGGAGCAGACAGACCTGGACCCCATCCTGCTCTGGCTGTGTGACCTGGGGCAAGCTGAGTCACCTTGCTGGGTCTCAGTTGCTATATCTTTAAAATGGATATAGCCACACAGATCATACAAGGTTATAATAGGGTTTAGAAATAATATGGGCATGGTATCTGCAACATAGTGACAAGCGGTCATTATTATTATATCATGGCTGAGGATCTCACTGACAAGTAATTTACCATACTATATATTACAGCTCCACAGAAATAACTGACCAGTCATATAAGAGCTGAATACTGAGCCTCTTAGCATATTGTCCACCAGGCCCTTGCATTTTGTTGACAGATGCAAACTCACTGATCAACTGCCTAGGGCTACGCTTTCACTGCTGACTACTCATGAGTTTATATTTTTAGTCAAAACTCAAGACCAAATATCACTTATATGTGGAATCTAAAATACAATACAAATCAACATATCTACGAAAAACAGACTCACAGATATAGAGAAGAGACTTGTGGTTGCCAAGGGCAGGGAGGGGAAGGAAGGAATGGGAGTTTGGGATTAGCAGAGGCAAACTATTATATATAGAATGGATAAACAACAGTGTCCTACTGTAGAGCACAGGGAACTATATTCAATACCCTGCGACAAACCATAATGGAAAAGAATATGAAAAAGAATCTATATATATGTATAACTGAGTCACTTTGCTGTACAGAAGAAATTAACACATGGTAAATCAACTATACTTCAGTAAAATTTTTTTTTAACATCTTTATTGGAGTATAATTGCTTTACAATGTTGTGTTAGTTTCTGCTGTAAGAATAGCCATCATCAATAAAATTTTTAAAGAAAGAAATTAGACATTCAAAAGTAAACAAATACATACATAGTCATGACTGAAAAGAAAAAAAAAACCTCAAGACCGAAATGCATGTCTTTCTTTAGCTAAGCTAAAATGTAAGTTTTACCAAGGGATCATTTGTTGCTTTTGCTCCAAGGTTGAGGGATTTTCATTGTCCTTCTGCTTGTTTGGTGTCTCCTGCTTATATCCCTACTGATTTGAGTGCCTAATGTCTTTTTCCATAACCCAAGCAGACAGATATTACATTTTTCTTTCTTTTTTTTTTTTTTGCATGAGGATACTTGACATATTTTTAAAACAAGACCATAAGATTATCAAGGAACATAAGTTCTACTGGAATTTGTCCAGAGAATGTGGGGCAGTCGTGGGGATGCTTTGACTGCGAGACTCTCATAGGAGTTCCCAATGTAATCTCATTTAGAACTTGGAACCAAGCAGGAATTCTTCTGTTGCCCCAGGGTTCCGTGCCATTTCTAAAGGAAAAGATTGATTTAAAATTTCCTCAAATTAGAATTTATTTGGTGATACTGCCCTTGTGTATGGAAGAATCTGGAAGAAACAATGCCCTTTCATGGTTCTCTTAGTCATTCACATCAGAACTTAAGTAGAAAAGTTTCTCACCTCAAAGTGCACTGGAAAAAAATGAGTATTATAATTGCTATTTCCTTCACAGAGCACAGACTGGAACAAGAAGACCTGTTACAAAATACAGCCTTGCCACCTGGGATCCCTGTGACCTGCAAGTTATATTACCTCTGTATGCCTCACTTCCCTTAACCCTAAAATGAGGATGAAAATAAGACTCAACTCACTAAGCTGTTGGGAGAATTAAATTAGTTAATAACATCAAATACAGAATAATATATAGATGAGTATTTACAAGTTAGCTATTATTATAGCTATCATTAATATTTCTATCACAAAGATCCTTTGACACCCCATGTTAGGGGAGAATGGGGAAACAGAGATAAAATAGCAGAATGAATCTTTTCTTAGTCTTTGGAGACAAATGTAGGTTAAAATCCAGGCTCCATCAATTACTTGTTCCATGACTTTGGGAATGTTAAAAAAAAAACCCTCTAAATCCCAGTTTCTTCATCTGTAATGAGTATCTCCTCATTGGGTTATTGTAAGAATTCAATGAGATTATACATGCAAGGCATCTAGCACAGTGCTTGGCATATTAGAATTGCCCGATAAATGCTAGATAAAATAATTATCATTATTTGTCTACTGGGTCTTCTAGCTCAATGCCAACACATTCACCCAGTGCTCAGTAAATGCTTGTAAATGGTCTTTGAGTTTTAGAAACTCTGAAAAAAGATCTAAGGATAAACATAAAAAATGATCATTGATGTGTCCATTCTCAAAATATTTAAATAAAATACGCCAGGTATCATCCTCAGCTCCCAGCTGAGAGTACCTTGATGGCAAGTCATTCTGCAATGCAGCTGGTGGTTGGTGATCAAGACTGAAAGGAGATCAGAACTCTGAATCCCTGCAGTTTATTCTTTAGGATTTTTCCTTTGTCGAGTGTTTCTTAGGAAAAGTTCTTAAATCATCTGAGCCTCAAATGCAGTGTCTACTGTGTATGACCATGTTTCACTGCACATTTGGATAGAATGATGGTGAATATTATCTATTTTTCCAAGACCCATTAATTTTCTAAGAAATCTTAGACTACTAGGCTAATATTACGCTCAGCAAGAGATCATCCATTAATGTATCGAAACTTATTTTATGACAGAATATTGTCACAAAATTATGAATGACTTCCTGATCACCAAAATGACAAATGAACAGAGTTAATTAAAAATATAAACAATTTCACACCCTTTTCATCTCCCAGAAATTTTTATTGTGAGTAGCTGAGTTTGTGGAGAGGCAAGAGGCTTGAGGGATATTCTGAGGGACAGAGAAATTTTATTAACAACTAAGCTGTCCATTTTCAGCTGTTACACAAACAGGTTGCCCTCAACCTCTCTCAAAAGTTGCTTAACGACATACTTGACAGACAAGAGGCCCACGTGGATCAAAATTGAGCATGAAATCATTGGTAATTATTGATGTGTTCTTTAAATGGAGGGTGGTCTAAAAACCTGGGATTTATTCTCTATAGCTACTCTAGTTTCCTTTTACATTCAATACTCTTTAGAGCATACATGTATGGAAAGCAAATAAGTCCTACTTCACAAGCCCAAGATTAAAAATGAATCATGCATGCCTAATAGCCAAGATATGGAAGCAACCTAAGTGCCCATCAATAGACGAATAGATAAAGGAGATGTGGTGTATATATACAATGGAATATTACTCAGCCATAAAAAAAGAATGAAATAAAGCCATTTGTGACAACATGGATGGACCTGGAGGATATTATGCTAAGTGAAATAAGTCAGACAAAGACAAATATCATACGATTTCACTTATATGTGGAATCTAAAAAACAAAACAAATGAATAAACCTAACAAATCAGAAAGAGACTTATAGATATACAGAACAAACAGGTGGTTGCCACGGAGGATGGGGGGTGGAGGAATGAGTGAAATAGGTGAGGGAGATTAAGAGGTACAAGCTTCCAGTTACAACATAAATGAGTCATGGGGATGAAATGTACAGTGTGGGGAATAGAGGAAATAATAATGTAATATCCATGTATGGTGACAGATGGTAACTAGACTTACTGTGGTGATCATTTTGTAATGTACAAAAATAACAAATCACTATGTTGTACAAAAGGAACTCACAAGGTGTTGTAGGTCATTTATACTTCAAAAAAACAAACACATAGAAAAAGAGATTAGATCTGCAGTTACCAGAGGTGGGATTTGGAGGGAAAGGGAATTGGGTGAAGGTGGTCTAAAGGTACCACTTCCAGTTATAAGATAAATACATACTAGGGACATAACGTACTACATGATAAATACAATTAGTGCTGCGGTACATTACATACGAAACTTGTTAAGAGAGCAAATCCTAAGAGTTCTCATCACAAGGAAAAAATATCTTTTCCTTTTTCTGTTATTTTGCATCCACATGAGATGATGGATGTTCACTAAACTTACTGCAGTAATCATTTCATGATATATATAAGTCAAAACATTATGCTGTACACCTTAAATTTATACAGTGCTGTATGTCAACTACATCTCAATGACACTAGAAGAAAAAACATGAATTATAACTCATGTGAATACTATGCATCTTCAGATACATCATCTTCAATATCGCTTCTCCTTTATTACACAATATTCAGTAGAGAACCACCTGTAGGTAGGTTATTAACTATTTCATGTTGACAACAAAGATGAAAATCTTCAGATAAAACATATAACCTATGATATATTAGGGCTATTAAAATGTGAGTTCAAAAGGATCTGCTCGAATAAAGAAAGAAGAATGAAAAGAATTGAGGACAGTCTCAGAGACCTCTGGGACAACACTAAATGCACCAACATTCGAATTATAGGGGTCCCAGAAGAAGAAGAGAAAAAGAAAGGAACTGAGAAAATATCTGAAGAGATTATAGTTGAAAACTCCCCTAATATGGGAAAGAAAATAGTTAATCAAGTCCAGGAAGCACAGAGAGTCCCATACGGATCAATCCAAGGAGAAACATGTCAAGACACATATTAATCAAACTATCAAAAATTAAATACAAAGAACAAATATTATTAAAAGCAGCAAGGGAAAAACAACAAATAACACACAAGGGAATCCCCATAAGGTTAACAGCTGATCTTTCAGCAGAAACTCTGCAAGCCAGAAGGAAGTGGCAGGACATAATTAAAATGATGAAGGAGAAAAACCTACAACCAAGATTACTCTACCCAGCAAGGATCTCTTTCAGGTTTGACGAAGAAATTAAAACTTTTACAGACAAGCAAAAGCTAAGAGAATTCAGCACCACCAAACCAGCTTCACAACAAATGCTAAAGGAACTTCTCTAGGCAGGAAACACAAGAGAAGGAAAAGACCTACAATAATAAACCCAAAACAATTAAGAAAATGGTAATAGGAACATACATATCAATAATTACCTTAAATGTAAATGGATTAAATGCTCCAACCAAAAGACATAGACTGGCAGAATGGATACAAAAACAACCCGTATATACACTGTCTACAAAAGACCCACTTCAGACCTAGGGACACATACAGACTGAAAGTGAGGGGATGGAAAAAGATATTCCATGCAAATGGAAATCAAAAGAAAGCTGGAATAGCAATTCTCATATCAGACAAAATAGACTTTAAAACAAAGACTAATACAAGAGACAAAGAAGGACACTATATAATGATCAAGGGATGAATCCAAGAAGAAGATATAACAATTGTAAATATTTATGCACCCAACATAGGAGCACCTCAATACATAAGGCAAATACTAACAGCCATAAAAGGGGAAATCGACAGTAACACATTCACAGTAGGGGACTTTAACACCCCACCGATGGACAGATCATCCACAATGAAAACAAATAAGGAAACACAAGCTTTAAATGATACATTAAACAAGATGGACTTAATTGATATTTATAGGACATTCCATCCTAAAACAACAGAACACGCATTCTTCTCAAGTGCTCATGGAACATTCTCCAGGATAGATCAAATCTTGGGTCACAAATCAAGCGTTGGTAAATTTAAGAAAATTGAATACGTATCAAGTATCTTTTCTGACCACAACGCTATGAGACTAGATATCAATTACAGGAAAAAATCTGTAAGAAATACAAACACAGGGAGGCTAAACAACACACCACTTAGTAACCAAGAGATCACTGAAGAAATCAAAGAGGAAATCAAAAAATACCTAGAAACAAATGACAGTGAAAACACAATGACCCAAAACCTATGGGATGCAGCAAAAGCAGTTCTAAGAGGGAGGTTATAGCAATACAATCCTACCTTAAGAAACAAGAAACATCTCAAATAAACAACCTAACCTTACACCTAAAGCAATTAGAGAAAGAAGAAGAAAAAAACCCCAAAATTAGCAGAAGGAAAGAAATAATAAAGATCAGATCGGAAAGAAATGAAAAAGAAATGAAGGAAATGATAGCAAAGATCAATGAAACTAAAAGTTGGTTCTTTGAGAAGATAAACAAAATTGATAAACCATTAGCCAGACTCATCAAGAAAAAAAGGGAGAAGACTCAAATCAACAGAATTTGAAATAAAAAAGGAGAAGTAACAACTGGCACTGTTATATGCCAATAAAATGGACAACCTGGAAGAAATGGACAAATCCTTAGAAATGCACAACCTTCCAAGACTGAACCAGGAAGAAACAGAAAATATGAACAGAGCAATCAAAAGCACTGAAATTGAAACTGTGATTAAAAATCTTACAACAGGGCTTCCCTGGTGGTGCAGTGGTTTGAGTCCACCTGCTGATGCAGGGGATGCGGGTTTGTGCCCCAGTCCGGGAGGATCCCACATGCCACGGAGCGGCTGGGCCCGTGAGCCATGGCTGCTGAGCCTGCGCTTCTGGAGCCTGTGCTCCGCAAGGGGAGAGGCCACGACAGTGAAAGGCCCGCATACCACACACACACACAAAAAATCTTACAACCAACAAAAGCCCAGGACGAGATGGCTTCACAGGCAAAGCATTTAGAGAAGAGCTAACACCTATCCTTCTCTAACGCTTCCAAAATATAGCAGAGGGAGGAACCCTCCCAAACTCATTCTACGAGGCCACCATCACCCGGATACCAAAACCAGACAAAGACGTCACAAAGAAAGAAAACTACAGGCCAATATCACTGATGAACATATATGCAAAAATCCTCAACAAGGGCTTCCCTGGTGGCACAGTGGTTGAGAGTCTGCCTGCCGCCCCGGTCTGGGAAGATCCCACATGCTGCGGAGTGGCTACGCCCGTGAGCCATGGCCGTTGAGCCTGCAAGTCTGGAGCCTGTGCTCCGCAATGGCAGATGCCACAACAGTGAGAGGGCTGCATACCAAAAAAAAAAAAAAAAAAAAAAATCCTCAACAAAATACTAGCAAACAGAATCCAACAGCACATTAAAAGGATCATACACTATGATCAAGTGGGGTTTATCCCAGGAATGCAAGGATTCTTCAATATATGCAAATCAATCAATGTGATGCACCATATTGACAAATTGAAGGAGAAAAACCAAATGATCATCTCAATAGATGCAGAGAAAGCTTTTGACAAAATTCAACGCCTGTTTATGATAAAAACCCTCCAGAAAGTAGGCATAGAGGGAATTTTCCTAAACATAATGAAGGCCATATATGACAAACCCACAACAAACATCGTCCTCAATGGTGAAAAACTGAAACCATTTCCACTAAGATCAGGAACAAGACAAGGTTGCCCACTCTCACGACTATTGTTCAACATAGTTTTGGAAGTTTTAGCCACAGCAATCAGAGAAGAGAAAGAAATAAAAGGAATCCAGATTGGAAAAGAAGAAGTAAAGGTGTCACTCTTTGCAGGTGACATGATACTATACATAGAGAATCCTAAAGATGCTATCAGAAAACTACTAGAGCTAATCAATGAATTTGGTAAAGTAGCAGGATACAAAATTAATGCACAGAAATCTCTTGCATTCCTACACACTAATGATGAAACATCTTAAAGTGAAATTAAGAAAACACTCCCATTTACCATTGCAACAAAAAGAATAAAATATCTAGGACTAAACCTAGCTAAGGAGATAAAAGACCTGTATGCAGAAAATTATAAGACACTGATGAAAGAAATTAAAGATGATACAAATAGATGGAGAGATATACCATGTTCTTGGATTGGAAGAATCAACTATGTGAAAATGACTGTACTACCCAAAGCAATCAACAGATTCAATGCAATCCCTATCAAACTACCACTGACATTTTTCACAGAACTAGAACAAAAAATTTCACAATTTGTATGGAAACACAAAAGACCCTGAATAGCCAAAGCAATTTGAGAATGAAAAATGGAGCCAAAGGAATCAGGATCCCTGACTTCACACTATACTACAAAGCTACAGTAATCAAGACAGTATGGTACTGGCACAAAAACAGAAATATAGATCAATGGAACAGGATAGAAAGCCCAGAGATAAACCCACACACATATGGTCACCTTATCTTTGATAAAGGAGGCAACAATATACAGTGGAGAAAAGACAGCTTCTTCAATAAGTGGTGCTGGGAAAACTAGACAGGTACATTTCAAAGAATGAAATTACAACACTCCCTAACACCAAACACAAAAATAAACTCAAAATGGATTAAAGACCTAAATGTAAGGCCAGACACCATCAAACTCTTAGAGGAAAACATAGGCAGAACACTCTATGACATAAATCACAGCAAGATCCTTTTTGACCCACCTCCTAGAGAAATGGAAATAAAAACAAACAACTGGGACCTAATGAAACTTAAAAGCTTTTGCACAGCAAAGGAAACCATAAACAAGTTGAAAAGACAACCCTCAGAATGGGAGAATATATTTGCAAATTAAGCAACTGACAAAGGATTAATCTCCAAAACATATAAGCAACTCATGCAGCTCAATATCAAAAAAACGAACAACCCAATCCAAAACTGGGCAGAATACCTAAATAGACATTTCTCCAAAGAAGATATACAGATTGCCAACAAACACATGAAAGAATGCTCAACAATGTAAATCATTAGAAAAATGCAAATCAAAACTACAATGAGATATCATCTCACACCGGTCAGAATGGCCATCATCAAAAAATCTACAAATGGGCTTCCCTGGTGGCGCAGTGGTTGAGAGTCCGCCTGCTGGTGCGGGGGACACGGGTTCGTGCCCCGGTCTGGGAGGATCCCGCGTGCCACGGAGCGGCTGGGCCCGTGGGCCGTGGCCGCTGGGCCTGTGCGTCTGGAGCCTGTGCTCCGCAGCAGGAGAGGCCGCAGCAGTGAGAGGCCCGCATACTGCAGAAAAAAAAAAATCTACAAACAATAAATGCTGGAGAGGGTGTGGAGAAAAGGGAACCCTCTTGCACTGTTGGTGGGAATGTAAATTGATACAGCCACTATGGAGAACAGTATGGAGGTTCCTTAAAAAACTGAAAAGAGAATTATCATATGATCCAGCAATCCCACTACTGGGCATATACCCTGAGAAAACCATAATTCAAAAAGAGTCATGTACCACAATGTTCATTGCAGCTCTATTTACAATAGCCAGGACATGGAAGCAACCTAAGTGTCCATCGACAGATTAATGGACGAAGAAGATGCGGCACATATATACAATGGAATATTACTCAGCCATAAAAAGGAATGAAACTGAGTTATTTGTAGTGAGGTGGATGGACCCAGAGACTGTGATACAGAGTGAAGTAAGTCAGAAAGAGAAAAACAAATACCGTACGCTAACACATATATATGGGATCTATAAAAAAAAAAAAAAGAAAAAAAATTTGTTCAGAAGAACCTAGGGGCAAGATGGGAATAAAGATGCAGACCTACTAGAGAATGGACTTGAGGACACAGGGAGGGGGGAAGGGTGAGCTGTGACAAAGTGAGAGAGAGGCATGGACATGTATACACTACCAAACGTAAAATAGATAGCTAGTGGCAAGCAGCCGCATAGCACAGGGAGATCAGCTCGGTGCTTTGTGACCACCTAGAGGGGTGGGATAGGGAGGGTGGGAGGGAGGGAGGGAGGGAGATGCAAGAGGGAAGAGATATGGGGACATATGTATATGTATAACTGATACACTTTGTTATAAAGCAGAAACTAACACACCATTGTAAAGCAATTATACTCCAATAAAGATGTTAAAAAATCTATTCTAAAATCACCAAATAGAATACTGAATATTTTAAAATAATTTGTTCACTTTTCTATGTATAGAACTGTATTTACGAGACAAAGATATGTGAAACTAATAAATATTTTACCACCATTAGAAAGTATATGCCCTAAGCTAGTAGTAAGTGACAAGAAAGTTTTGAGAAGTCACTTCTTTAGTAAATGCTTGTATGTTATAATGACTTTTGTTGGAAGATTTGGCTGACTTTTCCCAAGAAACTCAGTTTCTAATAATAAGTACTCTGTAATGCAGAGTGATGTTTTATAAAAATAGATCAGTGTCACTTGGAAAATAGGGTTGGACAATTTAGCTTTGAGTTCCAGCTCTGTCCTTTACTGTTAATAACAACATTTGTACATAATAACTTGATATACAAAATTATCACCTGATTAACTCTGGCAATGTATATACCTGCAAACTGTTTCTACCTCCTGAATGAATGATTTCTTATCAATGTGACTGAAATTATACCAGCAGGGATATTGACCATGGAATTTAACATGGAATTAGTGTATGGTAATGTGAATTTTGGTTCAGAGGACCAAAGAAGCAGATGCGCTTTGAATTGAATGGACAGATCGTAACTCAGAAAAAAGACAATGAGTAAAACAAGAATATCAGCAATTGTTATATCTACTTAACAAGTCCCAGACAAACATCAAACTGTGAAGAACTCAGTTATTTCTTGGAATAGGTGTGCAGATAGAGGCAGAATGAAGAGATAAAATTCCAGGTATATACACATGGAGACTTTTTAATCCTGCTTTTAATTCTGCTTCTTGGATCTGAGTGCACTAACAAAAGGGCATAATATTTTATTACCTATATTTTGGTCTCCTACGGTAGGTTATTCCTGTAGAAGGGATTGTGTCTGATGAATACTCCTCTGTAAGACAGGATTTCTCAAAAAGCCAAAATGTTTTCAGGACATTAATAGATTTTACCTAAAATACCCATGATCCTTTAAATATAAGAAACTGTGAATTAAACAAAGGCTACAGATTTAAAAAAAAACAAAACAAAAACAAAAGGGTCTGCTCTTCAGTGCTGATTCTCAAAAAAAACCAAAAACGGTACTAATGTGTAACTCACATTTTCCTCATCAGAATTTTTGGAAAAGGGAAAATGTTTTCAGATGCGTATTCCCAACTTTCAGGATTTGTAGTGGAAAATCAAAAGCTTTCCATAAAGCTTATATTTTAAAATGGGCTAATGCAGAGTCACAAAACACTTTAAACACACTCTAGTCTATTACCCATTTTTCATAAAGTCACAAAATTAAAAGAAATCTGCAGAAGCTTAAAAAAGAAAACTTATTAAGTTATGGTATCAGACAATATGGTCTTAGTCATAAAATATTGGTAAGCAAAGAAGGCATCTTCTTGGTGAAGTTAAAGCATATTAAAGTCATCTTCATTACAAATGTGGCCCCAAATAACACTTCAGCTCTCTTTGGCAGTGAGGCAAAAGTTTTTCAAATAAGGAATGGAAATTTCTCTGAGCATAGAGCTAAGTTATATATTACAATATTATATAATGTTGCTGGATAGCAACACTGCCATTCTGTTAGGAGTAATGGAACGAGTGAGTACCAAACTGCTCGTGTAGTAGGGCAACTGGCTTGCAAAAACACATTTATCTGTGTACTCTTTTAATTCGTTCACAGTACGAATGGATGAATTTGAAGTTTAGGAGTATTCCTTAAGACTGCCAAAGCATTTTAGGTCAAGCTGTAAAATTTCCCTAAAGTTCTCTGCCAAGATAATGCTGAGGACTGAGAAGAGAATCCTTCAAATGGTTCCAAGAGTAAACTTTAATCTGTTATGGAAAAAATAAGTAGAAGTATATTTCCCTATCTTGGCTTGATGCTTGCGTGGTTCCAAAGGCTTACCACCACATGGCAGGCATGCTGGTTGTATCTGGGGCCTGGAACCCCAGGGCAGGAGTTGGAATATTGGGACACCATCAGTATTTTGCAGAGGTTTCCCACTACCTCTAGGGAAGCATAAATCTTGCAGGTCTGTCTTCCTCGGTGATGACCTCTGGAAATATGAAGGTAACAACTTACTCTCTGATGGGAAGGAGCCTAGGGCCCAGTGAAGCTCCAATCTTTGGAGCCACATATGCTTCAGTCCATATCCTGCCTCTTTGTGTTGATGTTGATAAAAACCACCTCCAGGACTGTTGGCTGTTGTGAAGGTTACAGACAACGACGATAAATGTACTCGACAGGTACCATGAAAGGCCACCTATGGGTCACACACCATGGCTGCATAGGAAGCTATATTGTGTAACTATTTCACTAGGGTTTACTTCACAGTTCTTGCTGGGAACTATTCCTATAACAGAAATAGAATATGCTATGCTGTTAAAGTTTCCTTATACCCAAACATTCTCCTGTAGCCTATAAAAGGTTTGGTTTTGCTTTTTGATAAGTATATTCTAGGATGCATCCTAATTACCACAGATTCAGCCCAATCTCCTACATCCTCTGCATTTACAGTAGAAATAAAATTTCACACATTTTGAAGTTGACACAAGTGTTATTGAGCCACTCAATGGAGGGATCTTGGGTTATGTGGATCCAAGAAATCGGTATGTTCTTGAGGTTTCTGAAT
Organism: Globicephala melas; assembly: GCF_963455315.2. NCBI lineage: Eukaryota > Metazoa > Chordata > Mammalia > Artiodactyla > Delphinidae > Globicephala > Globicephala melas. The sequence continues at coordinate 49,482,766 of NC_083319.1, forward strand.
CGTCAAAGTGGAAATTGGTTCTAGTGCAGAGCTAGAGCCCCCCTGTCTCCTGAATCTTCTTTCTTTACCGATCCTTTCCTCTCACTTCAAAAACAAGCTCAAGTCTCCCCTTCCTAAAAAAAAAAAAAAAAAAAAAAAAACCAACAAAACAAAAACTCTTTCATCTCAAGTTTCTTTAGAGGTATTGGTCGAACCTCTCTCTGAGAAAGAGAGAACATCTGAACTTACTGAGAACTCTGCTAACTGTTTACATTCTCCCTTCATTCTTCCACCAGGGCATTCAGGGTCTGTCCTCATCATTTCACTGACACTGCGCTCATTCAAGCACCTAATTGTCATTTCCAACAGACAAGTCATACTGTGCCCACCTCTCTGCTTTAGAAACTCCTAAGTCCTTTGGCTTCTGAGGCCCTGCACTTTCCTAATTCTCCTCCTCCTCTATGTCTAGTTCCTTCTGTTTCATTTATTCCACCATCTCCTTCCTATGCTTAATCCTTAAACATGAATTTAAGGCTCCACCCTCAGCTTCCTGCTGTTACCACTTTATACATTCTCTTTGGGTGATCTTACCTCTTCTCAAGATTTCAACCACTGTCTTTATGCTAAGGATTCCCACAGCCATAGTACTACCCAGACTGTACCTGACCTTCAGCTTCCTACATCAAAGTCCTGCTGGAAATCTCCACCTGGATGTTTCCCAGGTAACTCAGAACTGAACACAACTTCTTCTACCCTAACATAATTTTCAGTTTGAAATTCTCTCAACTGTTGACACCCTCAAACAAACAGCTGTCCAAACCAGAAATCTGGGAGTCACTTTCCCTGACTTGTTACTCCCGCCCAATCAATTAGCAAGTCCTGTCAATTTAGTCCCCTTTCTGGTGTTTTATTTACTCTCTCCCTTTTACCTTACTCCCCTTGTCCTATTTCAAGCCCTCATCATCTCTTAGCTAGACCACTGCACAGTTCCCTAACTAGCCTCTCCATTGCCAATCTTCCTCAAATCAATCCTCTTCTCAGCTACTGGACTGGAGAGCAAGCAATATCACTACTCATTGTCTACAGAATAACGAACAGGCAGGCCCAGAAGTGCAGTAACAAATATCTAGTGGTAAAGTCCACAAATGGCTCCTCCAGTAGGATTTTGCCTACAATATGTATCTCTTTACCCTTGCCCAAATATAGCTCTCTAGACTTCCTTCTGATTCTGAGAGCTAGTTAATACCCTTCCAATAAATTTCTTTTCTGCTTAATTTAAACAGCCTACTTATGCAGTTTGCAATGAAACTCCTGGGCTAGTATACAATTCCTTTTGCTCTCTACCATAATTACAGATTTATGTTTCTTCCTGTTGGTCTCTGGTGACCACAAAGGTCAGGGACCATGACTGTGTATGTATTTCATGCACTCTCTGTACTCCAACAACTAATATAGTGCCTGATGGGTAGTGGGCACTCAAATGTGTGTTGATAGAATGAATATTCTTTTTTTTTAAACATCTTTATTGGAATATAATTGCTTTACAATGGTGTGTTAGTTTCTGCTTTAATATTCTTTAGAAACTTTTTCTGTAAAACATATGATTCATTCATGATACTATGACATTATGGCATGATACCACTTGTTTTGGTTTATTATTTTATTCTAAACCTCAGAATCCCCCAAAACACAGATAAATGTCTCAAAAAGTAGAAAAAGCAAATATTCTGGCAGATAACACTGAATCATAAACCTAATCCTTTGGTTTCTCCATAAGTCACCACAGTATGCAAGAGCTGCTTCCAGGAGCAGACAAATATCCCATAGGGTGGGTACTATACTGATGTCTCGCACTTGAGTTCCTTAGAAACAACAGTTCTCAACAGCTAGTTCAAAGTCTGTTCATCTTTTGCAAAAAATACTTTTTAGACCCATCAGTGTCACTCTCAAGGCTGCTTTATGATTGTTTGTGATGGCAGAGGATCAAGGGATTCGGGCAGCCCTGATGGGTAAATAATCCAAGGGCTATTTGCCCATGGGTATGTCGGGGATGAAACAAATCACACATTGGTGAGGCAAGCTGAACTACGGCTTCACTGTTATATCTGGAAATTACCACAGAAGCCTCCAAAGTCTTTGAAGTCCTATGGTAGGAAGGATTTTTAAACACAACCTCTTTCACTACAGGGGAAAATGTCAAGTTTTGTTTTGTTTTTTTTTCTTTTTAAATCAATCTCAATAAGGGCTTTAGAGATTGATTAAATCCAGAATGTTTGTTTGTAACACACACTGTCTGTCAGGTGTTGTGGGAAGCATGTGATCCCTGTTCTTACAGTGTAACACTCTGATGAGGTGAAGAGGTGGGGAACGCCGATAAGGAGACACTAAGAAGATTTACATGGTGGAACGTGAAGAGAGCCATGGGAAGGGAGGACAAAGAGGAAAGGGAGAGGTTCATTTACTTGGGAAAATCAGGGAATGTTTCAAAAAAGAGCCCTACATTAAAGCACGGATAGATTTAAATAGGCCGGGATGGGGCAGGGGAATGGAAAAGCAGGATAATACAGACGTAGAGAACAGCACAAATAGAGCGGGGAGGCAAGAAAGTAAAGAGCATGTTGAATGAACAGCACGCTGGGGATTAATGGGAGGGAAGAGTAGAAATACAGCTGGGGGCAAATCACGAAGGACCTTGTGTGCCAAGCTAGGCAGTTTGCACTTTACCATGTTGGCAATTGGTAATCATTAAAGGATCCTTAATAAGAGGACGTTCCTTCTTTTTACATCTGGTTGCGGGGAGATGGGGGCAGTTGGCCATTCTTCTAATCACTGCCCTCAACCCTGGCTGCATATTGGAATCGCCTAGGGAGTTGGTTCATTTCCTAGTGTCTCTTTGTTAACAGCACCAGGTCTGTTCATTTCTTAATGTCTATTTGTTAACAGCACCAAGTCTGGCCCCATGTCTGGCCAAGTAAATCAGAGTCTCTTGGGGTAGGGCTGGACACAACTATTTTTAAAGAAACTTTTAGGTGATTTTAATGTCCAGTCAGGGTTGAGAACCATTGGCCTAATGCACAGGTGTGAGAATTTCTCTATAAATTCCTATTTTTTGTCAGGAATGTTTTATTGATATTAGGTATGACATTATGCTTTCCTTAATTAGGTATGGCCTAACGGATATGATAGAAATTTCTGATACACTGTGAAAGTTCTTTGGTCTTAAAACTTCCTCGTTTATCACCAGCCACATGTTCTTCTGTGTTAAGTACTACCGTCTTCCTGTAGGTATTTCATATACATACCTACATATATATGAAATTAAACATATAATCAAATGCTGCAAGAGCCTAGATCTGAATGCATGAATACATTTATATGACTGAATTGATTAAGACAAGCATAAGAGAAATTGAGGAAGAGTGTGTGGGATAACTGGTAGAAGTAAAAATCAGGATTGACCAGCAAAGACGCCCAACACATGTTCAGCTACCTGCTGGGCTTATATATCAAGACCATCACTTCTATTAACATAAATAGGTTTCACTCAAATTCTTAAAAATCAAACATTGTTTAACAAGAGACAGAAGTAGGACTATTGCTGGGGTGACCTACCAAATAGGTTCTGCTATTTTAAGAACCAGGATTTTTTATAAATAGCATATCCCAAAATGTAAGTCATAAAACCTGGGGACTGCATGCTAAGAGATTTGAAGATGACAGTGAAAGCAGAAAGTCCTATGACAAGAAATTACTTTTTCCTCCCAATATATTGTGACCACAGCTGACTTCTGCAATTATGGGAAGGAAAACATCCCAAAAATCCTGGGCGCCTTGTCAGGGATCAGACCAGGAGCTGGGTAGCAACTTCCCATTCAGCAACTCTAATTTGAGTAGGGAGGAACCCAGACTGGGTGTTGGCCTTGATAGGAAGGCCAGACAGAGCCTACATCCAGAGAAGTGAGTCACAGCAGAGAGGAGCAGGCAGAGATTACCAGTCCAGGTAGGTTAAGTCCCAAGTGGAGGGGCCAGGTAAGAGAACCCAAGAACTCAGATTGATTGACGGGGAGGCCATGGGTTAGGGACCTGCCTAAGAGCTTAGGAGATGAGAGTTCAGAGGTCTGCTAGAAGGGACCAGCATGGAACTTGATAGATGCTGAGGCACCAGCTCCGTGGGACAGATCAGTAGGGAAGAACAGGCTGGGGCAGGGACCAAAGCATTCCTGACAAAAACTAAGAATTTATAGAGAAAAAGGTCTAAGTCATAGGGAGAGACTGTAAACCAAGTGCGAAACTTAGTCTTATTGTTTTATATCCACACTTCAGTCAGCCACACAAAACTTAGATGGCCCAGGAGGCTAACGGATGATTAAATTATTAAATAAATAAATAAGATAGAGCCAAACAATAAGAAAAGGAAAGCTCTTCCTCTGGTTGGAATAGAGAACAAATGGCAAAACTATAATGAAAAGAAAAATACCTTCTCCTGAGCAATCCAGAAGCTGTGTTGGAAAGCTGTCTGAATTGAAGAAATAATGTTTGATAAAATACAAAACTAGTAATAATAAGAGTAACAATAATAATAGGCTACATGTATAAAGTGCTCACTATGTGTTAAATATATTAATGTATTTAGTCTTCATAACAATCTTAGGAGATAGGTGCTTTAATTATCTCCATTTTACAGCCAAGGAAACTGAGACACAGAGGGGTTAAATAATGTGCCCAAAGCCACACAGCATATAAGGGTAGAGCCTGGATTCTAATCCAAGCTGTCCAACTCTAGAGTTCATATTAACCACTAGGCTTACATTGTTTCTTATGCTAAGGAACTACCTTTGAAAGGGCAGAATGAACCAGGGGCACACACGAAACGCATAAGGACTTTTTAATCATCCAATATTGAAGTTATTCCTTCAGCAAATTCATTCATCCAACAAATATTTGTTGAGCATCTACTATGTGCCAGGCACTCTTTTATATGCTAAAGATTGCAGGCAGGTGAGATCCCTACACATCTGAGTGAATAAATGCATGGTCTGGCATAAAATATAGTGTTTTGTGGGTTTGGTAGGCCCAAAGCACTGCACCTTTGGAACCCATGTTCTTCCACATATATGAAATATAATTAGATGTCTGATGAAGAGTTTCTAACACGTTGCAGAGTTTAACTAACACACCAAAGTGTCAAGGTCCAGGAGCTGGTGAAGACAGGGACATTGGGAGAGGCAGCAATGCTAGAAGAAAGAAAGGTGAGGAGCTGAGGAAATGAGGCCCTGCCCCAGGGCTGCCACTGACTTGGTCATTGACCCCGACTGGGAGCCTGTCTGGCCCCCAGTGCACGCCTCCGTAAAATGAGGAGGTTGCACTGGATGAACTCCAAGGCCCAGCTCTAGGATCTAGGATCCCAGGCAGAGCCAGGGCAGAACCAAGGCCACGCTCAGGCACAGCTCACAAGAGCCAGGTTCAACCTGACATCAGTAGTAGCCAGGGCGGGCCGGGGAACGCCACAGGGCATTGCAGGAAGAACTCGGCCAGTTCCTGGGGTCGACTGTTACTCCGAGAGGCATCTGAGGAACACCCCAGACTCGTGCTGCTCTCAGCCTCTCCACAACACGGGGGCTGTGTTTCTGCATAAAGGGCATCAAGAGACCGACAAGCAGAGGCGATGCAGGTTTAAGCAGATCCAGAGGGTGGGAATTGCCTGATGAACTCCTGATGTCAGGGTGGGATGCTGAGTCAGAAAGAGAGCTGTAACCCACAGAAAGGGGGGACTGGTCCTCCTCCTCTAGGAAGGCCCCCGGGGATGCTGGCCAGACTTCTGGCTCCAGCCGGGCCTCAAGAAATATCAGGCAGGATTTATCAGTATTAATAACTAGCACATGACTGAGTGAAGAAGTGAAACTCAGCTGACCAAGTAACTGAAAGTGTCCTTAAGAGAGAAGGAAGGGGTTTGGGTAAAGAAAGGAGGTTGACAGGAAGAGACACACACGTGTACGTACACTGAAATATCGGCCTACTCTACCACCCGCCCCCCATTGGTTATGCCAAACTTCTAGCTGGCCAGCCTGCCTCAGATACCATCACTTGCTCCTGGGTACAAATACCATCCAAATTCTTCCTGTATTAGGCAATTCCTCAAACACTGACCCCCACTGTTGTAGAAAAAAAAATACTTTCTCTACAAGTGCTTTGAATTTCCTTTTTTACCTCCTCTTAACCTGACACGTCCACATCTACCTCTCTCTCTGGGGTGGCTTAGGGTTCCAAACTTCTAGTTAAGGAGCAGTACCTGGGTTTGGATTTTACCCCCTCCCTCCCTCAGTTCCTCCAATGACTTCCTCATAGAGCCAGCTTAAAGATGCTAAACCAAGGGGTCCAAAGATTGGAATGAAGCCAACACCCAGCCGATGACTCGTCGTGACCATTCTGATGTGAGGCCAACTTTACAGTGTCCAAGAATGCTCAGCCGGAGGGCTTCTGCCCCCCACAGCTGGCAGTGGGGAAATGGAACCAACAATCTCGACTTCAGCTGAGGACGACTGTTCAAAGGGGTTCCAATATTCTCTGAACTGCGAATGAATAAAGATTTTTTTAGATGATAAATGAATGAATAAGGGAGATTTTTATAGGATAAAATAGATCTCTTCTTTCCAGGGTTTAATTCAAACCTAAAATTTAGATGCAAGTTCAAAGTTTGATTCTGACACAATCTCACTTGCCTTGACAAGTGAGAGAAAATTAAAATATCCTACCGAAAACATGGAGGTAAATCAAGAAAACAAGAAACTGGAAAGTAGACGAGGCTAGGTTGCCGTGCCCAGTCACCTGCTCTGGTGCCACCCTCTGTCCCTGGGGGTACCCTCCCTATGGTATGCAACCCAAGTCAATGCATCGCCTTGTCAAAACTCATCCATTTTGTGCCCAGTGGAAATCAAGCATATTTCAAAATGGCCATGAGCTAGGGACATTGGAATTGTAATTGGAGAGGCTTAGAGACCTAATACTCTAAGTAAACCAAAGGGGTGGACCTCAAATACAACTTGGGGCAGCTGGGAGATATTTTGAGACAATGACTCCCGATTTGAATCTCCTGTAATGGAATTCTAATTGGCAGATTTTTTTCTCTACTTAACTCTCGTCACTGGGCTTTAGCATTGATCTCTCCACTGTAAATTAACCTACTGACCAAGGACATCTAGAAAGTGCTATTTGCGTTCCAAATACTTGTGGGCAAAAGTCACTGAAACCTATAATTTTCTATGCCGCCATACAATACACGGAGGTGGATGGAACCAGTTTCAAAGGGTTTTTGCAGCCAGATGAAGTAAATTTGCAGAAAGGCTTGTGAACAGATTTCAGCCTGGGACACTTGTATTGTCTTTAATCTACCAACCTAGGAATGGGTTTATGCCGGAAATTCTTAGTGATGGCTTCTCAGCAGGCAGCAGCAGTGGCTGCCACACCCCTACCTCGCTGTGCCTCTGGAGTGGACTGTTATGTCCAAGTTCTGGCCTCCGAAAAACGTGATACATAAGGATGGAAGCCTAACCAGCCTGCTCCCCGGGGAATGCTCAGAGGAGAATGAATGAACTTTCCCCAACCCTGAGCCAGAAAGCTGTGGCTGTTAGAAGTTAAAAAGAAAGCAAAGAGGAAAGCAACAGTGTCTTCATTTTGCTATAAACCACAATCACCTTTCCCTATAAGTATCGTCCTGTTTTCCTGGAGGGGCACAGTTTAACTGCCACTGGTGCAGAGGTGCCAACTCAGCAGAGAGCACTTCCTGCGGGTCTGGGTGGCAGCTGAGTGCAGCGAGCTGTGGCCTGCCCACTGACCCAGGAGCAGGCTGCCAGGGGGCCACCATCCTGACGGAGGCCTGGCAATGGGGGCACAGGACTGAGGCTCCTGGATTAAGGGGTGATGTTGATTTCCTTTTCTCAGAGCCAGGCTAGGGCGAGGCAAGAGGGGTGTCTAGGGCACAAGATTTAAGGAGGTTTTCACTCTCAGGGTCATGCAAGGGGCTCTTTCACCTTAGTCCTAGCCCTGCACAGGGCCACCAGCAGAGGTAGGGGTTCTCAAAGGTCAATGGTTCTCAAAATGTGATCTCCAGACCAGCAGCATCACCTGGGAACTTGTTAGATATGCAAATTTTCAGGCCCATCCCAGACCCACTGACTCTGAAACTCAGAGGTGGGGCCCAGCAACCTGTGTCCTGACATACCCACCAGGTAATTTTGATGCAGCTAAAGCACTGTGCTAGAGAATAGTGCTCTCCAAAGCCAGTCATGTGGTCCAGGTCAGGCCACTGCTCAAAATGCTTCAAACACAACCAGAACAGGGAAAGGGGTAAGGTGGTGAGATGAAAGAGACTTCCCTAAGGCAATCAGCAAGGTAGGAATCCTTCAAACAATAAATCATGAATTGATTTTTCCCAGCTACCCCTAAGTACTCTGTAGGAAAGACTTGGCAATTGTTGGCAATAAATAAAGCTTACCACTGAGTGGTTCCCTCCTGTTTTTTCCCTGATCTAGTCAGCTCAGAGCTGACACTGACTGGTAGCTTGGGACATGGGCCAGCCATTTGAATATTGTAAGACTGAGAGTCCCTCCTCTGTAAAATGGGGCTAACATCACCTCCCTGCCAATGTCAGAGAAGCTAGTATATGCAAAGCCCCAAACAGAAGCCCAAGGCAGAAAAGCTGTGATGTCAGTTCATACATCCTAAGCAGGGGTTCTGAACCTCTACCTTCTCCAGGGAGCTTAGATAATCTGGGGGCCTGAGGACAACTGAGATTCCTGGGAAGGAGGTTAGCTGGTCTCTTTTATGCTGCAGTGTTTTTTAAAGGAGGCTATTTCCCAGTCCCAGTGGCCTGGGGCATCAAGCTTCTTAATGGGGTGGTACAAGTGAGAGATAAGGGAAAGAAGTGCCTCCTCTTGGGTGTTAGAGAACTACTTATTTTTTACTAAATAAATGAAGGGCAAGAAGCTATATCTGAAGAGCCCACATTTAAACTCTGTCACTCGAACCCGAACGGTATGAGTAGTAAGACAATGACCAATGCCAGCCAGCTGAGAGACCTCAGGTACATGGCCATGGACTTGGTATCCTCTTTCGCCAAGTACTGGATTATAAATACAACAATAACATGAGGATGATGTCATGCAACAAAACGCTGTCAAGCACAACATAAATGTGAGGTTTAGCACGGAGGTCCCATCACAGAGTTAGGGCACCATTTCTGCAGGACGAGAAGAAAACTAACCTCACCCAACTTTCCCAGCTCACCAAGGTGTCTACTGCGGACCAGAGAGGCTGTTGACCTGCAGAGGACACGCAGCTGGTGCGAGACAATCATCAGCTGTGCCCCCTTTCTCCCTTCCGTGGGGGGAGGGGGTGGGCAAAATCGCAGAGCCTCTACCCACAGGCCAGGTAAACAAAGGCCTCCATCTCTTCACTGGCCATCCATGCAGCACAGCTGAGAGTTGGAAAGATGATCCATGACTCACACTCCTCCTCCTGAGAGTACTTAACTCCAAGATGATAACATTGCCCATGCGAAAGAGCCAACCAGAAAAAAAGGAAAGTTCACCTTGGGCCCCTGTGCACTGACCCCCTTACCTTCCTCGTTTAAAATCCATGGCAGGAACTCGAACACCGAGTCAAAGTCGCAGGTGCTCTCTTCGAACGCGCAGGATCCCGCGGGCAGGTCCAGGGCACCGGCAAGCTGCAGGGCTGCTGGCACAAAGCGGGTTTCAGTTCAGGCTCGGTCTCAGGAGCGTTTACACCAACTCAGGGCACCCTGGGGAACCACCTGGTGATAGTGAGAAGGGGTGCGGGAGGGGACGGGAGAGGGAGGCAGTATTGCCGCCCCCGCCCAGGGCGCTTGCACTGCGCGACCCGTGCGCGGTCGCTGGGCTCGGGGAGGGAGGTTAGCGGCTGTGGAGATGGATCCGTAGGCGTCCTCGGATGGCCCAGCCTAGGACCGCGAGCCCGACCAGCAGGGCTGCGGGATTGGGAGAGGGTCACGAGAGCGCCCCTCGGAGGAACCCCCCCACCCCAGATCCAGGCCTTACCTTGCACCGCCAGCAGGACGCCCCCGAACAGCATGGTCGGGGAGGAAGACTGGACAGGGATGCGAGCCGCCAGCCCGCTGGGACAGGCTGCTCCGGGTGGAAGGAGTGTGGGAAGCGGGGGCGCCTGGAATCGGGGGAGGGAGAAGTCGGAGGCAAAGCGTGCGCTTGGAGCTGCCCAACTTTGCAAAACGGCCCCGCGAGCAGAGCGGAAAGCCGAAGGTGCCTGAACTGTGAGCGCCGCTCGGTGCGCTCGCGTCCTAAGTGAAGCCGGCCGGCCGCACAGCTGGTCCTGGGCGAGGATGGGGCTGGGCAGGGAGGAGACAACTGCACACTTTTGAAAAGCCAGCCAGAACTGGCTGGGAGAGGAGAGGTCGGGATGCAGTGCCACGGCTCAGATTTTTAAAGCTTGAGACCAGACCCCTGGCAGATACTGGAGAGGGCAGGCCTCCCGGGAGCCCCTCGGCTGAACTGGGACTGGAGGCGCCCCGCCCCACCCCGCCCATCCTAGTGGGAACCAGCTTATTTCTGGGGACAGCCTCCCTCTATCTGGAATGCCAGTCCTGCGGGGCTTGCCCTAATTTTAACCTTTTCTCCCCAGAATGGAAGAGGGTGGAATTCTCTTAGGAAAACCTAGAGTAAATTTTGGGAACGGTTGGGTGGAATAAGCTTTACATCTAAGAGTTTCAGCGTTTATGGCCCGTTAACGCTAACCTTGGAACACACCCCCCCCCCCCCCCGCCTTATTTAGCAGTGGAATGTTTGGCATGTCTGGTGCTCAGCATTCCCTCTGTCCGGTGAAATGGGGGCATTCCTCCTCTCCAAAGAGCCTTGATAAATTAGTAGAAGGTTTCTAAATTGGGATGGGGGTAGTGATGTCAGGGAGGGGGTATTGGTGAAGTACCCATTGGCTACAAATTTGCTTTGAGCACTAAGTGGGTCTTTAAAAATAGTCTCCTCCAGTAAAGAAAGTGGTGATAGGGGTGGGGGTTCTTCTTAATGCTCTTTATTATATTGGGCAGGCAATGTTATGCCTAGGGCAATGATTCTCAAATTTTAGGGTACATCAGAAGCCCACGATCAGAGTTTCTGATTCAGTAGTTCTGGTCTGTGGTCCAAGATTCTGCACATTCCTAACAAGTTTCCAGGTGCTGATGCTGCTAGTCTGGGACCACATTTTGAGGACCACTGGCCTAACAAACTCTTGTTCAACCATCAAAGCCCTGCTCACATGCCTTCACTTGGTTTCCAGACTCTGTGTTTTCCTTGTCTTTCATTCTTCTCCTTGCTGTTTCTTTTTCTGTCTCTGACCCCCGGATACTAGGGTGCCTCCAAGTTCTATCCTTTCAGCTCCTGTTTCCCTTTCTCCTCACTTCCTCAGTGATTTCATCCAGTCTCATAGTTTGAAACACCAACTAAAACCTGATATCTCCCAAATATTTTTCTAGTCCAGACGGCCCGCTGCCTCCAGACTCTTCTGTCTCACTGCCACCTCAGCATTTTCACTTGGATGCTTAAGAGCTATCTCATACTTAACAGGTCCCAGCATGAACACCTCATATTCCGTCCCAAACCTGTCTCTCCCCTGCATCTTCCTCATCTCAGTTAAAGGAACCTTTCCCTTCCAGTTGCTCAGGACAAAATACTTAAGTGTTATCCTTGACCCTTTTCTTCGTCTCAGGACATTACCAAGTTCTGTCAGTTCAGGATTCAAAACATAGCAGGTACTGACCATGCTCCAAGCCCACAGGACTGCCCTGATCCCAGTCGCCACTGCTGTTTGCTGGGGATGTTGCAGTAGTTTCCGAGAGGTGGTCTCCTTGCTGCTTCTGCCTTGCACACCTCCATTCCATTCTTAGCACAGTTGTCAGGGCGTCCTTTTGACAGAGAAGTCGGACTATGTCACTCCTTGGTTCCAGACTCCCAACAACTCCATCAATCATTTAGCAGAATCCAGACTCTTCACAATGGCCTACCAGGTCCTACAAAACCTATCCCCACCCACTTATATCTCTGACCTATTCTGCCCTGCTTACTTCCCTCCAGCTACATGGACCTCCTGGCTGGTCCTCAGACACAGTCTAGCTGTCCTCTCAGAACTTCGCACTGGCTGTTCTCTCTGTTTGAAATGCTCTTGCCGGGAGAGCCACAGGACTCATGCTGGCACTACCTCTAGGTCTTGACTCAGATGTCATCTTCATGATGAGAAAACTTGAAAGCCTTCTCTCTAATAAGAATAAAGCTCCTGGATCCTTTTAAAATAAGTTTAGACAAGGTTTCAGGAGTTTTCTGTAGGCAGTGGCTCAAATGATCTAAAATTTGTTTAGTGTGTGTGTTTATATGCTTTGCCTCAGGGAGTAGCTAATAATAATAAAAACATTGATCATGTTTACTATTATAAACATTTTAGATAGATAATCTCATTTAATTTTCTCAAAGACTCTATGGGGTATGCACCATTATTATCCCCATTTAATAGATGGGGAAACCGAAGTGCAGAGTTCAGTGACAGCACGTGGTAGAGACAAGATTCAAACTCAGATTGGCTTTATTCCAAAAGCCTATTTTCCCAACTGATACAGTAGCCTATCTCCTTTGTCTTTCTTTTTTGATTTCTTGCTCGCAGATGGTGCTACATATCTGATGAATTTCATCAAATTACTTAATTAAAAATTTAAAGATGGATATGAATCCAGTTGAAACTTCAAAACACTATTTTCAACCAAACAAATTTTCAGCAACTATCAAACCGGTTCTCCTCTTCCCAGGTACCTATGGAGTATTTCAAAGCTTTAGGGTTGCCTTAGATTCATTTGCATGTTCCAGGTGTTAGGAAAATGAAAAACTTCAAAGCCCTAAAGAGATCTCCAAAAATTTAAAAATACGATTTAATACTTAAAGGTGACATCGTTTATTGCCACCTATGGGAAACTGGATCATTACATGTAAGTGCAGAATTAGTTGGAGTAAAATTTCTATTTCACATATAATTGCATGATCCCAAGAACAGATGACCGTTCCACATTGGCACAGACTGGGGACTCTGGAGAGCAGACTCTGACTTGGAGTTTAGCGCACAGAATGTTCACTAGGGGGCACCCTTGGGATCAGCTCCTGTGGAAGGGAGTGGGAAGAAGCAGGATTGGGTCCAGGGAGAAGTGACAATGCAGTCAGGTCCCTTGAAGCCCCTTCTGACCCCACAGGAAACTCCGGAGTTTAAATGGCCCACTTAACTTGCCCCATGTTAGGTTAAAATGGCCTGGCTCTTTGTACAGCTGCCTCCATCTGTCACTGGATGTGGCCCACACTGGAACAGTGAGCTCCAATGAGGCGGCTCTCTACACGGAGGCCAACCCAAAGGGGCGAACAGCTGAAGGCTGTTTGATGACAACACTCCCAGCAGCTGGGACAAGTTCTTTCCTGAAGACATTTTACAGGGAAGGGAAAGGATATTGTATGTGGAGAGGGCCAAGGAAGGAATCTGGAAAATCTAGAAATGATGTGTGTCAACACACTTCACAAAGCCACATGGCTGTTCACTGCCACATCATTTGGGAAAACAGCATGAGGCCCCAAGGTAAGAACTACCTGGGCCTCTCTCCGTAAGATGTAGCTTAATTGAATAATCAAATAATGCACATAAAGTTCTGATTTTAGAAAGCACTCAATAAACATTAGGTAGTATAGTGGGTTAAATGGTAGCCCCCCAAAAAGATATGTTTATATCCCAGAACTTGTGGATGTGACCTTATTTGGAAAGAGGGCTATGCAGATGTAATTAAATTAGGAATCTTTAGATGAGTTCATCCTGGATTATGGGGTGGGTCCTAAATTAATGGCAAGTGTCCTTATAAGAGAGAGAAGAGAAGTAACAGGCAATGTAAAGAGGGAGGCTGAGATTGGAGTGATGCAGACCCAAGGCAAAGAATGAAGCTGGAAGAGGCAAAGAACAGATTCTCTCCTAGAGCCCTGGAGGAGTGTAGCCCTGCAGACACCTGGATTTCAGACTTCTGGCCTCCACTGTGAGAGAATAACATCCTGTTGTTTTAAAGCAGCCAGTCTGTGGTAGTGTGTTGTAGCAGCCGTAGGAAACTCATACAGAGTGTTATACATCAAGCGAGCACATGCCTGGCACTCTATGTGTGTTATCTCATTTAATCCATGCAACATTCCTATCAGGTGAAGACCCCTGTTATCTTCACTTACAGACAAGGAAACGGGACCAGAAGGGTCATTTAACTTGTTCAAGGTCACATGTCCAGCCAGTGTGAAGCTGGAATTTGATGGCATACGCTGCAGTGCCCTTAAAATCTTCCTCTTTGCGAAGACCTGTCTCTCCTCACAAGGGCCGCCTACACCACAGGCAGGCAGAGCAACCTGCTGTCTCTGTGGGCACGAGGCTCGCCTCTCACAGAACCTGGCACATCCCACTGCTCGTCGCTGTTTTGTCTCTGTCTCTTCGTAGGTCTCTGTCTGGGCTCGCCTCTACCTCTCATGCCCACTCTAGCCTCAGTGTTTTGCTACCTTCCTTTTGCATTGTCTCTCTCTCCGCACATACACACGAACATGTACACCATCAGGCTGAAAATGAGCTGGTAAAAGAATTCCAGGCTCTGTGGCTTGTCCTGCCAGTGACCTTCGTCGCATTCCAGCAGGAGGTGTCTGGGGGCTCTGCCCCGAGGCCGGCTGGCATTGTCCCTTGCTTCCTGCCCAGCACCAGCTGCCTCTCACCCCTGAGGAGCAGTCACATGCCTGCTGTGGGTCAGAATCATCCCCCGTGAGGGAACAAGGCCCAAGGTTAACCAGTTATTACAAATATCCTTTTATTACAAAATATATACCCCACTGTTTAAATTGCTGCACTCAAATGACCTGAACTGGGAAAGTAGATATTTCTTTCAGAGTGAGTATTTAAAAGGAAATAGATATTGAATAGATACTTTCTCTCCATCATTAATCTCTTCTTCATCAGCTTACTCCGAATCCTAGCTTGGTGTCAGACATCCTTCGTTATGATTTGAATGAAACCTTTTAATTTTTTTTTTTTTTTGGTCAAAGTTCTCTAGGCTTACTCATCACAGTGATGATACCACCTTTTGTTGAGTGTTTATGATGTGCCAGGTGGTTTCATGCTCAATTTATGGAGGAAGAAACTACAGCCAAAGCATTGAAGCGAGTCGCCCAAGGGTAGGGGGGCTGGACGTAAACCCAGATCTAGCTACCAGCAAAGCCCTCTCGATCTCTCTAATCTTCCAACACAGGGGAGGTGTGAGCAGACACTTTGAAATGTCCTGTTCCTGGATCCCTCACCTCCTTCCTCCACCCTAGGCTGGGCTGAGGCCAGAGAGGCAAATTTCTCTCTGTCCCAGTGAAGTGTCGATACCCGGAGTCCTGCTGGAAAAGCCCTTTGTAATCAGAGGCCCTACCTCTCCATCCCACGTCCATCCCACACTAATACCTGTGTGCCCACTTCCCTTTCTCAGACTGCATCCTCTTATCCCTCTCACGTGTTCACACGTGCTCCTTTTTGTTGAGAATCAGAACGCCTTCCTCCCCTTCCCTAGTTGGTAAAGTCCTTGTTATGGGTTGAATCATCTCCTCACACCCATGTTGATCTGTTCAAGTCCTAGCCCCCAGCACCTCAGAATGTGACCTTATTTGGGAATAGGGTCATTGCAGATGTAATTAGTTAAGATGAGGCCACATTGGAGTAGTGTGGGTCCTAATCCAATATGATTGTTGTCCTTATAAAAGGGGAAATTTGGACACAGTCACACACAAGGAGAACGCCATGTGAATGAGGACAACGGCAGAGATCAGGGCGATGCTTCTACAAGCCAAGGTAAGAGAAACACTGCCAGCAACCAACAAACTAAAGCTAGGTGACAGGCCTGGAACTGATTCACTCTCACAGCCCTTAGAAGGAACCAACCCTGCTGACACTTTGATCTTGGATTTCTGGGCCCCAGAACTGAAATTTCTGTTGTTTAAGCCACCCAATTTGTGGTACTTTGTATTCAACCCTAGGAAACTCATGCACTCCTATTCATTTCTCAAGACCCACTTCAAACGTCCCCCTCTCCAAGCCTGTTCTTCACTGTCCCCCCCACCCAAGCTGCAGCGTGTGTTGCGCTGTATCGCAATGACTTTATTTATGTCTCTGTTCTGCAATGGAGGCTGAGATTTCAAGGGCAGAGAACACATCTGCTTTATCTTAGTGTCTGCTCCTGTGCCATGTCTGTGCACAGCTGATTGTAGGCACTCAATAAATGCTTGTTGAAGGAAAGGCTAAGGACCGGCATAGCTCACTGGTCCACACAGCCCGGAGGCCTGCCTAAGCTTCATCCCTGTGGTTGGAAGAAAAAGAGCTAAATGTAAACTGTAGGTCATCCTTGGGGATGTTTATAGAAACGAATGAGCTACACAGATGTGCAGTGTGAACAGGGAGTCAGAGCAGGCTTTCTGGTGTCAGAGCAACACAGCTGGGACTGGGGAGAGGGGAGCGGGGAAGGCTCTCAGAAGCCTACTTTCATGAGAGGCAGAGGAAGCTCCAGGGAGAGGGCTCGGCCCCTGGAAGGAGGCAGCAAGCCTTGGCTGTTGCAGGGAAATAGAGATGATGCAACAGCCTGCATCCTGCCTCCTGGGTTGTCCCAGCCCCACCCTGTGGACTCTTGTCTGGGTCCAGGAGGAAGGCTAGGCTGTTGGGAAAGCCAGGAAGCTCTCTTCTCTACAAAACGCTGGGCCACAAAGAGCTCTAGACCCCCGTGGCCATATTAAGAAAAGAGCAGGTGAGCAGTGTCACAATGCACTTCGCCACAGACCTCCAGCCCTTTAGCATTTCAGCGTTCAGGGCAGCGAGAATGGGTACAGGTTAGTTCGTGAGGGTGTATGTGCTCCCTTGGGACATTCCTCCCAGTCCTGGGAGTTGAGGCTCTATGTCACCTGTTGGGGCTAAGAGGGAGCTGAAGGACATTGGAATTTGCTTTATTACAGTTAATGGTGGCTCCAGAGACCAGTGAGGCCCGTGGGCAAGTTGGGCTAAACCCAGGTGGTTTGCTTTCTCCTCAAGTTTTGTCTGAGTGCTGTGGCATGGGGAAAAAAGAGGAAGAAAAAGCATTCTGCAGCCAAAAATATTTCCGAAAAGAGGAGTGAAATCCCAGCTTAGCCTCTGACGTTATTAATGTGTTAGACTGGGGATCTACACATTACGTGATTTGGTCTAAACTGAGTAGGGGGGACTTCCCTGGTGGTCCAGTGGCTAAGACTGGGCTCCCAAGGCAGGGGGCCTGGGTTCAATCCCTGGTTAGGCAACTAGATCCCACATGCCACAACTAAAAAAGATCCCGCATGTGGCAACGAAGACCCCATGTGCCGCAATTAAGACCCAGTGCAGCCAAATAAATAAATATTTTTTAAAACAAACAAACAAACAAACTGAAGAGGGACAAGATGATATTCACAACCAGTAAGTCCTGGGCACTGAGACACAGAATGGACACCAACTGGGAAGGTGACAGACAGCGAATATCAGCTCTGAACAGGCATAGGAGGTGTGTGCATGCATGCACGAGTGCATGCTGTGCAAAGACACATTATCCATGAGAAGCCAATTCACACTATTACTACTAATCTGGAAGACTGAAATGCAAAGGGCTGAAACACTGGGGATTTAAAGGCCCAAGTAATTGGTGATAATGAAGAAATTCTACCACCAGGTGTTGCAAGATGCTTCAATGAGCTAATCCAGGGCATCATGATTCCGGATGCACAATAGAACCATCTGGGGAGTTGCTTCTTTTAATACAAAGTTTGGGCTCCACCAACCAATTAAATCATAATTTGTGAGATAGGACCAAAGCATTGCTATTTCTTTAAAGCTCTCCAAGGTGATTCTATTGAGCCAAGGTTAAGAAGGCACTGACTTAATCTTTTCATCAGCAGCAAAATTAAATAATTTTAGTGTTAACAGGGGGGGGAAAGCTGTTTTAAAAGAATAAGAGAGTATTGTATCAGAACAGGGAACATGATTTTGTCACTGAGACTGTGGACTCTGGAGCCAAACCACTAAGGTTCAACTTGTCTTCTGTCACTTATTACCTGTGAACCTACAGTACATCGTTTGGTCTCTCTATGCCTCAGTTTCCTCTTCTGTAAGATGAAAATAATAATAGTACCTATCTCACTGGGTGGTTGTGAATACGAGATGAGTTTATATTGTTAGAATACTTAAAAGAGTACCTGGCACTCTGTAAGCACCATATAAATATTTACTATTAATTTTCTACCCACCTAAGTTTTTCACGGGTCTAGGCTTGTAGTTGAAACTGAAGATGTAGTCTAGTCATCAAAATAGCCTTTCACATAGTGTCCTGCCTTTGGAGGTCGAGTACAGGGGGTACAGAAACTAGAAATACAAATTGGACTATTGGTAAACTGTAGCTTTGATCTTCTATCAGAAGAGAAGAAAAATGTAAAGTATTGAGTGAATTCCATTATAATTACCAACAACTAGAACATTAAAAATAGTAATGAAGAAAATAGTTTTAGTCTAGGGAGGGAAGAATATACAATGGAGAAAAGACAGTCTCTTCAACAAGTGGATCTGGGAAAACCGGATAGCTACATGTAAAGAATGAGATTAGAACATTTCCTCACACCATATACAAAAATAAACTCAAAATGGATTAAATTCCTAAATGTTAAGACCTGAAACCATAAAACTCATAGAAGACAACATAGGCAGAACACTCTTTGACATAAATCATAGCAATCTTTTTATGGATCTGTCTCCTATGGTAAAAGAAATAAGATCAGAAATAAACAAATATGCAAGAGGGAGGAGATATGAGGATATATGTATATGTATAGCTGATTCACTTTGTTATAAAGCAGAAACTAACACACCATTGTAAAGCAATTATATTCCAACAAAGATGTTAAAAAAAATAAAATAAAATAAACAAATAGGACTAATTAAACTTAAAAGCTTTTGCACAGCAAGGGAAACCATCGACAAGATGAAAAGACAACCTACAGAATGGGAGAAAATATTTGCAAATAATATGATCGACATGGGGTTAATATCCAAAAAATATAAACAGCTCATACAACTCAATATTAAAAAAACAAACAACCCAGTCAAAATACGGGCAAAAGGGAGAACGATATGTGACTATGAAGGCAGAGATAGGAGTGATGTGGCCATAAGCCAAGGAATGCCCTCAGCCACCAGAAACTGGAAGAGGCAAAGAATGGATTCTTTACTAGTCCCTCAGAAGGGAGTTTTGGTCCTATGTTACTAGTTTTGGACTTCTAGCCTCTAGAACTGTGGAAGAATAAATTTCTGTTGTTTTAAGCAAAAAAACTCGAAATGGGCAAAAGACCTGAAGAGACATTTTTCCAAAGAAGATATACAGATGGCTAACAGGCACATGAAAAGATGCTTAACATTGCTAATTATTAGAGAAATGCAAATAAAAACACGAATGAGATATCACACCTGTCAGAATGGCTATCATCAAAAAGCATAAAAATAACAAATTGTTGGAGAAGATGTGGAGAAAAGGGAATCTTGTACACTGTTGGTAGGAATGTAAATTCATGCAGCCACTATGGAAAACAGTATGGATATTCCTCAAAAAACTAAAAATAGAACTACCATATGATCCAGCAATGCCACTCCTGGGTACATATCTGGAAAAAAATTAAAACACTAATTTGAAAAGATACATGTACCCTAATGTTCATAACAGGACAACTTACAATAGCCAAGATAAGGAAGCAACCCAAAGGCCCATCAACAGAAGAATAGATACAGAAGATGTGGTGATATATATATATATTTATATTTATATAAATGGACTATTACTCATCCATTAAAAAAATGAAATTCTGCCATTTGCAGCAACATGGATGGAGATAGAGAATATTATGCTTAGTGAAATAAGTCAAAGACAAATACTGTATGATATCACTTATATGTAGAATCTAAAAAAATGATACAAATGAATGTATATGTAAAACAGAAACAGACTCACAGATATAGAAAACCAGCTGGTGGTTACCAACGGGGAGAGGGAAGGGGGAGGGGCAAATTAGGGGTATGGAATTAAGAGATACAAACTACTATGTATAAAATAGATAAGAAAGAAGGATATATTATATAGCACAGGGAATTATAGCCATTATGTTGTAATAACCTTTAATGGAGTATAATCTGTAAAAATACTGAATCACTATGCTGTACCTGAAACTAATATAATATTTAAAATCAACTATATACTTAAATTTAAAACAAAGAAGATAGTTTTAGGATTAAAATAGAAATCTTTATTTGACAATACTTGAGGTGGAGCAAACAAAATGGGATGGAATATATCAAGAGGCATCTTACAGGACTGTGTTTCTAGAGGCTAAAGGAAGTTATCTTGGGCCCTGGTTATAACATAGCCTGAGGGGCAAGTCTGTCTGTGCCCAGTAAATGTGTGTTCCAAGAAAAAGAAACAGAGAGAAACTTTTAAGTGAGACATATTGTTTCTGAATTGCTGGAGCCCTCATAACTCCTCCCAAAGTGAAAAGGTGGTTTTTTTCATGACCCATTTGACAACTTTATATGCACATTTTAAACTTATTTTGTTATGAGGAGGTTTTATTTATTCACTCACCCAGGTTCAAATTAGACTTCTGGATATCTAACTCATTGGATGCAGAATTTCTCTCATGGTGGTGGGGAATGGGGATGTTCCGTGGGGAAACTGATTCCCTCACCTCTAGGCTTGGCAGAGAACTGGGGAAACTGATTCCCTCACCTCTAGGCTTCATTCCAGAACCAGGCAGTGGACCGGGGTGGCTTCCTTCACTCTAGCTTTGGAAATGCTTTATAGTGGGGGCTGCCTTCTGTCTCTTTGCTAAGTTTCCATACTGGGCCAAAGACATCCCCACATTCTTCCAGAAGATGTGGTACATATATACAATGGAATACTACTCAGTCATTAAAAAAAGAACGAAATAATGCCATTTGCAGCAACATGGATGGACCTAGAGATTATCATACTAAGTGAAGTAAGTCAGAAAGAGATAGACAAATACCATATGATATCACTTATATGTGGAATCTAAAATATGGCACAAATGAACTTATCTACAAAACAGAAACAGACTCATAGACATAGAGAACAGACTTGTGGTTGCCAAGCAGGGGAGAGGGAGAGGGATGGACTGAGTTTGGGGATAGCAGATGCAAACTATTATATTTAGAATGGATAAACGACAAGGTCCTAATGTATAACACAGGGAACTATATCCAATCTCCTGGGATAAACCATAATGGAAAAAATATTTAAAAAGACTTATATATGTGTATAACTGAGTCACTTTGCTGTACAGCAGAAATTAGCACAACATTGTAAATCAACGATACTTCAATAAAAAAATAAATAATAAAAAACAAAGACATCCCCACATTCTTCCAGAAGGGAATAACTTCCCCATAGGTGGCATCCGCCTGGATCTCCACCAGGCCACCAAGTCTATTGATTCTTGTAGTCCATGCTTTCCTTCAAGGTTCATTTTCCTGATTTTTGAAATATATCCTTTAGTAACCTTTTTCAGCAAAGATCTAGAGAGGTCTATTCTCCAAACCTTTGAAAACATCTGTCATAAAAAATAGTTCAGCTGGATGTAGGCTTCTAGATTAAAGTTCTGGGTAAAGATGGTGGATTGAACATATTCATCCAAATTTTGCTTCTCCAGAAACCACATAAAAACCACAATGAGTAGATAGATATTATTTAGAAATGTATGAACATTTAAGAATATGGAAAATGGGAGAGGAGACAACAACAAGGTTTTAGAAGCTAGAAAGAAGATGGAAAAATAAAAACTGACTAAGCAGATCAAAGGAAGTCAGATTTGAAGCTGGCTTGGTTAATTCTGCAACACCATCAACAGTCCAGGAGATGGTGACACCAGGTAACATTAGAAATGGGCATGAAGAGGGTGGCTTAAAATAAGGAGGGTTAGAAAGCCATTTGGGAAGCACTACCTTCCTCGATCCCCTCCATACCCCATGTTATGGATGACTTGTCCTCCCCACCTGTATTAGTCAGTTCTCCAGAGAAACAGAACCAAAAGTATATATACATATACAGAAAGAGATTTATTATGAGGGATTGGCTCATGCAATTATGGAAGATGAGAAGTCCCATGATCTGCTGTCTGCAAGCTGGAGGCCCGAGAGAGCCAGTGGTAGAGTTCCAGTCCAAACCTAAACCTGAGAACGAGGGGAGCCAAAGGATCCACCTGGTCCAAGTCCAAAGGCCTAAGAACCAGGATACGGATGTCCAAGAGCAGGAGAAGATGGATGTCCCAGCTCAAGCAAAGAGTAAATTCACCCTTTCTCTACATTTTCTTTTCATTCAGGCCCTCAGCAGATTGGATGATGCCCACCTGCATTGGTGAGGGTGATCTTTTTTACTCAGTCCACCAATTCAAATGCTAACCTCTTTCAGGGACACCCTTACAGACACATCTAGAAGTAATGTTTTACCAGCTATCTGAACATCCCTTAGTCCAGTCAAGTTACATCATGAAATTAACCATCACACCACCCTAGCAAAAGTATGGATGTTTATTCTGTGAAAAGGGAAAAACAGAAGTATATTGGACTTGGATGACACAGACCCGGTTAAGAGCAAGAGTACCATACTGAAACCAGGGTGAGTAGATGAATACGCAGACACTGAAAGCTGAGTGGGACCCCACCTCCAAACCCTGTTCACCCACCTACCTTCCAGAAATGGTTATGACCAAACGTTTTCTCTCCAGGTGGAAGAATTAGAAGAAGAGTTACCTCTGGGATATCTGACCCAGAGGAAGAACTTAAGATACTGATATTGAGGTTTCCCCCAACAAATAGTCCAGCCATATCACCCTCCAATGAAACCCACTCAGACCTTCCAATCAGCTTTTTTACTCACCCACAATTAAACATAAGCAGACACCTAAATATTACCAGACAGCTGCAGAATGCCTCTAATAAATAAGGAAAAGATCAAACAAACAAACCACAAAGAGAGAAAAACAACTTGGAGGAAAATTAAACTATGAAGGGAAGAGAAAACTTCAAAATAAAACTATTATTAATATCTTCAAAGAGATAAGCAATGATACTAAATCCTAGAAACAGGGTCAGAATGCTATTTAAAAAGGAACATTCAGAGAACATAAAAGAGCCCTTAGAAATTAATAACATGATAGCAGAACTAAAACACTCAATAGAAAGTTTGGAAATTCAGGTGAGTCAATCTCCCCAAAAGCAGAACATAAACCAAAGAAAGGGAAATATGAGAAATATATAAAATATTATATTATGTTACATAAATTTATATTTGCGTGTATTTTATATAGAAAGTATAAACCCTTACATTATATTATAAAACATTGTATAAAACAATCTAGGAAGGCCAATATCTGAATAATGAGAGTTTCAGAAAGAGAAAACAGAGAAAAGGAATGAGAAAAAAATGAAAGAAATAATTTGAGGAAAACTATCCAGGGACTGGATGTAATAGACTGCTGAGTGGGACATGAGCTATTGTCCAGAGACCACAAGAACAAATATCCAGGGAATGGATGTAACAGAATGTTGGTGGGACATGACCTAGTGCTCAGAGATAAAAGAGGTATGAAATGCCCCAGATTTGAAAGAGAAATGAAACCAAGTGGCACTTCTTCCAGGGATTATTAAGAAGTGGTTAAATGGGCTCTGGAACTCTCAGCCTCTGCCCCACATGCCCTTCCAACTCTAGTTTATATAAGAGAAGATCAGGGCGAGAAAGGAGAATCCTGAGAGTGGGGTGTTGCTGGTGAAGGATGAGAGTACTGTGGCTTTTCCCTCCTCTCCCCTTGGGAGAGGAAAGGGAAGCTGCTTTTTTCCAAATCCCCACAATGTGAAAAGGGCTCCAAATATGAAACTCTCAGATCTAAAGTGTCTTTTTGACATCTTATTCCTTAGCTTGGCTTCTGTTTATACAGTGTGCTTGCTGATCTGTGCCCTGTACCTATATAAATAAATGGAAAAAGATGGCAGGGCAGAGAGGATGCAAGTGTGTAGCAGTCTGTACTCTCACTATTTGGTGGGGGCAAAGCTGTGTCAGTTTCCTGTGGGTTCACAAGTAGCCAGGCTTGAGCTGCCTTGCTAGCACCCCAACCAAGAGGGTGAGCCATCAAGCAAGGACTCCAGTAGCTGGAGTCTGTGGGGTGTTCTATCATGGACTATGTTGGCGTCGGGGGTGGGGTGGTAAAGTCAAGTCTGAGTGGACCTCTCAGGTCAGCAGATGGGTTCGGGGGATGTGAGGAGCTGGAAGCGAGACTCGCATATACAAACAGGGCTCCCAAATGGAGGCATCTTCAGTAACTAGCATGTTAGACAACCTGAATTCACAGAGGCATAAATATAAACTGGTTGGATTTTTTTTCCATTTACTGCCTTCAACCATGCTTTACTGAATCTCCCTATTCTTTAATGACATCTTGTGCAGATTCCACAGCTCTCTGGTCACTTGCATATATAGAAAAGTCTACCACCAGAGGACAAGCATTTAGATCCAGGCCACAGAGAGGGTAATGCTCTCTGAGAGGGAACCACAAAAGCATCAGTTAGGTGAACATTCTTTTTTATCTTTATCCATCCTCCCTGCTCCTGTAATGCAAGAACTTAGACTACAGGAAAAAGACAGAAGGAAGCGTGAACATGTAGAAAATGCCCTTTCCCCACTCAAAGGCCCCCAGGCAGAAGCATAGCTGGTAGTATGGGGCAGGGTGAAGACAAGTAATCAATTGGATATGCAACTAAATTAGATTGTAGTGGACTTTTTTGGCTGGAGAAATAGGCTTGAGGCTGGGTTTCCAGGAACAATGCCCAAAATCATGCCACAGAAATAGCTTGATGAGGAAATTCCACTGTCACCCTAGACTTCAGGAACTTGACAGCATTGGACCTGTTGCCACTGTGAATGCCCCCCAAAGCCAGGCTCCATTGCCACCACTCAAGCCAACAAATGGAAGCACTGAACTGAGCTTATATTTTTTATTAGTCATTTAGAAATTAAAATCTTGCATAGGTGCATCTGATTAATGGATCATGCAAGGTCCATTTAGCTGTGAAAGAAGCTGGGGATTTGAACTCTGAGATCTACATTGGAGCAGTAGAATTTATGGAAATTCTCCATAGTTAGAAAAGCTATTCAGAAGATGGGTCACTGCAAATGTGACACATGTCCACTATAGCTAATATTGTTTAAAATCAAATTGATTATCCACTTCATACTCATTAGGATGGCTGTTACCAAAAACACAAAATAACGAATGTTGGAGAGGATGTGGAGAAACTGGAACCATTGTGCATTTGCTGCCAGGAATATAAAATGGTGTAGCTGCTGTGGAAAACAGTATGGTAGTTCCTCAAATTTTAAACATAGAATTACCATGTGATCTAGCAATTCTACTTCTAGATATATATACTCAAAAGAATTGGGCTTCCCTGGTGGCGCAGTGGTTGGGAGTCTGCCTGCCAATGCAGGGGACACGGGTTCGAACTCTGGTCTGGGAAGATCCCACATGCTGCGGAGCAACCAGGCCCGTGAGCCACAACTACTGAGCCTGCGCGTCTGGGGCCTGTGCTCCGCAACAAGAGACGCCGCGATAGTGAGAGGTTCGCGCACCACAATGAAGAGTGGTCCCCGCTCGCCGCAACTAGAGAAGGCCCTCGCACAGAAACGAAGACCCAACACAGCCAAAAATAATAAATAAATTAATTAATTAAAAAAAAAGAATTGAAAGTAGGTACTCAAATAGATATTTGTACATCAGTGTTCAAAGAAGCATTATCATGATAGCCAAGAGGTAGAAAGAAGCAGCCCAAATGTCCATCAATAGATGAATGAATAAATTAAACATGGTATATGTGTGTGTGTGTGTGTGTGTGTGTGTGTGTGTGTGTGTGTATGTAATGGAATATTATTCAGCCTCAAAAACAAATGAAATTCTGGTACATGTTACAACGTGGATGAACCTTAAAAACATTAAGCTAAGTGAAATAAACCAGACGTAAAAGGACAAATAGTACACGATTCCACTTACGTGAGGTACCTAGAACAGTCAAATTCATAGAAACAAAAACAGAATAGCGGTTAACAGGGACAGTCCTTGAGCAATGAAAGAAGATTTAAAAGGCCTTGAATCAAGAAGAGGAGAATGTGCTTTATTGATAAGAAAAATATCAGAAGCTGGTTTTTTCTTTTTAAGATTTTTTTTTTTGTGGACTATTTTTAAAGTCTTTATTGAATTTGTTACAATATTGCTTCTGTTTTGTGTTTTGGTTTTTTGGCTGTGAGGCATGTGGGATCTTAACTCCCCAACCAGGGATTGAACCCACACCCCCTGCATTGGAAGGCGAAGTCTTAAACACTGGCCCACCAGGGAAGTCCCAAAAGCTGGTTTTCTTTTCTAAAAGGTCTTCAGACTCATTCTCTCCAGCTTTAAATAAAAACCAATTATTAATATATGTATAAATCAGAGAGAGAGAATAACCAAATAATAATTAGCCCAGGAACTTTGGAGCCAAATATTCCCTGATCTCCAGTTGACCTTGAGTGAATCACTTAAACTCTCTGCTCTTCAGCTTCCCTGACTCCACAATGAAAAACACAGCTTCCCCACAGAGGTGTTAGGAAATTCCCTGAATTCACTGTTGTCAAGCAAATCCATGGCCTGCAGAAACCCAGGGGAGATATTCTGTTTCTTTCAAATTTATAGAAAATCTAAAAACAGTATATTGAGCTAGAATCATCAAGTGTTCATTTTGGGCACGTAATGCTCCAAACAAGAAAATAGACGCTTTATATACAACTGTTAGTTTTCTTTTTTATGACTCTCAGAAGTCAACACACATTGGTTGCCAGTTGCAATGCAATTCCACCTTCTGTCTCTTTGCCTTTTGTCGTCCTGGTGACTTACTGTATCAAATACTGAGAAGAAAAAGTAGTTGAGCAAAGGGGCAGAAGTGCCAATCTTCTCCTTCCTTGCCAGCTCTCTTGTTTTGTTTTGTTTTGTTTTTTTTCCCTAATCTCACTCATCCTAGCGCAGTAATGGTGCAACCCTGAATCCAGGCGTGTGTTCCCAAGAACCTCTCAAGCGCGTGATTTACAAAGACTGCTTTGGAGTTGAAGCAAGCTACCTTGATCCTTTAAATACAAGTGACATTGTTACCTTAGGAGGAAAATAAGAAATCTATCAGAAGGACTTTTAGGCTTAAATTCTTTTTCAAGGATCCTAAGTTAATTAAAGAGGACAATATACAAAAGAAGATGACCTTTTTCGTATAAGCTATAAACATGCCATCATTAACGAATTGCATTACAGGCAAGAGAAGACAAAGAGCAGTTCTGGTTAAGTTCAGCAGTTACTTAAGTTGATGGAATGGCAGACAGTGTAGTTAATGTTTTGAGTAGTTAAGATATTTTTACAAAGCCGTTCGTTAAAAATAGACGTAAGCATTAAAAATAAATGAATATACTGTAAAGCAATAAACTTTTGCTTAGACTTTGGGATCATATTAATGATTCATCTTTCTGTGTCAACTAAAGATAATTTAAAAATATTAGTCAGAAAGAAAGAATTGTAGGCTGACTACATCTGACTTAACAACATCCTTTCTTGTAATTAGGTGGCTTTTTACTATAGTACCTTGGTGAAGGGAAATTTGTTTTACATTAATAGCAAATGAAAACAAATTTGGCCTTTGTGGCGGGGGAAGAATGCTATATTTCTTCAGCAAAATTACATTATAATGTGCTGACAAATTCAAAACAACTGTTCTGAGTAATGAATGCATAGGGAAACTCCAGACTGAAGGGATTGGAACAGTAATGACAGAAAGGAAATACCCTGATTCTTTTTTCCCTAAAAACTGAGCTGAAGCTCCAAGTGCTTTTCACTCAGTGGTTCCAAATATCTTTCAACAGTGTCACTACAAAAATGAAATGAGGGAAAAGAAAGAGACATCTGAACGCCCGATCTCTTCCCATTAGAAATACATGGTTAATTTTCATGATTAACAAGTCTTCTTTCACTAAGCCCCACTGCCTCCTGCCCAGCCTGGTGGTAGGGAGATATGAATTCCATGTCAGGAGCTCCACTGGTAATGTTACTGTACTCTAGTTTCAAGAGCATAAGGTTTGGTGTCAGATGCCTGGGTTTGAATCTCAGCTCCACCACTTAGCAACTCTGTGACTTAAAAGCTGCTTAAGGTCCTTAACCTCTCTGAACCTCATTTTCTACTGTAAATGAGAGATAGTAACAGTCACTGTTCTAAGATGAAATGAGATGATGCATGTGAAGCACTCAGCACAGGCCTGACACATAATAAGCGGTTAATAAATGTTAACTATCTTCTTGTTTTTTGCTACAAACTTGGATAATTTAACAACTCCCAAATGCACAACTCAACTTATTATTCAAAAATTATTTAGGCAGGGAATACCTGCCTAAATTAGTAGAATTCAGTGATTTCTTTCAGGGGCCAAGGTTACTTTCTGGTATGAATTAGAAGTACAGGGAACTATATAATTGCAGAACAAGAAGGAGAAGAAACCGTGATGTGGTCCTTAACATTGGCAAAGAAGTCTCAAGGAAGGAGAGAGCATGGTAGAGTCCATAGTACATTGATCTTGGAATCAGAAAGAACCTGGATTCAGTTCTTAGCTTGGTCACTATAGTGGGTTGAATGCTGGCCTTCAAAAGATATGTCCAGTTCCTAACCTTTGGTACCTGTGAATGTGATCCTTATTTGGAAATAGGGTCTTAATAGATGTAATTAAGTTAAAAATCTTGAGATGAGATCATCCCAGATTTAGGGACTTTAGACATTTGTCCAATGACAAGTGTCCTTATAAGAGACAGAAAAGAAGACAGACACACACAGAGGGGAAGTCCACATGAAGATGTAGGCAGAGTTGGAGTGATGTATCAATAAGCCAAGGGATTCCAAGAACTGTGGGCAGCCACCAGAAGCTCGGTGAGAGGCACGGAATGGATTCTCCCTCAGCTCCTTTAGAAGGAATCAACCCTGCTGACACCTTAGTTTTAGACTTCTGGTCTCCAGAACTGTGTAAATATATATTTCTGTTGTTTTAAGCCACCCATTTTATGGTAATTTGTTATGGCAGCCCTAAGAAAGTAATACAATCAGTAAGTTGGAAAGTTAGTGGACCTCTCTGAGGACTAATGAGATCAAGAATACAAAGACACCGGCACATGAGAGGCATTCGATAAACGTTCGCTGAAAACATTCTTTCTCTTCATCTTCACAACAACCCAGCAAGTTAAGTATTATCCTCACTTTCCTATGAATAAATGGATTCCCTGAAAAGTTGACCAACCAGCCCACAGCCAGGTGAGTGAATGGCAGGTTTTTTGGCTCCAGTACTAGTATCTTCTCAACCATACCAATTTGTCCTCTCTCTTGCTTACAGAGTTTTACCAAAATTCTGTTTGTTACTTACTACATTGTCACTGTACCCGACTAAACTGCCATGAATCCCATGAATCCAAAAAATAAAATATTAGCTGAGGAGGGAGAGGAAGAGACAGTAAAAGTGGTGTGTATGGAGGAAGTCAAGGAAAAGCACACAAAATCCAAAGGCAGATCATTCATCTCAAATCAGGATGTTAGAGAACGGTTCACAGAAATAATGAAAGTTTTGTAGTAAGCCCTAAGGGATAGAGAGGAAACCTTTCTTAAATTAATAATTTTACTGATAAAGAGTGGTTATCATCTAATTATAATATCTCAAATCCATTACTGCCCACCTGGGAATTGAAGGCTGGGTTTGGCAGAGTCTAAGAATCACAAAGGGGGGCTTCCCTGGTGGTCCAGTGGCTGAGACTCCTAGCTTCCACTGCAGGGAACCCGGCTTCAATCCCTGGTCAGGGAACTGAGATCCCACATGCTGTGCAGTGCAGCTGAAAAAAAAAAAAAAGGTAAAAGAATCACAAAGGTAATAAATCTTCATCACTTACTCATTTATAGAAGTCAGGAAAAGAGCACTTTTTGAATGATTAAAAGGTCTTTAGGTTTATCAGAAATGTGGATTATCTCACTTTTCACTCATCTCAAACATTTTGTTAAAATGATCTTTTAACTTTTTTCAGGAATTGAGAAAAACACAAGTTTTTTTTAAAAAATAATTTCTTTTATTTTTGGCTGTGTTGGGTCTTCATTGCTGAGAGTGGGCTTTCTCTAGTTGCAGCGAGCAGGTTTCTCATTGCTGTGGCTTCTCTTGTTGCGGAGCACGGGCTCTAGGCACGCGGGCTCAGTAGTTGTGGCTCGCGGGCTCTAAAGCGCAGGCTCAGTAGTTGTGGCACACGGGCTTAGCTGCTCTGCGGTATGTGGGATCTTCCCAGGCTCCAACCCGTGTCCCTCGCACTGACAGGTGGATTCTTAACCACTGTGCCACCAGGGAAGCCCTTGGCTCTTAAACATAGGAAAAGAAGTGCTCAAACTCACTCATTAAAAGAATGCACATTAAGGGCTTCCCTGGTGGCGCAGTGGTTGAGAGTCCGCCTGCCGATGCAGGGGACGCGGGTTCGTGTCCCGGTCCGGGAAGATCCCACATGCAGCGGAGCGGCTGGGCCCGTGAGCCATGGCCGCTGAGCCTGTGCGTCTGGAGCCTGTACTCCGCAACGGGAAAGGCCACAACAGTGAGAGGCCCGCGTACCGCAAAAAAAAAAAAAAAAAAAAAAAAAAAAAAAAAAAATGCACATTAAAACCACATTGAATTAAAAGTAATTTTTTACGTACCAAAACTCAAAACATTTGAGAAAATTTTGCTTTGTAAGGGTGTAAGGCAGTGGACCCTCTCATGCATCGTGGAAGTAAAAATGTTTGCATCCTATATGAAGGGCAATGTGGAAATATTTATCAAAATTTTAAATATTCATATCATTTAACCCTGTAATTCTATATATAGGAATTTATAAATCAAATAGGCTTATATATATCCAAAATGATGTATGTATGTCCAAAGTTATTCATATTATTGTTTTTTGTAATATTAAAAGATTAGAAATGACCTGAATATGCATTAACAAGGGAATGGTTAAATCATCATGGTATATCTATATAATGCAACACTGTAGGAGTATTTTCAAAATTAAGATTCTTTTTATGGACTGATTTGAATAATCTCCATGAAATATTGTTAAGAAAAAAACAAGGTACAGTACACCGCATACATCATGCTAAGTGGGAAGAATATGTATGCTCATCTTGTCTATAGAGCAGCTCTTAAATGCGTCGCAAGAAACTGGTGACAGTGTCTCCTGATGCGGCAACAGCACGAGGCTGCGTGCAGAGGATGGAGTGGCAGGTGAAGGTGCAGGAGCTGGGCCCCGCCGGGCGCAAGTCCCGGTGTGTGAACGAGGTGCCGTCCTTCTACGTGCCCATGGTCGACGTCAACGATGACTTCGTGCTCCTTCCGGCCTGACGCGGTGAGACAGCTGCCCGGGACACAGGCGAGCCCCCTACGTCTGCCGCCGAGTCCGGGAGGTGGAAGGAGACCACGTCCCCGGTGGGGACACCCAGGGAGAACCCCGCGCTGGGCCCCTGGCACGCGCCTCTTTCACACCCGCCGCCGCGGGAGGACGCGGAGCCGGGGTCGCGTGCACGGACACGGTAGCCTCAGGCTCTTTTCCGGCGGCTGCACGGGCATCTCAGGAGCTGCAGGACGAAGAGCGTTTTTAAAATTCCTTGTTCCATTTCTGATCCACTAAAGAGAATAAAATTAAGGCGTCCACCCCTCACCAACAGCGGCCTCCGGGGCGGAGGGTGGGGAGAGCTTCGGACCGGCTGCTGTCCTGTTGCCACGAACCTGCCTGCGGACTGTGCCGGCCTGGCACCTGGGCTGGGACGCCGGGCCGGGTGAGGGTCTGGCTGCGCCGCCCGCCTCACAGGGACACAGAGGCAGGACTTTCGGCTGTGTTCTTAATGGAGTCAAATCCACGTGGTTTGTATATTTTTTCCTTTAATCTTGGGCATTTTGTTTCTCTTTCTGAGAACGTAACTTGAAACACTACAGAGCCAATAATCATATAAAAAGTGTACCGGTAAACGCTGTACAGTTTTATACACGTTCACAATGTACTTTTGCTGCCTTCTAGATAACTTATTTTGCAACATGTTACTGCACAGTTGTAAATAACTTATGTACTGTAACATCACTTCAGTTATGTGTAAAGAAATGAATTAGTTAATTAAATGCTCTTTGTGAAAAAAAAACACGAAAGAAACTGGTGACATTGGTTGCATTGGTAAAAGTAAACTGAGTGGCTGGGGAAAAAAAAGCATGAGAGGGTACATGATGGTTTTGAAGCAGAGCTGCAAATCCTTTGACCCTCCTCCCATCAGGAGGTGGAGTACAGGACCCTTCCCTTGGAGTTTGGTGGGCCTTTGCAACTGCCCTGATGAACAGAATGCAGTAGAAGTGGTGGTGCCCAAGGCAGCGTTTGAAAAGTCTCGGCAGCGTCTGCAGGTTCCCCTTGGGACAGTCACTCCAGGAGAGAGAGAATAGAAATGCCCTAGAAGCCCCAGCTGCTCGAGTCTTCCCAGCTCCAGCACCAAACGTGCAAGTGAAAAAACCTTTGAGATGACCCCAACTCTAGCCACTTTCTGACAGTAACTGCATAAGAGACCCTGAAGGAGAACTGACCCATTGACCCCCAGCTTCATTAGCAACTAATGACATCATTACTGTTTTAAGCCACTATTTTGGAGTGGTTTGCTAGGCAGTAAGAGATAACTAGAACAGAGCCCTTCACTGTTTACCCTTTATACATTTTGAATTTTGAATCACATGAATGTATTTCCTATTAAAAAAGTAAATAAAGCTAAAATTATCCTCCAAATTCCCTGGCTTAATCTTTTATCTATCTTTAACCCTTAAAATGGGTTCAGTAACAGAATTGTCTAAGGTTTCCTTGGCCTGATTATCCTCAAGGACTTACTGATAAGTAGGAATCTGCCTGGTGTGAATTGAGAAATCCTGGAATACCCCTGCCCCGGCTCCAAACAAACAAACAAAAATCTTTGCTTCCTCAACAATGGAAATTACTTCCTTAGCCAATAACATATGAAAATATGATCAATATTCTTAACATTAAATAAATGCATTCCATCAACTACTTTCTAATTGTGAAGTGAGAAGTGTACCTTCACAATAGAGGGTACCATCATAACCGAGCATTGTGAACAGAGGGCTAATGTGACATGATATGCCCCAGGATGCAATGCAACATGAAGTATACAGCATCACCTATGAACAATTTGCTCCAAAAACATTGAACCAGAAACTACTCAGGCTTTTAGATCTAACTTCAAGTTTACAGGAAGTGCAAGTGATAGAGAAACAAATTAAACACCACCATGAGAAAACAATCAGAAAAATTCAGAATATGGAACACTCTACAAGATAATTGGCCTGGTCTCTTCAAAACAGCATTGGTGAAGAGGTGGGGAAACAGGCATTTTCATGCATTATTGTTGTAACTCTAGATGTATCTCCAAGACCATGCACATTCCTGGCTTAGAAAAATCCCTTTATTCACCCTGAATGCCAACACACACTCACAAATAAAATTTGAGTTCATCAGAATATACAACAAGAGGAATAATCATCTAAGAACTGACAAAGAAGAGTATCATTTAGGACAAAACATTAAGGATTTGATTAAATTAAATTTATTGTGAGTATACTTTGTAATATCACTTGAGGTACCAGGTATTAATGCCTAGATTATAACCAAATTACAGTGAATATTATGAAGTAAAGGGAGAGTTCAATCAATATCTTCACGCCTCTCTCAAACTAGAGTCTTTGTTTTTTAAACGTATTAATCCTTTGGGTTCATGTAGAATTCCTATAACAGTGCTGAATTGTTTTATGTACTTAAAGTAGCCTGAGACTGAGTTAGAATTGCTATGCTAAGAGAGCTAGTAGTTGCACTCAAATAAGTTAATTATATCCAAAAAAGCCCTTCATCTATCTACCGCCCACTGCTGTTCTGAGATTTACTATGCCATCAAAAGTGGGACTCAAGTAACCTAATGAAATTCACTATTTATGCCTATAATCACAGCAGTGATATTTCAAGGCCATCTCATTAGCAGAAATATTTGTAGTCAACCCATTCGGGATGCCCTTGGAAAAGAAATATGTGAAGCATATCAAAAGGGCATTGTTCCCTTTCAGAACAGGGATTTATTTATCAAAATCTTAGAGTAAATACCAAGATTAGATTAGTGCAACTGTTTCATTCTTTCCCCCAGACAACAATAGAAGATGTCAGGCCAGCTAAAAAAGTGCTGAGTTTAGAGTAATGCGAAGTTGTAAATAGTACTTTGCATTGAGAGAGAGTACACATTTAGGAGAAATTAGAAGCAGAGATTATTGTCTCTATTTTTCTATCTGGTAGCTTCCAATCAGTTAATATAGTACCATCCACAAACCTGTTTAGCTATATTACCAAATTTTAATTTAAGAAATGAGGATCTATAAAGTGTTTGCCATAAGTCAGAGAGGGCTCTCCACTCCTGGGATAATGAAAGGGAATTCAGATTCAAACGTCTCAATAAACACTGTATCTTACTCTTTTCCTGTGACACAACCCGCTGACATGTGCAGTGACTCCCAAACCCACAACTGGTTTACCTACTCAAAACACTTAAGACTTGGTCTTCATACTAGTGTACTAGTTGAGAGAATGGGCTTAAATTCTCTTCTACGATTTACTTCAATTAAACAAGCAAATCACTCTTTAGGCCATGGTTTCTTCATTTGTAAAATGGAAGTAATAATAGTAACTACCTCACAGAGCTGTGAGAAGGACAAAATGAGGAAAACCATGTAAAGCACTTAGAACTCTGATGAGCACATAATATCTACACCTCTTACACTCAGCATTTACTATAGAAGGCGCCATGCTAGGCACTGGTATCCAGTGATGAATAAGACAGTTTCCTCTCAGTGATCTCACAATCTAGCTGAGGAGCAGACATGGAAGTAAATCATTATAATATTATAATTGAGACATAGAGGACATAGACAGCCCTCCCTAATTCGCTGTAGATTATGCCAGGGCCCCTGAAATGTCTCAGAACTTCACAGGATACAGACACTTCAGCAGGCCCTTGAAAGATGAATAAACCTTTCCCTTGAGTTGAATGTTCTGAAATTATACACATTCAGTAATTTAGTATTATTTTCAGTTACACCACACTGCATAATGCTGCTACATGGAAGAGCCAGGAACATGCTTGCATTGCTCTCTAAAACCCTCTTTCTGGATAAAGAAGATGTGGTACATATATACAATGGAATATTACTCAGTCAAAAAAAAGAATGAAATAATGCCATTTGCAGCAGCATGGATGGACCTAGAGATTATCATACTAAGCGAAGTAAGTCAGAAAGAGAAAGAAAAATACCACATGATATCATTTATATGTGGAATTTAAAATACGGCACAAATGAACCTAACTACAAAACAGAAATAGACTCACAGACATAGAGAACAGACTTGCAGTTGCCAAGGTCGGGGGAGGCAGAGGGAAGGACTGGGAGTTTGGGATCAGCAGATAATAAACTATTATATATAGAATGGATAAACAACAAGGTCCTACTGTATAGTACAGGGAACTATAGTCAATATCCTGTGATAAACCATAATAGAAAAAAATATGAAAAAGAATATATATATGTATAACTGAATCACTTTACTGTACAGTAGAAATTAACAAAGCATTGTAAATCAACTATAGTTCAATAAAAAAATTTTTTAAATACCCTCATTCTTATGTCCATGCATAGGAGATTACACATTACAGCTTTGTTCCGTTTATACACCCATGAAAACTGCCACAGTGTTTTCCTAGGCCCAGGTCAGCTGAAAACTGTCCCAAAGGTTTTGAGTTGTCCAGCAATTCAGGTCAAACTAGAGCTTTGAGAATTATTGCAATGGCTTTTCTTGGGGAAGGGTCACAAAGAATTCCCTCTTGGCTTGAGAAAAAGTTTAGATTTATATTATCAAACTGTATCAGTTAAAACTGAGGGAGTTTTCCTCTTTGCTTTGGTTACTGGGAAACTTGGAGACAAACTGGCTATCTGACAACTTCAACTATACGGGGCCAAGTGCTACTCTTTCCTCTTGTTTTGAATTCTTACCAATATCTGACATCTTTGCAATTTATTTAATTTGTATGGCATGTATTTTTGAGACAAATTCAAGTCCTCTCTCAATGAGAAGGAAAATAATACGTTTTTAGAACTCTCAAATTATAACTAAGTAATAAAGTGGTACCCTTAAAGAGTTAACACCCTGCCCAAGGGCTTTATTAACCCCCGGGAAATTTACTCATTGACAACAGATCAAGCATAAAGTTCCAAACCATCAAACACCAGGCGGATATTTTTCAGGGGAAAAAAAGAGCACCTTAGTAAAACTTTTTCTGGCAAAAGAAAGCATTCAGATGTATTTGCTAGAGCAAACAGGCCACCTAGCACTAAACTAGCTAAGGACACATTTGAAGGACAGTGGCTGTTAGAGGGCAATGGAAATTCTGAAATCAGCGAGTTGGAAGAGCCCCACGGGCCAGACCAACTGGACAGTCACCAGGACCGCTTCTAACAGAGACTTGCAGGAGACAAACTGACAGTGGAAAGAACTGAAAAATTAGGAGACACACACACACACACACACACACACATACACACACACACAATCAAAACAAACCCAACAACCTGATAGTGTCTAAAAAGAAGGCTATTAAAAAAATTTTTTAATGGACAACTCACTCTAGAGTTACCACTGGGATCAACATGAAATTTCAAATGATCCCTATGATTAGAGAATGATATTTGTATCAAACGGCCCACCAAAATGAGAAGGATATAAAGTGACAGCATTATGTAGACCTATATAGACACAAGGACACATACCATTCATGTAGCTACCTGGACGAACATCACACACTTATAGCTCGACTTTGTGCTAGTATGTTACATATATTAACTCTTTTAACTCTCCTAAGAGGTAGGTTTTAGGTCTTACACCTCTGTTGTCAGGAGCTGTAGAAATGAACAAACTTTGCTCGGCACACACGCAGTGTATCAGTGTTTGAGCTGGACTTCCATCCCAGGTCTGGGTAACTCCTCTGTAAATCATGCAATTTCCATTCCACCATGTGAACCAGGGAGGTGTGGGTAGAAGGAAGACTTGGAGATTCCTTGGAGGACACTGAGGAAAAAGTTATTTGAAAGAGCATGCATGCTTCTTTGCTCACATGAAAGAGATTAATGCTACACTGTCTTTCCCTATTACTAAAACTTACATAAGACCTTTATGAAAACTTTACATGTTCCAGTTTTGCCACTAGCCTGAAAAGACCTCTTTGGCTGCTTATTTAGAAAAGGCATATTTCATCAGAGATGATTCCAGTGTCTGTGCTCTGAGAGATCCTGCTCTTAACTTTCATGAGTCACAGGCTGTGCCTACATGATGCCACATGAGGAGGAAAAGTTAACAATTCACTCAAGAACAGGAATTTAGCTACATGATCCAAACTTTTGGGTTTGGGGAAACATCTGGAGGTCTGACATTGAGAGACACAGTCTGAGCCTCAATTGCTATTTTGCTTGGTACATACCCCTGTATGAATCATAAGAGAGCTAAAAACCATATACAAAAATAAACTCAAAATGGGTTAAAGACCTAAATGTAAGACTGGAAATCATAAAAATCCTAGAGGAAAACATAGGCAGAACATTTTCTGACATAAATCATAGTTTTTTGGATCTGTATCCTAAAGCAAAGGAAATAAAAGCAAAAATAAACAAATGGGACCTAATTAAACTCAAAAGCTTTTGCACAGCAAAGGAAACCATCAGCAAAAGGAAAAGACAGCCTACTGAATAAAAGAAAATATTTGCAAATGATAAGGGGTTAATATCCAACATATATAAACAGCTCATACAAAAACATTAAAAAAAAACCCTGATTTTAAAATGGGCAGAGAAACTG
Organism: Globicephala melas; assembly: GCF_963455315.2. Taxonomy (NCBI): domain Eukaryota; kingdom Metazoa; phylum Chordata; class Mammalia; order Artiodactyla; family Delphinidae; genus Globicephala; species Globicephala melas. The sequence goes on from NC_083319.1 coordinate 49,520,943, forward strand.
AATACACATTTTTCCAAAGAGGAAATGCAGATGGCAAACAGGCACATGAAAAGATGCTCAACATCACTCATCATCAGGGAAATGAAAATCAAAACCACAATGAGATAACACCTCACAACTGTCAGAATGGCTATCATCAAAAAGAACAAAAATAACAAATGTTGGCAAGGAAGTGGAGAAAAGGGAACCCTTGGGCACTATTAGTGGGAATGTAAATTGGTGCATCCGAAGAAAACAAAACCACTAACTCAAAAAGATACTTGCACCCCAATGTTCATAGCAGCATTATTTACAATTGCCAAGATATGGAAGCAACCTCAGTGTCCATCAACAGATGAATGAATAAAGAAGATGTGGCATATGTATATAATATATATATATAATATATATATATACACACACATATATATACATATATATACAGTGGAGTACTACTCAGCCATAAAAAGAATGAAATTTTGCCATTTGCAGCAACATGGATAGACTTGGAGGGTATTATGCTAAGTGACATAAGTCAGACAGAGAAAGATAAATACTGTATGATATAACTTATATGTAGAATCTAAAAAAATACAACAAACTGGTGAATATTAACAAAAAAGAAGCAGACTCACAGATAGAAAAAACTAGTGGTTACCAGTGGGGAAAGGGAAGGCAGGATGGGGCAATATAGAGGTAGGGGGTTAAGAGGTACAAACTATTATGTATAAAATAAGCTACAAGGAGGGACTTCCCTGGTGGTCCAGTGGTTAAGACTCTGCACTTCCACTGCAGGGGCATGGGTTCAATTCCTGGTCAGGGAACTAAGATCCTGCATGCTGTGCAGTGTGGCCAAAAAATAATTTTTTAAAAACAAGCTATAAGGATATATTGTACAACATGAGGAATATAGCCAGTATTTTATGATAACTACAAATGGAGTATAATCTTTAAAAATTGTGAATTACTATATTGTACACCTGAAACATAATATTGTACATCAGACCCACCACCAGTCCCTCCCATCAAGGAACTTGCACAAGCCTCTTAGATAGCCTCATCCACCAGAGGGCAGAAAGCAGAAGCAAGCAGAACTACAATCCTGGAGCCTGTGGAACAGAAACCACATTCACAGAAAGATAGACAAGATGAAAAGACAGAGGGCTATGTACCAGATGAAGGAACAAGATAAAACCCCAGAAAAACAACTAAATGAAGCAGAGACAGGCAACCTTCCAGAAAAAGAATTCAGAATAATGAGAGTGAAGAGGATCTAGGACCTCAGAAAAAGAATGGAGGCAAAGATCAAGAAGATGCAAGAAATGTTTAACAAAGATCTAGAAGAATTAAAGAACAAACAAACGGACATAAACAATACAATAACTGAAATGAAAACTACACTAGAAGGAACCAATTGCAGAATAACTGAGGCAGAAGAACGGATAAGTGACCTGGAAGACGCAATGGTGGAATTCACAGCTGCGGAACAGAATAAAGAAAAAACAATGAAAAGAAATGAAGACAGCCTAAGAGACCTCTGCGACAACATTAAACACAACAACATTCACATTATAGGGGTCCCAGAAGGAGAAGAGAGAGAGAAAGGACCCAAGAAAATATTAGAAGAGATTACAGTTGAAAAGTTCCCTAACGTGGGAAAGGAAATAGCCACCCAAGTCCAGGAAGCGCAGAGAGTCCCATACAGGATAAACCCAAGGAGAAACACACCAAGACACATAGTAATCAAACTGGCAAAAATTAAAGACAAAGAAAAATTATTGAAAGCAGCAAGGGAAAAACGACAAATAACATACAAGGGAACTCCCATAAGGTTAACAGCTGATTTCTCAGCAGAAACTCTATAAGCCAGAAGGGAGTGGCATGATATACTTAAAGTAATGAAAGGGAAGAACCTACAACCAAGATTACTCTACCCAGCAAGGATCTCATTCAGATTCAATAGAGAAATCAAAAGATCTACAAACAAGCAAAAGCTAAGAGAATTCAGCACCACCAAACCAGCTCTACAACAAATGCTAAAGGAGATTCTCTAAGTGGGAAACACAAGAGAAGAAAAGGACCTACAAAAACAAACCCAAAACAATTAAGAAAATGGTCACAGGAACATACATATCAATAATTACCTTAAATGTGAATGGATTAAATGCTCCAACCAAAAGACACAGGCTTGCTGAATGGATACAAAAACAAGACCCATCTATATGCTGTCTACAAGAGACCCACTTCAGACCTAGGGACACATACAGACTGAAAGTGAGGGGATGGAGGAAGGTATTCCATGGAAATCAAAAGAAAGCTGGAGTAGCAATACTTATATCAGATAAAATAGACTTTAAAAAAAAGAATGTTACCAGAGACAAGGAAGGATACTACATAATCATCAAGGGATCAATCCAAGAAGAAGATATAACAATTATAAATATATATGCACCCAACATAGGAGCACCTCAATACATAAGGCAACTGCTAACAGCTATAAAAGAGGAAATCGACAGTAGCAATAATAGTGGGGAACTTTAACACCTCACTTACACCAATGGACAGATCATCCAAAATGAAAATAAATAAGGAAACAGAAGCTTTAAATGACACAATAGGCCAGACAGATTTAATTGATATTTATAGGACATTCCATCCAGAAACAGCAGATTACACTTTCTTCTCAAGTGCGCACAGAACATTCTCCAGGATAGATCACATCTTGGGTCACAAATCAAGCCACAGTAAATTTAAGAAAATTAAAATCATAGCAAACATCTTTTCTGACCACAACGCTATGAGATTAGAACTGACAGGGAAAAAAACATAAAAACCACAAACACATGGAGGTTAAAAAATACATTACTAAATAACCAAGATATCACTGAGGAAAACAAAAAATACCTAGAGACAAATGACAATGAAAACATGACAATCCAAAACCTATGGGATGCAGAAAAAGCAGTTCTAACAGGGAAGTTAATAGCTATACAAGCCTACCTCAAGAAACAAGAAAAATCTCAAATAAACAATCTAACCTTACACCTTACACTAGAGAAAGAAGAACAAACAAAACCCAAAGTTAGCAGAAGGAAAGAAATTATAAAGATCAGAGCAGAAATAAATGAAATAGAAACAAAGAAAACAACAGCAAAGATCAATAAAACTAAAAGCTGGTTCTTTGAGAAGATAAACAAAATTGGTAAACCATTAGCCAGACGCATCAAGAAAAAGAGGGAGAGGACCCAAGTCAATAAAATTAGAAATGAAAAAGGAGAAGTTACAACAGACACCGCAGAAATACAAAGCATCCTAAGAGACTACTACAAGCAACTCTATGCCAATAAAATGGACAACCTGGAAGAAATGGACAAATTCTTAGAAAGGCATAACCTTCCAAGACTGAACCAGGAAGAAATAGAAAATATGAACAGACAAATCACAAGTAATGAAATTGAAACTGTGATTAAAAATCTTCCAACAAACAAAAGTCCAGGACCAGATAGCCTCAAAGGTGAATTCTATCAAACATTTAGAGAAGAGCTAACACCTATTCTTCTCAAATTCTTCCAAAAAATTGCAGAGGAAGGAACACTCCCAAACTCATTCTATGAGGCCACCATCACCCCGATAGCAAAACCACACAAAGATACTACAAAAAAAGGAAATTACAGACCAATATCACTGATGAATATAGATGCAAAAATCCTCAACAAAATACTAGCAAACAGAATCCAACAGCACATTAAAAGGATCATACACCATGATCAAGTGGGATTTATCCCAGGGATGCAAGGATTCTTCAATATACACAAATCAATCAATGTGATAAACCATATTAACAAATTGAAGAATAAAAACCATATGATCATCTCAATAGATGCAGAAAAAGCTTTTGACAAAATTCAACACCCATTTATGATAAAAACTCTCCAGAAAGTGGGCATAGAGGGAACCTACCTCAACATAATAAAGGTCATATACGACAAACCCACAGCAAACATCATTCTCAATGGTGAAAAATTGAAAGCATTTCCTCTCAGATCAGGAACAAGACAAGGATGTCCACTCTCACCACTATCATTCAACATACTTTTGGAAGTCCTAGCCATGGCAATCAGAGAACAAAAAGAAATAAAATGAATCCAAACTGGAAAAGAAGAAGTAAAACTGTCACTGCTTGCAGATGACATGATACTATACATGGAGAATCCTAAAGATGCCACCAGAGAACTACTAGACCTAATCAATGAATCTGGTAAAGTTGCAGGATACAAAATTAATGCACAGAAATTCTTGCATTCCTATACACTAATGATGAAAAATTTGAAAGAGAAATTAAGGAAACACTACCATTTACCATTGCAACAAAAAGAATAAAATACCTAGAAATAAATCTACCTAGGGAGACAAAAGACCTATATGCAGAAAACTATAAGACACTGATGAAAGAAATTAAAGATGATACCAACAGATGGAGAGATATACCATGTTCTTGGATTGGAAGAATCAATATTGTGAAAATGACTATACTACCCAAAGCAATCTACAGATTCAATGCAATCCCTATCAAATTACCAATGGCATTTTTTACAGAACTAGAACAAAAAGTCTTAAAATTTGTATGGAGACACAAAAGGCCCTGAAGAGCCAACGCAGTCTTGAGGGAAAACAACGGAGCTGGAGGACTCAGGCTCCCTGACTTCAGGCTATACTACAAAGCTACAGTAATCAAGACAATATGGTACTGGCACAAAAACAGAAACATAGATCAATGGAACAAGATAGAAAGCCCAGAGATAAACCCACGCACCTATGGTCAACTATCTATGACAAAGGAGGCAAGGATACACAATGGAGAAAAGACAGTCTCTTCAATACGTGGCGCTGGGAAAACTGGACAGCTACATGTAAATGAATGAAATTAGAACACTCCCTAACACCATACACAAAAATAAACTCAAAATGGATTAGAGACCTAAATGTAAAACCAGACACTATAAAACTCTTAGAGGAAAACATAGGAAGAACACTCTTTGACATATATCACAGCAAGATTCTTTTTGATCCACCTCCAAAAGTAATGGAAATAAAAACAAAAATAAACAAATGGGACCTAATGAAACGTCAAAGCTTTTGCACAGCAAAGGAAACCATACACAAGATGAAAAGACAACCCTCAGAATGGGAGAAAATATTTGCAAATGAATCAACAGACAAAGGATTAATCTCCACAATATATAAACAGCTCATGCAGCTCAATATTTAAAAAAACAAACAAAGCAATCCAAAAATGGGCAGAAGACCTAAATAGACATTTCTCCAAAGAAGACATACAGATGGTCAAGAGGCACATGAAAAGCTGCTCAACATCACTAATTATTAGAGAAATGCAAATCAAAACTACAATGAGGTATCACCTCACACCAGTTAGAATGGGCATCATCAGAAAATCTACAAACAACAAATGCTGGAGAGGGTGTGGAGAAAAGGGAACCCTCTTGCACTGTTGGTGGGAATGTAAATTGATACAGCCACTATGGAGAACAGTATGGATGTTCCTTAAAAAACTAAAAATAGAATTACCTTATGACCCAGCAATCCCACTACTGGGCATATACCTAGAGAAAACCATAATTCAAAAAGACCCATGCACCCCAATGTTCATTGCACCACTATTTAAAGTAGCCAGGCCATGGAGCAACTTAATGCCCATCGACAGATGAATGGATAAAGAAGTGGTACATATATACAATGGAATATTACTCAGCCAAAAAAAGGAACGAAATTAGGTCATTTGTAGAGACGTGGATGGATCTAGAGACTGTCATACAGAGTGAAGTAAGTCAGAAAGAGAAAAAAAATATTGTATATTAATACATATATGTGGAACCTAGAAAAATGGTACAGATGAACTGGTTTGCAGGGCAGAAATTGAGACACAGATGTAGAGAACAAACGTATGGGCACCAAGGGGGAAAGCTGCGTGGGGTGGGTGGTGGTGGTGGGATGAATTGGGAGATTGCGAGTGACATGTATACACTAATGTGTATAAGACTGATGGCTAATAAGGACCTGCTGTATAAAATTAAAAAATGTACATCAAGTATACCTCGATAAAAAAATAAAATAATTCCCTCCACAAAAAAAATGAGAGTTAAAAATAGAGAGCAGTAGAAGGCAAAGCAGCACAAGCCTGAGGAAAACCAGTGTGTCTCCACCATCAGTTACAATGGAGTGGGGCCCCATGGACCTTGGCTGGGACCTGAAGTTTGGGCCTGAGACCAAAGTGATGGTGAGGGCCAGAGGTTCCATTAAAACAGAGGTGATAATGGACTACTGGGACCCAATAGTGAAAGAAAGGGGTGAATACTAACCCAGAGGAGCAGAGGTGAGAGAGGAGTTCAGAGTCAAGAAACAGGCAAAAAGCAAAAGCAGATTGGGATGAAAGGCAGGAGGGGTGGATGCTGAGAACCCTGGTTGAGGGCCAGCAGGGGATGGATGTGACAGGAAGGGGCACTGGCCATGATTTATTGATGTACTGTGTGTTGCATTTCACTCATTCAGTCTGAGGAACAAAGAAGCTTAAGTACATGTGTTACTCATACCAAAAAATGTTCTTGTTAAAAATTGATATCAGTAATCAGCTTTCCTTCTGGCTTTTGCTTTTCAGTGGGAATAAGAAGTAAACAGATGATGGCATGTGTAAGATGAGAAAAGGGCTGTGAACATTATTTCCTTTAATTTAGAACCACAAACTTAAATCATCCTCCCAACAATACTAGCAGAGGCAAACACTTATGGGGGACTACCGTGCCAGGCACTGTGCCCCATGCTTTAAATGTACAATTTCATTCATCCCAATGGTAACCCCAGGAGGTAGTTACTCTTATCATCTCCAGAGGGAAAATCTGAGGCTGGAGAGGATGAATAACTCGCCTAACACCCACAGCCAGAGCCCTCTCAGACTATAAAATCCTGTGCTTTTGAATCACTCTGGTTTGCAGTCTCTAGATTATGGTTTTCAAAGCCCTTCCACATGCAATACAATGGTCTTTTCAACAACTCGAAAACAGGCCTGGTTGCAAACCTCAGTTTTCCCCTTCCCAGTTGTGCTCCCTTGGTTCTCCTAAACACTCTGAGCTGGGGCTTGACCATCTGTAATATGAGAATAGCGATGGTGTCTAACCACCCACAGGGATGCCGTGAGGAATAAGTGCGTTACTGGAGGCACAAGTGTGCCCAGCATAGAGTGTAAGCTAAAGAAACGACGACAGCTCTATTGACGGGCAGGGCAGGGCTTGGGGTCTATTTGCAGACAAGCGGGGTGGAGCTCAGGGGCTTTTACCCAACGCCACCTGCCAAGAAAAGGTGAGGAGTTAAACTCAGATCACCTGGTGCAAAACCCAGCATGCTTTCCCCTGAGACTTCCTGGCCCCAAGTTGCCCATGACACCACTTCGTGGAGCTAAGTATGGCTTGCCTTCCCAAGGGATCCTGGCAGCTGCGGTAAGAAGCAGCCTCTGGTGAAGGTGCACTTTAGCTCAGCGAAAACATCTGGATGCTCTTCATGGCAGCGTTGAAAGGAAATTTTCCCCATTCTGTTGGCACAAGTGGACAACAGTTTTTGAAAAGTGCAGTTCAGAGCACTGCTGGTCCTGATTTCCCCTGAACAAGGGCATGTGTTTGGAGTGCTGCCAGAAGGCTTGACGGTGTGTGAACTGCAGGCTATGTTGTTGTTGAAATGATCAGGATTTAACTGATGATACCTGGCCCCAGCGACAGTTGGGAGAATCTGTTTCTATCCAGTATGAAGGTTTGGAGAGGGAGGGAGAGAGGGAGAGGGAAAGAGGGAAAAGGAGGTGGGGGAGAAAGAAGGACAGAGAGACAGAGACAGAGGGAGGGAGGTAAGAGGGGGGTGGAGACTGCAGAAGGGAAAGGATTCTCAGACAAAAAACAGAACACAGGGTCAAATTTCTTCCTGAGAATTTATAATGAGCTTGTTAATGAATCATCTGCATCTAAAAGTAAGCTCACTTCCCTCATACTGGAATCTAGCAGTATCAGCCTCAAACAAAATTGTGAAATAGGCTTTGTTTGCTAGTCTCGTCAACCTTTTAGCTTCTTGTTCTGTCTTCTGAAGCCCCTTCTCCCTGTCATCACTGTGCAGTGAGGCCAGCCTCCCCAAGCCCGCCACCCACCACGCCCACATACAATTCTTTACCTTTGCCTCATTCTCCCTCCAAATGTGATTGATCTCAACTCACGGCAAGGAGGAAAGCAAACCCAGGGAGATGAATCCGTATCAAGCTGTGAATGACTGATGGCCTTCCCAAGGTACTCATGGTTTAAGAATTGGTATACTCTATATGGTAAGTTTTAGAAAAATTTTCATCAAGCTCTGAACCAGTTTATCTTCACAAAAGCAGATCATTACATTGAATTCAAGATCCTGCTTTCAATACATATTTAATCACTGACCCACTGAAGAAAATATTTATTGACTGACAGATACTGTGCTGGGGGTTAACTGGTGAGTGAGGAGAAATCCTTGCTAATATTACAGTCAAAGAATCTACAGCTTCCACTAGGGGAGTAAATAGGTCACCCAGCATGCACTGTCTTCTTGGTCCAACGCTTTGTAAATATCAGAGGAAAAGCAGAAGGAGGAGATTATGGAGGAGGGGCTGAAAGATGAGGGTGGGCAGGAAGGGACTCGAAGGCCTATAGGCAAGGCGTACCCCTCCACCCTATTGGCTTTGTTCCCCATTACCTTCCTGTCTCCAGAGTTTACTACCTGGACTAGGAAGATATTCTTGTAATACATAGTAGTACTAAGATTATTTTATAATCTCGGACATTTGTTAAATATCAAATTTGGTGACAAAACTTTAAAATACACAACTGGAAAACGGGCTTCCTTAGAACATAAAGTTACCACAGAGGTGACTGTATTTGTTGCATTTACTCTACCGCCCTCCGGCACCCCCCATGCCTGCTAAAGTATGTATGCTAAAAATTAGGAGAACTGGATTCTAGCTCTCATTCTGTGTTACTTGTAAGCTGTGTGACCTCAGACAAGTTGCACCTCTCTGAGCTTTACTTCTTTATCTGTGAAGAGAGCGGATTGGATTTTATAATCTTCAAAGTTTCTCTCAGGTCAAATAATGTTGTAATGCTGTGGTTCTTCACTGATCTCACAGGCTTCAGTGAGATTTTAATAAAAGAACTTGGCATAGTTCACTGGTTACATGACTCAGGAATCCACCTCAAAGAAACACAAAATAAAGGTTGTCAGAGGAAACAGCAGACTTTCATTTCCTGGGAAAAATGCTTCCTCTGGGACCAAAGAATGTCCATGTATTAATTCCTGTTACAAAGAAAGCTCAAGGAACTATAGAAGAGTAAAAATCGACAGAAAGCATAGCCGATCATATGTAGGATACATCTACAAGTAAAGATTTGTATATGATGGGTGCTTTTTGGAACCAAAAATGAAATCTAATGTTCAAAATTAATTTTAAAGTAGGCTCTGTGTTTCAAATCCCCAAGTCACCAAATCGAAATATAGCTTGTCTCATCAGGCTATATTAACAGGTCTCCAAGTGGACTGTTTTCTTGATGCACAGAAAAGGGGGAATCATCGTACCAGACTCTGTCTTACTAAAGGGCAGAGAGGCTATGGCTGGGGAGAAAGACTGAAGTTTCTTAGAAATGAATGGATTTTGCAAGGGAAAAGAGCAATGATGAGCATGATCAGTTTATAGGTGGCAGGTCCCAGAGAGGAAGTGACCTGTTGAAGAGACAGTACAGGATGTCACAGTTGGTGAACCAGTTGTAAATGGGCCAGTGCTTAACCCTCAAGCACTGGCCAGCATACAGTCCACCTCTCCACCTACTGCCTGCAGTGAACCATGTATGGAGGAAAAAGGGTAAAAGAAATAAATAGGCTAATAAAATACTAGTTAGAATGTTAGAACCAAAAGAATATCTAGAGGCTTGCTAGTCTCACTATCTCATTACACAGATGAGGAAATGAGACCCAAAGAGGGAAAGTGACTTGGCCAAGGTTGAGCAACTCATGGACCACATCCCCCCATTCAAGTCAATCTAAGTAATAACACTCACTGGTACTGATTAATTCACTCCTTCCTTCCTCAGCAGACTCTTTGTCTGAGGAACGCTATTGTCATTCACTGCTGTGATACTTAAGGTTTCATTTAACATACTTACTCTTATTTTATCCCTAAAATGTCTGGGCTGGGAGTTGAGCCCTAGAGACAGCTGCAAAACTAAATTGATGCAAGTGATACACTGTGATGGGGGCCACATGCAACTAGGGATTGCGGGAGTTAATACCACAGCAAGAGGAGTGTGATTGTCATGGCCAAGGGGTCAATTGGTCAAAAGGACAGAATTGAGGCACCCTAAGCTGGTTCTGACACCAATAAGATGGTGACCACCACCACCATCAATTCCTAAGTAGTCTTGAGTCTAGGTTTATGGAAATCTCAACAGTGTTCAAGGTTACTAGAATAACATTCGCTATAGCTATGAGGAAATTCATTCCTAACAAACATTCACCCTTCCTTTCTCCCTACCTTCTTATTCCCACTTACCCCCACCTCCCAAATCTCTTTGCCTTGACAAATAGATTACCCCTATTCATAGTGGAAGAAAAAAAAGAAGGATCCTTTGTCATATGACAAAGGGTCTATGTTAGGTTTTGCTTCCTGATCCAGTTTGACCAGTTATATCCCATTGAGTCCTAGTTCTGAATGTGCTGTTGCAGGATCTATCGCCAAGTCTCGGTTTCTTCATCTATAAAATGGACTAGGTAACTCCAGGTTCCTAGCTGTAAAATTCCCAAGATTTCATAACATTTTTCTGATATTACAAGTGGCAGCCAGCTTCCAAAAAGCTTGTCATTTGTTTATTAGATGTGTAAAGTTGTAAATAGAATGAAAGATAAAGTTACATATTTTTAAAAAGTCAGTTCTGTTCTTGCGATGTACCCTAAACATTTCATCTTATTCTACCCTCACCATCAAGTACAGACATAAGGACACAATAAACATCTGAGATTATAAGTCAATAATCAGAAGAGAGCAAAATCTGACACAAAGTGAAATCAATGTTGGGTTCACTATCAATCAGCAGATATGCTCCTTGTACCTAGACAAAACCCAACTGAAACTAAAACCAAGATGGGTCAGATTTGCATGACGGAACAAGTCATGGTTCAATCACAGATGTTGGAGGTTACTGTTGTTGGCCCTTCATCCATCTGTCTATTCATCTTTGCATTCATTCTTTTATTTTTATTTTTTTGATAAAGTAGAATATCTAAGGTATTAAGCAAACCCTCAAAATGCTCAGACGTGTCTCTGCTATTAAGACATGTTACTAGAGGATACAGAATAACAATGAAAAACATTGCAACACGAGGTGTGACATTCTTTCCTTTTGGAGAGTCATCACTCGGCCCACTCTTGGAACTCAGCCATACACAGCCGATAATCAAAATGAGGGAAATTCCCATGAAGAACAAGTTCTAAGTGCAAATACTGTCTAAAGTAGTCATCTGTGCGTGGCTGTGCACTAATTCCCCTTCCCAGGGAAGAAGAAAAAGGAAGAGTAAGAGCCATTAAGTTGGCCTCTCAGTACAGTATATTCATAATCCTCTCATTAGAACAGTTAGTTCACTGTTTTTAATGTTTTTCTTGTACACAAACTTGTACATTGTTCTGTGGACTTGGGAAATTCTCAAATACCCCTTTAAGGACCCCCTTTAAGCCCAGACTCACATTTTGGTACAAATACAAAGCTCACAGGACTGAGCAGTCTGGGGTTGTGCATTTCATACACACCAAGAACGGCCATTCCTGTCCCTTTGCCAGGGTCAGCGGGCCAAGCTTTCCCCCAGTACTAGAGGAAGCTGATGTATCTCAGAAACATGAGCAAATTGGAAAATCTGAACAGAGGTTATTTGTTCCACAAAAAGCAGCAGATGTGGTACAACTTTAAAATTCTAATGACTCCACCACAGCCCTGAACTTCTGCCCCGAAGAGGTATACTCCTCACCTTAGAAAGGCTGTTGCCTCACTGTTTCCCAAAAGGGCCTAAAATCGCCACCCCTCCCCCTTACGCACATACCTTGTTAACAGCCAGGAGGTCACACCTCTAGATAAACCCTTCTCTACTTCTGCAGTTTGCTAACTGGAAGAATACAGCCCTTCCCTCATCAGTTTCTGTCTCTCCCTTAAAGTGGTATCTGCAAAAGCTAAATGCTCCCCATTGAGTTTATTGCACGTTTATGGAGTAATTACTATGTGTCCAGCTTGAGAGCTAGCTTAGCAAACACCAGCCTTAACCAAGCATTGCAATCACCTGGGAAGCTTTAAAAAACATAATGTGCCAGTACCCAATCTCTAAGAGATTCTGATATAATTGGTCTGGAGACTTGGGCAGCAGTACTTTCAAGGCTCCCTGGTGTTTGTAATGTGCAGCCAGAGCTAACCCCCGAGCTAGGAACTAGAGATACAGAAACCAAGGTGGCACAGTCCCTCCCTTCTAACAGATCATGTGTCTTTGGCTAATTTGTAACTGGCACTAGCGTTTCACCTTGGGTAAGACAATCATCAGTTTGGGCTTTATTGACATTATGTGCACAGGACATGGATCACTTTGGGGAGAAATACGCACCATCTGCTAGCCAAATGAATGGTTATTTCAAAACGTCTCTGATTTATTTCAGTGACTGTCTCTCACAGGCACAATTTCCTCTGGCAGCTAGAGCAGTCCATTAAACACTGATACCTGCTCTCTCCTGCTCAAAGGTCTCCCAGTGCCTAGCACAGGAACTGGCACAAAGACAACACACCATCAGTCCTGGTTCAGCCAAAGTCACCCAGCAGAGCCAATCACAGACAGAACATCAATTTTGTCACAGGAGACATGCCTAGTGAAGTGCTTATGACTAAACTGTTTATCAAACATTACTGCAAATACTATTCTTAATCACATGGGAGAGATGAAAATATCTCCTATTATTTTTTGTCTTTCATCCTTTTGAGCAGGAGTCAGTCATGTTTTCCACCAGCTCAGAGTCTGGCCGATTGTGACCAGTGTAGGAGGTATTCCAGGAGTCTTGGCACAACTGGCCAATGGGAGCCTGTATCCAAGGGGTGCTGGTGTCCCACTGGACCTCTCTCCAAAGGGGAGAGAGGGGAGATAGGGCAGGCATCTCCTGTCTGTCCTCTCCTCCCCGCCAACCACCACCATCACTACCCCCAACCTTGTCTAAACGGACAGATGTCTGCCTTAGTGTCCCTGTTTACCCTTATGTCCTTTGCTGGCTAGAATTCTGCCCCCAAGCCAAGCCTGCTTACCCTTGACCTCCATCACAGAACCACTGGCTAGTGAAAGCAAACCCCAGACCAGAGGCATAGCCAGCAATCCTGGGGACAAATATTTTCCAGTCAGTCTTCCTACACTTCTCACGTCACCCTGCCCAGTCTGGACACAACACACACAACGAGACCCTCTCCCAACTGGGGAGGAGATTTTGTCTCCATCCCTCTCAACCAGGCCCACCCCTAATTTCATGGGGTTCAGAGCAGGAATACAATTGATGGCTCTCACCTCGCAACTATTTAAAAGTTACAAATCAAGTTAACTAACCATTAAATAAAATACATCCTACCCTCCTGCCTTGACAAATACATCTTCATAACGAGGGTTAGTTTTTCCTCTTCAGCTACTTAATTGAACTACATTTTGGTATGGTTATTATGATTACTTTTATTTTGTCATGATTGCATTATTATGATAATGATTGTAACTTATACTCATTTATCATGATTGCAACCTGTAGTCACTCCCAATAGTATAAAATATTAAAATATAATTTATTCAAAGTACAAAAATCTTGAATATATTTTTACCAAAAATTTAAATTAAATGTTAAAAAATAAATTTTTTCATGTTTTTGGAATTTTATTTCTTCTGACATATTCAAAATTATATATTAAAATTAAAAGGCAAATGATAACTAAATGAATAGCAAATGTTAAATTTTAAAAAGTTTTAAATAATGTTGAAATTATAAAAACTGCTCTTTTGGAAATTTATTTAAATCTTAATATTTTAGCAAAATTTAACCTATTCAAAATTCTAGAATTCAACATTGGTTTAGCTGGTGAGGTAAAAAATCAGTATCAGGGACTTCCCTGGCAGTCCAGTGGTTAAGACTCCATGCTTCCACCGCAGGGGGCACGGGTTTGATCCCTAGTTGGGGAACTAAGATCCCGCGTGCCGTGCAACGCAGCCAAAAATTAATTAATTAACTTAAAAAAATCAGTATCACACTTCACACATGCTATATCTACATCCACATCTACATACATACAAATTTAACATAAATATTAATATTTTACTATTTCCAAGCATTCTTCAGTTGTCATGTGCAACTGTTGCAGATACTACAATAATTTGTGAGTATCTCTGGTACAGTAAATTGTAACACAAAGAGAAGCAAGAGAAAATGAACATTTGACATTATTGGCAAATGATAAATACGAATTTTTTGCATTCATGCTGTCTAAGAAGAAGAATTTGACAATTTGTCTTTTCTCTCACTAAGTGCTTCTGCCATTCGAATCTTCCCAGCTCCCTAAAGCAGTGTCTGCCTCTGAAATCATCAGTGGCACCACCCACAAACCTTTCTGGCATTCAAATGTAGTCACTTTTGGAAACATTTTGATTCAAGGACACAGGGGCAGAGATGTAAAGAAGCAGTCCCCTTGGGCCTGAACAGTGTAAGTCACCTGAAATCAGATCTCAACTGACAAAGGCACCACTGCCCAGATGTTCCTAATAAATTCATTTGTGTATGTGCTTGTATATTCCTCTAAAGGGTGGGGTCCAGAGGAGAGACCTCTCTTGCCTAGGTCTTTCACCAGTTATCAAAGGGGCTGGTTCAGAGCTAGAATAAGCTCTCAACCACAGCTGGAGAAAGATTGAATAATTTAAAAATATTTAATACTGGAAATTCTGTTTCCAACCATGATGAAATAATTTGAACTTAGAAAAATATACTAAATAACATTTTTAGATATTGAACAACAGGCAGGATATGACTATAATTGTTTTGAGAGAAAGGAAAAAACATGACGTGAGTCTTAATGATTGCCCTGGCTTTCTGTCTGGAGTCACCTTCAGGAAAGCAGTGCAGGGAGGAGGTTCACAGCAAGTACAATAAAATCACTGAGTTCAGGGAGGTGAAGGCAGCTGGAATCCATGTGGCAGAGAAAGAGCTCCAGAAATTTGCACAGAGTTCCTTTAGAGTCCATTGCTAGTATTAAGCCATGAGTGTATAGGATGAAATTCCTTTATGTCAGGCAAAGAATGACTGGGGAACTGCACACTGAAAAATTCCCAGAGCTCACACAGGACTGGGAAATACTGAAGTTCTGATCAGCCAAAGAGGAGAATACTCAGGGCATTCAGTAGAAACTCCAGAAGGGTCACACTTAATAATCAGATAAACTAGTCCTAGATTAAAATTTACCCCAAACCTGCCCTAACAGAGGTTTAGACAAGCCTTGAAAGGATAAAGCTGGTCAGCAAGTATTACTACCTACCAGAACAAAGTCTAATATTCTTTAAGGAGAAAAAACAAAATCCAATATTCAATATCCTAAAATTTACAATATCCAGCATTCAATAAAAATTACAAGGCACAAAAAGCAGCAAAATGTGACCCACAACTTGGAGAGAAAATCAGTCAATTGAAATGGACCCCAAAATGACAAAAATAATGGAATTAACAAAGATATTAAAATAGCTATTATAAACACTTTCAAGTATGTAAAGGAAATATAATGAGAAGAGAAATTGAAAATAAAAAAAGAACCCAAAGAAATTCTAGAGGTAAAAATATTCACCGTGTAGAAAGAAAAATTTCACTGAGTGGGATTAATAGCAGATTGGATACTGCAAAAGAGAAGATCAGTGAACTTGAAGATAGAACAATTGAAACTATCCAAACTGAAACAAAGAGAGAAAAAAAGACTGAAACAATGAACAGAGCTTCAGTAATCTCTGGAAAGTGTGAAGCATTCTAATATATATATAACTGTATTCCCAGAAGGGCAGGGGACTATTAAAATATTTGAAGACTAAGAGAATAAAAAGACAAGCCATGGACTGGGAAAAAATACTTGCAAAAGGCACATTTATTTGATAAAGGACTACTACCCAAAATATATTAAAAAAAAAAAAAACTTTTTAAAGCTCAACAATAAGAAAACAAACAACCTGATATTAAAGTGGGCCTAAGACTTTAACAGACATCTCACCAACAAAGATTTGCAAATGGCAAATAAGTGTAGAAAAGATGCTTAACATCATGTCAATAGGAAATTACAACAAAAATGTGATATCACTACACACCTATTAGAATGACTAAAATCTAGAAAAATGACAATACCAATGATGTGGAGTAACAGGAACTCTCATTTATTGCTGGAGGGAATGCAAAATGGTACAGCCACTTTGGAAGACAGTTTTGCAATTTCTTAAAAATTAATTATAGTCTTACCATATAATCCAGCAATCATGTTCCTAGGTATTTACCCAAATGAGATGACAAACAAAAACCTACACACAAATATTTATAGCAGTTTATTCACAATTTTCAGTAACTGGAAACAACCATGATGTTCTTCAAAAGGCAAATGGATAAATAAATTATGGTTCATTCATACAGTGGAATTTTATTCTGAAAAAAAGCTACTAAAAAATATGGGGGAATCTTAAATGCATATTGCTCTCTGAAAGAACCCATTTGTAAAAGGCTATGTACTGTATGATTCTAACTATATGCATTCTGAGAAAGGCAAAACTATAGTGACAGTAAAAAGATCAGTAGTTGCCAGGGACTGGGAGTGGGTAGGGGAGATGGGTGAATATGTGTTGCACAAGGGATTTATAGGGCAGTGAAACTATTCTTTCTGTATGATGCTGTAATGGTGAATATAGGACATTATGCATTTGGTAAAATCCATAGAACTGTACAATACAGAGTGAATCCTAATGTAAACTATGGACTTTAATTAATAATAATGTATCAGTATTGGCCATCAATTATAACAAGTGCATCACTAATGCAAGATGTTAATGATAGGGGAACTGTAAGGGTGAGAGAGAGAATATACAGGAACTCTCTGTATGTCTGCACAGTTTTATGTAAACAAAAAACTGCTCTAAAAAAACAGTCAATTAAAACACAATAAAACAAAACCCTGGGGGTCAGCAAGGGCTGTTCAGCACCACACAGCTGATTAGTGTTACAGTCCAAGCTACAGTCCTGGTGCCTTCACCCCAATTCAGGGCAAATACATTCATTTCCGGGAAGGTGAGGGGGAGGTGGAGTGGGGAGGAATCTTCCTCTACACCAGAGCTGTCCCTCAAGTTACAGATGGAAGCTATACCAGAAGCTTTATTCTCATAGCTAGGGTGACCATGCATACTGGTTTGCCTGGAATAGTCTTGGCTCATGCCCGTGGCCAGCATAAACATTAATAGTGCCCCTCTTGACATGGAAACAAACTAAGTGTTCATCAACACATCAATGGATAAAGAAGATGTGGTAGCTAGCTAGCTAGTAAGACAGATATTTCAGCCTTAAAAAAGAAGGAAATCCTGCCATTTGAAACAACATGGATGGACTTCAAGGGCATTATGCTAAGTGAAATAAGTCAGACATAGAAAGATGAATACTGTATAATCTCATTTATATATGGAATCTTAAAAAGTGAATTCATAGAAAAGAACAGACTGGTGGTTGCCAGAAGTGGGGGCAGGAAGTGAGAGGTGGGCGAAATGGGGGAAGGTTGTCAAAAGGTACAAACTTCCATATATAAGATAAATAAAACCTGGGGATGAAAGGTACAACACAATGATTTTAGTTAACAATACTGTATTATACATTTGAAAGTTGCTAAGAGAGTAGATCTTAAAAACTCCCACTACAAGGAAAAACACTGTAACTATGTGAAGTGATGGATGTTAACTAAACTTACTACGGTAATCATTTTGCAAAATTTACATATATCAATCATTATGTTGTACACTTTAAACCAATACAAAATTATACATCAATTATATTTCAATAAAACTGGAAAAAATAGTATCCCTTTTCAATCTCAAACTTGATCAGTTTCGTACAATTCATTATATGACATCCTATTTGAAGCAGACTTTTATTATCTTCAATAATAACTTTATAAAATAGATACTGTCATTATCCCCATCTCATAGATGAGAAACTAAGGCATTAAAAAAATATCTGAAGATATAATGGTCAAAAAGATGTTGAAATTTGATAAAAACCATAAATCTACGGATCCAAGGCTCAGTGAATCCCAAGCAGTATCACTACACACACACACACACACACACACACACACACACACACACACACACACCCCACACACACCAAAGCATATTATAATCAAATTGAACAACATCAGTGAGAGAAAATCTTAAAAGCAACCAGAGGAGGAAGATACAGTTCATAGAAACAAAGATAAAAATGATTACAGAAATTATCAGAAACTATGCAAGTGAGGTAATAATAAAACACCATCTTTAAAATGCTAAAAGAAAAAACTGTTAGAATTATGTATCTAGTGGAGATAGCCTTCTATGTTCTAGAAAAGTCCACGCTTATCTACTGTGACAGAAAGTAGCCCAATGGTTGGCTTACACAAGGAATGGTGGGTGGGGATTGACTGCAAATGGCGCACGAGAGAACTTGTGGTATGATATTAATGTTCATTATCTGATTATGGCAATGGTTGCATGGTTGTATATTTGTCCAAAATTATTGAACTATACACTCAAAAGAGGTGTGTTTAATTAAATTTAATTAATTTTTACCTCAAGTTGATTTAAAAAAAAATTATTTTCAACAACAAATATTTTCAATTATTTAAACAACAACTATTTACAACAACACTGTCAATATTTCAGTGCCCCTTGGCAAATCCTTGGTTGCTCTACCCTAGTTAAAACTCAGCTCTTTATCTTCCAGCTGAATAGATACTTGTGAATGACCTGGAGCTAAGCCTTTGAAAGTTGCCTGACAGTTACCCAACTCCGTCTTTCAGCAAGACACTACACTCTCTGAAAAATAGTCCCCCAGCACCCCACCATAGATCCAAACAATACCCAGAACCGGGCTTCCCTGGTGGCGCAGTGGTTGAGAGTCCACCTGCCGGTGCAGGGGACACAGGTTCGTGCCCTGGTCTGGGAAGATCCCACATGCCGCGGAGCAGCTAGGCCCATGAGCCATGGCCACTGAGCCTGCGCGTCTGGAGCCAGTGCTCTGCAATGGGAGAGGCCACAACAATGAGAGGCCCGCGTACCGCAAAAAAAAAAAAAAAAAAAAATACCCAGAACCATCCCAGATGCAGATGTGGTCAGACTTCTCTGATTTCTGAAGCCTGGTTAGATTCAGAGGGCCTCTATCCCAGCCACTGACAGCAAGTTGAAGCCCCAGTATCTTCACCAACAGGAGTAATGCATTATCTACACTGGTTTTGTCACTGAATTATAAAGATCTCTAACAATTATATAACAATTGATTCCACAGGCAATTCCAACACACTTGTCATTGTTTCTCTTTAGTACATTCCCCAGATTCTGAGGAAAAGATTCTCAAACTTTAGTGGGCGATTGTTTATAATACAGATTCTGCCCCCCATGACTCTACTTCCCCAGCTGAATCAGTAGACTGGAGCCTGTTATCTGAATTTTAAAGAAGCACCTGATTCAGGCAGTCTGAGGACCACATTTTGAGAATTACTACATTGAACTACTGGAGGAAATATCTGGAGGAGCTCCAGGAGTAGAACTCAGCTAAAGGCTCACAGGAAAGTCATCTGGAAGCAGGAGCCCAAGAAACTCCTAGAAGCCCCTGAAGGTAGGAATGGGGGAAAGGGTTTGGAGATTGTCAGAAAGAGGACTAAAAGGGCAAAATTGTTCTAAGTGGAAAGTGCTAGAAGGAAAGGTTCAGATGTGATTGCCTTAAGCTGGTGACTGATCCTGGCTTCTCAATCCTACCACCCTTCAGTGAGTACAGGACTTGGTGGGCTCCTGATTGTTGAGATGTGATATTCTATATCTTCCTTGATCCTATACTATTTAGTTATCCCTCTGTACCTCAGGAGAAAGCACTGACATGGAGATTAGCATGCAGGAAATTTATTAAAGGGTGCTCCTGGCATCAACAGTCATGGAAAGAGATGGAAGCAGGACGGGGCGGAGAAAGAAGTTAGGCTGGGATGCAAATATATTCAGCCAGTCCCTGGGGGAGCTCTGAGATAGGAGTGAGCCTTTCAGCATTGTCTCAAGTTGGGGCACCTCCACCTTGACCTGTTATCACACATGCCTCAGAGAAAGGATGACACCTTAGGAAATGGAACTCCTTTCAGATGAGTCTTCCTGGAGAAGGCTGATGGCTGAGGATGGTCTCAGCATCACTCTCAGCAACTGGAGGAATAAGTCCATAAGGTCCAAAGGGGGATCTGGGTGGTGAGTCATTATAACCACTACACGTCCTCACTTTCTTTTGCTGATGTTTTTGAAGAATAATATTAATATTTTAGCTGAACATTTCATCAGAATAAGTTTCTCAGTCTTCTAGCCTATGGTTGCTTATGCTGATGTTTCCATTGTCCCCATGACCTTTTGGTTCCCCTTTCCTGCCCTCTTCCACCTGACAACCTCCTACTTATCATTCAGTTATCAGTCTAATGTGGCCTCCTCTGTGAAGCCTCTCAGTTTCCACCAGTAGACACAGGCTTTCCACTTTCTGTGATCCTAGGGACCTCCAGCTATCTCTGCAAAGATTTAGTCTGTGGTATGTTCATGTCTGTGTGTGTTTGTCATGATTAGAATGTAAGATCCTGGGGGAAGAAACTGGATCACTACTTGATTTGTGTAGCCCCAGCATTCTAGTGCAGGCACAGCACCAATATTTGTTTAATTATATTAGTTGATATGAATGTAGCAATGGCTCCATGATCTTGGAAAAGCCTCTCCTAGGAATTGTGGGAATCTGAGGAAAGCTAATGATTTGGCACTTGGTCAACCATTATTTTTTCATGCTTGTTATTTTGTAAGATTAGAGAGAATTTGAAATTTAAAGTGTTTGCTTTCAGAAGTAAATTTAATTAACAGTGTATTTTCTATTGGCCAAAGTAGGATCACTGTTTCTAAAAGCTCTAGGAATATGTCACCTATTCTTCTGTATTTCTTGTTCTCCTTTCTTTTGTGAATTTAAAAATTAGTGTGTTTGCAGGCAAATTGAGGAAACTGAAATTCAGATAATAAAATAAGTCATTTACACTTGGTTAACATACTACGCCATGCATTCTCTAATTCCAGACATTTTAGCAGGCTGTCAACTTTCAGCTGACTGTACAAATAAGGAGCTGTATATGAACAGCTGAGTTATCTGGCTCTGATTTCTCATTTATCCTAGTGATGGTTTAGTGCTCTTTATAGACTGGCAGCTGAGGCAGGGCTAGCTAGCCCTCCTCCTAATCTGCTTGTGGTGGACTTCAGTTTCCTCATCCGTAATATGAGAAAAATCCCCTAGAAATTCTAATGTTTCTTCCAGCTCTAGCACTCTTTGATTCTATGGTTCTGTTTATATTGAAGCATAGAATGGCTAATTATTAAATGTTTTGATATTTTACATACAATTTAAAACTTAGACAATGTTCTTGTCACAGAACATGATTTCTATTTAAAGGTAGTTTAGTTTTGGAACACTTTTTCAGAACAGTCATTCCTATTCTTCTTTGGATAACCCAACAAAATGTTGCTACGTTAAAAATTTCACATGAATGCATAATGACCTAAAATATATTTTAGAGCAGCTTTTTGTTGTTGTTGTTTGTTTTTTGGCCATGCTGTGTGGCATGTGGGATCCTAGTTCCCCACCAGGGATCAAACTTCTGGCCCCTGCAGTGGAAGTGTGGAGTCTTAACCACTGGACTGCCAGGAAAGTCCCAACCTAAAATATTTTTATCAAGAAATATGTATGTGAGATAAGGGAAAAAAGAGATCAAAATGAGAAATAGGTGATGTAAGGCTGCTACTTAGAAATAAAATAATTTCCAAACCCTGAGGTTAAAATTGGAGCCCTTATTCGTGGATCATCTCTATGGCACTTCGCAGAGAATAGAAAAGTGGGTGCCTGAGAATGGTGTTTAATCTCTCTGTGTGTATCTCTGTCTCTCTCTCTGTCTCTGTCTCTCTTCTGAATTCTCAAATAATGTATTTTCTGCAGTTACAAATAAAGGGTTCCATTTCTGGGGAGCTAGACATACATGTGATCTCTGAGAAGAAATGACAAGAAGCTAAGTTAAATGGCATGTGCAGAAGAGAAAGTTGGAACAAAATGATGTGTTTTGGGAGATGTATGGCATCGTCGAAAACATCACACTTGTGGTTTCCTGGTATCTGTGAAACTTGGACCAATTTAAGGTGCCATATTTGATAGATTCTGGCAGAACTGAAGGGAAACTAGGCTGTTGTTTTTTAAAGCTTTATTGCTTTCTGGAAGATAAATTTCTTCTTTGAACATTATCTATCTCCTTCTATGAGATATATTACTATACTACCTGGCCATTTGGGAGCCAATACGTTATTTCTTTTTTTGGCTGACTCCTGATCTTACAATGGATCTTTTTAGGTAACAGTCTCAAAAAACGAGAGATGCACGGATGATATAGAATCATAGAATTTTGAAGCTGGAAAGGGCCCCTGAGGACAAAATTTCACAGCTGCTCTGTGACTTTGTTTCATTCTCTGTACATAACAAACCATCCAGTCCAAGTGAGATGCGGAGAATGAGGCCTGTGTGGGAAGCCGGGCTACTGAGTTATAGCACTCATTTTTCAGCCAGCCATCTGAGGGCCATGAACAAATCACTTAACAGTTGGTTAACTCTCAGTGAACCCCAGGTTGACCTGGAGCAAAGCATTTAATCTTTAGTTTTATTCATCAGAGAATGGAGCTGAATTAGAAAATTGCAAGAGCCTCTTTCAGTTGGGAATATTCTGTCCTTTCTTGATACCACACCCAAAGCTTAAGTAATGTGTATTTCCCTCTCAACTGCCTAATTCGGTTGCCCATTGCTCTAAGAAAACTCAATATACACAAAAAAATGAATTTTCAAAGAAGTTAGGGGATTGGCATTCATATTACAAAAGTACCCTCTCCCTTAGAGCCACAAATTTCCTTTAAATAGCTAACTATTACATACATTTTTACTTTATGACAATTAGATTTTCACACTTTTCAGTAATGCATATTTGATGAAAAGTCAGATGTACCCTCCAATAATCACCACCCTCATGTTTACTATGTCCCTCTCCCTCTGACTTCATGTTTATAGCCTTAGCAATCTCTTGCCATAACTTCCATATTATCCACAATGCCTCATACACCCTCCATCCCTGTTCTCCCATCTGAGCCACATAGCTCAGCACCATTCTCTCTTGCACTAACTGAATCCTTTTCTCATGCTCATCATCTTTTTCTCCCGCTTCTCCTGCTTCAGCTGACTATTGTAGTTCATCCTGCTTCAGCTAACTCTTATAGTTCACCCAGAGTTCACTCCTGAATGCTTGGTTCAAGTTCAACATCAAAATGAGCCCTGCTTCCTAAATCTACGTTGTTGCAGTTATGGTTGTTTTGAAACTTAAGTGAAGTTCCCTTCCACATTTTAACACTGAAGCTCACCCCTTTCCTGCTTCTCTCTGAATTTCAACCAATTAAAATAAACACTCTCTATGATCCATAGGTTATATATATTTTTTACATTATCACTGAGAAAAATCAAATTAGAAATTTTATGAATAAGAAAAATAGAATTTCTCACTTGAATATATTAAGTTCTTTTGAGAAAGGTGCCATAAAACTCTGCGATGTTATTATTGATTTTTGGTCAACAAGGAAGCAATGCTCTTCTTAATTAACTTCTTTTTTAAAATGTGCAACAATCTTAAAAGAGAAAAGAGATCCACTTTTCATGAGATGTCTCAGTACTACAAAAACACTGCTAGAAATATATCTCTTGATTCTAAGTCTGTCTTTTAATGGAGCATATTCTACATTTTACCATATAGGTTAAGAACCTCAGGAATTTTCCCATCTATGCTCTGTGGGATTTGTCCTTTACATTCCTATACCACAGTGTCAATGATCAGGCCACTTCTTAACAGAAATCCCATTTTAAGACAGGAAGTTGATCCAATACGGGAACAAAATGCATCATTGTTTCCATAAAAAGTGGACACCTACTTCCAGAATTTACTTAACTTAGAATAAGGCTGAAATCTACGGTGTCATTCCGGGTAGGACCTTTTAGCATTTTCCTAAAGTTACTAAGGCTTAAAGCTTTTTATAAAATATTAATTCCATGCAGAGCAAAATTTCTCTCCAAAGAGTTAAAGTGACTTGCCTAAATTGACACAGCTGGTGACAGGAAAAAATGAACTTTCTGATTTTTTGATGTAGTTTCAAAGTCACACAAACAGAGAAAACAGGAAAAATACATACTCTCATTTTCTATTCCAGTTTCTATCATTTTGGCCATGCCTACTGTTTTAGCTCAGACTAATCTTCAAATTCAGTCTTGTTAATTTTAATTTCCTTCTGTTTCCCTTTCTACAATTTTCAAAGGGAGTTTTAAGGTACTCACTGATATACGTTCTATGATAACCTCAAGTTTTAAAGTTACATATATTTTAAATTTACTCTGTTGTTTTCAACTACAATAAAGCCAAAATTAGCTCTCGTTTTTAATTCAGAATGACAGTTTTTCTGTTATTTTACTATGTTCACATGTGGGTAATGTAATTACTCTATTTACTTTAGAACCTCTAAAAATCATTACAAATATGGTAAGTTTTAATTGTTCATGGAAATCAATTTATGTGCAAATAAAGTCTATTTTCATTCCTTACAATTTGCATTTTTACATTTCAGATATGCTTGTGCAGCAATAAGATGTGAAGTATGATTACTAATTGCTTAAATACGTAAGGTAGCTTCAAGAAGCACAGAGCTACAAACAATTTTCATAGAATAAGTCTGGATTAGAAGGAGCCTGTTCGATGAATACAGGAAGGCATACAGAAGAGGGCCAGCATTCACTGGGGCTTATTCAAAGGCCCATAATGACAGCTGATGAAAAGGTGGCATATTGATTGCCAGTAATTCATTCTTTTCATTCAATTCCCCCCATGACTCATGGTTATTATTTTGTTACCTATGTACATACAAAAAAGTAAATAAGAAGGTGATATGAAATTGTGTTGATTCTCTTCACTTCTTACCTTCAGAATGCAATTTCAGAACAGTCCTCGAGAGGTGAACTCTTTCAGGTAGACTTGATGATACCCTGAGCAGTAATCATTGTGAGAGTCTGATGCCTCACACCAGCTTTCATGCTTAGGATCATAGAATTTAAAGTTGGAAGGCCCCTAAAAAATCATCCAGTAACTCTCACTGATTGTATAGATGAGAAGGCTAAGGCCCAGAGGGACTAAGTGACATGCCCAATGTCACACAGATGGTCAGTAACACAAGTAAGAAGAGAACCCAAGTGTCTGGATCCCTAGACCAGTGCTTCTTTCCTCAATTCCCCTCCAGGATTCCATTTTGACTTTTGTCTCAGTTGTATCTTTTATGTAGGCAATTCAAAGATTCCTAAATTCTCACATGATAGCTTAGCAAATGTTGTAGCAACAAAACATGGTAACAGTCAGAAGTTTAAAGAGGCAGCACCCTGACACAGAGTCTAGAGGGATAAGTTAGATATCTGAAGTTCAGGATTCTTTTTATTCATCAGTCACCATGATCAAGTACTTCAGCCTCACTGCGCTTGCATGTCCTCAGCAGTGAAATAGAAAGGTAATGGGATGATCAATGAAATAGTGTAGGTGGAAGCAGCTGACACATAATGGTGTTCAGTAATAACTGTCCAATCTGGATTGATTGAATAAGTCAGTCAACCAAATAAATGGCAGCATGGGACTCATAAAATCACTTTAAACCTGATTCTTTGGACAAATTATTCCAAGGTATCCATTCAGTCAAGAAATATTTATTGAGTGCCTACTATGTGCCAGTCAGGCACTGTGCTAGGTACAAGGGGTAAAATGGTAACATAAAGGCATGGTCTCTATTTTCAGCAATTTTACAGACTAAGGGAGGAGACAAGCAATGACTTGCTATGATGACACAGCACAGAGGAATGGACCTTAATTTAGGCCAAGGGGATTTCGGAAGGCTCGCCAGGGGAAGCCACTTGTGAGATGAGACCTGACAAATAAGAAGGAATTACCTAGACCAAGAGTAATGGGTAGAGCATTCCAGGAAGAAAAAAATATAACGTGAAGAACTGGAGGTGAAATAGTTTCATGTTCTAGCGGAAATGAAAGAAACTGATTATACTCTGGTTAGAGTGTGAGGCTTGAGGCTGCAGAAGAGACAGTGGCCAGTGCATCCAGATCCGATAGGCCAGTTTAATGTACTTATCTTAAAGGCGATAGAAAACTGAAATTTTTTAAGTAACAAAGTGAAACAATCACATAAATGGCTTTCTTGATGAGGAATAAAAAATTTTTTTCAACTTTGAGGGTTTTTTCCCCAGTGGCATGAATATACCTATGTGTGTTCACTTCAATATTTAAATAGCTCATTCTCTTTTGCCCAGAATCCATATAAATCATTACTCAAATAATAACCACCCCCACCAGACCTACATCTTTTTAAAACTTACAGAGGCGAATTGATTAATTTTACTTAAAATGACAGCAGGGGGCTTCCATGGTGGCACAGTGGTTGAGAGTCCGCCTGCCGATGTAGGGGACACGGGTTTGTGCCCCGGTCCGGGAGGATCCCACGTGCCGCGGAGCGGCTGGGCCCGTGAGCCGTGGCCGCTGGGCCTGCGCGTCCGGAGCCTGTGCTCCGCAGCGGGAGAGGCCACAACAGTGAGAGGCCCGCGAACCGCAAAAAAAAAAAAAGAAAAAAGAAAAAAGAAAAAAAGAATCCGCCTGCCAATGCAGGGAACACAGGTTTGAGCCCTGGTCCAAGAAGATCCCACATGCCGTGGAGCAACTAAGTCCGTGCGCCACAACTACGAGCCCTCAAGCCACAACTACTGAAGCCCACGTGCTTAGAGCCCGTGCTCTGCAACAAGAGAAGCCACCGCAATGAGAAACCCACGCACTGCAATGAAGAGTAGCCCCCGCTCGCCGCAACTAGAGAAAAGCCCGCACGCAGCAACAAAGACCCAACACAGCCAAAAATAAAATTAAAAAAAAAAAATGACAGCAGGGCCCACAATCATAAGTGACCAATCAGGTTAAAGAAATATTTATGGGATAAATACATGCACTGCAAAGTTGTAGTTAAAATTTCCAGCATTTGATTTAAGGAGAAAAGACAGGAACGACTAGGGTAAAAAACCAGTGTAAATAAACAGAAGGAAATGTGAAAATACACTCGAAGCTGTAAGCTTATTAAAATCACCATACCCACCCTATTTACGGGATGAGGGCAGCTCTGGAAAGCTACAACAACACTAACTAACTTTGCCAGATAAACCAGGTCATGCCAAGGAAATTGGGTCCTCAGTGGAAAAAAAAACATACTTGTGTTTGCCAGAAGTGATGCCATGACCAACTTTTCCTGAACCTCAGCCTAGAAATTGGCTCTGCCAATGCAATCAATGGCTGAGGTCCTGGGCCAAGAGCTGGTGAGTCAGGGTCCACCTCCTGTGCATTTGGGGGCCTGGAAGGGCACCATGCTTTTATATCAGAAGCCCTTTTGTGAATGGGAGACTGGCACTGTCAAGGGGATCCTAAATTCTGTGGGCTTTGCCTGTCTTGACAAAATCCATGAGCTACTTTCTAGCCAGCTTTATCTGAACATCTTCTACACGCTTGAGAACTGTAAAGCAAATAGAAATAGCAGTCATCTGCATTTATTATTACTATTGAGTATTTTTCTTTCTAAAAGCCTGAAAATTCAGAATTTGAGCACAATGTTGTCTGGGAAAAGCAATCCCCTCCACTGAAGATTTTATTTTATGAAATAAAAGGATTTATTGACTACAAACAAGGTGGTGGTAGCAGCTGTAGGGGAAAGTCGAACACCAAGAGTCCCTCAGGTGGAAACGAGAAGAATAACAAAAACAAGCCTTCAGGTGGGAGAAGTGACAACTATCTAGGAGATGGGAATAAGGAAAGTAGGCAAGGGCTCTTTGCAACTTCTGTTAAAGTTCTAACTTTTATAGCTTAGTTGTTTAATTGCACACACTATACACAACTTTTTAAACATTATGTATAAAACATAAGTTTACTGCACCCAAATTTGGTAAATACAGATAAACAAAAATGAGAAAAGATAATTCCAGCACTGAAATATAATCACAGTTAACACTTTTGTATCTATCTTTCCAAATTTCTGTTGTTCTAGCTCTCTCACTTTCTATTTATGTGTAATTGTACACACATGATATCACTGTTCTAATATATTAATTTATATATTCAAATATATGTTAAAAATAGGATCATACTGCACATACCATTTCAGAATCTTTTTATTCTTAACAATCATGAACATTACTCCCTGAAATATAAGTTTGATAATGGTAGAGATTTTGCTTGTTCATTGCTGTTTCCTTAGCATCGAGAACAGTACCTTCAGGTGGGCATCCAATAAATATCTATTGACTGAATGAATAGTGCATGTATATTGTTACAGGTCAATCAAGTATAGATATTTATGCATGCAGCATATTAACATATAATATAGATAATTTAAAATATGTATACAATTAACATCCCAGCTCTGCCATCTGTATGCACTAATCCTATCTGCCCCAGGTCAAATGCTACCTCTGTCAAACCCACCTCAGCCTCCCCTGGCTTTTTCCTCCCAGCTCTTCCTCCTCTGACTACCATGGGTTGTTCTCTACCTCTTTTTGGCACTTAGCATTTTCCATCTTGTTTTATAGATATTTCAGTCTGTGTTTCTCCATCTGAATGAAGCGTAGTTTCAGTCTGGCATCTAAGTCTAGTTTATCTCTGTAATAATAATAGCAAAAATAATTCTATGCATGTATTCATCATTTTATGTGTGTCGGGGACTGTACTGTTATGTGTGCATTCTTAATAATCACAGAAAGTAGGTGTATTAGTTTGCTAGGACTGCCATAACAAAATACCACAAACTGGCTAGCTTAAACAACAGAAATTTATTTTCTTACAGTTTTGGAGGCTTAGAAGTCCAAGATTAAGGTGCTGGCAGTGCTGAATTCCTCTGGCTTGCACATGGCCACCCTCTTGTTGCTTTTTCACATGGTCATTTCTATACATACATGCACCCCTGTGTCTCTTCCTCTTCTTAAAAGGACACTAGTTATGTTGGATTAAGGCCCCACCTCAATAGCCAATTTTAGCTTAATTACGTCTTCAAGGACCTTATCTCCCTAATCAAGAGAGTATGGTACTGCCACAAAAACAGAAATATAGATCAATGGAACAGGATAGAAAGCCCAGAAATAAACCCACGCATATATGGTCACCTTATCTTTGATAAAGGAGGCAAGAATATACAATGGGGGAAAGACAGCCTCTTCAATAAGTGGTGCTGGGAAAACTGGACAGCTACATCTAAAAGAATGAAATTAGAACATTCCCTAACACCATACACAAAAATAAACTCAAAATGGATTAAAGACCTAAATGTAAGGTCAGACACTATAAAACTCTTAGAGGAAAACATAGGCAGAACACTCTATGACATAAATCACAGCAAGATCCTTTTTGACCCACCTCCTAGAGTAATGGAAATAAAAACAAAACTAAAAAATGGGACCTAATGAAACTTAAAAGCTTTTGCACAACGAAGGAAACAGTAAATAAGACAAAAAGATAAGCCTCAGAATGGGAGAAAATATTTACAAACGAAGCAACTGACAAAGGATTAATCTCCAAAATATACAAGCAGCTCATGCAGCTCAATATCAAAAAAAAACACAGCCCAATCAAAAAATGGGCAGAAGACCTAAACAGACATTTCTCCAAAGAAGACATACAGATGGCTAAGAGGCACATGAAAAGATGCTAACGCATATATATGGAATCTAGAAAAATGGTAGTGATGAACCTAGTGGTAGGGCAGGAATAAAGATGCAGATGTTGAGAACGGACTTGAGGACACAGCAGGGGAAGGGGAGGCTGGGACGTAGTGAGAGAGTAGCATTGACTGTAAAATAGATAGCTAGTGGGAAGCTACTGCATAGCACAGGGAGATCAGCTTGGTGCTCTGTGACCACCTAGAGGGGTGGGATAGGGAGGGTGGGAGGGAGACGCAAGAGGGAGGGGATATGGGGATATATTTATATGTATAGCTGATTCACTTTATTGTCCAGCAGAAACTAACACAACATTGTAAAGCAATTATACTCCAATAAAGATGTATTAAAATAAAAAGAACTTATCTCCAAATATGAGGTACCGGGGATTGGTAATTTAACATATGGATATGAATAATAATTCTGCCCATCATAGAGGTATTATGATTATTCTCATTGTATAGATGAGTTATCTGAGCCTCAGAAAGACAAAATGACTTGCCCAAGGCAGAAATGAACCTTTCACTCAAGCCTATCTCTCCAGAATCTGTTCTGTGGAACCACTGTTCCCCTGCATCCTCACCTCTCACCTCCTACTCCAAGATCATTGGCAGCAGTGCCTCGTGTACATGGCAGAACCTCAATGAATTATTGTTGAATGAATAAATGAAACATGGATAAAAATGAAGTGTGAGTTGATTAATGATGAAAAAATAAGCCCTGAGACTGGGATGTCCAAGTGGCTTGGTCTGAGGGCTGCTGAGAGGGAATTGAAAGGATAGATTTAGGGACATAGTTCAAAGTGGCCCATCTAATTTTCTCCTATTCAATAGTCAGAAGACGTGAGGACAAGGAACCTTTCTCCATAAAAAATTAAAGGCAATTTAGAAAGGATATTCCAGCCCAAAACAAAAGCAGGAACTTGATGGTAACAACAGTGCCTCTTCAGAAGGGCTAAGATATGGTTTAGAGTAAAAATCAGATAAATAAAAAATCTGGGACCTAAATTTAGGTGAATACAAAAGGTGAGTACAAAAGGTGAAAATGAGAGTTAAATCAGCAAATAATTGGAAATGAGATCATTGGGATATTGTGTAAAAGAAGAGAGCTACAGGTAAAATTCTAGAATCTTGAAGCAGTGAACAGAAAGGTACCACTCTATCAGACTCTTCCTTCACGATAAACAGATTAAAGTAGTAACAATGTTCTCTCCAGCTTCTCCAGCTTCCAAACTGTAGCGGACACTTTCAAGTGCCCCATCCTTATCCCCTTGGTCCATACCAGTCAGTCTGACTTCCAGATGCCAGCCCCTGCATGCCTCTGCCAGCTTTCTCTAGCCCCTGGAGTCTGCTCTGTCCACGTGGCTGAGAGATGAGAAGTGCCAGGGAATTAAAAGGATCAACCCTAAACTACCCACTGGCAGGAGCTGGTGGACAGGTGCCCCAGATCCCTCGCCACTCCAGTAGAATAACTTGGAGGTGCAAAGTCTACACTACCTCTCAGAGCTCCCCAAAGCCCCAGTTGTCCCCAGTAAAAAAAATTGCTTGATAACACATTATTTATCCACTGCCTTACCTCCCTTGCTTCACTTTCTCAGTCCACCACGAATGTTTCCTGGGATCACTTCCCAAATAAATTACTTGCACTTAAATCTTTGTCTCAGAGACCTGCTTCTGGAGGTAGAGGGAAGAAGTAGGGCATGCCTTTGGGGCAGAACATGTACACAGATGCCTAATCCAGCTGCCTCTTACATTGTAGCTTTCTCCTATATGACATCTCCCCATCTGGGAAAGTTAGCAGAAGAAGGCAGTTAAGGAACCAGAGTCTTGAAAATACAGAATGAGAGATCATCTCCCAGTAAAACTCCCTCAGGTTTTAAAAGATGAAACGAAAATTAAGTGTGCCCTATATTCCAGGGTCCCAGACTTAACACAGATTTTCCAAAGTGATTTTTTAAAATGTAGGTCTGCCACTAAAGGATATATACAAAAAAATTCCATGGATATAAATTTGGGAAATGCTGTGTTAAACAAAGTCAGTCAGGATTTTTATAACAGGAATTCTTCTAACTTTTTGTATGCTAAGGGATATCCAAAATATCCAAGAAGGAGGTAGAGTGTGGAACATCTCCCAGATTATTTCCCTAAGAGCCTCTTGAGGGGCCAGAGGTCCACAGAACATGTAGAGGGAAACATTGCCTGTTTCTAAAATAATCGGTAGGAAGCCCTTCCACAGTCCAGTCTTGGTCTCCCTACTCAGCACCATCTCCCACCACTGTCTTATCTGTCCCCATCTGCTGCCCAGACTTCAACACAAAAGTGTTTCTCAGATTTCTCTAAACATATCAGGCCTGTTCATGACTCTGGGTTTTTGGGCATGCTGCTTCTCTGCCTGGAATGCCAATCTCTCACTTTCCCACCTGGTGAATTCCTCAGTTCATCTTTCTAGACATGCTCAGAGATCACTCCCTATGGATAAGCTTCTCCAGCAACCTACATCTTATTCATCTTCATGTTCCCAGCATTTTGCAGGGGACCTAGAAACTACATAGCAGAGACTTGTATGAATGAATTCAAGGAACATATGAGTGAAGTGAGGCATAAGGAAGTTAAATGGTGCTGGACAAGTCATGCTTCTTTGAGTCCAAAGCCAGGAATAGAATAAGGGCTTCTCACTCATAGCCCAGGCTCATCCCACTACCTCTGTCCACATTCCAGAAATCAGTGATATTCTTCAGGGAATTTTATTATTTTTTAAAATTGTGATAAAAAATACATAGTGTAAAATTTACCTTGTCAACCATTTTTACCGTATAGTTCAGTAGTGTTATGTACATTCACATTGTTGGGCAATTAATCTCCAGATCTCTCTTTTCATCTTTCAAAACTGAAATTCTGTACCCATTAAACAATAACTTCCCATTCATCCCTCCCCCCAGCCCCTGGCAACCACCATTCTATTGATACTTTCTGTCTCTATGAATGTGACTACTCTAGGTACCTTGTATAAATGGAATTATACTGTATTTGTCTTTTTGTGACTGGCTTATTTAAGTGTGCATAATGTCCTCTAGTTTCATCCATGTTGTAGCATGTGACAGAATTTCTTTCCTTTTTAAGGCTGAATAATATTCCCTTGTATGTATAGACCATGTTCTGTTTATCCATTCCGTCACTGATGGTTGCTTTGGTTGCTTCCCATTTTTTGCTATTGTTAATAATCCTGCTATGAACATGGGTGTATAGATATCTCTTTAGGACCTTGATTTCAATTTTTTGAGTCTATCTAATGGTTCTTTTTTGAGCACATTTAAGTTTCAACATTTTCCTTTGTGGTCAGAAAGGTACTGAATAATGGTGTAAACTTTCTCTTGTTAGCTATCACCAGAAACATGAAACCAGCAATTTGGTATAGAAAAACATGTGACAAATAGGACTCTTTGATTAACTATGAAGAAACCAACTTTCACTAGTCTAAGCCAATGAGGAGATTTATTGGAAAGGTTTGAGGGTATCTGTGGTACCCAATGAAGAATCAATCTCACTCAAAGAAAGACACTACTTGGCTGTAGGAACAAATAGTACCAGAGCTCCAAGTTGCCCTCGGGACCCTCCATCTCTATGTCTCCACTCTCGCCTTTCTGCATGCCTGCTCTATTTTTTTTTCTCACTGAGCTCTGGTTCCACCTGGAAGAAAAATGGCATCTAACTCCCCTTGTAACCAAAAGTGGGGTCCGGCTGCTCGCTGCTCAAAAGCAAATAAAGAGGCCAGGTTGGTGGAAAGGAAAGTTTGCTTTATTTTTGAGGCCGGCAACCAGTGGAGGGGGCAGGGCGGAGAGTGGACTCCTGTCCAAAGGCTGACTCCCCCCCACACAATCAGTGGACAAGAGCTTTTGTAGACAGAGGGAGGGGGCCACATGCAGAAACAGCACAGTCAGCTCTGAAACTGGTCATCAGTGGTCTGACCAGCATCATCTTGATGTTTTAAGTACAGTTAATCTTCAGTTCCATGGTCCATTTGTTCCCATTTCTTTGAGGCCAATTCTCGGAATTGTGGCAGCTTATGTCATGGCT
This sequence comes from Globicephala melas, assembly GCF_963455315.2. Lineage (NCBI taxonomy): Eukaryota > Metazoa > Chordata > Mammalia > Artiodactyla > Delphinidae > Globicephala > Globicephala melas. Next base: position 49,555,227 of record NC_083319.1, read on the forward strand.
GCAGCCTGGTCATCATGTAGTTCACTTCTTCCACCTGGTGGGGGTTTCCGTATCTATAAGACAGCTCGCAGGATGTGGCTCAGGATATTATCTACAGCCCTTGAGGAGGAACTAAAGGTCCTTGACTTTGATTAATGACTGAACTATTATTATTCAGTCTCCTTTGACTGTTTTCCTTTGCTTCTGCATTTTCTCACTTCTCTGATTAAACTTATTCTTTGGCTAAAATTTTCCGCAGATGGCAGGCAGGCTGAGGACATGGGGGTAAGGACCATAGGGTCCTGCTCCGTTTCACCCTCACTTTCACATTCATGGCTCCAGCCCCTATAAAGAGACTGGCCTAACTCTCTCTCAGTCCCAAATCCAATATCCCAGGGAAGACTGTTTTTGTTAAGTTCCCACCCACTGATAAAGTATGGCTAGGAAGGCATAGTCAAGTTGTATAAAATGGCTGCTTCCAGTGCAGTGATGTGGATATATACATTGGAGAAGAGCAGGCAGTTACCAAAATGTCACAGGTCAAGAATAACAGTAAGTCTGCTAACACCTTAGTAGATGGGCTGAGAGTGAAAGCAATGGAATGAGAAAATATTCAACCACCTCCATCCCTGATGAACACTCTCATGGAGTCAAGAGGAAGGTGCTGTGTAGGAAGCAATGAGCCCCGGAGTGGATAAACACTTTAATCACAATTCTGTTTCAGCAACTAAATGAATCCAAAAATAATGAGGCAGGAAAAAGGTCTGGTAGCCCTGAGATCTCTTTAGACAAGTTTTTGTGTCATAGGGCAATTCTAGCAAGAGACTCATGAGAGAAAAAGGAAAAAAAAAAAAAAGATTTCCTGTGGTATCAAACAAATCCAGAGGCCAAGATTAAAAGGAAATAATAACAACACCAGAGAGATCCTGGACTATAACATTTTCAGGCAAGAACACCCAAGTTCAGGTACCTCCAAGGCATCTTATCTGATAATTAGGTAGAGAAGTGCAGTTAGCCACAGAAAGCAGAAAGAAGAGTATAAAACTATTACTAAGAATCAAAGCTAAAGCTCACATCCCTTGTGGCCTGTCTCTGGGAAAATATTTCTCCTGTTTGTTCATCGATTCTGAATGTTAAATAAGTCTTTCCAGCAGTGGTTCCAGGGTGCTGGAGCAACACATCTCAGACAGCAAATGAAAAATGAGGGCTGCAAAGTTCAGAGAATAATAGAAAATTAAATCTTAACTGAGATGCTGTAAATATCACAGCCCGAAAACAGAGTGCATCAGCAAACTCTACTGGCAGTGAGGATAATGAATTTCTCCCCTCCACACAAAAATTACCAGTGGTGCATAATAGGGTATTCTGGGGTTTGGGGGTGAGGAGGTGGTAATGAGGAGGGAGAGAAAAAGGAAAACAAGCGGGGTTTGTAAATTAAAGTAGCTCCTTAGTAAAGAGCTCCTTTTCTCAGCCAAAGCCAACAGCCCAGCTCAAATGACCCTCTTTTAGTAACCCACTGACTGCAAACACCCACAGCCCATTAGCTGTAGCTCTTTCACAGCATCTATAGGGTATCTATAGTTATTTTAGGGTATCTATAGTTATTTGTGGACATGTCTTATCTCCACAGCAAGATTAAAAACCCCTGGAAGTCGGGAAAGAGAGGGTTTGTTTCCTCTGTTCATCTTTGTATGCCCCACAGCATCCAGAGAACTAATATTTATTCACTGTCTCCAACATGCCATGCACTGGGTGATACATTATGATACTGTATCCCCCTAGGGACTGCCAAGCACCCTGCAAGGGGAGTAGGGCTAGTACGAATGCTGTAGAAGAGGCCAAAGCTCAGAACAGTAACTTGCCTAAATTCACACCACGACAGAATTGAGATTGGAACTCAAAGCTACCTAATTCCAAAGCCTATACTTTTTTCTGCTTGCTACAGTGCCACTTGGTAAATAGCCGTCATATTTGCCAGTAATCTTGCTGATAACAGGAACAATAGCTAATGCCATCAAGGACTTTCTCCAAGCCAGGTGTCCTAGGGTAGATGCTTTCCATGTATTATTACAATTAATCCTTATCACAGCCCAAGGGTTCGGTAGTATTATTGTTCCTGTTTAATAAATGAGAAAACTGAGGCACAGAGAAGTTAATAAAATCATCTAAATCTTATAGTAAGTGTGTGCTTTCAAGCATTAATCCTACATTGATTTCAAAATAAAAAATAAACACATACAAACAAACCAGCCAACATGTTTTGAGGAACTACTTTGCACCACCAGGCTTTGTGAATTTTCTAACTTAGTTCTCATCACAGCCCTCAGGGCAAAGCAGGTATTCAGTAAATCGGGGAATGAATGAAGAACTGAAGATAAAAAATAGAGCCACAACTATCACTCATTGTTAAAGTAGAAAAATCCAGAAACTCCTCTGTGTTTGCATTGGTAACACCATGGGTCCCAAGCTATGAAGGGTCAGCAAATGAGTATTGGAAGCATAAGAACAATTCAGACAGTAGAAAGAATTTTTAGTTTGAAAAATGAGTGTTCTATAAAATTAAAGACAACACACCCAGTGTGAACAGGCCTCCATTATTACTGTAGCATCTTAAATGAACTGTGCCAGAAAATCAGCATTTACGAATAAGATAAACAGAAGCCTCCAACTTTGTCTTGATTGCATTTCAGAAATACAGCCTTCCCAAGCTAATGACAAACCTGTGGGATACACCCAGAAGAATTAGATTATACTGTGGAAACCTTGGGAGTGTACAGAGTGCTAGACAAAAAATTAAAATGCCTTGGTTCTACTTCTGGGTTTTCCAGCTTTCTTCATCAATTGCACTACCCACCAATGTTTCTCTGCCACCCTTGAGGTTAGGTATGACCATATGATTTGCTTTGGCCAATGAAATATGAATAGCAGCGATGTGTCCCTTTCAGGCGGAAGCTTTAGAATCAGCACATCGTTTGCAATGTTCTCTCTTCTTCTGTCATGTTGACAGATGATGTTCTAGATGACATCTGTCTGTCATCTTGTATTCCAAAGTAAAAATTATATGGAGCAGAGCACCTAGCTAACCTACAGTGGAAACACAGCATGAATGAGAAATAAATATGTTGTTTTACGACATGGACATTTTGTTGTTTGTTACTGTAGCATAACTTAGCCCAACCTGATTGATACACCAACTAATGACGTGTGTGACCTTGGGCCAGTCATTTACTGCATTTTACTGACTGAGTATAAGCTTCCATATCTGTAAAACTAAGGAATTAGCCTAGGATAGGGAGGTTTAATATGGGGGCCAATGAGTGGGCTTCAGGATGACAATGAACCTTCAAATTATAGGTAATATTTTGTGTGCATGCATGTGTGTGTGTGTGTGGGGGGGGAGAGAGAGAGAGAGAGAGAGAGAATTTGCATTTCTAAGGGAAAAGAGTTCATAGATTTTCAAATTTTAAGAGGGTCTATGTTACTCAAAATGAGGTTAAGAATCTGGATAATCTCTAAAGGCATTTCCAGCTCTAATGTGTTTTGTAGCATCTAGAGTAGAAAAAAAGATAGCTAATAAGTTTCCTTTTTGATCTGGCATTTCAGGACTTGCCTTGAATCAGATTTTGTTAATGTTGTTTTCAAATAATTAAGTTTAAGAGTTCTGCTTAATAGGATTGAAAATATCAAAATCTCAGGAGGTATTCCTTAGTGAAAAGAGGGAATTCACAATAATTCTTTTTAAACTAAAGAAGGAAAGCTTCTTCACAAACTGAAAATAAGGTCCCAGATCACATGTGGTGGGTGGGACAGAGTGGAACCTATTCCTGGTGGGAAGAAGAAAGAGTTTCTCTTCCAAAAATACATCCCCACATATGAATTAAGGCCTGAAAGGCCAGAGTAATACTTTAGCTAAAGACAATGAGCTCTCTTAAATATGAAGACGGTTGCATAGACAAGGTTAGAGGAGGGAGACTGGGTTTTGTAGATGGACAACCTGTGTTCAACACTGTTGGGCCACAGTTTTTTTGTCTATAAAATAGGGACAGTAATACTCAGCTGGAACAGGGAGAATCCCAGCAGCAAATAGATAATACACTCAAACAGGGTAACTGAGGAGGGTTAAATGGGGGACTATTTACAAAGCTCAGTTAAGGGTTCAGAGAAACCAACAAGATGTATCGAAGCACTGCGGGAAGGGAGCCCTTATCACTCCTAGATGTGAAGGGACAAGGAGAGAGGACAGTTACCATGAGAGGAGAGAGCTATGGCTGTAGCTAGAGAAAAGGGCTACACAGCAGGAGCTGTGGCCTTTCAAGGGAAATACAGATGGTATTAATCCCTGGTCCAGCACGGAGGGAGCCAGGGGAAAACATACCTTGATTTCCTTCTCCTCTCACCCACCTCTATCCTGCTGGAGCCTCCCACTGGCCAAACCCAAGAAAAAACCAATGGGCAAGGCAGCCTGTGACATAGTCCATAGAAAGTCAGTCTCCTGGGGACAGTCAGAAGGATAGAGAAAGGTACAGAGAGGATATGAAGGGGAAAATGAGCATTCCAGCTCTTGGGATCATTGCAAAGATTGAAAGAGATAACATTTAAAAGCATATGAAGTGTTACACAAATATTAGCTATTGTTTACTCTTTCTATGAATGAGTACTTCACATCCTTTGCTAAAAACAGATTCTGAGAGGGCTGTGTGGGGAGAAAGTCCTTGGCCCCTGAGAATGTAGGGAGAGGGGGCAGGGATAGAGAATCAGGCCTCAGAGTGAAGCCACTTTGCTTAGGGAGTGGATTGGGTGTTGAAGAGCTGTTTCGGAATGCTTTGACCCAGGATGAACCAGAATATTAGGCTGCAGGGACAGAACAGCTGAGACTCATCTGCCATTCCCCAGAAAACTGAGGTGGCCAAGACATTAGCCCTTCCATGACGCTTCCTGCTGCAATCCCAAACAGCTCCTGTTTTCCAGCGGCTTAGGAGAGATACCTTTCTAAGCAAAAAAATCTAGAACCGAATAAGCTTCTTATTCACGTATCAGGAGGCGTATTTCCAGATATGTGCATAGATGCCAAAATACTGACTTCTTGTTCAAAATGCAACCCTGCAGTGTTTGAACTGTGAGGTACTCAGTAGCAGTTTTCATATTAGATTATACTGAAGCTTGTTCACTCACTAACAGGCATAGATGCCCAGGAATGATATGCAAAACGTGGACAGGCTTTACTTAATCATTCTTTCACTGTACTCTGCAGAGGCAGCTTTCCTCAGAGAAAGACTGTGGGGCTACAACATCAGGAGACTGTAACTTTTCTACTGAGTGTCCTAACAGGAGGAGAGACAGCCAGATGTTTTGACCTACTCAGCTTCCCTTCTACCTTAGCTTCCTTGAAAAAAATGCCCCTCCTTCATTGGATAGGGTCTGGGTGAGACAGTGAACATGTGACCTGAACTGGACCAGTCAGATTTTTTCCCCTAGGACTTTGAATCTTCAGGGGAGTGACCCAAGTTTGGGAAAATCATTGAAACTAATCAACCCATCAGTGGAACCCCTGAAAGACTGCTCAGTCATTTCTGCCTCCAGTAGATCTCAAATTAGCCCAGACTCCCTTCTATGGAGGTCTGGTTGCTCAGCATTTCTTTTCATCCCCTGACCTACTACTCTGTATCTTTTAAATTCATTATTCTTTGGCATAAATTAGTTAGCTAGGCCAGACCATAAAGGGATGGTCCAAGTTTGAGGACTGACAAGCATGATGACTTGGATGAGGTTTTAACAATGCTTTAACTTCAGTTTATTCCCAAACCAGCCAATAAGCAAATTGTAGACAACAGGAGAGGATACTTGAGTGAGTGGGTCCTAGCTCTTCATAGGGGCATGGCTGAGGTTCAGAAGACAAAGCATCCCATGTAAAGTAAGACTCCTGCTTTTTATACTTTTAGGCTGGAGTTTGTATTCAAGAGTCTAACTATGGCCTAAAAGAGAATGAGCTAATGCCATTGGCAGCAACATGGATGGACCTAGAGATTATCATACTAAGTGAAGTAAGTCAGAAAGACAAATACCATATGATATCACTTATATGTGGAATCTAAAATATGACACAAATGAACTTATCTGTGAAACAGAAATAGACTCATAGACATAGAGAACAGACTTGTGGTTTCCAAGAGGGAGGGGTGGGTGGGGGAGGGATGGATTGGGAGTTTGGGATTAGCAGATGCAAACTATTACATAGAGAATGCATAAACAACAAGGTCCTACTGTATAACACAGGGAACTACAATATATTCAATATCCTCTGATAAACCATAATAGAAAAGCATATGAAAAAGAATGTATATATAACTGAATCACTTTGCTGTATAGTAGAAATTAACACAACATTGTAAATCGACTCTACATCAATAAAATAAATTTAAAAAAATAAAAAAGTCTAACTATGGCCATATAGGAAAAGCTTTGTTATTCTACAGTGCTATATTTCCTATAAGCTTCCACTAAGCCTATAATAGGCTCAGCCATGCCATATCACTGTTGGTCAAAGCCCATCTCTATCCCTTGTGGCCAAGCATCTTGACAGGCAGAGCTGATGGATTTTAGTTCCTCCATAATGAGTCCAATTTCCTTTCTGTCTTATTACTCACTGTTGCCTTTCACCTACTCTACAGGATTATTATGGGGAAAATACAGTTATGTACATTATCAGTAATCCTCATAACATATCACCAAGGTAAGAACTATTTCACCATTTTATAGATAAAGGAATGAATGCTTGGATAAGAGATCTGAGCTCTTATGCTGCAGAACAGGAATTCAAACCCAGATCTCTTTAACTTCAAGGTCCACACTCCTGCCCTATCCTATCTTGCCCAATTTTTGATCCCAGCTCTAATTTTAATTATTTAATTCTTTGAATAAGTCACTTCTCCGGGCTCCTTTGTGAAGAAGCTCATAATCATATCATTTTACAAGACTGTTAGGACAAAATGGAGAAGGAACATATGAGAGTATCAGGTAGGGTGACAGAGTGGTTTCTGATAACTATGAAACTATGTAGCTGTTTCTATTCTTTTTGCATTTTTCAATGGCTACTTCTTTTCAAAACTGAGACATAAATATTCTTTCTTTGTTTTGGAGTTGGAAATTCTCCTACCTACCCTAAGCAAATGAAAAACCCCAGAGAGTGGTGTTTCTGGCTATCTTAACCTCTTTGTGAATGAATTTCTTTCTACATTTGCTTTCCAAGGCTTAGGTGTTCTCAGTGGCAGCTTTTCTTTTCAAATTACTCCCCAAATATCTCCTACAATGACAGTAAGTTGTTGGAATCACCATCATCATTGGCCTAGGCTATTTAATGCTAGTTCAACCACTCATCTTAAGCCCTAAAGGAGTCAGTAGACTAAGGGGTTCTTTTATCCTATTTTCTGGATCCCAAGTGTGTTCAGGTGGCCAGCACCAACTGGAGAGAAAAGTAAGCTTCTGTGACCCAGGAATCAAGCTGCATCAGAGAACCTGTCCTTTCTAGAACAAAATCTTAACATCAAGCAACCCTACCGTATGCTAACACATATATATGGAATTTAAGGGAAAAAAAATGTCATGAAGAACCTAGGGGTAAGACAGAAATAAAGACACAGACCTACTGGAGAACGGACTTGAGGATATGGGGAGGGGGAAGGGTGAGCTGTGACAGGGCGAGAGAGAGGCATGGACATATATACACTAACAAACGTAGTAAGGTAGATAGCTAGTGGGAAGCAGCCGCATGGCACAGGGATATTGGCTCGGTGCTTTGTGACCGCCTGGAGGGAGGGTGGGTGGGAGGGAGGGAGACACAAGAGGGAAGAGGTATGGGAACATATGTATGTGTATAACTGACTCACTTTGTTATAAAGCAGAAACTAACACACCATTGTAAAGCAATTATACCCCAATAAAGATGTTAAAAAAAAAAAAAAGCAACCCTGCAGCAGAGGTCCTTCCCCCACCACCCCCAAAGTATTGGTTTTCATCTCAGACAAAGGAAATAATTGGATTTCTGCACTGAGCTCTGTGATCTACTGCTGCCAGCTGCATGGCTGTAAAACCATTAAGTCCTCGCAGAGCATTTTATCTCTGCAAGAGGAAGACGTAAGAGGGAGAAACACATAGGTCAGGGCCAAGTGAAAGGGAAACATTTTCTAAGTGGTGCAATGTAAATTCCACTAACACAGTATCCATCTCAACTGGATTGAAATTCTGGTCAACATCTGAGAATAAAAACCAGAGAATCTGGAACAGAACAGATTTCTACCTTCAAGAGCAACTGTGTCCATCACACAGCAGTTGCTGGGAAAGAGTTTAGAATTCCAGTTCAAGTTGCGTCTTTCTCTCCTTTGGACTCTTGGCATTCACATCCATCTCCAACACGTCATCACCCACCAAGTGAGAAACAAGCCAGTCTCTCCACTTCCTCCGCCTACATTTGGGCTTTAAATGTTCATGAGATCCTCCTGGGTCACTGTGAATCAAACCTACTGCAGAAAAGGTAGGGGCTGGAAAAACACAAAAGCAGATGCCACACAGCCTCTGACCCAGGAAGCCTCCAGAAGAGCACATTGAATTAGTTATTTAAAAGGCTTATGGGGAAGTGGAAAATACTGATTGATAAATAGGGGTACACTGAATGCATCTCCATCTAGGGAGCAATGTAACAAGGACCCTCACCAGGCATCTCATTGCAGTTATTTGTAATTCTCTTACCAATGGAAATAAGGCTCAACAAAAATTAACTCTCCCTTCTGTTTAACATTTTAAGACTCAGTCATATTTCAGGCTGATGAGAAAACTTCCAAGGGTGTGACTAGTTATGGCTATCACTCCAAATTTTTTTGGAGTCTCCCCAGTGTTACCCACGCAATAAACACTTGGGCTCATGGAAGCAAGTACTTCTCTCTCTAATGGGACTAACCGCATGCAGGCAATAAACCAAACAAAAGTCAAAGTTTGAGCAAAATATTCAGTAGCTTTAGTTTAAGGAGTATCTTCTAATCCCACCTTTGCTGCATAATCCTTCAAATTTAGAGATAGCTTCTTGTCACTTGTTTTAAACATTATTTTTTCAACCACTTTTAGTTAAGACAGTTGAAGTTAGCCCCTCTGTTTGAACAGCTGCTCACCATTAGCAGAGTAACTATTCCTCTCTGCACCTGGGGGGATCCTAAAAAACAGGCTGACATCCCTTTTCCCTTCAGTCAGCGCTCATTGACCTTGGCCTTGCATCCTTTTGCTCAACTCTTCCTTCTCACCTTCTAAAAGAATTTTCAAAACAGATTTCCTTTGGGAGGTTTTCACAAGGAACATGGGTTTGCCTTGCCATCCTCTTAGAGTTTTAATATTTGAATTTAAGGAATTTTGGAGAAGGGGGCTTGTAGTTGAAGAAGAACTTGAAGCCAGCCTCCAAACGATGGTTCCACTTTACATTAGTGAACACCAGTCACCATTAGGGACTTTTCATATAATCCCTATGAAAAGAAAGAACCACAAAAGTCGAATGTCAGCTAGGAAATAAGTAGGTTACATTTGGGCAGATGGTTAATATTAAGGGGAAGGATATCCAGATTCATGATTTTATTTTTCCTTAACAGCAATATCAACAAAACAAGGTAACCCTTCTCAGGCATTGGAGGTGAAGAACTCATGTTGCTCATATTTAGGCTTAGCTCATGGCTAATTTCTATCAGTCAACTCTTGTCTATTGACCATCACTGCATGGCTAGATTGTTCCCAGGATGAGATGCCTAAAGGGTTGTGTTATTCAATTGCTGGCTTCCACATTCATCAGGATTGTTAAAATTGTTTCTTAAGTCTAGCTTAGTGAAACATTGCACTTGGATTTGCACCTTTCCTTCCAAAGTTAACTGATGTTTTAAAAATGTCCCCTCTGAATTGTAACTGTGAATAGTTACACACAGTATTAGGCTGATAGTTTTTTTATCCCAAACGGTCTACTAATCTGCTGATTGATGCAATAGTCCACATCTGCTAAAGGAATGAAGAGCATTTCCTGAATATTCTTTGCTTTCTTACCCTGTATGGGTATTTGGGATAGTGTAGAAAGTGGAGGCACAACTATGGAGAGAAGGAGGGAAGAGTCAAAAGAGTGGAGGGAATTCATCCTCTCTACCTGAAAGCCACATAATTACAATGGAGTCCAATCATATACACTGTGAATATGCATAATTCACAAGACCCACTTTGGAAAGATGCAGACAGAACCCTCACCACATACACACCCAGGAAAGCATAATCTTTGGTGCAGCGTGTCCTCCAGACATAACCCAATAACTTTATCTGTGTTCAACTGAAGAGAGAATGACCAGTTCCAATGCAACTGAAATCACTTAGAGAGAGACTTGGAGATTTAAGGGATTTAAATGGTAATTTTGTCTCCATTAGATTTCTGCTTTAGTGTTTTTGGAAACTAGCCCCAAGTAATTTATGACCTCACTATACCCCAAGCGGAACACATTGACTTTTAAAGCTAATTGCTTCTCATTGTGCTTCACTCTTTCATCCTCAGCACCACCATTTTCCCCATAACAAATGCTTGGAAGCTTGGAATCATCACTAACTTAACCTGTGCCTTAATTAATAATATTCAGTTTTGGAGCATGTGCAAGACACTGCGCCAGATGTTGTGGGAGATAAAAAGGAATATGTAAAACAGTCCCTGACCTCAATAAGGCTGAACTGAGCAGAGTGAGACATGTGCAAACATGAAAAGATAATTAAGGAAATATAATGTAAGAGTTAAATGGCTATGGAGATCACTCTGGGCATGGGTGAGGGGAAGACTTCAGGCTGCAAGGCAACCAGGTGGAACACCATGCAGACCCAGCCCTGCAGCCATGATGAGAGCAAAGGCGAGAACACGCAAGAGAGACAGCTAAGAACAGGCTAAGGTCCAGGAAAGCAACAAAGTCTCTGGATTTTGCCTTCATCATGCTCCATGCAGCTGTCCCTCCCTTTCTGTAGTTTTTAGTGCCCACACATTCCAGTTTGAACTCTCATAGTAGTGACTTGCTAGAATTTGTTGAGCGCTATTTTATACAAGGAACTGTTCCAAGCAATTCATACATTTTAAGTCTTTAATCCTCAAACAACTTTATAAGGTAAATTCTATTATTATTCCCATATCACAGGTAAGGAGACAGGAAGGTAAAGGAGACAGAGAGGTAAAGAATCTTGCTCAGAGTTAAATATCGAGCAAATTGAAGACCAGAATACCACCCCACCCTTACTTTTCCATCACATTGCCTCTGTGTCATTCAAAATGTCAGATCTAACCTCAAAAACACAATTCTCATCTGCCCTCTATCCCTTAAGAATGTTTGAAACCTCCTTATTGCCTAAAAGATGACTTACACTCTTTAGGCTGGGAATTCAAGAGCTTAGCCTCCGCAATCTGCCTTAACCTACCCTGCCAACCTGATTCTTCTCATCTCTTCTCCAACGAGAGCCCTCCACTCTAACCAAGCTGGTCTATGCATTGGCCCCATAAGACACCTGCATATTTATATCTTCAGGACCCACGATCACAGATATGGCTTCCAGAGTCCTTTAGATCACAGCCTGCTTGTGTGGTGGCAAAACGAGGTCCCTACTCCAGCAGCAGTTAGACCACGGCAGCTCTGAAGGCCTAGCTTCCAAAAATGCAACCCAAGATTAACTCGTAGTTAGACCACACTCTACTTGATTCAAAGTTCATTCATCATCGACTAAAATCGCCAAGAATCATTTTGTTCTGAAATAAGAATTTCTGCCATTCCAGATCTCTCCTACACTGTAATTTTGCAAATGTTTCTTTTAAAACTAGTGCCAGATATTACATACATCCCTTTTCAATTTTATCTTGCTAGCTTATGTCCAACTTTTCCACCCTGAGATTTCTAAAATACTAATTCTTTCCACCCACCTATTAATATTGTCTCAGTAGGATACATTTACAGCCGTCCATGTTGTTGATTTTAAAAACTCTTAATAGGATTTGGTCAAAAAAAGTAAGGAAGACGTTTTTTTTTCCAAATTGGCTTTGATCCATTAAATCAACATACTTCAGGTACATTTGTTCAGTCAACTATGAATTCATCTAAATTTTCTGTGGTTTAGTCTACCTTTATTTATTTTGTCTGCATAATTATCATAGGGCACTTTATCAAAAGGTTTGCTGAATCTTTTGTTTGCTCCACAGAGACATATCCCTAATAATAACTCTAATAGGTTGAAAACTTCAGTCACCTATTTGGAGATAATTGAGTCTTAGTTAATTTATACTTGTTCCTGATGATTTCCTACCTTTCTAAGTGCTTGCAAACTACTTATTTAGTAATTTAGTTCAAAATTTCACCAATAATTAGTATCAAGTTTGTGAATTCTCCTTATAAAATTGGAACATGCCCACCACCAGCCTTGGGTAACTTTTCTTTTTGCAGTGGTTTTCCAAGTCTGAAGTAATGATCCTGTATTAGTTTCCTATTGCTGCTGTAACAAATTACCATATGTTTATTGGCTTAAAAAAACACAGATTTGTCATATTACAGTTCTGAAGTTCAGAAGTCTGAAATCAGTATCACCAGGCTAAAATCAAGGTATCATCAGGGCTGCATTCCTTCTGGAGTCTCTGAAGGCAGAACCCAGTCCCTTGCCTTTTCCAGCTTCTAAAGGCCCCCACGTTACTTGCTTGGTTCATGGCCAGGAGCCAGCAATCGCATCACTCTGACCTTTGTTTCCATGATCAGATCATCTTCTCTGGTCTTCCTGCCTCCTTTTTATAAGGATCCTTGTGATTACATTATGCCCATCCAGAAAACCAGGTAATCTTTCCATCTCAAGATCTTTAATTTAATCACATCAGCAAAGTCCCTTTTGCCGTGTCAGGTGGCATCGTCACAGATTTCAGTGATTAGGATGAGGACATCTTTGGAGGAAGCCATTATTCTGCCTATTACAGATCCTAAGATAAAAACATAAGCAAGTTGCTTCAACATCTTTGGCTATAATTCATTTGGCTTAAGTACTGAAATGCATTTTAATGGGCTAATACTCTTACTATCATCTTTATTCTCTCGGACTACAGTTCTCTCTGACATACTAGCATTTCTATGTTAAAAAAAAAACGTTTCCTTAAGAGGTGAAAGGTAGGCAAAAGAGGCAGCTGAAGGGTTCTGCTTTCTCTTTATACATCTTCCCCAAACAATAATCTCTTCCTTTTTTATGGGCTTTTTTTTTTTTTTGCTTTAAAAAATAAGTGAAAACACCAAACTTTTTTTAAAAGAATTTTTATTTATTATTATTGATGTAACATTGGATTGTTACATAAACATATTCACAGTTAGCGTTCAGGATGTAGCATCTGTATAGATTTGTGCCACGTCTGTGGTCTTATATGCATCCTTAACCATGTGGCCTGCTTCTGAGGTTGTTTTTGTTCTTTCTAAATCTAAGCTTGGGTTGTTCCTTGAGCATGTTTTATTTCTTTAATGTCTTCTCAGTGTCCTTCTCATTAGGCTAACCCAAAATTACAGAGTAAGCATTCCTTTTTTAAAAGCTACTTATTCTTCTTAAGTGATAGTCCCTTTTAGAAACTGACTATGGACTCATTTTACCTTTCTCTGATTAAAAAAAAAAAAAAAGGGCTTCCCTGGTGGCGCAGTTGTTGAGGGTCCGCCTGCCGATGCAGGGAACACGGGTTCGTGCCCCGGTCCGGGAAGATCCCACATGCCGCGGAGTGGCTGGGCCCGTGAGCCATGGCCGCTGAGCCTGCGCGTCCGGAGCCTGTGCTCCGCAACGGGAGAGGCCACAACAGTGAGAGGCCCGCGTACCGCAAAAAAAAAAAAAAAAAAAAAAGCCAACGGATGTGTCTGAACATACCCATTTGTTCCCCTTCTCTGCCATGATGAATTTCAAGGTGACTCACACTTCCTCCCATGTTTCCCATACCTTCTGTTTCACCAACTGGCTTTTCCTTTCTGGTCAGAATTCATTTTGTCCTCTAATCAGCTGTTCCACTTTTAGCAATAGGAGCCTCCCAGCAGATGTTTGGAGAGTTAAAGTCATGGCATCACCACATGACTATTATATGGCTAAGCAGTCCTTACCCCACACCCCATCACTTCCCTGCATCCTTTCATCTCTGCCCAGAGGCTTCCACACACGGTTCTGGAGCTTTCCACATGGTACTTTGTTAACATCTAGTGCTCTGACTTGAGTGCGAGGGCTGGAGCTAAGAAAAGTTAGAGCACCAACTAGACGTAGGATCAGAGAGCAGTCAGTAAGTGGTCCAAACCTATCTGCATGTCCTGTAGGTAAATGAGCAAAGGGCAAGCACTATGATTTAGTTTAAGGGAGTCATATAGTTTCAGGAAAGAAAACTCCACTCCAGCTATAGGAGTAGAGCATGTGACTGAGGCTATGGCAATCATTACACTTCCCTTCATAACCACAGCGATCAGAGGTGAGCACACAACCTGAGTCAGACGAATCAGAATAAACATCAGGGCTTTGGCTGGGGAGGTTGCAATGAAGTTTCTCTTGCCTGTATTGAAAGCCCATGGCTCAGGGAGTGCTTGCAGGCATCTTGGGACCACAAGAAGAGCTTATTTTAAATGAAATTGACACCATGGAAGGGGAAACAGACAAAATGAAAGAAACCAGGTTCTTGATGACATCAGTGAGTCACAAAATCAAGTTTTCCCTGTGGCCAGCCCCTCTTTAGAATTTTCATTCAGTGTTGAAGCCCCTTTGAGTTGGGGTTTCTATTCAAAATGTGTGTCCTTCTACTTCATAACCTGATCTGAAGCTCTGTTCCCTCAAATTTCAACAACAGCTAACAGATCGGGTTAAAATATTAAGTTTACTTTGTTTATTACCAATATTTCTGAGTATTAAAGCTGGACAAAAAGAAGTGGTTTGTTTTTGTAAACTGGAAAATGCCAGTGGGAAGGGACAAAATACACAGATATACAGCATTATTAAAGGGACAGGTATCAGGAACTAGTCTTGTTAGGGGGCATGGTAGAATTTTGGCTGAGATGAGAAGGAGGTTTGAAAAGATATAGAGAAATTCCCAGGGTATAAGTCCCAAAAGGAAGCATGGGCGAACTTTGTCAGGGAAGAGGGGGATTGAGGGAGCTCCCACTGATGTGGAAGACAGGGTGGGAGGGCAAAGCGACAACTAATTTGAGAGAATTAGCAACAACTGATTTGGAGTTCAGAGTTTATAAGGAGTCAAGAGGAGTCAAAAGAGGACTGACGGACTGAAAGAATAAAGAATGACAGAGGGATGAGAAGTGATGTGGAGAAAAGGTTGTCTGGCAGGAATGAAGGAGTGGAGAGTTGCGGGGGACAGCTGTGGTCAGTGAGTGAGCCCTGAGTTCTAGCCACATAAGGTCATCTTCATCTTCTACTTTCTGTCTTGCCTCTATGCACACTACAAAAAGTACAAGGAGTTATTCTTTCAAAATGCCATATTTCCCCACAGCTTTTTGCTTCCACAGTCTCAGTTTCAATCTTATGCACAAATATGCCATATCTGGGCAGTTGGTAGAATCAACTAGATCATTTAGTCAAATGTCAGTGATGTACATGGAATTCCATTCCTCCTCCCCTTCAGTCATGTACATAAATATCCCTGAATCCTACACACATCCATAAGAATAAACCTACAAAACATCCCTTTTCAGATGCCAATAGTGGCCCCTAATCAGAAGAATTAGCTTTTGCTAATAAGTTTTATAGTTCTTTTCCCAAGACTTTCCTCCCTTATTAAACCAATTCCATTTCACTATACCTGTAAAAAAACAACTTGTAAAAACCCTTAAAGGACCATAGAGATTAACTAATCTACCTCCCCCTTCTGCAATCTGGGAAGTTGAGGCCCAGAAAATTACAAATACTCATACAGCTAGTGGCCAAGCTGACATTTGCATTAGCATTGCAGTGCCTGAGCCCTGGCCCTGGTTTGTTCCTCCACATCATGAGGGTCTCTCCTCAGCCCACTTCCCCGCCAAACTAAACCTTGCTTAAGGTCCAGCTTTTTTACCAAAATTTATCCTTGTTTCAACCCAGTTCCTGATTATGTATAGGGTTTACATGTGTGTTTGTTTCTATTGATTTTAGTCTCTTTGCCCCAGCAGAGTGTAAGCACCCCCAGGCAGGGACCACCTCTCTGCCTCTCACATCTTTCTCTGCACATATAACCCAGTCTAATTCCCTACCCCACCCCAGGACTGTAAGCCACTACGGGCAGGGTTGATTTCACTATTTTTGGCTATTATGAGCAATGCTGCTACAAACATTCATATACGAGTTTTTGTATGAACATGTTTTCAACTCTCTTGGGCATATACCTAGGAGTGGAATTGCTGGGTCATATATGTTAACATTATGTTTAACTATTGGTGAACTGCCAGACTATTTTCCACAGCAGCTGTACCATTTTACATTCCCACCAGGAATGTATAAGGGTTCCATTTCTCCAACCCCTAACACTCGTTATTTTCCTTTTTAAAAAATTTATTATAGCCACCATAGTGGGTGTGAAATGGTATCTCACTGTTGGTTTTATTAGCGTTTCCCTAATGGCTAGTGATGTTAAGCATCTTTTCATGTGCATATTTGCCATTTGTACACTTTATCTGGAGAAATGTCTATTCATATCCTTTGCTCATTTTCTAAATTGGGTTGTCTTTTGTTATTGGGTTGTAAGAATTCTTTATATATTCTGGATATTAGTCCCTTAGATATATGATTTGCAAATATTTTCTCCCATTCTATGGGTTGTCTTTTCACTTTCTTGACAGTATTCTTTGATACACTAAAGTTATTAATTTCGATGAAATCCAATTAATTTTTTTCCTTCACTGCTTGTGCTTTTAGTCCATAGGCTCTTTGAACTCCAGTCCTCACTACCAATGAGGTCGTATCTTCCTTACTTCACTTTCTGGAGAACAAGTCTGGTGGATCACTGGCTAATCAAAGATTGGCTCCTCCAAGGGCAGGTCAAAGGATTTGAAAAGCAGGAGTAACAAAGGGAGCAGGGATCACATGGAGAAACATGACCCCCAGGGGTATGCTTTCAGCAAGGGGTAGGGGTAAGGGATCGTTCCAAACAAAAAAGCACACACAGGGTGGTCACACATGCCCGAAAATTGTCTCCTATAGCTGATCTGACACTTGGCAGCTGGCTGCCACCCAGTGGTGGTTATGGGCAAGGCTTAGGAGTACTAGTTTACAGTTACTAGTTAAGTTGCTAACAGAAACATTTTGCTTGAAATTTCAAATAGGCCACTCTTCGGGACAGGATGTATTTGGCTGTGGGGTTGCTAATTGCTCCACTGGATTTGAGTGAAAGACAGGCTCATCTTCCTAAATTTGAAACTGCCACCCTGGAGAGCCACTTATAAGGCAGAGCACCACCTCCCAGTTGGAAGGCGGCACTGTCTTAGGCGGAGCAGTTTGCTTGGTGGCCCACTTGTGGCC
Organism: Globicephala melas; assembly: GCF_963455315.2. Classification (NCBI taxonomy): domain Eukaryota; kingdom Metazoa; phylum Chordata; class Mammalia; order Artiodactyla; family Delphinidae; genus Globicephala; species Globicephala melas. The sequence goes on from NC_083319.1 coordinate 49,572,726, forward strand.
CAGTTATACGCTACTTGTACACTTTATAGATTTTTTTTTTTTTTTTTTTTTGCGGTACGCGGGCCTCTCACTGTTGTGGCCTCTCCCATTGTGGAGCACAGGCTCCGGACGCGCAGGCTCAGCGGCCATGGCTCACGGGCCCAGCCGCTCCGTGGCATGTGGGATCTTCCCGGACCGGGTCACGAACCCGTGTACCCTGCATCGGCAGGCGGACTGTCAACCACTGCGCCACCAGGAAAGCCCCACTTTATAGATTTTTAAGCTGCCAACAGTAGGCCCCTTAATTTGACGTGATTTTCCAGCAGTGAAAGATCTGTTAGGATGACAGCTGTAGTTGTGAACCAAAGCAGACGCAAGCCCTGGCCTTGGGTTTGACCTTCTCACTCCAAACTCTGAATGATCAGAATAAGTAACAGTAAATTTGGCAGAGTAGAGAGGAGGACTCAATTAATAGGCTAATTATTTAAAGTTATAATCCAGTAATAACATCTCCAAGGTACTCTACACCCCAATGCAACTTTTGATTGGCTAGTGGCAGAAATCCATCTCGAATGAGCTTAAGCAAAAGGCAGAATTCATAGTAAAGATTTGGGGGTATCTCTTGTAATCACAAGCAGGTTGTATAACCAAATTATGAACTGGTAATATGCATTGAGGGGCCTCCTGGACAGTGGGAACCTAAATTCAGTCTCACTTAAACTCTCTGTCTCTGTCTGTGCTATCTCCATTCTCTCTTAGAGAAATAAGCATTCTCTCATAGCTGAGACATAAGCATTGAAAGCTCCCCTATTTCACGTTGCGGCTCCTACCAGGGAGGGTCTATGTCAGTCAGGGTTCAGTCACAGATAACAGGAACCCCTCCAACAAGTTTAAGCAGAAGGCAGACAACTGGGAGTCAGGTTTTACCATGTGATCCCCACTCCCTCCATCACTCCTAGAATTAGGTGTTTACAAAATCACTGGAAGAGCTGGAGATGCAGGCACCAGGCTGAGATTCCAGGAACAACTTCCAGAACAATACTGCGGAGTTTGCTGCCACAGTCAGAAGGCTGCCCACTGCCTCTGCTGATCTCCATGCAAGAGAAATCGATGTCCCATGTTCTGCTTCTTGACATCCCCAAAGCTAAGTACCAGCCACTGGGACCTCAGCTACTTCTGTCACAGGAAACCAAACACCTCACACCTCGCTTGCCCAGGAACAGCTTCACAATGTGAACTTCTGCCTTCCACATCTCTCAGTGGCATGTGCTTGGTATCAGTTAAGCCACGTGAAAAACCCAGCTATAAAAGAGTCTGGGTAAGGACGTGCAAAAATTGGAACCCTTGTGCACTGTTGGTGGGAATGTAAAATGGTGCAGCCACTGTGGAAAACAGTATGGAGTTTCCTCAAAAAAGTTAAAAATAGAATGGCGATAGGATCCAGCAATCCCATTTTTGGGTATATATCCAATTAAAATTTAAAACAGGATCTTAAAGAGATATCTGTACACCTGTGTACATTGCAGAATTATTCACAACAGCCAAAAGTTCGAAGCAACCTAAGTGTCCATTGATAAATGAATGGATTTTTAAAATGTGGTATACACATGCAATAGAATATTATTCAACCTTAAAAAAGAACTAAATCCTGTCACATGCTACAACACAGATACCCCTTGAGGATATTATGCTAAGTATAATAAAATAAGCTTATCATAAAAAGACAAATACTGCATGAGTCCACCTATATGAAATATTTAGCATAGCCAAAATCAGAGAGGCAGAAAGTAGAATCGTGGTGGTCAGGGGCTGGGGAGAGGGGAAAATGGGGAGTTGCTTTTTAACAAGTATAGCGTTTTAGTCTTGCAAGTTGACAAAGTTCCAGAGATCTTCCCCTTCCCCACACCCCCACTATTACATGCGCCTGTGTGTGATATTTTACCATTTCAAAGGCAGCAAGGCCTCATGGGTAGACATTTCTCCCTGGAACAGGGAATAAGGAAAAATCCCTATAAACTCCAACTAAGGCAAAGGAAGCTCTCCAAGCTTCCTTGTGTGTAACATAATGTGAGGTCAAAAGCAATGTTCTCTTTTTAAAAAATTTACAAAACAGAGGAAAATTTGGAATTTCAGTCACATTGGAGAGTCTAAACTAGAGGTTTATTAATTTGGCTGTGTAAATGGGTTGCAAGTGTTCTTGATAAATATTGGGTATATGTGCATACGTGCAGTTTCCCAAAGTCCATGTTACTTTATTATTTGGAGCAACTTTCTTCCTCTTCCGAACCTTTCCCATCTTATCCAAGTCTAGGAAGGTCTTTCATAGCCAAAAAGGTCTGTGAAGACCAAGTGATGACTGTGTTTTCCTAATAGAAGTAAAAAAAATTTTAATCTACTATGGAGAAGAACTATATCATCTCCCTGGAAGGCAGAAGAGGTTTCAGTTATTTCATGTTCATGATAGAATTCTTTTCTTCTAATCAAAAGTGGTTTGCATGACCATGATAGGCCAGATAATGGCACTCCAAAGATGTCTGTGTCCTAATCCCCAGAAACTGGGAATATGTAACTTTACATGGCAAAAGAGATTTTGCTGATTGGATTAAGTTAAGGGCCTTGAGATCAGGCATTTACCCTGGATTACCCAGGTGGGCCCAATCACATGGGTTCTTAAAATCTGAGACCCTTTCCCAGCTGTGGTCAGAGGGAGACATGACCACAGAAGGGTCAGAGATATGTGACATTGCTGGCTTTGAAGATGGAAGAAATGAGTCAAAAATCCAATCCATATGGGTGGCCTCTAGAAGCCAGAAAAGGTAAAATACATACATAGACTTCTCCTCTGGAGTCTCCAGAAAGAAAGACTGTCAACACCTTAATTTTAGCCCAGTGAGACCCATGTTGGACTTCTGACCTCCAGAGGTATATAATAATAAATTTGTGTTAAGTCACTAAGTTTGTGGTAATTTGTTACAACAGTATTAGAAAACAAATACAATGACAAAAGTGAACTTTGCAGAGAAGATTTTTTAAAAATACGTGATGACAGAAACCACGGGAGTGAAGTAGGAATATTCTACCCAACCATTCTTTGACAACAAATCCTCTCCCCCACTGCCTAGTAACACTCACTTGTGGATGGAACTCAGTGCTTTTTTGCACGTGCTCATCACACTCCTCAGTACTGTGAAAAGCAAAGATGGAAATACAAATAGAAAGAAATTGAAAGCACCCTCTTCCAAATGTTCATAAAGGGTGACTCTATTTCGTAAGCTATGTTATCTCATTTCTCTTGACCTTAAGTAAAATCTTGTTTGAACGTGCCAACCTTGTCACCACTGAGTTTTGGGGTTTCAGGGCAATCAAGTGTCCATCCATAAGAAATATTAAAGATCACCTACAGCCCAAATAAAATGATGGTAACAGTGGAAAATGATAGGAGATTCTTAAAAGTCGGATGATAATAGAAGACAAGAGTCAGGACCATGTGGTCCAGCCCCTTCACCTTTGGAGAATTGTTCTCCAGTGCTGGCCATGGAGGACACAAATTTTATTCAATTTGCATCTTAATATTAGAGGCTTCTGGATCTTTGAATTAAAAGAAAATCATGGGAAACTATATACTCCTTTTCCCAGAACTGTTTTTCTTTCTTAAGCTCATCTTTGGAAGCTGTTGCTGCTCCATTTTGCCTCCTTAAAGCTACAGTGAATAAATTTCTCATGAGATGACATGGAACCACTATTAAAGTTACAGGAAATAAAACAGAATACATCACAATCATGAGAGATATGACTCCAGTTATGAGGGTCAGCCTGTCTGATCAGACCAACCACTACATAGCCATCAGCTTCCATCGTTCCTGGAAAATCCCAAGAAGCACAGTTAAATATACCTTTGCAAACCAACACATGTACAGTGGACACCCCCCACCCCAGCCCCATACACATGGTCATAGCCACTGAGCTCTATGCAGCCTTGCTCTGTAGTATAAAGTTCTGCAATACCATGGCCATGGGTGATTGGCCTGGGGGTGGGCAACTGACCGAGATTAATAAATCAGAGTCTTTTCTTTTCTCACTGGAGAAAGAGAGAAAGGGGTGGGAGGTGTGGCACAGAAAGAGACAAAGATAAATATTTCTGGAGAATCACAACTATAACATTTAAGCTCAAAAGCTGTTTGAAAACTAGTTTTTTCCAACAAAATCAAAAAATCAGAGGAAGCTAGACTGCAGAAAGACAGAAAAATGAAGCAGACACAGAGACACACTCTTGTGGTTCCCATCTGCTCCTGGCTTAGCTGCATCCCTGCCTTGGAATATTCTAAAACATCTCTTTGCCCTTTTAATAAATTCTTTTGCTTAAGTTGGTTTGGGTGGGTTTTGTCCACATACAACCAATGAGTCATGACGAATAAGGCCCAGTGCTGAGGAGTGAGTCCGAATTGTGATGACATGGCTTTTGGGTGGAACATGGCCTTGGCAGCCCACTGTCTCACCCACCACCATTAGTGCCTCACTTCTGTAGGCAAATATGCAAGAACTAACCAAAGAAGAAAGTTGCTTTTAAATGCCTCTTTTAAAAATGTAAGGAGGAGTGTCAGAGATTCTCTTGCTAGTTTCAAAAACAACTCTGTTTTACTCTACTTTCTCCTACATACATCTCAGGAGGAGAAATAAACCAAGGAGCCAATTGCTTTAGTCATTTACAAAAATGGCTACGATTGGAACAAATGAAAGCAGAAAGTTTTACTAGTGAGCTAAATACCACAAAGGGCTACCACAGACCAGAATTTATGTGATGATGAATTACTGCATTGTCTCCAAAAATTAAAATAAGCATATTCTCCCTGCCCCCAAAACACACAGAGCCTCTCTGCCTCTCTCTCTCTCTCTCTCTCTCTCTCCCTCTCGCACGCACACACACACATATTCCTTCCTCAGTCTTAATGCTTCATATCCCACTCTGTCAATTCAGGGGTAGGAAGACAGACTCTCCTAAGATCACAGAAATGATCACATGGCAGAGAAATAGCCATCAGATTCAATGATACAAAATATGACCTGAGCTAATACAGGGCATAAAGCCAAGATGTGCCTTATTAACTGCTGGTTTCTGGCAATGTCTCAAATAGAAAACAAACCATATGAAAATGCTGATACACACCTACCATGAGGTTTAGAGTGTGAGATTTGGAGTCAGGTAGAATTTGTTTTCTGTACTAGCCACACTACTGACCAGCTATGCATTACTCAAGCTCTCTGGACCTCAGTTTCAACAACTGTTCAGCGGGGGAGATGATATTAACCTCATGGTGGTGTTGCTGCACCAGGTGCTCTACCAGGTATAAGACACCCTTGGTGATACCCCACCAGTAAAGGGTAAGGAGAATCCTCAGACATTCTGGGGAACCAAAGGTTCTTTCTTTTCTTCTTTCTTCTCAGAGTTTTTTCAGGCCAGGTTTCCCTTTCCTATAATTAGGCCTAAAGAACTGCCCCAAGCAAAAGGGATAGAAAGTCAGTACTCAGGGACCTTCAAAAAGGAAGATCAAGAAACCTATGCATGAGAGAATTTCTTCAACTCAAACCTATCTGCAATGTAGGGCATCTTCTTTTCATCCTTCCCTTCCCTTCCCTTCCCTCCTTCCTTCCCTCCTTCCTTTCTGGCTTTCACAAGAATAACAATAAGGAATATTTCACATTTGTCTACAAAAACAAAACAAAACAAAACCCCTATTCAGCTGTTCCTTATTCAATCTAGATTTGCAGATTTGCCAGGGCTCATAAAGCATGAGTTTAAATTCTTATTCTCACCTTCACCCCTGTCCCCTACCTAGGCTAACTACCTCCATGACCCCCTCTCCCTTTAGAGAGGAAGTAAGGATCATCCAGAAGATGCCACCTGGATGCTTCTAATGGCTAAGTCAGCCCAGCCTAGCTTAGTGCAGACAGACTCGTGTAAGTGACCCATGATTTATGTCAGGAGGGGTAGGTATGCATGTCTCTAGCCTCATGTCATCTTCACAACAATCTTGCATGCAGTTATCATTTTACTTACTGTGAGGGATCTGTAGTCAAGAGAGATGGAATAGCTTTCCCAAAGCCCCATGTCTATCTGACTTCAGAACACCTTGCAGCCTCAATGGTCCTTAGAGAGCATAATTCACATTATGTCACTCCTTTGCTTAAACCTTTCCAATGGCTTCACATCACACTTTCAGTAAAATCCAGACTCCTCCTCACAGTCTGCAAGACCTACCATGATTTGGCCCCTGACTTCCCCAAACCAGCCAGACACTGGCAATAAAGAAGGCTGACACAGTTTTGCTAATAGGAACAAGTCTGGTTAATGTCCTATCAAGTAATAAAGTGTAATGTTTAGGATGATTCTTTCTGCAGGGCAAAAATCAGTTGTCTCTATATTCTTGCTATTGGCCGGAATCATTTACATTGCTATCAGTTTTCCATAAAAGAACTTCTATCCTTATCAAATGGGACAATATCCATCAATCAAAAGACAACCAAAAGTGTCACCTCTATGTAATCAGCTAATCCCCAAAGCATCCACTACACAGTGCCCAGCACTTCACTGAAAGGACATTCAATAATCTTTTTAGCATATTTCCAAGTCTTGGATAATTTTTCCTGACAATAACTTTGCTGTACCTTGGCTTTCCATATAGTTGGGAGAAGATAAGCGTCAGAACCTGCTTTCCTGCCCAGAATCAAATCCATGAGTTGGAAGTGGTTCAGGGTAGAAGAAGGAGATTGCAGGTTCTGCTGATTTGGGCAAAGATGGCATTTTCCAAGTTCATGGCTCTGAATAATGCCTAGTACGCGACAGGCATTCAATAAACATTTGTCAAATATATAAATGAAGGAGCAGAGAGTTGAGGGGGACACGCTTGTGTTTGAATACCAGCTCTGTCATTTACTGGCTGGGTGACCCTGGCTAACTTAATATCAGAGTCTCAGTTCCCATGCTTGGAAGACGGAGATAATAATACCTACCTGGCAGGTTTTGGTGAAGATTCAAAATAGTGTTTATGAAGTACTGCACATGGTGTCTAGCATATCGTAGGCCTTCAATACATATTAGGTATTAGTGTACGTGTAGGTGATCACTTACACTACCCATAGAGACAACCAACTATCTCCTGCAAAAATCTGGTGGTGAATTTTCAACCATAAATTCTTCCTTGTTATTATCCTAATAATCAAAATCATAACCAAAGAAAGGAAACCGAATCAGCAAATTCTTGGCAACAAAAGAACTCAACTATTTTTTTTAACCTTTTCAGTATGGAGAATGTTAAATATATACAAAATGAGGTATCACCAGCCTAAACAACCAGCCACCCATTGCCAGTTCTTTCCCACCCATTCTCCCCTTCCACATTATTTTAAAGCAAATCCTAGACATAGAAGAAGAAAAACTTTTCTTCTGCCATCTTAGGTTCAGTGGCTGGGGAGGCCTGTAAATTAAACTTAAAAGACAAAAGACAGATTAACAGGAGAGAAGGCATATAAGTTTACTAATTTTTAAATTTACTTGCACAGAGACATCACAGAAGGAAGCGGATACCCAAAGGAGTGGTGAAATTTGAGGCACTGCTTTGAGGCAGATAAGGGATTTCAGCAACTCAAATGCTTTCAGCTGAAAATAATTCTTAAGCTAAAGTGACATATTTTGAGATGGCATATCCTGATCCCCTTCAGCATCATATCACTTCATCCACAGATGAAATTCGTTGTTTTTAAAAAACAGCTCTGTGTGTAAAAGAGATGCTAGGGGGACAAGAATTGTCAAAAGGAGAATCGGAGGGGAGGCACCCTCAGGAGCTGCACTCCCGTGTTGGACAATGCAATTCATGGTAAGTGATGGGGTTCAGAACACACCACCCTAAAATATGGCACCTTGACTGAAGGAGGTTGAGAAAACAGTAGAAACAAGTTGGTCTCTCTGACCTCCCACCCCTCTCCCCGCAAGCAGGTCATAAGACCCTCATGTGAGAGGTGTCCTCCCTACTCCCAGAGGAAAGGAGCATCCTGATCTCCAAGACAAAGGGACACAGAGAGGAATCAGACTGAAACAGGCCTTGCTAAGTTTCCCTCAGTTTACTACACTTACCTCATAGTCCTTAACTTATCATATTCCTTCTCAAATGTGCACCCGTCATCAAACCTAGCATAAAATACTCAGGTTTAATGGTTTCTGCAGGTCTTCATTTCCTTAATGAAGGTTCCTATGTCATGTCAAATGTGTATTAAATAAGCTTGTATGCTTTCCCCTTGTTACTGTCTTTGTCAATTTAACTTTCAGACCCAGCCAGGAACCTTAAGCGGCTGGAGGAAAACTTTTTCCTCCCCTACATAATCTTGGGATTCCACTGAGGCTTGATTTATATAAAGCTCAGGCAGTGAACTGTCTTTTCTGGTCACTTAACTGGAAACTGGATCTCTGTCTGACAGGCCACTTTGATCTTTCTCCTGGAGAGATTCTTCCTGGAGGCTGACCTCTTCCAGAAAGTATAATCTGAGTCACTGAATGCTGGGGGCAGGCAGAGTCCTCCATAGGATGTGTATTTGGGAGTTTTCCCAGTCCAGCCCCCAGAGTGAGTGAAATGTAAATTCATTTGAAGAGAAGCTAATGATCACTCTAATGCTATTCCTAAGGAAACTTGTGTCTCAGAGTGGTAGCTGCTTTAGAGACAGCTGAGAGACCAAAGAAGGGAAATCCTAGGTGGAGTGGTGTGGTGAGAACTCGTCAGGAAATTTTTGGAGAAGGGGCAGTAAAGAGTTACTGACCCCAAAAGCCGGGGGTATGGAGAAGGGTGGATCAAGCTTAATGTAATCCTGAAGAATTAAGATTTAGGTAGTGTAAGAGGCAAGTGCAAATTAGAAATAAGAGGCTTAATTCTCCCTGTTGAAAATCAGGGAGAAGATTTTCCTCCCTCCTCTCTGTTTTCCTTCAGAATTTCTTTCTCTGTCCTTCTCAGAGGTATGTAAATCTTCTTAATGACTTTAATTGCCAGTCTCACAACTCGGAAAAATTTCCTCAAGGACCCAGCAGCCATCTCTTTGGAATGTAATCATTAAGAAAAGTAAGGCCCATCCCCCAGCATCCTGGGAGGAGATGGGTCTAACTTGTCACCTGACTGCAAATTGCAAAACCTATCTAATGTAATTGCCACTCAGCTACATAAAAGAGCGAGATTTCCCTCTGTCTTGCAGTCCCTTCAGTGGGTTGCCTGTGATGCTCATCACATTCTGGTTTAATGCTTCTTCAACATTAAAATTGTCTCTTTCTCTTCCATCTTTGTGGCAAGATTTTCTGGATTGAGAGATTTGGCTTTTAATTATGTTTTCCCAACAACTGCTTGAAACCCAAAGAAAGGGGTGATATTTGGGGTCCAAGTGCTTTCCCAAAGGCCAGGGAAATGGAAAACATTAGCTCAAATTTTGACTGGAAAGTAAAAACAAACCAGATAAGGACTGTGAGGAAAAACATACCACGGTAGCTAAAATGACGTATTTTGGTCTTAGATACCCTTAGGTTCCAGATCTAGTTTTACCACTGACTAGCTAGGCAAGGTAACCTTCTCTGAATCTCTATTTTCATCTGTAAAATTGGCATAACTAGCACCTATGATAGTGAGATTTCACGAGGGTAAGATAATGCAGTCAAAGCACTTAGTCCATGCCTCCTACATGGGCCGAGCTCCATAATTCTTAATTATTCACAATGTATAACCTTAGTATTTATAATAACTTCCAGATGTTATTATAAAAATCTGAATTATTGGGCTTCCCTGGTGGCGCAGTGGTTGAGAGTCCACCTGCCGATGCAGGGCACACGGGTTCGTGCCCCGGTCCGGGAAGATCCCACATGCCGCAGAGCGGCTGGGCCCGTGAGCCATGGCCGCTGAGCCTGCGTGTCCGGAGCCTGTGCTCCGCAACGGGAGAGGCCACAGCAGTGAGAGGCCTGCGTACCGAAAAAAAAAAAAAAAAAAAAAATCTGAATTATCTTTAAATGAGTGCTGAACTACCTCTAGAAACTAATGGTTGTTGAACTGTAACCCAATGATTTGACATGTTTCCAAGATTACCTGGCCCTGCAATAAATCACACTAGGTCAGAGTAGACATAGCAGGAGAGATTTAGGACAGACGCTGAGGATTATGGACTGGGGTTTTGACAGAATCACTTTGGGAGACTTTTTTTAAAGCTGATTGATTCCCCAGATGGGAGCAATAGAAAAATATCTATGTGTTATAAAATCTGCACCCAAAAAAGGCCAGTTTGTGGGTGACAATGGGCTCGAGTTTGTTACATCCCTATGAAGAGGAAGAAAACATTTTTCCTTTTGCTTTTCTAGTTTTTTGGCTGGGACCAATGTTATGAAAGACAGATTAACAAGAGAAAAACAAACAGAAGTTTATTAACATGTATATCTCTCATATACATGGGAGAAACTCAGGGATGAGTAAATTCAAAGAGGTGGCTAGAACTTGAGCTTAGAAACCATCTTCAGCTAAAAAAAAAGGAAGACGGGTACAGGGGAGGCCAGTTATGGGAAAATGACCAGAAAAATACAGTAAAGAAGGGTAAGATTTGTTATGCAGATGTAAGTGTCTTCTCCACTAATAAGAGTCTTTTAGGATTTAGAGTCATCTTTCTTTTCCTGGTACAGAGAAAGAGACACCCTTACAAATGGTAGTTTCCTTTATAAATGTAAATTTCCCTTTCCAAAGGGTAACTTCTACTCTGTTTTCAGAGCTTTTCCCTTGGCTGCTGTTTCTCAAAATAATCCTTATGCCAAAGAGGCCTATTTAAAATGGCATATTCTGGTCTCCCAAAGTTATATTTTGGGGCGGCATATTCTGGTTTCCTATACCTACCTTTCCATGGTCATCTGCCAGATGGCAGGAGCACTTTGACTGTGGACTCTGGTGTGGTGAGCATCACTCACCCCCAGACCACCTGCATGATTAAGTATGAACACTGGACTGTGGGGGGCTCCTCTCTAGGAGGGTATGCCTGCCCTGGCAGAAGATGTTTCAGTGCCATTCTCAACTATAACTGACATTCCTATCATTTTTGAAATGACTTTTTTTTTAAATGTAAAATGACATTATATCTTGGAGCTCTCTCCTAAGCTCCAAAGTCAGCATTAGAAAATGTTGACTGTGGAGCCATAGAAACCTCATTGGGAAGTCAGAACACCTGGTGAAAATGTGCAGAACATTTGTCAGAGCTCTCAAAAGTTGCTGAAAGAAACTTCATGCTCTGATGGGTTTCTCTGTAGTCAAGGAGCTCCCTTAGAAAGCTGGCTTTGTAAGGAGGCCATAGCTCTGGGACTGGGCCTGCCAGACTGACTTCCAGGCCCAGGAATGAGTGAGTCCCAAGCCCAATCCCAGCTGGAAAACTGTAATGTGCTAGGGGAAAAATCTGGGAGGAAGAAAAAGGCAACTCATTAAATTGCATGACTGCCTGCCACATAGAACACTGGTAGTTTTAGAGATAGGGAGGTAGTGTAATTTCTCAGATCCAGAAATAGTGATTTCAAGTGTGTTCATCATAAGGGATCTGCTTCAAATTTGGAGGACTGATCCTCCACTCCCAAGAATTCTGCAGGAAACATATGTGCACAGATGTCACACACATCTGTTCTAAACTAAATTAACATGTTCAAGGGGGTAATGAAATTTTAAGGCCTCAAATAGCACCAGTGGACAGGAGAGCTATTCAAAGGGCAATTTTTAAATGCCTGGGGTTGGAATTGTGAACCTCAGGCTAAAAGAAGATCCGATCCGGTATTCACTATATAGCTCAATCTGTGTTGAACTATGAATCTTAATGGGATTCAAGTTGATGATCAATAGATACAATTTATTCTATGTCACCTTAGCCACAGACTCAAAAATAATAACCACTATTTTAGTCACGTATGATACAACCGATAAAAACACTTCATTAAAAAACAATTTGTAGAGACTAGGTAAGTACTCTACATAACACTGAATTTAAAAATATTTTGTAATTGATGGCAAAATTTACTAACCTACAGTTATTATACTTGTGACATTTTTTTTCCAACAGAATATAAATATGCAAATTCCAACGAGCATGAAGTGGCTTTTTTTATATTCTGGATGGCACCTAACCACCATGTTACTTCTTCTTTCTCATTAGTAGATGTGTTTTCTGATGGATGTAATGATGTGAGCCCACAGAGCACAAAACTCTGTTAAAGGTACCAGGGCTTTGTAAACTTTTTCAAAAGGCAACACAGGGCCTCTCACTAAAGTAGGAATAGTAACACACCAACATCAGTAAGAATGTTGGTGCTAGCATTTAAGTTGCTATTCAAGGGTATTATTACTATTAAAATCCTACTCTCACCCTGCTTCCCTTTAATAATATTGATGCCCTTATTTTATTTTATGAGAGGGGGTTTCCACTGGATTTTTCCATAAATCATCCCCTAGGCTTTTAACTTTTCAAAAATTATTTTGAACTTCTGAGTGGTGAGTTTTGCTCTCATGGCTCCTCAGTAACGACTAATGAGACTTCAAAGATGTGTACCTCTCATTCTATTCATTTGGAACCACATGACCCCTTCACTGTTTAATAAAATGCACTTGAAACTATTACTTGATATTAATGCATTTTAAATGCCAGAAAGATGGTAGGCACACATAAGAAGAATAACTAAAGCAATAATTCAGTGTCAGTGTTATACCAACATCCATAAAGGTCTAGAGTCATATGTTTATAATTTCAATTGAGTCCTAATTGATTATGACTATTGAGTTTGAAGAGAGTCCAGGTCAAGGGGAAAACTTGAGCCAGGATTTGGAAACAGGAATATGCAAGGTACATTTGAGGAATAGAAAACTGTCCAGTTTGGCTAAGTCATACAGTAGATAATAAAGCAGAGCAAGAGATAAGGCTGAAAGAAGACACTCAGAATATAAATCAAGGGTTGAAAACCAGACTGAAGTATCTGTACATGATTCTGAGGGCAATAAGGGCATGCTGAATATTTTTAAGCATGGACCTTGCTTGATTCGAGCCAGGCTTTAGGAAGATTAACAGAGCAGTGGCTTGCAGAACAGAATAGAGCAGTCAGGGGAGGGCAGGGAAATGGAGTCAGGATTGGAATCAGGGGGCCCCATTAGAGCCATTACAACATTTCCACTTCGATGGTCCCAGGCATCTCAAACCTAAGATCACCAAGACAGAACTCTTCATTTTTTTTCCCACCAAATATACTCCTCCCTTAATCTGCCCCATCTCAATAAATGGTACCACCATCGATCTAGTCCCTCCAATCAGAAACTAGACGTCACATTGGACTTCTCCCCTACTCCTACCCCAACATTTGATCCATCAGGAAGTCTTGACAGCACTACCCCAAAAGGACACCCTTTATCCAACCACCTCTCTCCATTTTCCCTGCCCAAACTCGAGTCTGGGTTTCTGCACCATAAACCTTCACCTGGACAGCTGCAACAATCTCCTGAGTGGTGTCCCTTTGCTCACATTCTGCAAATGGCACCTCAGAGAGTTCTGTACAATGTGTAAATCAGATCATATCACCTTCCAGTTTACAACCCTCCAATGTTTGTCTGTTGCGTTAAGAATAAAATCCAAACTTATCTTAGCCTAAAAGGCCCTATATATTCTGCCCTCTACTTAAGCCTCAGATTTCATTTCTCTCTTCCTCTTATTTATGATGCTTTAACCTTCTCCCAGTCACTTGAACATATCAGGCTTATTCCCACCTCAGGGTCCTTTTTAGTCTCTGGGAACTGTAGTGTAACTAAAAACAAAAGCCAGTGGAGTGTCAACTAGGACTCATTCTTTCACTGTGAATTTTTACAGAGCAGGGATGAGATCTCACTCATTAAATCTATTCATAGCTTTTCAACAGCCACATGTAAAGATTTTTGGTTTGTAGTTGCAGTAGCTATTGTAGAAACTGACGGTAATAAAGAGGGTCTTCTTGTGGAGAGCCCCCAAATAGAAGACTCTGCTAGCTTGTTTCCTCCCCTTGACTCTCTGGAGTGACATTTGGTTGACACAAACCAAAATATCAAAGGTGGTAGTGGGAAAGGAAGGGAGAGCTGAGATTTCTTCTGCAAAAACCTTCTCTGAGGCCGCATGGACCACTCCCACTCCATCTCCAACACTGTTCCCTCCACCATGTCAATTTCTCTCTAGAACTCTTGGTTCATTCAAATACACAAAGCTTCTACTACTTCATGTCACTGTAAAAGAACATATTCCCTTTAACATGTAAACATTTCCTCCCTTTTCCTACTATGTACCTTCTCCCAATCATACCCCCCAAACAAACCCATCCTTAATATTTTATTTATTTTTTTCATCCTTAATATTTTAAAAAATATATATCCAAAACGTTTTCTATGTATATACGCATCACTGATTTTTAAAAGTTATCTCAAAATTCTGTGGCTGAAAAAAATCTTTTTTTCTTTCAGCACAGGGATTCTATAGTTTGGGACTTTAGATAGGGAATGATAAGAATGACTTGTCCCACCTCACAGTGTTTTGGGTTCAGCTGATTATTCAGGAAGACTCTCTCACTTGATGCTGGAGACTGAAACCAACTGAAGATTTGATCACTTACATTCTGGAGCCTCAGATGACTCGAAAATTAGGACTGTTGACTGGACTGCTCTATTTCCTGAAAGAAACCTCGGCTAACACAATAGGAACAAAGGTGGGGACTGTACCCAGGCAGAAGGAAAAGCATCCACATACCAAGTTTCCCTGGTGAGAGGGAGCACAATGCATTAGAGGTAATGAGAGAAAGCAAGTGAGGCTAGACACATACACACACACAGCAAGAGTGAGAAAGAAGTCCTAGGTGAGGGGCTAGACCCCACATGCCCTTATAGCCCAGTTTTAAATTTGTGTTTTACCTTAAGAGCAATGAGGACCCAGTTAAAGTCTTAAGCAAGAGGGTGAGGCATTGGGGGTTAGGACTCCAACATATCTTTTGTGGGGGGACACAATTCAACTCATAACACATGCCAACAGCATTCCACTGTTGCCAGTCCCTTGATGCTCCACCATGGTGCTCCACCATTTCTTGTACGTTAGCTGGGGCTTTTCCACACCACTATAAATGGTCCCTTCATTAAAGTCTCTTCGGTGAAACCCTTCAAGTGTGCCAGTGTTGCTCTGGGACCCTGACTCATAAATCCATTTTGAGAGCTATTTAATAAATAAAATGGGATGGACTTGGTGATGGGCTGCATGGGTAGGGAGTGGAAATAAGAGAACGGGAAATATCAGGTATAATTCCCAAGTTTCTGTCTTGTTGTTTATTGATGGGTGTGGTACCTTTCACTGAGATCAGGCATGCATAGAAGGACCACTGCACAGGAGATAACATATGTTATGACATATGAAGAATGCATAACCCACAAAAAAAAAAAATGAATGTCTGTGCATGACAGAGTTTATATGCTCTGGACATATAAAGTCAGTCAATTTGGATTCAAATTCTGGCCCTGCCACCTTATTATTTGAGCCACCTAGGACCTTATCATGTCCATTTTTATCTGTAAAATAAACATCACAATATCTGTGTCATAGTGTTGTTGTGAGGATTAATGAGAAGAGCCATATACAGCACTTAGCAAAGTGCTTGACATTTAGTAAGGGCAAGAAGTGCTAGTATTAGCCAGTATTACTCTTACACACTTAATTTCCATCTGGGGAAAGTATCACCAAAAATAAAGGTTTTGAAATGATCCACCTGAACGTTGGATTTAGGAAATAGGAAATAATTCCTATTTTCCACTGCAAATTTAAAACTATTTTAAATGTACTGCAGGACTGGAAAAAAGAAAAAAGTTGCTAGCAGGCTTGTACTTCTAAAGCTTTCTCTTTTCTATTTCATTTTGAACTCAGTATGCCTATTTAAAACAGTTACTAACCTTGATGCTGGATATCCATTGGAGATTTGGATAAATTTCAAAGCAATGTAGGTATTCTAGGATGTCAAGGGGGCTTTGGAAAATTATGTAGTCTGATGTCTAATTCTTGGATGAGGAACTTAAGATCTGAGAGGTTAAATGACTCATCTGAGGTCACACAACTAGAAGCAGAGTTGGGACTAAAATCCAGGCCTTGGGACTCATAAACTGGCCCTTTCATCTCTAACATGGCAGCCTCCAGCAAAACAGTCCAGAAAGAAGGCACCCATCTACAAGCCGGGAAGAGAGCTATCACTGAAAACAGAACCATGTCAGTCCTTGATCTTGGAATTCCCAGCCTCCAAAACTGTGAGAAAATAAATTTCTATTGTTTAAAAAAAAAAAAGTCCAGAAAAATGTTTATTGCACAAATTTTAAATTTATATGATGAACACAACGCTACTCTAAAAAAGTATATATATAAGTTAAAATGAAGAACGAGGCACCATAGTAGGAGTTCAGAAACATACTGGAGAGCTTCCCTGGTGGCGCAGTGGTTGAGAGTCCGCCTGCCGATGCAGGAGACACGGGTTCGTGCCCCGGTCCGGGAAGATCCCACATGCGGCAGAGCGGCTGGGCCCGTAAGCCATGGCCGCTGAGCCTGCGCGTCTGGAGCCTGTGCTCCGCAACGACAGAGGCCACAACAGTAAGAGGCCTGCGTACCGCAAAAAACAAAACAAAACATACTGGATTTTGATAAATTCACTCTAACAACTTCGTTTGAAAAATAGGTGAATGCTACCAAACGTAAGGTAGATAGTGGGAAGCAGCCGCATAACACAGGGAGATCAGCTCGGTGCTTTGCGACCGCCTGGAGGGGTGGGATAGGGAGGGTGGGAGGGAGGGAGACGCAAGAGGGAAGAGATATGGGAACATATGTATATGTATAACTGATTCACTTTGTTATAAAGCAGAAACTAACACCATTTAGTTAGTTAGTAAAGCAATTATACTCCAATAAAGATGTAAAAAAGAAAAAAGAAAAATAGATGAATGAGGATTTAACTGGCATTTAAAAATTTTTAAATGTATGTTCTTAACGAGGTGTCTGACTACTTTTACATATGGGAATAGACTTTTCTCACACTCCTGAACTATGAATTGTCATTTTTGGAGTTTTATTTTGTAGATTTGGTGATTTTTTTTGTCCTCTGCAGCAATGAATTAATGCTGTGTTCAAAAGTATTCATCCTAAAGAGATTCTATTTTATTTTATTTTATTTTATTTATTTATTTATTTATTTTTGCAGTATTTGGGCCTCTCACTGTTGTGGCCTCTCCTGTTGCGGAGCACAGGCTCCGGACACGCAGGCTCAGCGGCCACAGCTCACGGGCCCAGCTGCTCCACGGCATGTGGGATCTTCCCGGACCAGGGCACAAACCCGTGTCCCCTGCATTGGCAGGCGGACTCCCAACCACTGTGCCACCAGGGAAGCCCAAGAGATTCTATTTTAAAGAATTCTGACTCAATAAACCAATAAAATGGTTATATACCTTTTAATAATCAACCTGGTTTTCAAAGATTGAGTTAAAAAAATCTGAACATTACAACTGAGTCAATCTTGTTGTGATATTTGTGTGTAATTATGTGGAACCAATGAAATCAGTTTTCCTGCTTAGATATAATTAAAGCCAGAGATATTTATTTCTCCAAATCATCTTTTCTAGTGGAAAAAAAGAGGAGCTATAAGAAAATGAAAAATTTCAGGGCAAAATTGGAGAAAAAATTAAAATACACTTTCTGATGTTGGGAGAAAAGGGTGTAATTTTTTGTATTTAAAAAGAGTATGTTGCCCCGAGAAAACCATAATTCAAAAAGAGTCATATACCACAATGTTCATTGTAGCTCTATTTACAATAGCCAGGACATGGAAGCAACCTAAGTGTCCATCGACAGATGAATGGATAAAGAAGATGTGGCACATATATACAATGGAATATTACTCAGCCATAAAAAGAAACGAAATTGAATTATTTGTAGTGAGGTGGATGGACCTAGAGTCTGTCATACAGAGTGAAGTAAGTCAGAAAGAGAAAAATAAATACTGTATGCTAACACATATATATGGAATCTAAAAAAAAAAAAAGGTCACGAAGAACCTAGGGGCAGGACGGGAATTAAGACGCAGACCTACTAGAGAACGGACTTGAGGACACAGGGAGGGGGAAAGGTAAGCTGGGACAAAGTGAGAGAGTGGCATGGACATATATACACTACCAAATGTAAAACTGATAGCTAGTGGGAAGCAGCCACATAGCACAGGGAGATCAGCTTGGTGCTTTGTGAACACCTAGAGGGGTGGGATAGGGGGTGGGAGGGAGACGCAAGAGGGAGAGGATATGTATATGTATAGCTGATTCACTTTGTTATAAAGCAGAAACTAACACACCATTGTAAAGCAATTATACTCCAATAAAGATGTTAAAAAAATAAATTAAATAAATAAAAAGAGTATGTTGGGTAGACATAATAGTTAAGAAAAAAGCCAACCTAACTGAACTGGATTATGTTAAAAGAATTCTATTATCTCGAAGACTTGGTATCCATAGCAACTGAGACATCTCTATACTTACTTTTTCTATCCATAACAAGGGAAATAAATAGCCAAAGAGCTTGCTATTTCCTGATGTCATTATATCATAGCTAATAAATCACTATTTGATGAGACCCTTTAACAAACCCTACTGTTGTTTTACTTTAAAAACTGGACCCCCCCCACAAAAAAAGAGAAGAAATAAGAAAATGTAACCAAAACACAGGAATGAAAAATCAGCTCACAAGGGAGAGTTGCAACAGCACATCTAAAGAGGGAAGGAGTTACTCTCTGAACTTGGCCCCATGCTGGCTGATGTCCAAGGCAGAGAAGCATATTCTGGGCTCCTGCCAAGCTACGGGTCACCTGGTCCTCTGACCATGCAGACTCGCTTGGTTTGAAAGGGAGTCCAGACCCAGTCAGGCCAACCTCAGAAAGACCAAAGATATTTTAAACAGAATGTCCAACCACTGACAGAGGTGTGCCTTTTGCATATATAATTGATTGTAGTTACAGAATAACTTTTTTCATTAATTAAACATTTGCTGTATGTCTATATGTACCAGTCACTGTGTGTGTAAGGTGCTAAGGATGTTAGATGTGAACAAGGCAGTCCCAGCTGACAAGAGGTTCACATCTCGTGTGGAACCTAGATATATCAAATTTTCTACTAAGAGCAGAAGAGACTCATTAACATCCATCTATGATGGGCACATCATTATATAATATCCTTAGTACCCAGGACAGTTTTTTGCAAACAACTGACACAAAATAAATGTTGACTGAATATAAGAACTCAAGGGTATGATCAGGATGAAGCTAACAAACAACGTTGAAATTATCTGTAAGAGGGAGATCTTCAAAACACAAAACCTCAAGTTTTAGTTAATGAAAGGAATGCAGTTTAAAAATTGTTATAAATAAAGATAAATAAAATTAAAGTTTTCAGAAATTCATGATAAAGCTGGGATTTGAATCTATGCAGCCTGGCTCCAGAGATTTCTTTTTTTTTTTTTTTTGGCCACACAGCATGTGGGATCTTCCCCAACCAGGGACGGAACCTGTGCCTCCTGCAGTGGAAGCTCGGAGTCCTAACCACTGGACCGCCAGGGAAGTCCCTCCAGAGATTTCTGTGCTTAACCACTGTACTATGCCACCTTTTAGAGCAAAGCAGAACAGAAAAGGAGGACGGATGTTAAATTCTTTCTACAGCTGCAGTAATTAAAAAAATAAAATAAAACCAGTCCAAAAGTGCAAACTGCAAACCTTTAGGAGCCAAACATACAGTTTGAATTACATCTATTCATTCATTCATTTATTCAACAAATATTCATTGTGCCTCCCTGAGCCAGGCATTATTCTGAGCACTGTGGTTTTCATGTATAAACACTTTAAACCATTGCTCTCATGGTCTCTTTTCTCCACAGGATTGGCTACCTTCAAACACACCTATGATTTACTTATTTATTAAGCTTATTGTCTCCTCTTAACAGAATGTACATTCCATGAGGACACAAAATTTTGTGTTTTGCTCCCTGAGAAAAACTGTCCTTAGAACAGTGCTTGGAACACTGTAATAAACATTTGTTGAATGAATGAATCATGGAGTTTACTTTTTAGTGGGAGATAATGTAGGTTTTTAGAATGAAATAATACTTAGGAATATGTGCCAGGTAAGATCATAAATTTCCTGTGCCTCATTTCTCTAAAATACAGCAGAGATAACTCTTAATTACTATTGGATTTGGAAGGACATTGTAAGTTTTAAGCTAGATGTGCGAACACTTTGGAACCCAGGAAAGATTGTGGTCCCTAACATACAAGAAAGCTTTATAGTTTCTGTTTCTAAATGCCTTCTATTTTAAAGTATTAGGGAGATAAATCTGAATGTGTATTTATTATTTTCAGTGTTACTCCAGCATATCAATAAATGTTACAGGTGATGCAATGACCAGGCATCCTGACCTCACAGATGCTCAAAACCCCACACTGGCCAACATCCTCACTATTTTACGTATTTTATCCCTATATTTATTTGTCTTCCTTCTTTCAGCAACCCTTTATCTTTTAAAGATTTGGGGGAATTCCCTGGTGGTCCAGTGGTTAGGACTCCGCCCTTCCAATGCAGGGGGCATGGGTTCGATCCCTGGTTGGGAAAGTAACATCCCGCAAGCCCTGCAGCACAGCCAAATAAACAAACAAAATTCCCTCCCCAGCCTTAAGCAAACATTAATCTACTTTTTGTCTCCATAGATTTCCCTATTCTGGATTTTACTTCTGAGTAGAAGCATAAATATGTGGTCTTTTGTGACTGGCTCCTTTCACTTAGGATGTTATCAAGGTTCATTCAAGTTACAGCATGTTTCACTGTTTTATTTTTACCTTTTGGCCAAATAATATTTCATTGTATGGATATACCACCTTTTGTTTATCCATTCATCTGTTCATGGATATTTGGGTTGTTCCCACCTTTAGGCTATTATGAATAATGTTGCTATACACATTTATAGGCAAGTTTTTGTGTGAACATATGTTTTCTTTTCTCTTGGATATATACCTAGGAATAGAATTGCTGGGGCATGTGGTAACTATGTTTAATCATTTGAGGAACTGTTTCCAAAGCAGCCACATTTTACATTCCCACTGGCAGCTTATGAGGGTTCTAATTTCTCCACATCTTCAGCAACACTTGTTATTATCTGACTTTTTAATTCTAGCCATCTTAGTTAGTGTAGTGGTATCTCACTGTGGTTTTGATTTGCATGTCCCTAATGACTAATAATGTCAATCATCTTTCCATGATTTGTATATCTTTCTTGGAGAAATGTCTATTCAGACCATTTACCCATTTTCTAGTTGGCTCATTTGACTTTTTCTTATTAAGTCATAAGAATTCTCTATATATTCTAGGTACAAGTTCTTTATCAGATGTGTGATTTGCAAATATTTTCTCCTATTCTGTAGCTTGTCTTTCTATTTTCTTGATTGTGTCCTGTGAAGCACAAAAGTTTTTAATTTTGATGAAATTCAATTTCTGTTTTTTCTATTGTTGCTCCTGGTTTTGGTATCATATATAAGAATCCTTTGCCAAATTCAAGGTCATGAAGATTTACCCTATATTTTATTCCAAAAATTTCACAGTTTTAGCTCTTACACTTAGACCTTTGGTCCATTTTGAGCTGACTGTTATTTATGGTGTGAGGTAAGGTTCCAACTTCATTCCTTTGTATGTGGTTATCCCATTGTCCTAGCACCATTTGTTGAAAAGACTATTCTTTCCCCATTGAGTGATCATTGGCATCTGTGTTATAAATCAGTTAACCATAGAGGTATTTATTTATTTATGGACTCTCAATTCTACTCCATTGATCTGTGGTAGCCCTCCTTAAAGGGGGTACATTTGTTCCAAGATCCCCAGTGGATACCTGAAACCGTGGATAGTACCAAATCCTCTATATACTATGTTTTTTCCTATACATAATACCTATGGTAAAGTTTAATTTATAAATTAGGCACAGTAAGAGATTAACAACAATAATAATAAAATAGAACAAGAGAATATAACAATATACTATAATAAATTTATGTCAATGTGGTCTCTCAAAGTATTTTATTGTACAAATTTAATGCCCTTTTCATCTTAACTAAGTACGTATCATGCACTATGGCCATAACTTTTGTAGTTTGAGGTACAACAGCAAAACTAGCATGAATTTCCTTTTTCTTCCTCACAATTTCATGGACAGAAGATTTGTTTTTACTGTAGAACTTAGCAACTTCAGCATACAATTTCTTTTCTTTCCTTATTAAGTTGAGAACTTTCACCTTTCCACTTAAAGGAAGCATATCTTTGGCATATCCAAACAGCCAGCATCACTACTCTTGCTCTTTGAGGCCATTATTAAGTAAAGTAAGGGTTACCTGAATATAAGCACTGTGATACCACAACAGTCAATCTGATAACCAAGGCAGTTACTAAGTGACTAACAGGTGGGATAAACTGGACAAGGGGATGGTTCACATCTCAGGTGGGATGGAATGAAATATTGTGAGATTTGATTATGCTACTCAGAACGGTTCACAATTTTAAACTTATGAATTATTTATGGAATTTTCCATTTCATATTTTCAGACTATGGTTGACTGCAGGTAACTAAAACTACAGAAAGTGAAAACAGGGATAAGTCTGTATATGTCTATTATTGTGCCAGTACCATGCTGTCTTCATTACCATTGTTTTGTAGTAAACTTTGAAGTCAGGAAGTATGAGTCTTCTTATTTATTCTGTTTGCAGGATGTTTTGGCTATTTTTGGCCCCTTCGGTTCCATATGAATTTTAACATAAGTCAATTTCCACAGTTGGCAATTTCTACAAAGAAATCAGCTCAGATTCAGGTAGAAATTGTGTTGAATCTGCAGACCAACCTGGGGAGTATTGCCATCTTAACAGCGTAATTTTTCCAATCCATAGATCTGGGAAGGTTTTCCATTTACTTAGATCTTAATTTCTTTCAAAATTGTTTTGTAGTTTTCAGAGTATAATGCTGAACTTCTTTTGTTAAATTTGTTACTAAGATTTCATTTGTTTTGATGCTACCATAAATAGTTTTCTTAAATTCGTTTTTGGTTTACATGTTGCAAAGTATATAAAAATACAATTGATTTGTATCCTTCAAACTTTGGGTATGCCCTCAGTAATCCTGGGATGACAGTGATATTGGTAGGGCCCTCTTTTTTTTTTCTTTCTCTGACCACACCCAGCTGTTAAAATCCACTAATTGCTAGCTAGTTGTACTATTGTTTTGTATAACACCCATAAACAGCTCCATAAATTAATCCTATCAAATTATGGCTCCTTTGAAGGAATAGTTTCTGATATCAGCATTTGGTATTTGTTCTCACCCCAGGAGGGTTCCTTCCAACTGTCTTATTCTGGTGCTCTCTTGCAAAGTAGCCAAGATGTAGCCAACCTCCATCTAAGCTCTATTTTATTAAATCCACAAATTTGCCTCACAACGGCATTTCACCACTATTTCCACTGTTCTTAAGAGTGCCCTTTGGCTTGTATTTCTGCATGGTTTATTGTGAATGAAGTCAGTTTGGGGGGGAAGAGATTGATTGCTGTCTATTTTATGGCTTGCTTCTTTGCCCAGGTGAAAATCTCTGAGCCAGGGCTCTGAAGCTGGGGGTGGGAACAAAGGCAAATTTCTCTCTGAGTGACATCTGTGCTCTAGGAGCTGCAAACTTGGTGGATGGGGGAGGCAGGAGCCTGAGTTTGCTTATCCTGGCATGAAGCCACTATGTCATAAGCTGGGGTAAGGGTGATGGAGCCCCAGTACTCTCAGCATGTCACACGCAAGGTAAGTCACCATTCCGTGAGTGGGCCTGATGGGAAGGGTGCCCTCATTTATTGATTGTACTGACCCAGGCCTTAGCCTCAGTAACAGAGAGCTGGAGAGCAGGATGAGAAATGCTGAAGTCCTACGGAACCATAAAAGACCCAGAATTGCCAAAGCAATTCTGAGGAAAAAGAACAAAGCAAAAGGCATAACCCTCCCAGACTTCAGACAATACTACAAAGCTTCAGTAATCAAAACAGCATGGTATTGGCACAAAAGCAGACATATGGATCAATGGAACAGAAGAGAGAGCCCAGAAATAAGCCCACACACCTACGGTCAATTTATCTTTGACAAAGGAGGCAAGAATATACAATGGAGAAAAGATAGTCTCTTCAGAAAGTGGTATTTGGAAAGTTGGACAGCCACATGTAAATCAATAAAGTTAGAACCCACCCTCATACCATACACAAAAATAAACTCAAAATGGCTTAAATACTTAAATATAAGACATGACACCATAAAACTCCTAGAAGAGAACATAGACAAAACATTCTCTGACATAAATCATACCAATGTTTTCTTAAATCAGTCTCTCAAGGCAATAGAAATAAAAGCAAAAACAAACAAATGGGACCTAATCAAGCTTACAAGCTTTTGTACAGTAATGGAAACCATAAACAAAATGAAAAGACAACCTATGGACTGGGAGAAAATATTTGCAAATGATGCAACCAACAAGGACTTAATTTCCAAAATATACAAACAGCTCATACAACTCAGTAACAGAAAGAAAGAAAGAAAGAAAGAAAGAAAGAAAGAAAGAAAGAAAGAAAGAAAGAAAGAAAGAAGGAAAGAGAGAGAGGGAGGGAGGGAGGGAAGGAGGGAAGGAGGGAGGGAGGGAGGGAGGAAGAGGGGGAGAGAGAGAGAGAGAGAGAGAAAGAAAGAAAGAAAGAAAGAAAGAAAGAAAGAAAGAAAGAAAGAAAGAAGGAAAGAGAGAGAGGGAGGGAGGGAGGGAAGGAGGGAAGGAGGGAGGGAGGGAGGGAGGGAGGAAGAGGGGGAGAGAGAGAGAGAGAGAGAGAGAAAGAAAGAAAGAAAGAAAGAAAGAAAGAAAGAAAGAAACCACAACCAAAAAATGGACAGAAGACCTAAATAGACATTTCTCCAAAGAAGACATACACATGGCCAATAGGCACAGGAAAAGGTGGTCAACATCGCTAATTATTAAGAAATGCAAATCAAAACTACAATGAGGTACCACCTCACACCAGTCATAATAGCCATCATTAACAAGTCTACAAATAACAAATGCTGGAGAGGGTGTGGAGAAAAGGGAACCCTCCTACACTGTTGGTAGGAATGTGAGTTGGTACAGTCACTGTGGAAACAGTATGGAGGGTCCTCAAAAAGCCAAAAATAGAACTACCATATAATCCAGCAATTCCACTCCTGGGCATATATATGGAGAAAACCATAATTCAAAAAGATACATGCACCCCAGTGTTCATTGCAGCACTATTTACAATAGCCAATACATGGAAGCAACCTAAATGTCCATCAACAGATGAATGAATAAAGAAGATGTGGTACATATATACAATGGAATACTATTCAGCCATAAAAAAGGATAAAATAATGCCATTTGTAGCAACATGGATGGACCTAGAGATTATCATACTAAGTGAAGTAAGTCAGAAAGAGAAAGACAAATACTATATGATATCACTTATATGCGGAATCTAAAATATGACACGAATTTATCTACGAAAGAGAAATAGACTCACAGGCATAGAGAACAAACTTGTGGTTGCCAAAGGAAAGAGGGAGTCGGGGAGGGATGGACTGGGAGTTTGGGATTAGCAGGTACAAACTATTATATATAGAATGGATAAACAACAAGGTCCTACTGTATAGCACAGGGAACTATATTCAATATCCTGTGATAAACCATAATGGAAAAGACTATGAAAAATAATGTATATATATATATATATATGTGTGTGTGTGTGTGTGTGTATAACTGAATCACTTTGCTGCACAGCAGAAATTAATACAACATTGTTAATCAACTATACTTGAATAAAGGAAATTTTAAAAATAAGAAAGAAATGCTGAAGTCCTGTTTCTCCTGGGAAGAAAGCCCTCCAACTGGGAACGGGGAGGAGAGAGATCCCTGTCCTGTTGTCTGCAGCAGTCTGGCATGAAGTCTGCCTCACTGAGCTGGGAGAAGAGAAGGAGAGAGTGCTCCTTGTTCACCTTTCTTACCAAATTTTTGTAGATTTTCTTGAATAGATGTTTCTTCACTTGCTGTTTGTTCTTAGGACCATTTCCAGAGGCTTTAATATTTTTTAAAGTAGTTTTCAGCAGTTTCTCTGTGAAGCAAGTCATCAGATCTCCTCACACTGTAATGCAAGAAGTCCAGCAAACCTTCATTTTAATGGGTTTATTCATTGCTAACTTATAGCAGAATGGCTATGAAGTACATGCTGTCCATTCATTAATGCCAAATGGATTTGTATCAACTAGTAACATGATGTGAGGTCCTCAATTAATAGCGGCAAGATGCTTATGGTGAAACCATGCTTTGCGCTGGTGAGATCACAGGCACTAAGAGAAAACAGCTCATAGAAGTTGTCGGTTTGTCAGTAATCAGATAGACACCGTCCACTAACACAAATGATTAAACTTCTAAAACTCAACCTGTTGTACAGGCTTTGAAGAAGCTGTGAACCAATTAGTCTTTTTATCTTTCAGAAACAGCCTGGAAAACAGGTTCTTAATTCCTGCTCAGCTTGATTTCTGGGCTTAAAATAAGAGATGTCAGTGATATAAAACAGGGAACAGTTGATTAAATCTCATCTGAATTTTAAAAGCTAAATGCTTGGAAAAGCTCTAGTCATTTGCAATAATCACATTTACATCTACCTTGATGAAAATGAGGTACTGCTAAACCTCAGAATCATTCTCAGCTCTGGAAGGCATTTCATGTTGTCTAAAGTCTTCAGAGAGGTGCCGAGGAAGCACCTGATGTTACTTTGTGAATATTAAGAACACAGAGTCCTTTTGTTTCCAGTTGCGCCTTTCCTTTGATGCTAAAACCTAGCACCCAAGAACTACCAATGAGTTTGAAATAGAAGAGTCTATGTTTTCTAAAGATGTTTCAGGGGCTTCCCTGGTGGCGCAGTGGTTGAGAGTCTGCCTGCCGATGCAGTGGACATGGGTTCGTGCCCCAGTCCGGGAAGATCCCACATGCCACGGAGCGGCTGGGCCCGTGAGCCATGGCCGCTGAGCCTGCATGTCTGGAGCCTGTGCTCCACAACGGGAGAGGCCACAACAGTGAGAGGCCTGCGTATTGCAAAAAAAAAAAAAAAAAAAAAAAAAGATGTTTCAGGAGGAAGAGAGATGTATTGTGCTCAGATATAATTATTTGACTTTTGACTCTAGGGGTTGCTATTTCCCAGTGGACTTAAAAAAAAAAATCATTCCCATAATGATTTTATATCTTCTAAGCGGAAAATATGGGAACAGCAGGGGACTGACATTTAGTTCATTAGGTTGGAACTGAGGTTTCCCACACTGATGCCTCTGGGTACTGAAAAGGCACACTCTCCCCAGAGAATAACCTCTCCCCCACATCTGTGTGTCCAGCACCAGCATGAGGTGGTATTTATTTAGTTGGGTCTCATTTTGTAAGTTGTCTTTTTAATCCTTTCTTAGAATTTATATATACCATATTAGTTTTCCTTGCACTTACAAATCGAGTGATAATAATGTAAGTGGATACATATATGTGCTTACTATATACCAGAATCTGTTCTAATGGCTTCGTGTATATTAGTTTACTATTCACCACCACTACCTCAGGAGGGATGTGAGGCATAAAGAGGTTAAGTAAATTTCCCAAGGTGAAACAGCTGGCAAAAGGCAGAGCTGGGGCTTGAAGCTCTGGCAATCACTACAATGGACTGCCTCCATATGAATAATAACTTAACATTGCTTCTTGAGGCAGCAGAATAAGTGAGCAGTAGAGTGGTCCAAACAAAGTCAGAATGGCTTTAGGGCTCTATTCTCTCTGCTTACTAGTTCACTATTAGGTGAGGGTCTGTATACACACATACAGGTATGTAGGAATGGTTTTACTATAATGGATGTGGAAGTTCCAGTGGGCAGATAAAAGTAACATACTGAACTGATTACAAAAGATTTACATAGGCATTTTAGCACTACAAGATGAGCTTAAGGTTGAGACTGCTGGACCAATAAATAGAACCAGATATGCAGATGTGCTTTCTAAGGAATCAACTTATGAAGAGTCTAATATTTCCATTAAAAAACAACTTTAGATTATTCACTGAGAGAATCCAAAATCATCTTCTACAGTAATAATGAAACCAAAATTTTATAACCCATCCCAACACAAATATCACCCTCTCATTAAAATCACTAATTTCCAGTTCAGAAAGCCAGTCAATCCTCACAGCTAGCTATATAGGAACCAACACCCAATCAAGGAGATTAAGTGGCTATGCAAAGAAATTATCAATCGTCTGTCAAGAATTAGTGTTTCTTACTGTGAAAAAGGTCACTTAATTTGGCCATTTGGAGTTGCAGACCAGGTAGCTGTGTTTAACCTGGAATCATCATTCATACAACTTAATGAACTACAAGCTCTTTGAGGAGCAAAGATCATGTCTCACACATTTTTGTATATCTCTCTTTTTCTGACACGTAGTAGGCCATCAAGAAATATTTATTAACTTATTTTGATGCAGTAATTGCTATAAAATGTTAGAGACATGCATCATACATAATTTATTATACATGCACAGTTGGTCAATCAGGCAATTTCCATATGCATGAAGATTGGAAAAACCTGAGCTATGAACCCCTGTCCTGCATATGCTTTTTGGACCTCAGTTAAACGGAAGGGAGGGAAAGTATCATATCCTCCAGTAGAGGGAGCCAGACTTTAAGCGTTAACCAGATCACAATTTATTCCATAGTACTGTGTGCCAGATCTAGAAAGAGAAAATAAGCATTTTGATACATAATCTTCATTTCTGGGTCTTAAATAACACAGTAAAAATGGTATCATAGAGACTGACACTAAAGACAAGATTTTTCCTAGCAATAAATAGTAATTGTTTCTTCTGTTTTAACCATTCTCTATCAATTTCATCAGAAGTGGTAGGAGTTTTACAAACATTTACTCAGCTTGTGAGTTCAAGTTCAAGTAAAACTTAGATATATAAAGGTGTCACTACAGTTTGGTCATTTTTTTTAAGTGGGAACTTTTTCATTTACAGGTAAAGAGAAAAGTCTTTTTGTTTTTTATTGAGATATAATTGACATATAACATTGTATTCATTTTAGGCATACAACATAATGATTTGATACATGTATATATTGTGAAATGATTACCACAATAAAGTTGGTTAACATCCATCACTACACATAGTTACAATTTTTTCTTGTAATGAGAACACAAGAAAAAATTAAGATTTTTCTTAATTTTTAAGAAAAAAAGAAAAATTAAGATTTTTCTTCAAGTAAATCAAGATTTATTTTCTTAGCAACTTTCAAATATATAATACAGTATTATTAACTATACTTCTCATGTTGTACATTACATCCTCAGGACTTACTTATCTTATAACTGGAAATTCATACATTTTGACCACCATTTCCTCCACTCCCCATCCCTGCCTCTGGCAACCACCAATCTGTTCTCTGTATCTATGAGTTTGGTGTTTTTTGTTTGTTTCTTTCTTTGTTTTAGATTCCACATATCAGTGAGATCATATTTGTCATATCATATTTGTATTTGTCTTTCCCTGATTTATTTCACTTAGCATAATGCCCTCAAGATCCATCCATGTTGTTACAAATGGCAGGATTTCTTTCTCATTTTATGGCTAAAAAATAGTTCATTTTATATATACATATATATATATATATAAAATATGTTTTATCCATTCATTCATCAGTGGACAGTTAGGTTGTTTCCATGTCTTGGTTATTGTAAATAATGCTATAATGGTACAGATATCTTTTTGAGATAGTGATTTCATTTCCCTTGGATAAATACTTAGAAGTTGAATTGCTGGATAATATGGTAGTTCTATACTTAATTTTTTGAGGAAACTCCATACTGCTTCCCAAATTTGCAGCACCAATTTAAATTCCCAAGAACAGCGTTACAAGTGTTCTCTTTTCTTCACATCCTCTCCAACATTTGTTATCTATTGTTTTTTATTATAGCCGTTCTAACAGGTGTGATGTAATATCTCATTGTGGTTCTGATTTGCATTTTCCTGATTAGTTATGTTGAGCATCTTTTCATGTACCTGTTGGCCATCTGTATGTCTTCTTTGGAACAATATCCATTCACTTCTCCTGCCCATTTTTTAATCAGATTGTTTTCTTTTTCTGCTGAGTTGTATGAGTTCTTTATATATTTTGGATATTAACCCTTTATCAGATATATGATTTGCATATATTTTCTCCCATATGTAAGTTGCTTTTTAATTTTATTGATGATTTCCTTTGCTGTCAAAAACTAAAGATTTTAACACATATATATGGAATCTAAAAAAAAAAAAGGTTCTGAAGAACCTAGGGGCAGGACAGAAATAAAGACGCAGATGTAGAGAATGGACTTGAGGACACGGGGAGCGGGAAGGGTAAGCTGGGATGAAGTGAGAGAGTGCATGGACTTATATATACTACCAAATGTAAAATAGGTAGCTAGTGGGAAGCTGCCACATAGCACAGGGAGATCAGCTTGGTGCTTTGTGACCACCTAGAGGGGTGGGATAGGGAGGGTGGGAGGCAGACGCATGAGGGAGGAGATATGGGGATATATGTATTTGTATAGATGATTCACTTTATTATAAAGCAGAAACTAACACACCATTGTAAAGCAATTATACTTCAATAAATATGTTAAAAAAAACTAAAGCTTTTTAGTTTGATGTAGTCCCACCTGTTTATTTTTGCTTTTGTTGCCTTTGCTTTTGGTATCAGATCCAAAACGTCATTGCCAAGACCAATGTCAAGGAGCTGCTTTCGGGTTTCCCTGGTGGCACAGTGGTTAAGAATCCACCTGCTAATGCAGGGGACATGGGTTCAAGCCCTGGTCCAGGAAGATCCCACATGCCGTGGAGCAACTAAGCCCATGTGCCACAACTACTGAGCCCGCGCACCACAACTACTGAGCCCGCGCACCACAACTACTGAGCCCACACACCACAACAACTGAAACCCTCGCACCTAGAGCCCATACTCCGCAACAAGAGAAGCCACCGCAATGAGAAGCCCGTGCACTGCAACAAAGAGTAGCCCCCACTCGCCGCAACTAGAGAAAGCCCACATGCAACAACGAAGACCCAATGCAGCCAAAAGTAAAATGAATAAATTTTTTTTAAAAAGGAGGTGCTTTTTTCTAGGATTTTTATGGTTTCATGGTTTGGAGTCTTACATTCGGCTCTTTAATCCATTTTCAGTTGATTTTTGTGTATGGTGTAAGATAGGGGTTCAGTTTCATTCTTTTGCATGTGACTCTCCAGTTTTCCCAACACCATTTATTGAAGAGATTATCACCTCCCCATTGTAAATTCTTAGCTGCAAAGTCTTCATTACAGTATTTTGGGTGAAGAGGTCAAGATGGCAGAGTAGGAGGATGTGGAGCTCACCTCCCTCCACAAACACATCAAAAATACATCTACATGTGGAACAATTCTCGTGAAAAACTAACAGGAACTGGCAGAAGAACTGCACAATCAAAGCTATAAGAAAGATCTCCATGTAACTGAGTAGGTTGGAAAAAAAGGCATCAGGTTGGGACCTGCGCCCCAGAAGGGTTCTGAAAGGAAGAGAAGGTCCATATGGGTGGACCCTTGCCCGGGGGAGCGAGCAGGTTGAGCCACAGTCTGGGCATCCCAGTCCTGGGGTCCTGTGCAGAGGAGACAACCCCCCCTCCATGGCTGTTGGGAGAACTGCTGGGACAGACAGAAGGGCTGGAGAAGCCTGGACGCTACTCGCGAGGAGTGTATGCGTGCTGGCTTGCCAACAGTCAGGGCGGAGAAAGCCTTGCACTGATGGCTGCCACCTTGCCGCACTCCTCAATCCGAAGGGGAAAGCACACCAGCCCTGCTCATTCTACACCACAGCCTGGTGTGAGATCTGGGCCAACTGAGCCCTGGGAAAAGATTCAGTCTAGCTATGCAGAGACAGACTGGGGGGCCTGGGGTGTGATCTGGGTGGGGCAGAGGTGGCCATTGGCAGTGCAGGCATGGGGCGGTAGTGCTGCAGGAGTGTACAGCAGGTCATCTCCCAGAGCACTCTGGCCCTGCCCACTGCATACCACAGCTTAGTGCTACATCTGGGGCAGACAGGTCCTGGGAGAAGACTGCCACAGAGGCAGCTTACATCTCTAGCAGCAGCACAGCCACCTCAATTCCTACAGCCCCAACACCCTGACTCCCAGTCCCAACCTAGCGAATATTCTGGCCCCACCCACTCCACACCACAGCCTTGCACTAGATCTGGGATGACTGCAACAAGGGAAGGGATGCTATCTTGGGCTGTGCCTAAACAGAGCCACAGACACCCACACAGGTGGCACATCAGTCCTCTGTGAGCACACAAGCCCCACTTGCTTTAGCAATCAGCATGCACTCAAGGGGAATGGAGACTGACTGAGATTGGCCCTCAGGGCTTCTATTCCAACAACTGGGGAGCAGACCACACTCCTGACAAGGTGGTGACAGCTACAGAGCAGAGAAGTCCCACCTCACACTCTGCACAGGCTTTAGATCCCTCAACACCAACCACACACCCTATCAAGGTGATAATGTCCAGCAAACCTTGAGGAAAGACGTGGCTGGTGTCCATATCAAAAATAGCCCTCACACCAAAGACACTGGACACACACAGTCTACAGAGGGATGCTCCCACATAAAAGCACTCCTTCAAGACCACAATAGATAACTGTTTCTCCTAAATTCATAGAGTCTGAGAAAGTTAGGTAAAATGAAAAAGCAGAGGAACTACTCCTGATTAAAAGAGCAAGAGAAATCCCCTGAAAGAACAAGTAATGAAACAGAACTCACTACTCTACCAGACACTGAGTTCAAAAAGGTAATAAAAACGCCAACTGGGTTAAGAAAGATCATCAATAGAAATGCAGATCACTGTAACAAGGAACTAGAAACTATAAAGATGAACCAATAAAAAATAGATAATTCAACTTCCAAGATAAAAAGCAATCTAGAAGCAATGAATAGCCGACTAAATGACACAGAAGAACAAATAAGTGTCATGGAATATAAAATAAGGGAAATCACCCAATCAGAACAGCAGACAGAAAGACAAATTTTTAAAAAATGAAAGCAACATACAAGGTCTATGGGGGATAATATAAAATGTGCCAACTTATGCATAATAGTGGTTCCAGAAGGAGGAGAAAGAGAGAAGGGGATCGAAAATATATTTGAAGAAATTATAGCTGAAAACTTCCTGAACCTAAAGAAAATGGATATCTAGGTACAGGAAGCACAGAGGATCCCAAACAAGATGAACCCAAACAGACCCACAGCAAAACATATCTTAATTAAAATGGCAAAAGTAAAAGAGAGGATTCTAAAAGCAGCAAGAGAAAAACAGAGAGTCATATACAAGTTTTCTAAGAATTTCAACAGACTTCTTCGATCTCATCCAATCCATTAACTTCCCCCTCAGTCTACTTTAGTGATGCCCCATTCATCTATTCAACAAATATTTATTGAGCACTAATTATGTGCCATACTCTGTCCTACATACTGGGCATACAGAATTGAAATACTCCTGTTCTCATGGAACTCACATTCTATTTATACTCAGAACTAGCCCAGCCTGAATATCTTAACCTCTGGTAATATACTCTCTCATCACAAGCTCACACCCTTTTCATTTTCTCATCCCCTCACTCTTCCAAATCCCATAATTCCATCCCACAAGGTCCTCCGGTCTCTTGGCCACTCCATACATCCACACTTGACCACGCTTTCCTTCTTAAAGTGTTTGGACCCATACATATAGTACAGCACTTCAGCAACACTCTTAACAGTTTCAACTGTTTAACCCTTTTATCTACACACCCTCATCCATGATGATCTTCTTACTCTTCACAAGTAAACTCAGTTTTAATTACTAACTATGTATCCACCACAGAAAACTCTCATAGCTCCAGATCATTCTTCTGGGCCCCATTCCCATTATATCCAACTACCTGCTAGACGTCCCCACCTGGAGGTCCCAAATTCAACATGTCCCAGACCGAACTCATCTTCTTCCACATTCCCACTTTTCCTTTGGTGCTCTCTATCCTCATCAGTGGCACCACCATGTCATCTTGGACTCCTACCTGTCGCCCTCCCTAACTAATTAATCACTAAGACCTGCCAACTGTAAATCTTAACCTTCTCTGTGTGCTGCTCTCTGTCCACAATGACATCATCTCTCTCCTCACCCTTACAGTAGCTTCTTCACTGGTCATTCTGCTTCTAGTCATGCTCCTTCCAAGCATTCCTCCACACTGCCTTTGAGTTATCTTTCTAATCATATTTCTTATCATATTACTCACTGCTTAAAGCTCCTAATCTCCTGGATAAAGTCTTTTCTTCTCCATGATATATATGGCTTTTTATGATCTGGCTCCTGTCTTCCTCTATTGCCTCAGTGTCTTAGTCAGTTTTGACTACCATAACAAAATACCATAGACTGGGTGGCTTAAACAATGAACATTTATTTCTCACAGTTCTGGAGGCTGGAAGTCGAAGATTAAGATGCAGACAAATTCAGTGTCTGATGAAGTCTCTCTTCCTGGCTTGCAGACAGCCATCTTCTAACTGTGTCCTCACAGGTGGGGAGAGAAGTGGGTGGTGGGGGGCAAGCTCTGGTCTCTTCTTATAAGGGCACTAATCCCAAAATAAGGACCCCACCCTCATGACCTCATCTAAACCTAATTACCTCCCAAACACCCCACCTGATAATACCACCACACTGGAGGCCAGAGCTTCAACTTACGAATTTCAGGGAGGACATAAACATTTAGTCAATAACACTTAGCTTCCATCACTTCCTGCCACTCTCCCAATCAAAGAATTTTCCAAAATTCATCCTGCCTCTGTGACTTTACTCTAGCTGTTACCTCTGTCTAGAATTCTCTCCTCATCTCACCTTGTTCAATGTTAACAATACTCACTCTCTTTTAGGCAAATGTGTGCTCTTTCATCATGTTTCGACTCATGTGTCCCTCCTTATTGAGTAGCCTTCTCTGACTTTCCCCTAACAGAACAAAGAACATCTCTAGAATTCCATTACATTTGCACACATATCCATTATAGCAATTATCATATTACTGTCTATTTATAGATTTATTTCCCATATAATCTATGGTTTTAGATACAAGCCAGTCCTAGGTGTTTAATAAATATTTGTGGAATGAGTGAGTAAGTGTATGGACAACATACATTTCTAACAACACAGCACTACTAGGTCTTCTGCTTTGAAATGTGTTTACTATTCAGAAACCATTTATAGTCCACATTTTTTTAAATGTTGAAAAGCAATTTGGCAAACTTCTCAAGTTCAGCTGTTTTCTTCAATAAAGTTTTAAATCGAAGTATAATATACATATCAAAAATAAGCATACAAAAGCTTACAGCCCAGTGAATTTTCACAAAGTGAATATAGTGTGGTAACTACCATACAAATCAAGAAAAGGAGCATTATGCTCCCTGATGCAGCCCTAATGCCCCTCCTAGTCATATCCCCCCAAATAATCACCATTTCAACTTCTAACATTCTAGATTAATTTTCCCTTAATTATATGTTGAACTTTTTATAAATAAAATTACAGAGTGCTTTTTTTCATCTGTGGACCCTTTTCACTTTTTTTTTTTTTTTTGCCTACCAGATTTCTTTTTTGGAGCTAGTTTTGCTGAATGTATGTAGAAGTATTTTAGCCATTTAAAAAATAAGGTATTTCATCCAAGCAAATCAGTTTATGGAAAAAACAAGTTTCACATCACAAGCCTTGGCTATCAAATATTAAATATCACATCTTTGTGACAATTTCTCAGCCAACATCTTCAGGTGCCAGCATTCATCATAAATGCTTTTTAAAAAATGTTTAAATAAAATTTTCATTTTAGAATAGTTTTAGATTTACACAAAAGTTGTGAAGATAGTACAGAGTTCCCATATATCTCTCACTCAGTTTTCCCTATTATTAGCATTAGAATGGTACATTTGTCACAATTAAAGAACTAATGTTGGTGCATTATGATTAAGTCCCTACTTCATTCAGCTCTCCTTAGTTTTTATGTAATGTTCTTCTTCTGTTGTACGATCCCATGCACGATGTCACATTACATTTAGTAATCACGTGTCCTTAGGCTCCTCTTGGCTATTACAGTTTCTCAGACTTTCCTTGTTTTTGATGACCTTGACAACTTTGATTAATACTGGTCAGATATTTCATACAGTGTCACTTAATTGGGATTTATCTGATTTTTTCCCATGATTCAACTGGAGTTAGGGGATTTTACAGGAAGACCACAGAGGTCAAGTGCCATTTTCTTCATATAGTATCAAGGGTATATACTGTCAACATTAATTATCACTGCTGATGTTGACCTTGATCACCTGGCTGAGGTAATGTTTATCAGGAGTCTCCACTACAAAGTTACTCTTATTTCCGCACTTACATATGGTACAGTTTGGAAGAAAGTCACTATGTGCCGCATACACTGAATAAATTGGACGTTATGCTCACATGCCCTACTGTTCTACTGTTTAGTTCTTCTGTTTAGAACTAAAATTCTAGAAATATTTTCTACTGTTTAGTTCTAAAAGTCTAGAAATATTTAAAAATTTCATCATTGATATTTTCCCATGAATAATCATCACCTTCACTCCACATCAGCAGCAACTGAAAGGTGAGATGATCCACTTATCCTCTACTCAGAAAAACTCCTTCCCCTACTCCAGGACTTCAACTGAGGCAAGCTCATCTTCAGAGAAATCGAAGGTTCTTTAGCATGCCATCTGTCTGGCAATCTCTTGAGATACTTTTCTCTGCCTGATTTCTCTGAAGTGAGAGGCATTAAATTTGCCTCCACACTTACTTCATCTACTTTTTTTTAAACCGTCTTATCGTGCCTCTCAATTACCCATTTCCTTGAGGTTTTTTTTGTCTTTCATAGCTACTGTTTTGCAGTTATTCAATAAAATCAGAAATGCCAACAGCTTTTTTCCCTATCTTCCTGCTTTATGAAAGAGCTTTTTGCATACTCCACTGGACTTTAAACTACTTATGAGAAAGAGGCATTCTGAAAAGAAATGCTCTTTGCTTTATGATTTCCCTATGTTCTTTTCTTTTCTTCAGCTGGCTTGAACAGAAAAGTGTTTTCAGATTCCTATATTTGCTGGAGCCTTTTAGAAATGTTTGTTTGATGTACTTCAGTTTTTAAAAAGCCATTATTTACACTATGCAATTTGTTTTTCAAGCATTGACTAAGGGCTTTCATGTGGCCAATTCTTGGGTCTCATTAAAAAAAAAAAGCCCAATCAACTCTTTAATGGCCAGTGTTATATCAATTAGCTTATCAATATACTATCTGAAATGTCTACTCAGAGTTTGTATATTTTTTTTAATAAAAATGTGAATTAAATAATCAAAAGTGTACAATATTGAAAAATATGCTACTTTTAATCCATTTTTTCTCTTCTCACTTTCCAATTACTACTTGAATTTCTCCTCTCCCAAATATTTCTAAATTTGCTTCAGATTATCCCTTTCAGTTTGTTTTCTTACCTGGCAACTCTATCCATTTGTATAGACTTAAGTTTAATTAAATGCAATTTTTTTCTGATAGTTCTTAAGGTTAGGCTAAGAACCTATAGAATCTTACATTCTCATGTTCAATAAATAAATGGACATTTATTAGGCATCTACATGAATTCAACACATTAAATTTTAAGGTAGGACTTCCCTGGTGGTGCACTGGTTAAGAATCCGCCTGCCAATACAGGGGACACAGGTTCAATCCGTCATCCGGGAAGATGCCGCATGCCGCAAAGCAACTAAGCCCATGCGCCACTACTGAGCCTGTGCTCTAGGGCCTGCGCACCACAACTACCGAAGCTAGTGCACCTAGAGCCTGTGCTCCACAACAAGAGAAGTCACCGCAATGAGAAGCCTGCGCACCGCAACAAAGAGTAGCCCCCACTCGCCACAACTAGAGAAAGCCCGTGCACAGCAACGGAGACCCAATGCAGCCTAAAAATAAATAAATAAATAAAATTTTAAAAAATTCCAACCAAAATAATTTTTTTTTAAGTTTTAAGGGGGGCTTCCCTGGTGGTGCAGTGGTTGAGAGTCCGCCTGCCGATGCAGGGGACACAGGTTCGTGCCCCGGTCCGGGAAGATCCCACATGCCACGGAGCGGCTGGGCCCGTGAGCCATGGCCGCTGAGCCTGCGCGTCCGGAGCCTGTGCTCCGCAACGGAAGAGGCCACAACAGTGAGAGGCCCTCGTACTGCAAAAAAAAAAAAGTTTTAAGGTATAAAAAGACT
Source organism: Globicephala melas (assembly GCF_963455315.2). Classification (NCBI taxonomy): domain Eukaryota; kingdom Metazoa; phylum Chordata; class Mammalia; order Artiodactyla; family Delphinidae; genus Globicephala; species Globicephala melas. The sequence goes on from NC_083319.1 coordinate 49,611,212, forward strand.
TGTTAAGTCCTTGGTCTGGTAGTACAATATAGAATAAAATATTTATGACCTATGAATACTTGATTCTGCCTATAATAAAATGATAATTGAAACCCTAGGCCACAAATTCTAGTGGCTTTTAATGAAAATCTCAGAGTGAAATGTGACACAAGCAGTTTTCAGAAGGTAAAGCAGAGTTAGCCATTACCCTTCATTTAGAAAGATAAGGGAGAAAGAGTAGAACATGTAAATGCCAATTACCGTAATATTTAAGGTAAATCTACACTTTGTCATCATGAAGTTGGGTTTCTGTCTAAGTCTGTTTACTAAAAGAAGTACTTGGGCTTTTTTTCCTTATTAGTGGTATTGGAAATTCTTTTTTTTTGGAAATTAGGAAAATACCTTTATTATTTCTGAAATGTTCCAATATTCAGGGTAAAAGCCATGATAATGGTTTTTTCACAACTTCACAAATTATAGAAAAATGACTTTCCACCTTCTTTACAGAATTCCCCCCCACCCCCTGCCCTAAATTAGACAGGGCTCCATGATAGCTGACACAGGGCAGGAAGGAGGGACAGAGAATACAGCAGGTAGAACCAGGGCTGTCTTAAGCAGCCCGAGGCTTTTCCGGCACATTTAAAGCCCAGGCTGAGTCCCAGAAACCTGTGAGCCCTGTGAGGGAGGCTCAGCCCACACACATCTGTGGCTCACTGAGGCTGGCCTCTGTCTCAGAGGCAGCCCTCTGTCTCAAAGGCAGGCCACCCACAGAAGGCCTGCAGCATGGCACTTGTGGCTGGCAGGCCCCAGTATTGGAATTTTTTAAAAAATCCACTTCACCTATGAATATGGTTCTTACTAGACACTCAATAAATATTAATTTTGTTCCCCATCCTTATTTAGAAAATGCTTAGAGTGATGTTTTCCCTATTTTCCATGAAATACTAATATCCCAGGATATATGAAAACATATTCCCAGCAAAAATGATTCTGTGATGAAATAAATCCAGGAACTGTTAGATCAAATAGGGGTTAACTGCCTTCTGTTCTACAGAATTTCTCAGGGTCTTTAATATTTGAATGTGCATTGTAACGCTCCAAGACAGGGATATGGTATATAGTATTCCCCAACGGCATTTGGCCAACAGAACACTTTCTTCAAGCAACACCTATTAAATCCCCAGACCAAATTTTGGGAAGTGCTAGATTAATAGAAAGAGCAATGGAGAAAGAAATTAAAATGACTGCTGGGAGGACAGTGATGCTGTTAATAGCAATAGGAAACAGGAGAGATAAGTTTGCAATGGAAGACTATTTCATTTTGAACATAATGAGGTTCCTTTCCTGTCTGGTGGAGATGAGCAGCATACATGAGACTCAAGCTCAGGAGAGAGGTCAGGTTATCAGTTATTATTGATTAGAAGTCCTCTACTACACAGTCTCAGCACTCTGATCCATTGCAATTGCTGTGAGATAGGTCACAAGTAAACTTTTACTAATATTGCTTAAAATACCAAGTTTGCAAAAGCTTTACACTTTCAAAGAAAATAGAGTATTATAGACTTTTCTCTACATAATGGTATGAAGAAAATTTCTTTTCTCAGCAACTGCTGAGGAAATGGGTACTTTGATAAATCTGACGGTTGCAGCTGGGCTTTCAGGGCCACAAATCAATAGTAGTAAGCAGAGATTCCCTGCATGAGACAAGGAAAAGGGTGTGAGTTCAATTCCTGAAATAGAAAAGGGGAGAGAAACTATACGAGGATTTGATGAATGGAGGGATGCAAGAGAAGGGGGAGGAGGAAGAGACATGAGAGCAGAGACACTTAATGGGGGTTTTCTATTAAACTGTCACATGCTATATGATTTAACATCCTCACGTCCCAGTAACTGAAGTAAGTTTTCAAGAAACCATATAATGAGTGTGGTTTGAGTCTTTTTTTTAAAGAAAGCAATCATTTGTTTAGCAGAGTACCAAGACAACACCCAGTTGCATGAAAAAAAGGGACAGCCAAGATCCAGGTGACTCACTGGATGGACTTTGTTGGCTACGTGCCCAACATCTGCTTGCTCCTTCTTTCTTCTTGACACCCTGCTTTGCTTCAGGTAACCATGCAACAGGATCCAGTGGAAGCCAACCCCATTTGCAGCTCAGGAGGAGATTCCAGTTTGTCTAAGCCAATCATGGTATCCCCCTTGCCAGGGATAGTTTTAGGAATGTGCATATGACCCAATTCTGGCCACTGAGATTACATGAAGGAGACTTTCAGGAAAGTTGTCCTAGCTTCTGAGAAATGCATCAAAGAAGAGACAATCATTCTCTTTCCTCTGAACATTTTTATGCCTGGACATGAGGCCTGGAAAAGCTTCACCCGTTATGTAGCCAGTCTGAGGAGGCAAGAGAACTCAAGAGCCTAGACACAGCAGACCAAGGGCCTGTCCTACCTTTGAACTTCCTGTTCCATGAGATCATAAATGTGCTTATTGTTTAAGCCAGTCTAAGAACTTTGTTTCTTGCAGGCAAAAGTATATGAACTACGTGTGCCAATAATAAATTCGCTCTCACTGACCCGCATTCTGAAAAGCTTTCCCAGGTGGGAGAGAAAGCAACACAGTTAAATCCAGCCCGACCTAAATATTTTATAATCTGCAGTCAATCTAATCCATATCATACCTTTGGAAACTGCTTTAGTGCATGACTGTCATGCCCACCCTCTTCCCCCACCTGAAAGCATTCTATGCACTATTACATTAGTCAGGGTTCTCCAGAGAAACAAAACCAATAGGGTGTGTGTGTGTGTGTGTGTAGATAGATAAATAGATAGATAGATAGGAGATAGATGTTAAGGAATTGTCTCTTGTGATTATGGAGGCTGCCAAATCCAAAATCTGCATGGTGGGCTGGCAGGCTGGAGACCCAGGAAGAGCTGACGTTGCTGTTGAAGTCTACTGCAATATTCCTTCTTCCTTAGGGGAGGTCAGCATTTTTGTTCTATCCATCAAATGACTGGATGAGGCTCACCACATTATAAAGGGCAATCTGCTTTACTCAAAGTCCGCCAATTTAATTGTAAATCTCATACAAAAACACCCTCACAGAACACATCCAGAATAATGTTTGATGAAATATCTGGGCACCATGGCTCAGCCAAGTTGACACATAAAATTAACCATTACAACTATTTTTTTAGTTCCAAACCAATTTCTTCAGACCTCATTGCACTTTGGGCAAATTCAAGGCATTATGTCATACAGGTGAATATTTTCTGTCATTGGCATCATGATAACTAAAAGAATAAAATCAGTTCTACATAAAGGTAATAGTTGAATCCAAGATACTGTATACAGAAAACAGGGTAAAAGTCAAACCAGGGAAATACCTGGATATTAGAGGTAGGAAAAGGAAGACATCCAGCAAAGAGGAGTTGAAGAAGAGAGGGGCAGTGCATCCACAGTTCACAAAAGGAGTCTAGGGTCAACATTGCCACTGCTGTGAGAAACAGAGGGTGCCAGGGTCCAAAAGACAATGTTGGGACTAGATCTGTAAGAGCTCATCTGTTTAGGGATCCAAGCAGGAAATAGATAACATGCTCAATCTGGGCTATTTAAGAAGCATTTAATAAAGATAGTATTAAAAAGGTATGGGGGACTTCCCTGGTGGTCCAGTGGCTAAGACTCCGTGCTCCCAATGCAGGGGACCTGGGTTCGATACCTGGTCAGGGAACTAGATCCCACATACAGCAACTAAGAGTTTGCATGCTGCAGCTAAAAATCCCGCATGCCGCAACTGAAAGATCCCACATGCTGCAACTAAGACCGACACAGCCAAATAAATAAATTTTTTTAAAAGGTATGGGCAGTGTGAGAAGGAAGTAGGGAAATGACAAGGGTTAACGAAGTACCCAGATACTATTAAGGAGGAACAAAGAATGTGAACATTGGAGAAGTATTTACCTTCCCTAGGTCAGAAGGCACTTGGGAAAGGAAAGGTTCCTGGAACACAATGACTGCCTGACAGGAGCTGTGACCATCTGTCAAGGGATAAAATCAGCCTGTATCAACCCAGCCAAGAGGGAACAGGGCAGGGAAATACTATGACCTCACTCTCATTTCCTCCGTTACCTGTTAGTACTCCCATTGACTAAACCAATGGGAAGCCAGATAAAATACAAGACACACAGTTAAATTTGAATTTCTGGTAAATCTAAGTGTTTATATTCATATGGCATGGGACATACGCTAAAAAATTATCGATTTACTGGAAATTCTAATTTAACCAGGTGACCTGTGTTTTCATTTACTAAACCGGTCAACCCTAAGCCAGAGGGCAATGGAGTCTACTGAAGCATCTCTAAAGTACAGCCTCTCAGGGTCCAGAATAGGAAGAAGTGTGGGGAGTGGATCCGAAGGGCAATAGTTGATATGCAGCACAGATGAACGCAGAAGCCAGACAGGAAGGAGTGGGTGGGCAGAAGGTGCAGACAACTAAGTATTGTCCATTTTTTGAGAATGACACAGTGGTTTGAAAGAGTAGCAGGATTAAGGGGTGGGGTGCATAACTGATGTAACAAGGTGCAGAAGGGACAGCCTCTCAAAAGCCCAATTGGAGAGGCCAGGGCCCTTTTCCTTCCAATTTGTGGGACTGCTTTAATGCTTCTCCTCCAAAGGAAGTCACCTATGTTTCTCTAGTTGGTGCACTGGGTGCTCTCTAGAAAACATTCTTGAAGGATAAAGATCTAGAAAATGAAATTTGTGGATAGGCAATACTTTTAAGATTTCATATTTAACTTTTAACCAGATTGCTCATTAGTATTAACAAACTCAGGAGAATAGAATAACCTACTTTTTCTCAAGACTCCTCAGAGTTGAATTATTATAATTTTTTTCTTCAAGTACATCTCTTCATTACATTGCTGTATACCAAGACTGCAGACTGCCTGCCTTCTCTTGTTACAAATTTTACTATTTGGTCAACCTCTATATTTTTAAGACCCAGGTACTGTTAATATAAATTGAGCTTTCATAAAGAGAATATAAATTTTAAAATAATATTTTTATCTGGAAGATGGGAATTGGTACCCACCATCAATGTTGTTTGTCTTTTTCTTTTAATTGCAGCTCTGTAGAGTACCTACTTCCATGGTTAATTCTTGGTCATCTATGGTGCTGTAAATAGGTATACCATGGAGAAGTCAAATTTGAATGTCATTCATTTTGATATTTTGGTTACTTATTTCAGCCTTTTGGTTTGTTTACTTGTTTTACTTCACTGGGACAGCTACCATCCACTCCTAGTATATGATAGGAAGGTGACATAAGAGTTAGGTAGTTTGTGTACAGACAACAAAAAAAATGACAAAATTCTGTCACTTACTCATTAAATATTCCTCAAGCCCATAACACAAACAGAAGGCATGAGTAGAGATAAAATAAGCCATCACGAGTGACCTTCAGAGTACTTATGAAACAATTTCATTTTCTACAATAAGAATTTTGAGTGAGGAGGGCTGAGACAAACACAAAAAGGCAAACTATAGCACATTAAATATTTATCCTCAAACATCCAATTCATGACTGTCATTCTCCAAGTTTACAGCTGCCATGGTCTGTTACACTTTAGATAACCAAGTCTGTACAATGACTGTGGACCTGAGAAAGGTAGTGTGCATACTGATTTACTTTCGGTGCAGCATTTCTTCAAAACAGCTTTCCTCTCAGCTCCTCTTCCACGCCAGCTTTTCAGCTCTGTCTCACCAGCTGCCTTCATCACACCTATTGTGCTACATCAATCAACTTTCAGCATCTTTGGGACATGAGCATTATTTGTTCAAATTGGCGCTCTGGTTTGTGAGCAAATTTTTTTTTTTTACTTTAAGGAGGATTTCAGTCACATTAATGGATGCTCAGGCAAACTGTCTTGCCATACAGGACATAAAATGTTCTTAGGCCAATTTTGCCACTCCTCCCATTTCCCAAGATTACCACTGAAGCTCTTGGTAATATAAACCTGTTAATTATCTGAGTCTTTTTAGCTAAAACCATTCTGATCATATGGATTGCAATTATGATCAATTACCCATGCATTCACTATACCAGCATATGATTATGACAGATGTCTTTATGCCAATTCCCTCAGCATTTCTGAGTGCCCACTGTGTTTTAGACACAAGTGAACCCCAATGAGTAGACATGATGCCTGCTCTCCAAAAACTGTTAAATGGTAGTAAGAAAAGCAGGTGAGTGCCATAATAGAGAGACACACAAAAAGCACAAATGACTGGGGAGCAACCAATCCCAGACTTAAGGAGAATTAGGGAATATTTTAGAGGGGGGAATGTTTCTCAAACAGTCAGAAATGGTCACAAATCTATGTTTTGAGCCTCTAAGTCCATAGCATCCTTTATCTTCTAGTTCTTAAAAACAATGGCTGATAAATTACATGGAAAAACAAGGATTTCACATACACATAACATCAGGCAGAAGGTGGTCGGGCTAAAGAAGTAAAGAGCTAGCTTTCTATTAGGAGGATCAGGTGGGCCATGGATTGTGCGGCCATTTGACAAACTGGCCACAACACAGGACACTGGAAAGTCACAGGCTAAATGAACAGTATCTCCTTAATCTCCAAGAGTTGAATCATACTTGCCTCAACAGTGAGGATATGGAGTTCTGAGCTCATTTTCAGGCGATCTTGGTCTGCATTCCAACAAGTCCGTTCACCAACCAGAGGCTTAAGTGCCAAAGTGAAGTACTAATGATAATCACACAAACACACACACACACAAACACACACACACACACACGTACATACGCGCACACGCACATATACGCATCCAACATCCATTGAAGTTGTTGTGATGATGAAATGTTGTAGTATACTAAAAGTGCTGGCACATGTTGGTTCTCAGCTCTGGTAACTGACTCTAAATCTGTACGTTCTGTACTCTAGCCCCTAACCACTTTTAAGAAACTCAGTTTAGTCTCCTCACCTATGTAACTGTTGCCTCCTCCAACTTCTAAGCCTGGATGACTTGGCTTCAGGGTATCAGCAAACCTCCCGAAATGGTATGTAGCATTGGATGGGTGGTACTGTCCTACAGTGTGCCAAATTTAAGGGCTGGCTGCCTCCCTGAACTAGAAACTGCTTTAATTCTTTAACTGCAATGAGACAGTTCTAGGATACCAAGAGATAGAGAGAAGTCAACATATTATTTTTTTCTTATTCCTTCATTCTCTATTTGCACTATTTCCAGATCTCTGACAAAGGAGGAACTCTTCACAATTTTCAGCTATCCAGGACACCTGAGTGGAGGGGTTCACTTTGTCTTAGGAATGGATCCAGAGGGGTTATCCTAGCGCATAACTAGGCTCCATGAAGACCAACAACTACATGAGCAAAGGGCCTCAAGTGACAAAAAAGCACCAAATTATGTTATCAGTTTAACACAAATGGGGAAAACTCCCTCTCTATTCTCTAGTAGAAGTACTGGACAGGAGGAGGCATAATTTCTGTACAAAGGACTTTTCGTAAGAAGCATGCAACAGTAAAGACTGTGGTAGATTGTAAAAATGGACACAAATTACCCCTTCCTTCTACCCACACTCTTTGGTAGAGCCCAACCACACAGACTCCAGGCTGGCCTCTTGACTTGCTCCAGACAGGCTTTAGTAAACATGACACAGGCAGATGTCTGACAAGTCCTTGTGCACAGAAGCATCCCCATTTGCTGCTCTTGGGATCCCTGCCACTACTACCAAATGAACAAACCCAGTCTGTTATGCCACATGATGAACAACTCATGGCCAGGGCGTCCCTGACATCTCAGTTGTCTTTGAACCAAGTGCCAACCAGGAGAGGCCATCCTAGAACTGTCCAGCCCCAGAACACAGGAACCACCCAGTGGACCACAGAACAATAAGAAATAACATTTGTTAAGTCAGTATGTTTTCAGGTGGTTAGCAAAAGCTAATTGATAAAATTACGCATTCTCTTTCATGGTTGCCAAATATAAACACGTTATGTGTGTGTGTGTGTGTGTGTGTGTGTACATATATACATATACGCATGTATACTTTGTCTTCTGGAAGTGGACACACAAACCTAATATGAACTTGTTAAATATTCACAATTTAGTTATTCTACTTCCAAAGGAGAGGAAAACTTCATTACTTGGTGATGTTAGAATGTTTCCCAATGTTCTTAACAGGAATATTTGTAACTTTTCCAGGGCAAAAGGTCTGGATTTCATTAGATCATCAAAGGAGTTTATAAGCACAGCAGGTTGAGATTCACGCTTAAAGGGGAAATTCTAGTACTAAGGAAGAGTGTTAGAGAATGAGACGAGTTTGATTCCTGCAGAGCAAGCCCTAGTTATTACCCTGACAAATGAAAAGTAGAACTATGTGATGAAAAACTAAAGAACACATTCCCCCAGAATTTTATAAATAATTTCAATATTACTTTATTGACTTACTGTACCATCATTATCACTACCATTATCAAAAATATTGATTAAAACACATACATGCATTATAAATTTTCACTTGACAGTGCCTGCCTACAAGATCTTCCAAGTTCTATTCATTTTCAAATATTCTGTGGCATTGGAACAGAAATTCCAGTATTTGATTCTAAATGAAAGCTTCTAAGCTACTTCTCAAGCCCAAACGAAAATTTTTTTTTCAGATTATGTGTTCCAGTTTTTTTGAAAATTATGTTACAAAAGGTTATGATCATAAAAGCTAAATAACCCAATTTAAAAATGGAAAATGGATCTGAATAAAGATTTCTCCAAGGAAAATACACAAATGGCCAATAAGCACATAGAAAGATGCTCAACATCACTAGCCATCAGGAAAATACAAATCGAAACCACAACTAGACACCACTTCACACCCACTAGGATGGCTATAAACAAAACAATGGAAAATAACAAATGTTGGCAAGTATATTAAGAAATTGGAACTCTCATGCATTGCTGGTGGGAATGTAAAATACCGTAGAAAATAGTTTGGCAGTTCATCAAAAGGTTAAACATAGAGTTACCATATGACCCAGCAGTTGCATTTCTACATATATGCCCAAGAGAAATGAAAACATATGTCCACACAAAAACTCATACATAAATATTCATAGCAGCATTATTTAAAATAGCCAAAAGGCAGAAGTAACCCAACGTCCATCAACTGATGAATGGATAAATTGTGGTATAGCTGTAAAATGGAATATTATTCAGCCAAAAAAGAATGAAGCACTGATACTTCATTCAACACGAAACCTTGAAAACATTATGTTAAGTGAAAGAAACTAGTCACAAAAGACCACGCATCGTATGATTCCACCTATATAAAATATCCAGAAAAGGCAAATCTATAGAGACAGAAAGTAGATTAGTGGTTGCTTAGAACTGAGAGATCGGGAGGGAATGGGGAATGACAGTTAATGGATATGGGGTTCACTTTGGGGGTGGTGAGAATGTTCTAAATTGATTACAGTGATGGTAGCACACCTCTGTGAATCTACCAAAAATCATTGAATTACATACTTTAAAAGGGTGAACGTTATGGTTTGTGAATCATATCTCAATAAAGCTGTTAAATTTTTTTATAAAGCTTATGATCTTAATATTTGGGACACTGATTTACTGTGAGATTTTGTTAGGGTTTTCCACTTTGATTTACAATATTTGCCTCATGCTTACCCTACCATAGCTATTTGGAGTGGGCTTTCAGCTACTGGCAAACTGCACTGTTCCTGACTCTAAAGTTAGCTTTTGGTCAACATAGATTTGAGAAAGAATCTGCTGCTCTATTTTTTTTTTTTTTTTTTCGGTACGTGGGCCTCTCACTGTTGTGGCCTCTCCTGTTGCGGAGCACAGGCTCCGGATGCGCAGGCTCAGCGGACATGGCTCACAGGCCCAGCCGCTCCACAGCATGTGGGATCTTCCCGGACCAGGGCACGAACCCACGTCCCCTGCATCAGCAGGCGGACTCTCAACCACTGCACCACCAGGGAAGCCCTGCTGCTCTATTCTTGATGGTGGCTGTGCCAGGCACTTCTGTCTCTACCAGCCTGCCACCTCTACTCTGTGTCCCATAGGAAGGACTTCACTATTTCTGCCTAGAGTCTTGGTGAATCTGGAGTTTCTCTGTACCTCTAGAAAAAGGAGCACTGGAATCCAGGGGGTGATTTTCCTCTGTAAATAGACCAGTGAGCTGGCTGGGCCCTGCTTCTTGTCTTCATCTGCCAGCTCCATATTCTAGGGGTTGGGTCTGGTACCTTCACTTCCTGCCTCAGCACAAATGGACTCCTAGTGTAAACCAGTGGATCTGAGATTACTCTATATTTCTAAGGTAAAGCGCTTGGCCCACTCTCCATTTCTATTTTCTACATCATATACTCCGGGATCTTGATGCCTACTTGAACTTAACCAAACTTGCTGTCTCTACTATTAGGATGTGGCTTCTGCCTTTATCGTCCTAATCTCAGTCACCAAGAAGCTGCCAATTTTGCCATTTTTCTACCAACCCCTTCCCTCTACAACTTGTTATTTCATATTTGTCTGACCTCTCCTTAGGTAAAGGGTCACAATGCTTCCATAAATAAGTATACCAGGTGAGAATAACAGCAAAATGATGAACTCACCCCCATCCAAAGAGGGTCTCCTATCATATCCCTGCTGATTGTTGCTGTATCAAAATCAGACCAGTGCTGCCAGATCTGCAAATTTGCCAAGGACATAAAAATTCGAATTTTAAAGTAAAATGTCCTAGTCTATAAAATGGGGCTCAATTTTTTAAGATTAATGAAAAAAAAACACTCTGAAGACTAAATAAAACTTATCTGTAGGCCAAATTTAATCAAGGACCACCACTGCCATACATCTACTTGGGATTTGCCCAACCAATTACCCATTCTCCCAGCAGCAGTCTGCATTCTGCCATAGTGAGCTCACACCAACAGTTCTGACATAATAACACATAAAGGCCAAAAGAAAAATACTGACCAAATATGAATGCTAACTGTATAAACACACAAGATACAGTGTTATTTTGGTGTCTCAGGTGGAATCCTATGAAGTATACATGTGGAACCATCAGAAGTCAGTGTGGTCATTTCCTAAGGAAGACACTCTCCGATGATCATATCTGAGTTCCACTTTTTATTGTTTGAAATGGTCTTTGATACTGGTGAGGTGAACCATTAAAGAAGTTATCTAAAGAAATCCAAATCAACACAAAATAATTATACCTGAAAGATCTAGGTAATCTCTATTTTTTTCAAGGCATCATTTTATTCTACTAGTTTAAATAAAATCCCTCTAATTTCATTCTCCTTCTAACCAAACAAAAACTGATTTCTAAATTGATCCCTCATGGCAGACCCAGGTCATTTATGTAAAATGCAATGTTAATCATTGTGACGATATAGAATTCCTGCTAAAGTAGGTGAATTTTTTTCTAAGTAAAAGGCATTGTTCAAAGGTAGTGATATGGCCATTAGGACTTTTTCTCCTTCCAAAAGGAAAAAAAAAATCAAATGATGAGTAGCTTGACATACAGATTTGCATACTTCAAACATCTGTCCACCCTAGATATGTTAATGAATGTTCGGAGTGATTAAACTTGAATTTGTAGTCTGTGGAAAGAAAGGTAATCCTAGGCAGGTATCCCCTAGAATAGGTAATATATAAAGAATTAACAAACTAATGCACCATTGTGAAGCAATTATACTCCAATAAAGATGGCATGTCCATATATACACTACCAAATGTAAAACAGATAGCTAGTGGGAAGCAGCCACATAGCACAGGGAGATCAGCTCGGTGCTTTGTGACTGCCTAGAGGGGTGGGATAGGGAAGGTAGGAGGGAGACGCAAGAGGGAAGAGATATGGGGACATATGTATATGTATAACTGATTCACTTTGTTATAAAGCAGAAACTAACACACCATTGTAAAGCAATTATACTCCAATAAAGATGTTAAAAAAATAATAAAATAATTAATTTTTAAAAAAAGAATTAACATTACGTATTTATATATGTTATACATATTTATACACATATATTTGTGTATATGTACAGACACACTTTAAAGCAGCTATAAATTATAGTAAAACTCTGCTGGTGAATGCTTCCTTGGCATATCCATATTTTATTTATTATCATTTCTCTCCTCACAAGGCTTATAGTTTTCCCCATATTTTGCTAATCAAATTAGCATTTATCATGAAATACTATTTCATGAATTTCTTTCTTAAAGAAAAACAACGAGAGTAAATTTAACCTAGGCCAAAATAAATAAACCCATCCTCAGAAAAAACAAAAGTTCAAATGTACCTCAAAGATCAACTAGAATTTATTTATGTAACCCTGGGCAAGCTACTTGAACCTCTGTGAGTCTCTGCTCATCTGGAAAACAGGAGTGCGAGTCAAAACAACTGCTAAGATTTATTCTAAATCTAACACTAGATGATTGGATTTTCCATTAAACCCCTAAAGTTTCACTAAGATTCTGTCTGCATCTCTGCTACTTCATACAATAAAAAGTGTTATATTGTATAAGGAAAAACACCATGCTGAATGATAATCCACAGAGCAGCTAGCCACCACAGATATGTTAAAGTGTAGAAACAGACACACTCCTCCCCAATAAACACACACACACACACACTCAACATTATTATAGGGCCCATGTTGCTCAAACTTAAGCCAGTTGAGTTTCATGTAGAATTTGAGTACCACCTAAATTTTTATTCACTCAAAAGTGGAATTTAAGTTATCTCTTTTTTTTAAATCAGACACACCCTAAGCAATCATGAGCTTGATTGTGTTAGCTTTATGCATTTTTTCCTAATAAAATTTAAAATAAATTCAGTCAATAAAATAAAACAAAATAAAGTAACATAAAATAAAATTCCTCCAAGTACCATCTAGAATTGGGTTATATACCTTCAGTGAAAAACATACTAAACTTTGGAAAATACCAGAGTAGCTTATAAAAAGAAAGATATACACACTGGTCTAGAATATAAGATTTTGTGTTAAAGGAATCTATTATCGTAATATTTCCACTGCATTTATTAGGATAGAAAATCATCAACTGCTACATCCATTACCTTTCATTAGTTATAGAATCTGATTCCATATATTATTTTAAAAAGGGAACAACAAGGCCACTGGTAAATGGGTAGAGTTTTCGTTTTACATATGAATTGGCATAAGTCCCACTCTCATCATGCCAGGTGTTGATGCCAAATCTTTTGGAACCATTTAGATCTGTGAACTGAGAACGGCATTTTCTGTAGACAACTGAATAATCATCATCTTGACAAGGATAACCCTATGGGGGGAGGGAGAAAGATAATATTAAATGACTAAAATATATAAAAAGGAGTGATTTCCAAAAGTTGATCTTTAATGTGTTAGTTGTATTATGATCACAGGTTAATTTTCAAAAAATTGATTAATTTAATCTCTCAAATTACTAACACCTCTTGTATTTGGCTATTGCATTTATAAGTACTTCTAATTCTGAAAGAAGAATCTAGTTCATGGCTGTTTTATTTATAAAATTAAAATTATAAATTATCATATATGTGAATTTTTCTAAACCATAAATATACAACATAAAGAACCATTTAAATTGTATGACCATCTGCAAAAAGACAAAAACAATTACAATTTAACTACCATTCAATATCTTTTTTACTAATATGTTATAATCATTCCAAAGAATAATATCTTGGGTTATATTTTTAATAATTGCTATCAAGTCATACTTGCCAGTAACTGCCAAGCTGGAAGATTCATTCCTATGAGAAATTTATATCAGTATAACCCAGTATAATATTTAAGGTATTTATCCTTAGAGCACTTCATAAAAGCTTCTATAGTAATAAAACAAGACACTATCATTGACCATTTCCCAAAGGAAATATTGATTCTCTCAGATTATATCAAGGGTAATGGTAGACAAGAAACATAAAGCCCTTGCACTGATTATCTAATTTCTGCTTCAAACTGGTACTAATTTTAAAGCACTAGGACAATATTGAAATTAAATCACCAAAACGATAAAACAATGAAAGAACACCAAAATAGTTCTAACCTTAGATTGGCTTTATTGAAAATAAATGAAAATTCTAACCATATAATAATCATTATAGTGTCTATTTACTGAGTGCCTATTATGAGTTGAACACGGTAGTTGAGTATTTATAACTTTTAATCCACAACAGGCTCTGAAGTAAGAATTATTACTCCCACTTCACATATAAGACCATTTGCTTAAAATCTCAGGAGAGAATCTAAAGAACGCTACTGATTCAGCCAGGGCTTCAAGCTATCTACCTGTAAGACACATCATCCCACCAGCACCCTCATGAAATTCTTAATATTTAAGAGATAAAATATATAAACAATAAAATCCAAAAGCTACATAATATCCATGTCACTTTCTATATAGTTTTGGGCTTTTGCTTTGTGTTGTTGGGGGTCTATTTCTTTGGGGTTTGTTTGTTTGTTTTTGGTCAGCTAGAGGCCCTTTAAATGAGATTAGAGCATCGCTTGCCAAACTGCCCTCTAAGTAGGTGGCAGGATCTGCTGATTTCTACCCCAGTTGCAGTGGAACTGAGGACAGCTTCACATGCGAGGTCAGCGCCTTCCTTTAGCATCTCCCAGACAGAGTGGACAATATATTTTGATGTGATGAGTGACAAGAATAAATGTGATGTTTTAGGAAAAGTATTCCAGCCGCAGAAGGTACTGAAGACTGAAGGTGAAAAGGACCGGATTCCAGAACTATGATTAGAACTGGATCTCAACAACTCACATGTCATTAACTGATGGATGTATAAACAATTCACGATGTGGTCTATTCACAAGATGAAATATTATTTGGCAATATGGAAAAAAATACTGATAGTTGTATAGCATAGATGAACCTTGAAAACATTATGCGAGGTGAAAGAAACTAAGCCAAAAGACAGATTGTATGATTCCTTATATGAAATGTCCAAAATGGGCAAGTCCACAGAGACAGAAAGTAGTTTTGCCAGGGGATAGTGGGAGGGAAGGAATGAGGAGTGACTATTAATGGGTGTGACTGGATCACGAGGCACCAAGATATGTGGCTAAACATTATTTGTGGGTTGTGTCTGTGAAAGTGTTTCCAGATGAAATTAGCATTTAAATTGATGGACTCAGTAGTTTGCCTTCCCCAATGTGGGTGGGCATCATCCAATCTGTTGAGGGCCTGAATAGAAGAGAAAGGCAGACAAAGTAAGAATTGGCCCCTTCCTGCCTGATTGCTCAAGCTGAGACATTAATCTTATCCTGCTCCTTGGTACTCCTGGTTCTCAAGCCTTCAAACGCGAAGTGAATTACATCACTGGCTTTCCGGGGTTTTCAGCTTTGGTTTTGTTTCTGTAGAGAAACCTAACTACTACAGTGGGTATGGGGTTTCTTTTGGGGGTGATGAAAATATACTGAAATTGACTGTGGTGATGATGGTATGACACTGGAGATACACCAAAAATCACTGAATTGTATGTTTTAAAAGGGTGAATTTTATGGCAGGTGAATTAAATCTCAGTAAAGCCATTATTTTTAAAAAGTGGTAAGTAGGGGTGTGCAATTCTGAAGTTAGGAAAACTAATTAAGAGAATGTTTGTTGCCTGTTAACACATAAAACTGAGTGCCTCCCATTATCAGAGATGTATTGGTAAACCAGCTCCACCCACCAAAAAAAAAAAGCCCACACAACTGATTTGTAATATTTGACAATTCCTGTGGTATAAATACTCCTGCCATGGTTGACTTCAAGCTACCAAGTGAAGTCAGTAGTGAACATTGAGTTGGGAAGACGTGAGCATGCTCATCTCATGCAAACTTTAAGAGGTGACACCAGCTCACCCTGAATCCACTTCTCCCATTTCACATTGTGTAGTAACCATGCAGTTTGAGTAGATTAACCCCCCTCCCAGTCTAGGGGTAGAATCTAATTGGCCTAAGAAAATAAGGACAATCTCACTCCACTCTCAAAGACAGTGATTGGTTCAATGTTAGGCATGTGACTTGAGTTTGTCCAAACAGCTTAAAGCCTGAGATTTTGTTCAAGAGTTTGGGGGAGGGCTTCCCTGGTGGCGCAGTGGTTGAGAGTCCGCCTGCCGATGCAGGGGATACGGGTTCGTGCCCCAGTGCGGGAGGGTCCCACATGCCGCGGAGCGGCTGGGCCCGTGAGCCACGGCCGCTGGGCCTGCGCGTCCGGAGCCTGTGCTCCGCAACGGGAGAGGCCACAATCATGAGAGGCTCGCGTACCGCAAAAAAAAAAAAAAAAAAAAAAAAAAGAGTTTGGGGGAAAAACATTCTTTTTCCACTATTGCACATAAGTAAGGAAGCATCTAGCCCAGGTTGCTGTTGGCAGCCTGCCTACTATCAGTATAGCATGAAACCAACACCATAAAAGGCAGGCTTGAGAATCAGTAAAAAGTACCAATGACATTGCCATATCAATCCTTTCCTGAAGCCAGACTTTTCAAATAAATATGAGCCAATAAATTACTTTTACTGTCTGATCTGGTTTGAGTTGGTTTTTGTACAACCTACTAAAAGCATCCTAATACATACTGAATAATCTGCAATATTGAAACACCGAGGTTCTGAGAGTTAGAGCAAGGAAATGGAGCAAAAACAAGGGAGCAGCTGGGCATATATAAAAAAGTAGGAGTCAAGGCAAGCAGTAAATTTGTGCCTAAGCATATACTCAGGAATTAGAAGGATGTAAACATGGAATAGGTGAATAAAGAAGGTTTTCCAAAATAAGAACAAACTATTAGGAACCAGGAGGGTATAATTGTTATAAGGAAGCAGAACAGAGTATGTTTTCCAAAGTTTAATACAAAAGGCACAAAACAGAATAGAAAAAAGCAGCTTCACCAAGAAGGTCCTACCTCAGAGGACCTTTATATTGACTGCAATTCATACCCAAGGCTAAATTGAGATGGTGGGAGTTTTGGACAAGTGAGTAATTTGGTGTACCTCTCAAACCAAGTATACAGGGAGGGCGTAATCATTCAAAATTATTAGTAGTTTTCCCTTTTCGGGGTGTGTAACCACCCATTTTCCCAAGGGGAGATCAAAATTTATTTTAGAAAAAAAATGGCAATCAAAATGCAAAGTAATATCACCTTCTAATGCAAAATAGGGTTCTTCCGAAAGACAACAGCCTTGCAATCCAGTTCAGTCTTGAGGATTTCAGAATATCAATGACCATACCTGGAAGACTCAGATCATAGATTTCTCCAAGCATGTAGAGAAAACATCCTTTGCCATGAAGGCTTAAACAAGAGTTGGAATGGAGAGTAGGAAGATAGGGAAGAAGTCTGGGGCATTGTAGGAAGACGAAAATAAGGGAAAAGTAAAGCAGGACAGCAGAAATAGTCGAAGCATTTCCCAATTTTCCCATCTGTTGACTTAAATCAGACAGTCTCATTGACATAGACAGAGTCTCATTGATGTGGACAGAGGGAAGTGCACTGGATAAATGAAAATAATGGCACAAAGGTATAAGGGGTCTCCTGGCCCCCCATCTCTCATGAGAACTCAGAACAGACCACCACTCAGGCTGTTCTTTCATTTGCCTGGGGCACAGCCAAACCCAAACTGGCAGAACAGCATGGTCAGGCAGAGGGAGGCTCTGAGAATCATCAATTCTGAACGACGTTTGTATCCTGTGGCATAAACAAGACCCTGAAGTAGTTGTAAGTCTGCAGAGGGAGTTCAACTGTTAGCTGCAGAGCTGAGCATTGGAGCTAGGTACTGAATGGGAGTCACAGAAGGCTTCTGTGGGGTCCACAGTATCTATGGAAGTGGAAATGAGGCTGAGTCATCTCAAACATGCCATCTCAAACATGCCATGAGGGCTCCAACCAAGCCCAGAGAAAAAGAGTGAGAAATAGAAAAAGACTGACAGTTAACAACAGCCACAGACTATAGCCACTTATGCTGGCAAGGGAAAGAGCAACAAGCTGGACTTGAGATATCATCCCAGAGAACACCACACAGAAAATGCTGCTCTTCCCCTCTGGCATCAGGATGCTAAGTTGCATCCCTGTTTCCATATACCCGGATGCCATCTCAGAGAAAGATACAGTTGCTATTGCTGCATAACTGGCCAACCCATACATAGCAGTGTAAAACAGTAGTCATTTCCAGATTCTTTGGGTCAGGAATTTGGAAAGGTACAGCAAAGCCATCTTATTGCTTCACAATGTCTGAGGCCTCAGTTGGGAAGACCTGAAAGCTGAGAGTGACTTAAGTGCTGGGGTTGGAAACGTCTCTCATTCCAATTGGTAGTTGATGCTGGCTATCTGCTGGGACTTTAGCTAGGACATTTGATGGAACAACTGTACAACAACTCCTTGTGCCTGCATGGGGTTCCTCACAGCATGGTGACTGGGTTCTGAGGATAAGGATGGCAAAAAGAGAACCAGGAGGAAGTTGCGTTACTTTTAATCAACTACTCTGGAAATCGCATAGCATCACTTCCATCATAGTCACAGTTCACCCAAATTCTAGGGGAGGTAACATGGACTCTGCCTCTCAATGTGAAGAGTGTCAAAATCACATTGTAAGAGCATGTGCGATGCCAGCACATGTTGCAACCATTTTGGGAAAATAACAATCTGCCACAGGGAGAAAAGCAGGGTGTGTTGGGATTCCTAAGACCACCCCTAGATACAGTGACTTGCCAGGAGGGCTCATAAAACTCAATATATAATTGTACTTGTGGCTATGATTGATTACAGCAAGTTGATTCAAAGCAAAGTCAGCAAAGGGAAAAGGCACATGGGCTAAAGTCCAGAAAAAACCAGGTGCGAAATTCTGAGACCAAGAGCCCCCCCTCAGTGAGTCACACAAGATGCACTTAATTCCCCCTGCCATGTGTTGTGAAATGCTATCTACTCGGGAAGCTCATCAGAGACTCCAAGCCCAAGATTTTTCTTGGGGGCCGGTCACACAGGCACCCTCTGCCTAGCACATACCAAAATTCCAGACTTGCAGAAGGAAAACAGGTGTTCAACATAAACCACATTGTTTGTGCAAACAGTTTAGACACAGTGAGCTACTCTTATTCAGGAATTCTTATCTCTAGATGCCAACCAAAGGCTAACCTTGTAAGCAGGACTTTTAACAGATAACAGTCTCAGATCTGCTTTTCTACACATAGGGGAAGGGAGAGGATCTCTGAGAAAGTGAGAGTTTTTTCAAGGAAGGTTAAATATCTCCTATAGGAACTATTTGAATTATGGAATCAGACTAAGCTTTAAGAGCATTGAAGAGTTAGTGTTTTCCCACTGGTTATGGGCTCGGGAAGAGGGCCAGTTATCAGTTAGACATACTTCCTCTGCATATGTGAGTTGCAGATAGTCGTTATGGTTTCAACACCCTAACATACTATTTAAATGTTTATTCAACAACTATTTAGTGGGGCTGGGAAGAAATATTTAGAAACTGTGTATAGAAAGAGATTCGTGAATTATCACACATTATTGGCTGATCCACTATTCTGGCGCCACACAGACCCTGAGTTCTGACAAAGTTTACTTAAGATAGGACAATCACTGCAAGCTTTTTCTGAGTCCTCCAGATAGATGACGGTAACTGAAAGCATTTGTCTGAAGTGTGGAATGGGTGGGCATCAGAGCACAGCAGCTTAAGAGGGGACTAGAGGAGACATTTCACAGAAAGAATTTAGAGGACTTACCAGCCTAACTGGGGATAAAGAACCAAAGATGTTCCATAACTTCAAACCCAGATGTCTGAGAGAGCTCTAATACCACTAAAAAGAATAAAAAAGACATGGAGATGGAGAGGACTTGTTTAAGGAGGGAAATGAGTCACTTCTCAGACATTTTTAATTAGAGATGACATCAGTACAAAATGTTTATTTTAAAGGCAGTGTTGTGGGACAGATGGCCTGGAGAGAAGTCAGTGCCCTGTGCACAGCAGTGATCATTGGCTGGGGAAAGAGCTATAAAGAACATTACTGGGATAATGGACTATATTTGAATATGGACTGTGGCTTAAATAATTATACTGTATCAATCTTCCCCTAGGTTGAAAACTTTACCATAGCTATGTGTCTTTGTTATTAAGAAATACACATTGAACTGTTCAGAGGTAAAGGGGCACAAAGTCTCCAGCCTATTCTCAAATGGTAAACAATTGCTGACTCCAGGTAAAGATTATATGGGAGCTCCTCTTGCTAGTCTTGTAACTTTTCTGTAAGTTTGAAATCATATAAAAAATAAGTTACCCCCAAAAAGTGATGGTTATAGAGTCATGGGAGTGGATGAATTCTCTGAGATTATGTAAAATGAGAGGAGCAGGGTTCTAGGACCCAAATCTTTGGGACATTCATGGCTGGGTTCATAAAGAAGCCATGAAAGACAGAGAAGAAAAGGTATGGAGAGAGTGTTGCAATGTCATGAATTCTGAGGAAAGGGAGGGCAAAGAATGCTGTGGTAGCCAACTGCTCACTTCCAAAGGAGCATCACAGAGGTCAAGACCTGACAAAACACAACCAACAGTAAGAGTCAATCTCTTTTCACCTTTGAGTGTGCTGTTTCAGAGAAGGGTTGAGGAAGTTGAGTGAAACATCCTGATAGAAGACGGAAAAAAGTGTCAGAGAAAAGAATGCTAAGGGCAAACAGGCCCTGTAGAAACAGGAACCACTAAAGACCCAGCAAGACAATCACTCTAGGGAAAATCTGCGTTAAGGTTAATAAAGCTTTCTTCTTCCTTTTCTTCTTTTTCTCTTCCTTCTTCTTTTTAATAGATCATAGAAAGACAGGTTAGGATATTACAGAAGGGTCCTCTTGAGTCCCCAGTCGACCTTCCCTCATTGTGAAAGACAAATAGAACACAGTTATACCACTTATATCAGGAAAATGTATCAGTGTATCTTTAAGTGATGGGTTTCCAATTCTTAGATTCCTATCCCCTTCCCACCCTCATTCCCATAGCCTCTAAGCATCAATATCTCCCAAACCTCTCTTTTTTTAGAATAAGATGACATTACTGTTTCTTAGACAACCATATACCCAGTCCTTACCCATTTTTTCCCAGTCTTCCAAGGGGTTGTTCTGTGGTTACACTTATTCTTATTTGATTTCATCCTTTTTATTTAGGACCTTTTATTTTTCATAGTTTTATTTTTCAAGGTTATTTTCAATTTTAGGCCTGCCTTCTAGAACATCAGTAACTCTGCCTAATTTAATATTACAAGATAATTTGAAAGCACAGTCTCAATTCCTTCATCTAGATAGCTCATCCATTAAACTATATAATGGGTTATGTTTCCTGGCCAAATCAGTCACTGCAAACTAACCTTGTGTCCACCATTACGGATAGCTATTAGCTACCTGGCATTCATACAGCAAAGGTCATTCTTCCCTAGCATGCCTATAAGTATCCTCATTTGGTGTACTCCACTTACTCTTAAAAAGGTATTGAGGCAACAAGCTTATTTATTTGAATGTCACATTGGATGGAATGAAAATAGATATTAAAGTAGATTGCTGTGATGTTTTGTTTGATTATTTTCAGTATACATTATGTATAAAATTCTTCCCCACTTACGTGCACTTGACTGAAGACCCACCTTCCCCTAGTAAGGTTGTCTTCTAAGCACACATGCAGAGTGATGTGGGAGAAAAGAACAATTCCTGTACAGCCAAAATTACTTTACTAACCCTGGGGATCACATGGGATAGGCATCTTAGACACATCCCTTCACTACTTTTAAAATGATTTCATTCCTATTGGATATTTTTTCTCCCAGTGATTGAATTACAGATAAGAGTAATTGGCAAATGCAGCTATAAAGAACATGTAATTAGTTGGATATATTATTGTTACCTATTTAAGAAACCTTTACTATCTCTTTTTATTTGATAAAATTTTACAAAGAAAAAGCATTTGTAAGAAATACAGGTATTCAACTAAAGAAAAAATAGTTATGGGAAATGCAAGGAATTGTAGGCTGTGAATATCAGTATAAACATCTATATCATTAATGAGTCTGGTCATCACAAAGAAGAATATGGAGATCTACATGAACAATCACATCACAAAATAAGCTGACTTTTTAAAAAAAAAAAAATACAGATTTTTACATGTATGTAAATGAAAACCCAAAGACGTGGTTAAGTGGGTCTCCGAGGAACTCTGGTTCTTTTTCTTTATATAAATTTATTTATTTTTGGCTGCGTTGGGTCTTCACTGCAGTGCACGGGCTTCTCATTGCAGTGGCTTCTCTTATTGCAGAGCACGGCGTGCGGGCTTCAGTAGTTGTGGTGTGCGGGCTCACTCGTTGTGGCATGCGGGCTCTAGAGCACAGACTCAGTAGTTGCGGCGCACAGGCTTAGTTGCTCCGTGGCATGTGGGATCTGCCCAGGCCAGGGCTCGAACCCTTGTCTCCTGCATTGGCAGGCGGATTCTTAACCACTGTGCCACCAGTGAAGCCCCTAAGCTGACTTTTAAAGACTAATATCATTCAAACTTTAGTAATGGCCAGCATCAAAAACTAAGCAATACACTATTAAACCTTAGTTATTGACACGTTTTTCTTTCTTATGCAAAAATTTTGATTGTTCCTATCATTTTAATATAAAAAATAAACATCACCTTTCTTATTTCTCAGTCTATATTCTATGAGGACACTTGCCACTGTTTTATATTTATAGTGGTGTGGTTAGATATAAATTTGAGGCCCAGGGTTCTTGATTTTTCAATTCTTTTTCTTTCTTCTTTACAAAAGTCAAATATGCTCACTGTAGAAATTTAAAGATAACCAAAAGGAGGAAAATAAAATCTCCCAGAATCCCAAGTTCCCTGAAGTAGAACTGAGCTTTTATGACTTGACTCAGAAACAAAAGGAGGTCATGGTTACTTAACTTCAGAAAGCAACATAAGATGAAGGTATACTATCAAAGGAAACAGGGTTCTTTCCACTAAAAGGACACATGCTAAAAAATACTTGGGGATCTGAGTTTCCTGATAATCAAAACCCCAAATTTCTCAGCTGTTGGTGATACATCAGGTGAGCAGGAGTTAAAATATTTATTTTTTAATTTTCAAGTAGACTTGAATTAAACATCTGCCAAGGTACTTATTCAAAAAGATTACTTGGTCATAAATAACTATTAGGATGAGAAAGGATCAATGAGAATCAAATCAAATCAAATCACAGAATTTGAGAGCCAGAGAACTCATAAAGATCTTTCTGTCTATATCAGTGAGAGTTCTCCAGAGAATCAGGACCAATAGGAGACAGATAGAAAGAGAGAAAGCGAGCATAGAGAGATATGATAGACTATCTACCTATCTTATCTATCTCTCTATCTTATCTATGTATCTATCTGTCTCTGGGGAAGCCCTGTGGAGCTATATGAGCAGCGGCCAGCAGATCCTAAAGTTGAAGCTGGGGCCTAGGAAATGCAGTCCCTTAGTGCTGGCAGAATGCCATGAGACTCAGATTCAGAATTGTTTGCCTATAAACTACAAAATCATGCCTATATGTATACATATAAGGTCAGCACACATATGTGCAACACACATTGAATTTAGGTGGAGGAATTTAGGTGGAGGCATGAATTTAGGCGGAGGAAGGCCACCATCTCCTTCTGAACCCAAGTAATAGAGGGCTGTTTCTCTGGTTAACTAGCAGCAGCATTTTGGAACACCTTGACATTAATCAAAAAATACTAGGTACAATCATGTGACCCCCTTCCCTCTTCTCCAATTCCACTCCCCCACCAGCACCTCTTTTGCAGAAGAATCTAAAATTCTAATTTCATTTCAGTCAATAGCACATAATAAGATAAACAAGCATAATCAGCAAATGGCCATGATTCTTTTGTTAATAGATAGTGATTCAGAACCTTAACAGGACAAAAAAGAGAAAATTAAATAGTAGATATATTAAGATGCAGTACAAAGCAAAGTAGTACTAAAATAAAAGTCATGAAGACACATCATTAACTCTGAAACGTTACCTAATTAAAGTTCAGCCTTAATTTTCTGAATAAAAGTTTGGCAAAACCACACTTTAATCTAGACTACAAGGCTTACACATGATTATTCCCTGTGGCCAGAATTACATCGCACAACTTTTTGTGCTATTATCTTTTTAAAACAGAACAACAAAAACAACAAAAGAACAAGAAAAAAGGAAAAAGACTGCCTATACTGGAATGAAATTATGGAAGATCATGGGGACACAGAATGGAGCAAAGATACAAAGAGAGGGCCTTAAAAAGAAGTGGGAATGAAAGCTAATTTAATTGACAGGTGATACTTCCTATAGAACCACCAACCTTTCTAGATTAACTTTCTGACCCAGCTGTTGGTGGTTTTCAGCAAGTCACTCTTTCCCTTATCTTCTTTTTAAAGCCACTGTTAGACATCCCTTCCCAGGAAGCAGGAAACTAAAGACAATTCTAGCCTTTGGGGAGTTTCTTTCATGTGACTGAGCCTAAAAGAACAATAAAAGGCTTTTTTTTTTTTTTTTCTCAGTACGCGGGCCTTTCACTGTTGTGGCCTCTCCCGTTGCGGAGCACAGGCTCCGGACGTGCAAGCTCAGTGGCTATGGTTCATGGGCCCAGTCGCTCCGCGGCATGTGGGATCTTCCCGGGGCACGAACCCGTGTCCCCTGTATCGGCAGGCGGACTCTTAACCACTGCGCCACCAGAGAAGCCCAATAAAAGGCTTTTGATGATGCTCACCTGACTCCTAGCCAAGGTGTAACTTGGTCTGGGATGATACTCAAAGTATTTATAAATCAGTACACACCAGGCAGTCAGATTAGGCAAGTTCTGGATACCCCTGGTCAGGCAGGTGTTAAACTACCAGAAGGTCCAGGCTGGGCCCACTCCGCCATGAGGCACAGAAAGCCCAGTGCCTATGGCCCATAGTATTTTAAAGGGCCCACAAAAATGTTTTCATTTTTTATAAATCAGAATTTTCAAAATGAATATAACAATAATGTGAATGTACTTGGTGCCACTAAATTGTACATTAAAAAAGGGTTAAAATGGTAAATTTTATATTATGTATATTTTACCATAATAAAAAATGCAAATGCCATTTTGAAAAACCAACTCTATTAAGTGATAGAAACTGATACTGAAGCCAGGAAATGATGTCAGTAATTTAATATCCATAAACATCTTAGGGCAGTAAACAATGGCAGCTATTATACAGAAAATTTTGCTTAAAATAGGGTACAAAAGTCCAAAAGTACTTCTCAGAAAAAAATGAGTATTGTACGATTTAGTTTTGTGTAATAACACTCATTAGTATATTGGTAATAATTTCAGGAGGCTTAACAATAACGTGGTCACATAACATGGCCATAAAATACCATAATATAGTCACAAATAGTCATAAATAGGCAAGAAGACAAAACAGTCTAAAAGTATAAAAGGAAAAAGGATAGGTAATCTTTACAAAATGCCAACGAGAGGTACAGCCTAAGAAATATATCCCTTGGGCTTCCCTGGTGGCGCAGTGGTTGAGAGTCCGCCTGCCGATGCAGGGGACATGGGTTCATGTCCCGGTCCGGGAAGATCCCACATGCCGTGGAGCGGCTGGGCCCGTGAGCCATGTCCGCTGAGCCTGCGCGTCTGGAGCCTGTGCTCCGCAACAGGAGAGGCCACAGCAGTGAGAGGCCCGTGTACCGCAAAAAATAATAATAATAATAAAATAATAATAAATATATCTCTTTAATAAGCCTTTAAATCCAAAAAAAAAATGAATATAATCCAACCTGGATTATATTTGTCTTTATAGCAATGCAGCTGTAAAATGTATTAATTTTTTTTCTTTCAATGGAAGAAACTCAAGGCCACAGTAAATTTCCAAATAGCACAGAAATATCAATATTTTAACAATGCTATATCTGTACCAGGGCATAGAACCTCAGTGATAGGATAGGCCAATCCTACCACTGTTGGTAATATTTTAAACAGAAACAGATATCTGTTTCTTACCTACTATGAAACACTGTATCTGTTTCTTACCTACTATGAAACACTGCTTGGATCCCTTGTAATCAATTTGGAATGCATGCCAGCTTTAAAACATAATTCTATTAAAAACTTCCTCAGCTTTTTATCTCTGAAACAACTAGGATATGCAACACTTTTTGCTTTAAAGCTACTTATACGTCTGGAAAGATAATTCAATAGGCACCTATATTTAGGAAAACAAAATGGTACTTCACACAAAATGATCAATCAGATGTACTCAAATGGCAGCTGCAGGGCTGAGAGGAGCCATGTACCTCCAAAGTGCTCCCACTGAGGGACTGGTCACTTGAATCAATCTTTGGCCCTACCTTTCTATCCTGATATATTGTAGGTTGACTTCTAACACCCATATTTAGAATCTAGCCAACACTCTGGCTTACCATTTTTTCACCTTCTCAAGTCAATGGCTCGGATTCCATTATAGAAACTCATTCCCATGACCACATCTTGGGATCTGTCATTCCCCAAAATTGTTCTACATCTGAAATATCAAAAAATTCCAGGACATTCCCTTTGCTCACTACTTCTAAATCTTCTCGCTCTCTCACTCCTTCACTACTGTCGTGCTTGTTCTTTTTTTAATTCCCTGGACCCTTCAACTTCCTGAGTTTGCTAGTCTGTGCCTGAACTAATTATTTTCCTTACTAATCCTTAGTTTCCTTACCATTACCCTCAGCTCACTTGTCCTTTGTCTCAAAGGCTCACATACCCTACAAATAGCCAGCTTTAGACCAATCTTCTGATGTAACTTCTCTGTAACTTTTCCTTTATTTTGGTTCTTTGGGAGAATGATAGGGAAGCTTTTAAGAGAAGGTATCTTTCATTGAAATTGGGTGAGTCATAATAAGTTCAGTAAGTCCCCTACATACGAACCTTCAAGTTGCAAACTTTCAAAGATATGAACGTGTGTTTGCATGACCATTCATGTAAATTAGTTCACGTGCCTGGTGTACATTGTCACGTGTGTGCATCCTCTACAAGTGGTTGTGCTTTTGTGTGCTTTACTGTCCAGCACTGTTGCTGTGCAACATGAGGAGCTTACTAATGAAGACCTACCTGATGAAATTGGAGGCCCAGAGAAAGGACGAAGAGAGACAAGAGGAAGAAGAAGTAACTGAAGAACTGAAGAGATTCACGACACAGGAAGTGGCAAGGGGATTTTCTTTATTTGAGGAGGCACTGTTAGTTTTTGAGGCACAGGACTCGAACATAGAACAGTACATGAAGTTTGCAGCAGCCATTCAGAATGCAATCCAGTGCTACCGTGTCATCTATGATGAGAAAAAAAGAGCTACTACCCAGACATCACTGGATCGTTTTTCAAGAGGGAAGATAGAATTGAATCTAGCAAGGAGCCAGAACCTGTGCCATCAATGTCAGGCATGAGTGAAACTGCAGCTTGCCCTCCATCTCCTATTGCTGACTATCCTCCAGCTCTACCATCTCCCACCTCCTCTCCCTCCTCCAGTCAGTAACTCTTCTTGCCAGTTCACTCGATGCCAGCCCCTGTATGCCGGCTGTTGTACTGTACTGCTGTACTTTTCAAGGTACTGTACTGTAAGATTTTAAATGTTTTCTTTATTTTTTGCATTTGTTTTTTATGTATTATTTGTGTGAAAAGTATTATAAACCTATTACAGTACAGTACTATATAGGCAATTATGTTAGTTGGGTACCTAGGTTAACTTTGTTGGACTTAACAAATTGGACCATGAACACGCTCTTGGAACAGAACTTGTTTGTATGTAGGTGACTTACTGTACCCAGCTTTAAGAGGTGGAGTTCTGAAGAAGTAGCTTGCAATTCTCTTTCATTTCTCTCCTTGGAAATGATTTCATAGCTTCCTAATATTCTGTATTTATTCATTCACATCTAGAGCTATGGGGAGATAATTTGCATTCTCCTTAAGACTTCTTATGATGCTATCCCACTTTATGCAATTATGAATTAAGCAAATGTAAGAGACCATAATATAAAAATTTATAAAGTCTCAATTCATGCACAAAATTTAAAATAATACGAATCAAAATATTTTAAGATTTCTTCAGGAATTGCATAATTGCAAAGGTGGTAGCCTGAGTGAATGGTGAGCTATGTTTATGCTAAGGCCACATGGTGAAGTCTCTAGCAAGTAAAAAATATTCTCCTTATTTTGTCAGTATTTTATGAATCATACATTTGTTTATGTGCACAGTAACTTCTAAGTCAGAGTTCAGTCACTATTCTGCTGTTACTTAACCATTCATTGTCATTACAATTTAAAAGATTTTTTGTATTCTATAACAATGTAATGCAAGCATTCATTAATGGGGTGCTAGAAGCAGGGCTAAAAACATGCCTCAAAATCAATTCCTTTGATAAAGAACTTAGAAGTGAATGAACAAAACTCTAAATAAAGCCAAAGAACTGCCAGCGCATGCTGCATGCTGTGCTGTTAATGTGGAAACAAGCAACATGAGAAATACTAGAAATAATGCTGAAAAAAATAAAGCACAAATATACAACACAATAGCTAAAGATTCATGCACCCTGAGAACACATCGCACATTCTTTATATTTATGCTCTTGGGGAAACCAGTCCTTTGAATTTTGTGAGTTTTTAATTACGTGCCTTACAACTTCCTTTTGTTTGGAGATGGAGCCAAAGCCCATGTATATAAGGAAATGAGCCTGAATTGCATTTTAAAATAATATATTTGTTTCCTTGTGGGTTTTCTGATTATAAACCACCATGCTTACTACATTAGAAAATGCTAAAGATGAAGAAAATCACTTAGAATTTCACCATTCACTAGTCAACTTTACTAGCATTTTGACAGTTTCTTCAGGCTTTTTTCCTCTATACTTTTACATAGTTTGGATAAAATACACATACAATTTTGTATCTTAATGTTTTTCTTGACCTTAAATAAGAAGATTTATCAAGACAGTAAGAACTATCCATGGACTTTCTAAAGGCTATAAAATATCTCATCATGTGATTATAACCTATTTAATTAGTACTGTCAGAGAAGAAAAAAACTTTCCTTTACAGTTCTAGGTTCTTCTGACTGGTCTAAGAATTAAACTGACATGAGACAGATTAACAGGAAAAAGTCTAATTTAATTTCATACATACAGGAACCCCACATACATGAGAAGGTCAGAGTCCCTACATACATAAGAGGTTCAAAGACAGAAAGGTAAAATAAGGTATACACGTCATCCTGAGCTAAGGAATGGGATAGGGGCCTGGAGCTTCCAAGAAAAGGAGGTTTCACAAGACAATAAGAAAAGCAGATGTTTGGCAATTAGACATTTGCCCTACCATACAGATGGGGCTACTTAGCTCAAATTTATCTCTGTAATAACTTTTTTTTTTTCTGGGAAAAATTCCCAGTTTAAATTCTTCTATGTAGTTAAGGGAGGAACAGTAGGTTATCTTGAACACACAGGGTCTCATGTCTTTAACTCAAAAAAATCCTCATGCAGGAGTGACAAATTTTGGGGAGGCTCAATCTGAATCCCTAGAGCACTACACCTAATACTAAAACATTAGGTAATTTCCAAGTTTTGCTGTAATACATAATTCAATGATGAGTATCTTTGGATATAAATTTTATCCCTGGTATGAACTATTTTTCTTTGGGGAAATCCTTAGGAGAATTATTAGATCAAATAGTATCTCAATTCATATCGCCAAATTCCTTTACAGAAAGATTAAAATAATTTACAATATTCCTGGCAATAGAAAAAAGTACCCATCTCACCCCACCTTTACTCAATTGAGTATTATTATTTTAAAAAATATTGCCAATTTTATTAGCAAAAAAATTTATTGCTTTAATTCATATATTCTATTATTTGTAGATTGGGATTTTCCCTGTATTTATCAGCTAGTTAATAATAATAATTTCCTACTTTGTGAACTGTCTTTATATGACCTTTGCTCATTTCCCTAGGGTTTTAACATTTTTCCGGCCAATAGGTTTGAGTTCTTTAGGTATTAAGCATATTAATCCATAAGCCATCATATATGCTTTTCATATGGCTTGAATGCTATTTTTTAATGAGAAGAAATAAATAAGATTAAACATAACGAAAGTAGTATCATGAACAGTTTACTTCCCTAAATTGGTTATGCCACTGTTTCAAAAAACTTGTGATTATTCTCATGTTTATACTTTCAAATAATTTTCAGAATCTTAGAGTTCTGATAGAAAAAAAAATCCATTGGAATTTTTAATGTAATTATATTAAATTTATAAATTTAACTTATAATTTAGTTTTCCAGTCCCCTCAAATGGTAGTTATTCCCTTGTATTTGAGATTTCTGTCTTAGTTACCTTTGGTGTATATTTATTTATTTATTTATTTATTTATTTTTTAATTTTTTTTTTTTGCAGTACGCGTGCCTCTCACTGTTGTGGCCTCTCCCGTTGCGGAGCACAGGCTCCGGACGCACAGGCTCAGCAGCCATGGCTCATGGGCCTAGCCGCTCCATGGCATATGGGATCTTCCTGGACCGGGGCAAGAACCTGTGTCCCCTGCATCGGCAGGTGGACTCCCAACCACTGCACCACCAGGGAAGCCCGGTGTATATTTATTAAAAAAAAAAAAAATCTTAATGCCTTCAGTAACAATTTATTATTATCTTCTTGGAATCTCTCATGGTTTGCAGTCAGACGGCAGCTGGAGCTGCAGTCCAAGCTTATTAGGGTGGATGTCCAAGATGGCTTTGTCGCTCATAAGTCAAGCTCATCAGTGTTCCTTCTCATGGCCTCTCCCTCCAGCAGAGTAGCCTAGATTTCTTACATGGTGGCTCAGGGTTCCAAGAGTTGGAAGCCCTGAGCCACCATGTAAGAAATCTAGGCTACTCTAGATTAAAGAGTAATAATTACTCTTATTAAAGATAGCCTAGATTTGGCATAGGATTCCTTTTGCCACGTTCTATTGATCAAATCTGTCATGTGACAGCCTAAATTCAAAAGGTGGAGGAACATTTACCTCTTGCTGGGGAAGTGGTCTGTCCACCATCTTTGGAGACGAACTACCACATATTCTTTATTGATCTTTATTTGATCTAGAATTTTCTTCATAAAAGTATTTAAAATTTGTGTTGTTATAGTAGTTTGCATGTTTTTTCTTTTATAGCCTACTAAGCAGTTATTGCTAATATGAAGGAAAGATATTGTCTTTGATACATTTGATACATTTATTTATTTAGTAATCACCTTACTAACTGGTCTTATTCATTCTAGTTACTTATTTTAACATCTTGGTTCTCCTGAGAAGATAATCATACTATCTGAAAATAAAGATTTTTTTCTCCTCTTTTTCAATAGTTAAGTCTCTCATCTATTGCACCAGTTAAGACTTCCTAAAAAAGACTAATAGGAAGCAGCCTTGTTTTGCTTTTGTATAATTGTTGTATAATTTTTAAGTACAAGTTTATTGAAGTTGTAAGCTGGACATATTTTATCAACATACATATTTCCCAGAGCTAAATTAAACCACTTATTTTCATATGCTAATACAATACAAATGAATAGAAAGGTAGGTTCTTATTCCAGATAAATTGAATTTAGGGAGGGGGACAATAAAATAAGATGAGGAAGAAAGTAATATATTTTGGACACTGCAATATTTTCTCCCTGAAATCTATAAACTTATTCCCAAAATAAATCATAACCATAAAATATTCCATTAACTCCCACAAATAGCTAATATCTCTGAATAAATATAAAACATCATAAATCTCAGCATTTGTCCTTTCTTCTCAAGCATGACTATTTACACTACATGTAAAGAATCATATTAAGTACATAAATGTTTAGAATATGGCGTTTCAGCCCTCTTATACTCACACGTGGCTGATATTCATACGGTGGAGCATATTCTTCAGCATATGTTGTCAATGCACACCTAAGAAGGGTAAGTCAGTATTTAAGAAAAGAATGACTCCAAAAGAAAAATATTTAAAAATTTTAGTAGCATATGTTTTATATGCAATAAAAACATTTCAAGGAAGATTGGCCCTAGTAAAAATTTAAAACTTTTAAAATTCCCAGGTCTCATTTATAGTGTTAACTAACACCAGCAAGGTGCCTTCCTTCAATTACTTCCAATTCAGCACCACCTACTATTCTCCAGTACTAATGATATGCTACCAACTCCAAGTCCCTAAGCTCAGGTGCATTCCAGACAAAGCATTCTCTTTTCCACTCACTTTCTGCTTCTCAAACCTTTTTGACCCTATGCCCCGTGTTCTCTGTTAGATGACAACTGAAAAATAAGAGAAGACAACCAGGTGGACTGAGATTACATAGCTTCCCCAACCTCCACCCCATGACACACATAGAACGGGTGAATGAAATACATCCTCCTCTCCCAAGTCTACAAACACAGCCAAGGGAAACCACGCAGTGCTAGGAATGAAGAGGATATTCATTAGAACGGGAGGCCATAAGCTGATGTCCCAAGACTCAAAGCTGGAGTTTGAACTGCCTATCAAGGGCAGGAGACATGGCCTTCGGTTCACAGACGGCACAGAGCTAAACTGCTACTTACAGCCAGGAGTCTGTAAACGCTGTACCTCATATCAAAGAGACCAAAGAAACTCCAGCCATCAGACCAGAAACTTGCAAGAAAGTTTCTCTCTTTCAGCATTCAGAATGGGGGAAAAAATTATTCTCCTATGAGAAATTACAGTCCTGCTTCTGTTCCTGGCAATATTATGGGATTCGATGGTCAAAGAAACTCCTCTGAGAACTACACTCCTAAAAATATCGGATACAATGAAATTTAAACATTTTAACGCATGGCTGACCTGGTGGGAAAGCAGAGAACTCAACAAGTAAAAGAATTCAAAAATAATTAGGAAGTCAACTAGGAATGGTTATTGGGTACAGGTGCTAATATTTATCTGCTGGTAAGCACCAATTGCTGCCGGTCTTTCAAGGTGTGATTTCCAGAAGGGCAGCATTAGCATTATCTGGGGACTTGTAAGAAACGCAAATACTTGGAGGCTAACCCAGCTCTGAATTAGAAACTCTGGGGGTGGGCCCAGCAATCTATGTTCTAACAAGTACTCTAGGTGATTCTAAAAGTCTGAGTATTGGCAATTAAAAGAATAAAAATTAGAAGTGTAACTTTCAAACCAGCAAATAGGATATTATTTTCAAATAACAATCTAATAAAAAGCAGGAGAGGAGAATAAAAGAGAAAAATCAGAAGAACAAATTAAAATCATAAAAAATTAAATATCTTGCCAATCACAATGAAAGTAAAGGGACTAAACCCATCAGTGAAAGTATTTTTTCGAACTTAAATTGAACATCAAGTTGTATGATACAGCCCAACTCTATGCTTTTTTTTTTTTTTTGGTTTTTGCTTTTCAAGTATAGTTGATTTATAATATTATATTAGTTTCAGGTACAGCATAGTGATTCAGTATTTTTATAGATTATACTTTATTAACAGTTATTACAGGGGGAGAGTTCCAAGAAGGTGGAGGAGTAAGACATGGAGATCACCTTCCTCCCCACAAATACATCAAAAATACATCTACATGTGGAACAGCTCCTACAGAGCACCTACTGAACGCTGGCAGAAGACCTCAGACTTCCCAAAAGGCAAGAAACTCCCCATGTACCTGGGTAGGGCAAAAGAAAAAAGAAAAAACAGAGACAAAGAATAGGGACGGGACCTGCACCTCTGAGAGGCAGCTGTGAAGGAGGAAAAGCTTCAACACACAAGGAAGCCCCTTCACTGGCAGAGACGAGGGTGGTGGGAGGGAAGCTTCAGAGCCATGGAGGAGAGCGCAGCAATAGGGATGCAGAGGGCAAAGCGGAGAGACTCCCGCACAGAGGATCGGTGCCGACCAGCACTCACCAGCCCGAGAGGATTGTCTGCTCACCCGCTGGGGCGGGCGGGGGTTGGGAGCTGAGGCTCGGGCTTCGGAGGTCAGACCCCAGGGACAGGACTGGGGTTGTTGGCGTGAACACAGCCTAAAGGGGGTTAGTGCGTCACAGCTAGCCGGGAGGGAGTCCGGGAGAAACTCTGGAACTGCCTAAGAGGCAAGAGACCATTGTTTCGGGTTGTGTGAGGAGAGGGGATTCAGAGCACCGCCTAAACGAGCTCCAGAGACAAGCGCGAGCCACGGCTATCAGCGCGGACCCCAGAGACGGGCATGAGACGCTAAGGCTGCTGTTGCCACTAAGAAGCCTGTGTGCGAGCACAGGTCACAATCCACACCTACCCTCCCGGAAGCCTGTGCAGCCTGCCGCTGCCAGGGTCCCGGGATCCAGGGACAACTTCCCCAGGAGAACACACGGTGAACCTCAGGCTGGTGCGACGTCACACTGGCCTCTGCCGCCACAGGCTCGCCCCACATTCCGTACCCCTCCCTCCCCCTGGCCTGAGTGAGCCAGAGCCCCCGAATCAGCTGCTTCTTTAACCCCGTCCTCTCTGAGCGAAGAACAGACGCCCTCAGGTGACCTACACGCAGAGGCGAGGCCAAATCCAAAGCTGAACCCCGGGAGCTGTGAGAACAAAGAAGAGAAAGGAAATTTCTCCCAGCAGCCTCAGGAACAGCGGATTAAATCTCCACAATCAGATTGCTGTACCCTGCACCTCTGGAATAGCTGAATAGACAACAAATCATCCCAAAATTGAGGCAGTGGCCTTTGGAAGCAACTGTAGACTTGGGGTTTGCTTTCTGCATCTAAGTTGTTTCTGGTTTTAGGTTTATCTTAGTTTAGTATTTAGAGCTTCCTATCATTGGTAGATTTGTTTATTGATTCTGTTGCTTTCTTCCTTTTTTTTATATACATATATATATTTTTCCTTTTTCTCCTTTTGTGAGTGTGTATGTGTATGCTTCTTTGTGTGATTTTGTCTGTATAGCTTTGCTTTTACTATTTGTCCTAGAGTTCTGTCTGTCCAGAGTTTTTTTTTTTTTTTTTAGTATAGTTTTTAACGCTTGTTATTATTGGTGGATTTGTTTTTTGGTTTGGTTGCTCTCTCTTTCTTTCTTTTTCTTTATTACTTTTTAATTTTTTTAAGTTTTAATAATTTCTTTTAGTTTTTAATTTACTAATTTTATTTTTTCCTTTTTTTTTCCCTCCCTTTTCTTCTGAGCCATGTGGCTGATGGGGTCTTGGTGCTCCAGCCGAGTGTCAGGCCTGAGCCTCTGAGGTGTGAGAGCCGAGTTCAGGACATAGGTCCACCAGAGACCTCCTGGCCCCACATAATATCAAACAGCAAAAGCTCTCTCAGAGCTCTGCATCTCAACACTAAGACCCAGCTCCATTCAATGACCAGTAAGCTACAGTGCTGGACACCCTATGACAAACAACTAGCAAGACAGGAACACAACACCACCCATTAGCACAGAGGCTGCCTAAAATCATAAGTTCACAGATACCCCAAAACACAACACCAGATGTGGTCCTGCCCACCAGAAAGACAAGATTCAACCTCAACCACCAGAACACAGGCACTAGTCCCCTCCACCAGGAGGCCTACAAAACCCACTGAAGCAACCTTACCCACTGGGGGCAGACATCAAAAACAATGGGAACTATGAACCTACAGCCTGAAGAAAGGAGACCCCAAACACAGTAAGTTAAACAAAATGAGAAGACAGAGAAATACACAGCAGATGAAGGAGCAAGGTAAAAACCCACCAGACCAAACAAATGAAGAGGAAATAGGCAGTCAACCTGAAAAAGAATTCAGAGTAATGATAGTAAAGATGATCCCAAATCTTGGAAATAGAATGGAGAAAATAAAAGAAACGTTTAACAAGGACCTAGAAGAACTAAAGAGGAAACAAACAATGATGAAACAGCACAATAAATGAAATTAAAAATTCTCTAGAAGGAATCAATACCAGAATAACTGAGGCAGAAGAAAGGGTAAGTGACCTGGAAGATAAAATAGCAGAAATAACTACTGCAGAGCAGAATAAAAACAAAAGAATGAAAAGAATTGAGGACAGTCTCACAGACCTCTGGGACAACATTAAACGCACCAACATTCGAATTATAGGGGCCCCAGAAGAAGAGGAGAAAAAGAAAGGGACTGAGAAAATATCTGAAGAGATTATAGTTGAAAACGTCCCTAATATGGGACAGGAAATAGTCAATCAAGTCTGGGAAGCACAGAGAGTCCCATACAGGATAAATCCAAGGAGAAACATGCCAAGACACATATTAATGAAACTATCAAAAATTAAATACTAACAAAAAATATTAAAAGCACCAAGGGAAAAGCAACAAATAACATACAAAGGAATCCCCATAAGGTTAAGAGCTGATCATTCAGCAGAAACTCTGCAAGCCAGAAGGGAGTGGCAGGACATATTTAAAGTGATGAAAGAGAAAACCTACAACCAAGATCACTCTATTCAGCAAAGATCTCATTCAGATTCGACGGAGAAATTAAAACCTTTACAGACAAGCAAAAGCTGAGAGAATGCAGCACCACCATACCAGCTTTACAACAAATGGTAAAGGAACTTCTCTAGGCAGGAAACACAAGAGAAGGAAAAGACCTACAATAACAAACCCAAAACAATTTAAAAAGTGGTAATAGGAACACACATATCGATAAATATTATAAATGTAAATAGATTAAATGCTCCGACCAAAAGACATAGACTGGCAGAATGGATACAAAAACAAGACCCGTATATATGCTGTCTACAAGAGACCCACTTCAGACCTAGGGACACAAACAGACTGAAAGTGAGGGGATGGAAAAAGATATTCCATGCAAATGGAAATCAAAAGAAAGTTGGAGTAGCAATTCTCATACGAGACAAAATAGACTTTAAAATAAAGACTATTACAAGAGACAAAGAAGGACACTACATAATGATCAAGGGATCAATCCAAGAAGAAGATATAACAATTGTAAATACTTATGCACCCAACATAGGAGCACCTCAATACTTAAGGCAAATGCTAACAGCCATAAAAGGGGAAATCGACAGTAACACAATCATAGTAGGGGATTTAACACCCCACTTTCACCAATGGACAGATCATCCAAAATGAAAATAAATAAGGAAACACAAGCTTTAAATGATACATTAAGCAAGATGGACTTAATTGATATTTACAGGACATTCCATCCAAAAACAACAGAATAAACTTTCCTCTCAAGTGCTCATGGAACATTCTCCAGGACAGATCATATCTTGTGTCACAAATCAAGCCTTGGTAAATTTAAGAAAATTGAAATCATATCAAGTGTCTTTTCCAACCATAACGCTATGAGACTAGATATAAATTACAAGAAAAAAATACTGTAAAAAATACAAACACATGGACGCTAAACAATACACTAATAAATAACCAAGAGAACACTGAAGAAATCAAAGAGGAAATCCAAAAATACCTAGAAACAAATGACAGTGAAAACACAACAGCCCAAAACCTATGGGATGCAGCAAAAGCAGTTCTAGGAGGGAAGTTTATAGCAATACAATCCTACCTCAAGAAACAAGAAACATCTCAAATAAACAACCTAACCTTACACCTAAAGCAAGTAGAGAAAGAAGAACAAAAAACCCCCAAAGTTGGCAGAAGGAAAGAAATCATAAAGATCAGATCAGAAATAAATGAAAAAGAAATGAAGGAAACAATAGCAAAGATCAATAACACTAAAAGCTAGTTCTTTGAGAAGATAAACAAAATTGATAAACCACTAGCCAGACTCATCAAGAAAAAATGGGAGAACACTCAAATCAATAGAATTAGAAATGAAATAGGAGAAGCAACAACTGACACTGCAGAAATACAAAGGATCATGAGAGATTACTACAAGCAACTCTATGCCAATAAAATGGACAACCTGGAAGAAATGGACAAATTCTTAGAAAAGCACAACCTCCAGAGACTGAACCAGGAAGAAATAGAAAACATGAACAGACCAATCACAAGCACTGAAATTTAAACTGTGATTGAAAACAAAAGCCCAGGACCAGATGGATTCACTGGCGAATTCTATCAAACATTTAGAGAAGAACTAACACCTATCCTTCTCAAACTCTTCCAAAATATAGCAGAGGGAGGAACACTCCCAAACTCATTCTACAAGGCCACCATTTCCCTGATACCAAAACCAGACAAAGATATCACAAAAAAAGAAAACTACAGATCAATATCACTGATGAACACAGATGCAAAAATCCTCAACAAAATACTAGCAAACAGAACCCAACAGCACATTAAAAGGATCATACCTCATGATCAAGTGGGGTTTATCCCAGGAATGCAAAAATTCTTCAATATATGCAAATCAATCAATGTGATATACCATATTAACAAACTGAAGGAGAAAGGCCATATGATCATCTCAATAGATGCAGAAAAAGCTTTTGACAAAATTCAACATCCATTTATGTTAAAAACTCTCCAGAAAGCAGGCATAGAGGGAACTTACCTCAATGTAAGAGAGGTCCTATATGACAAACCGACAGCCAACATCGTTCTCAATGGTGAAAAACTGAAACCATTTCCACTAAGATCGGGAACGAGACAAAGTTGCCCACTCTCACCACTATTATTCAACATAGTTTTGCAAGTTTTAGCCACAGCAATCAGAAAAGAAAAAGAAATAAAAGGAATCCAAATTGGAACAGAAGAAGTAAAACTGTCACTGTTTGCAGATGACATGATACTATACATAGAGAATCCTAACGATGCTA
Source organism: Globicephala melas (assembly GCF_963455315.2). Taxonomy (NCBI): domain Eukaryota; kingdom Metazoa; phylum Chordata; class Mammalia; order Artiodactyla; family Delphinidae; genus Globicephala; species Globicephala melas. The sequence continues at coordinate 49,649,985 of NC_083319.1, forward strand.
CCAGAAAACTACTAGAGCTAATCAGTGAATTTGGTAAAGTAGCAGGATACAAAATTAATGCACAGAAATCTCTGGCATTCCTATACACTAATGATGAAAAATCTGAAAGAGAAATTACGGAAACACTCCCATTTACCATTGCAACAAAAAGAATAAAATACCTAGGAATAAAACTACTTAAGGAGATAAAAGACCTGTAATGCAGAAAACTGTAAGACACTGATGAAAGAAACTAAAGATAATACAAACATATGGAGAGATATACCATGTTCTTGGATTGGAAGAATCAACATTGTGAAAATGATTCTACTACCCAAAGCAATCTACAGGCTCAATGCAATCCCTATCAAACTACCAATGGCATTTTTCACAGAACTAGAACAAAATATTTCACAATTTGTATGGAAACACAAAAGATCCTAAATAGCCAAAGCAATCTTTTTTCTTTTTTTTTTTTTCAGTACGCGGGCCTCTCACTGTTGTGGCCTCTCCTGTCACGGAGCACAGGCTCCGGACGCGCAGGCTCAGTGGCCATGACTCACGGGCCCAGCCACTCCGCAGCATGTGGGATCTTCCTGGACTGGGGCATGAACCCGTGTCCCCTGCATTGGCAGGTGGACTCTCAACCACTGCACCACCAGGGAAGCCCGCCAAAGCAATCTTGAGAAAGAAAAATGGAGCTGGAGGAATCAGTCTCCTGGATTTCTGACTATACTACAAAGCTACAGTAATCAAGACAGTATGGTACTGGCACAAAAACAGAAATATACATCAATGGAACAGAATAGAAATCCCAGAGATAAACCCATGCACATATGGTCACCTTATTTTTGATAAAGGAGGCAAGAACATACAATGGAGAAAAGATGGCCACTTCAATAAGTGGTGCTGAGAAAACTGGACAGCTACATGTAAAAGTATGAAATTAGAACACTCCCTAACACCATACACAAAAATAAACTCAAAATGGATTAAAGACCTAAATGTAAGGCCAGACACTACAAAACTCTTAGAGGAAAACATAGGCAGAACACTCTATGACATAAATCACAGCAAGATCCTATTGACCCACCTCCTAGAGAAATGGAAATAAAAACAAAAATAAACAAATGGGACCTAGTGAAACTTAAAAGCTTTTGCACAGCAAAGGAAACCATACACAAGACCAAAAGACAACCCTCAGAATGGGAGAAAATATTTGCAAACAAAGCAACTGCCAAAGGATTAATCTCCAAAATTTATAAGCAGCTCATGCATCTCAATATCAAAAAAACAAACAACCCAATCCAAAAATGGGTGGACGACCTAAATAGACATTTCTCTAAGGAAGGCATACAGATGGCCATGAGGCACATGAAAAGATGCTCAACATCACTAATTATTAGAGAACTGCAAATCAAAACCACAATGAGGTATCACCTCACACCAGTCAGAAAGGCCATCATCAAAAAATCTACAAACAATAAATGCTGGAAAGGGTGTGGAGAAAAGGGAATGCTCTTGCATTGTTGTTGGGGATGTAAATTGATACAGCCACTATGGAGAACAGTATGGAGGTTCCTTAAAAACTAAAAATGGAACTACCATACGATACAGCAATCCCACTACTGGGCATATACCCTGAGAAAACCAAAATTCAAAAAGAGTCATGTACCACAATGTTCATTGCAGCTCTATTTACAACAGCCAGGACATGGAAGCAACCTAAGTTTCCATCGACAGATTAATGGATAAAGAAGATGTGGCACATATATACAATGGAATATTACTCAGCCATAAAAAGAAACAAAATTGAGTTATTTGTAGTGAGGTTGATGGACCTAGAGTCTGTCATACAGAGTGAACTAAGTCAGAAAGAGAAAAACAAATACTGTATGCTAACATATATATATGTAATCTAAAAAAACCCAAAAAACAAAAAACACATAGTTCTGAAGAACCTAGGGGCAGGACAGGAATAAAGACGCAGATGTTGAGAATGGACTTGAGGACACAGGGAAGGGGAAGAGTAAGCTGGGAGAAAGTAAGAGAGTGGCATGGACTTATATATACTACCAAACATAAAATAGGTAGCTAGTGGGAAGCAGTCGAATAGCACAGGGAGATTAGCTCGGTGCTTTGTGACCACCTAGAGGGGTGGGATAGGTAGGGTGGGTGGGAGACACAAGAGGGAGAAGATATGGGGATATATGTATACGTATAGCTGATTCACTTTGTTGTAAAGCAGAAACTAACACACCATTGTAAAGTAATTATACTCCAATAAAGATGTTAATCAATCAATCAATAAAATAACATGGGAAAAAAAAAAAAGACGGCATCCTTCCCTAATGGGAAAATACTAAGAACAAGTCTAAGACTAGAGGATTTGAACATTGACTTTCCAAGAAAAAGACTTGGAAAGTATGCAAGACTATAACAGCAGTCTTGGGAAGGCACTGCTCTGGCGACTAACGAGGTAAAGAAAAATAAGAAATCAAGCCCAGAAATTAAGGGTCCTAGAACCACCACTCTTCTAAAAAAGATGCCATTAATGAAATAAAGTTCACTTCACTGATTCTACAGAAGAAGGCACTCTTGAACCAAGATATTGAGGAAACTGTCCAACCTTCTCATTCCCCCGCTGTACAATTACCTGATTGCTACTAGTCCAAGAAAATTCAACATACTTAAACAGCAAAGGGCAACATTACTATGAGAAGAAAACAGTAAATGAAAATCAAAACTAAGCTGATGAAAATCCTCCCCAGAAACATTTTCCCAAATAGTCACAGAAGTCCATCAGCATTTCTATTCAATGATGTACTAGAGATTCTAGCAAATACCGTAATATAAGAAAAAGAAGAAAAGAAGAAAACTGCAATGGAAGAACAATATTTTCATTTTCCAACAGATGATAAGGTTGTATGTTAGAATACCCATGAGAATCTACAAATCATAAAAGGAGGCAAGTTCCAGGAAGGTTGTTGGATACAAGATCAATATACAAAAGTATCATAGCAATACACCAGCAACAAGAAATTAGAAAGTGTAATTAAAGTGGTAAAATCCCACTTATAATTGCAATAAAATCTCTAAGCTTCCAATAGGAATACAACTAATGTAAGATTGACATTTATGGAGAAAATTTATTAAAATGTTTAAAGGACATAAAATAACTCCTTTATTTATGATGGATGACTCAATGTATGTTACATATGTATATGTATATATATATACATATATAATTTCTAAAAGGTTTACTGTCTGACATTTTATATATAGGTCTTGATTAAATTATAATTTAAAAGTCCTATTGCTAAAAAGACAGTATAAACAGAGTTACAAGAGAAGGTATAGACTAGAAGAAGGTATTACAAAATTAACCAACACAAGATTAGTACCGAGAATAAAAAATTATTATAAATCAATAAAAGACAAAATCCCATAAAAATGGATTTTTTAAATAACTAGCCAATTCACAGTAGAAGAAATTAGAATGGCTAATTATTATTTGAAAATAAATTCAGGCTTAAATTTCAGTCTTAAATTCAGTAATTAGTGAAATGCAAAGTAAAACAACAATGATGTACCATTTTATATCCATTAGACTGTTAAAAAGGAAAAATTTTCTACAATGTTGATAAGGATATGAAACAATAAACATATTCATACACTACTGGTGGCAATATTTTTCAAAATTGAAGGTGCACATATCGTAATACCCAGCAATTCTATTTCTGAGTATAAAGAAACCCTTGCATATATACTCAAGGAGACAAGTATACAGACACTCAATGAAGCCTTATTTGTAATAGTGAAATTTTGGAAATTAATGTTCATCAATAGGGTGGATATATGGATGGCTAGATAAATCATTTCTCAAAAAAATTATGAAGCAAATATGGTAAAAATATTAAGTTACATTATAACTGGCTAATGAGTAGATGGGTGTTTGAAAGTATTTTATATGGAAATATTCCATCTTAAAATGTTTAAGTGTGAATAGATGACAACGAACTTGTTTCCCTGCTTTATTCTCATCTAAAGTTATGACTCAAATGATATAATTATCAGGCAAATATCAGAGTTTGCTTTAGGCAGGCTGACCTTGCAAGCCAGCATCCGGCATCTCTCAACTCACTCATCAGGCGTTTTTCACAGGCAGAAACCCATTCCCCATGTTCAGGCTCTTTTCCCTCTCTTTATTTTCACCTCCCAGCACAGAGTCTGATACAAGGTAGCACTGAAAAATATTTACTAAATGAATAAAGCAATAAAAATAAAATTAAAATATAAAGAGATATCGATTTACCACAATGAGAATTCAAAGTAAATAGAGGCAGAAGATTATTCAATTATCTTTTTGAAAAGGCAATGTAGTTTGACCAAATGGAAACCTTTACAGCACTGAATGATGAATTTCAGTCAGTTACAGTTACTTATAAACTCTTTGTGATTCCCCCTTCCTTTTTTTATAAATTTGAAGAAGGGGGTAACAATCTTTAAGTGATATATTTAATCAAATTTGTCTTTTGAGAATAAAAATATGAAAAACCAACATGGATCTTCCTCTTAGATATCAGCTTAAAGTTGTAGCCAAATAAATAATATAAGGAAGGAAAGATCAAGTCCATTAGAAGAGAAATGGCCTTCAGAGAAACTCAGGAGAGCAAAAGGGGAGAAAGATAAGAGAGGCATTGGTTCTAGGCATATCCTGGGGAAGAGGTGCTCTGGCTCATAAATAGACCTCTCTGGTTATAGGAAGAGAGCTGGAGTATATCAATGTCAGGGCTCCAATCCAACTTATGGCAGCCAACAATGAGTTTAATTCACGTCTGGAGCCACAGGAGCAAGCCTATGCCATGTGGCCCTCCTCTACCACTCCATCACTATCCATAGCTGATAGGTCCAAATGTCAGCCTCCAGCCCATGTCAGTCAGAGATCTCCCATGGGATTTCTTAATAGACACCAATGGGAAAGGGTCAGTCACTCTCCTGTGATGAGAACCATGGGATGTAATGTCCCTACACTCAGAGGGAGCAAATGAAGCCAACAGGAAGAGAATCCTGGACGTTTTCTAGTCCTGATTCCAGCAGTCTCTGAAGCCCAGCTCTTCAATGGACCTTCCCAGAGTTCCATGAGGTATTCCAATACTGTTTTTAATTAACTCCCTTTTTGGTCCAAGATAATTTTAATTGTGCCTTCTCTCACTTACTACCAAAAGAGTCTTATTACAATCAGTCAGTCAAAGTCTGAGGCCATTGATCATTGTAAACATATAACTAACTCCCTTCACTCTGATTCCAAGCAAACTGGCAACCATTTGATTACAGTTTGGCTTTCTATACAGTTTTTTTTTTTTACTGAGAGAGAATGCTTTTATTAGGCTGACATGACTAGTGTGCTTGAAGATTTTATTTCTCATTATAAATTAACTAATTAGAATTCTGGCTTTTCTTGTGACTTTAATGAGCACAAGTCAGTTTCCATGAGTCAGATAAATTCTGAAGCACAGATAAAATTGTCTTCCTGGAAATGTAAAACTAAAGACCAGATGCTGGTAAATTCACCAAGATAATGCCACCATGAAAGGATGCTTGGAAGTTCGCCAGCTGGCTTTCACCCAGCACCACCCACAGTTTGCCACATATGCCCTCTTCAACCTTTAACAGTTGTAAGGTAGAGAACAACTAAAGGTGTTTTGTAAGATGAGAAAGGAAAAGGAGTCTGATATTGAAGTTATCATTAAAGCCATGGTATTATTTAAAATACCTAGAGCTGCAATAACACCAGTGGTAACGTGTGATTCTGTGACAAGATGATGTACCAAAATCTAGGACAAGATGATGTACCCTGGAATCACGGTTTCTTAAATCTGGAAGAACTTTAAAGGTCAACTGATTCTTTTCTGTTTTGTCAAGAGAAGGGGCAGATATTTTCTTACCCACCTTCCCAGCAGCCAGAATAATGGCATGTGACATCTATTCAACAAATCAGATGGTCCCACCTAAAAATCTGCATCTAAGTTAGTAACTCAAAGAAGCAGAGAATTAATTTGGAATTAATCCGATTACTGGCAGCAGTAGAAGCAGCATCCATTATTTAGAATGAGTACAGCCACAGAGGGCCACGAATTCTACTTGACTCTGTGTGGTACTAGGGAAGGGGGATCTTACAGCCACTCTGGGAAATTCTGTCTCATTCTCGACAAGCAACCATCATTAAAAAAAAAAAATCTCATATTGAGCTAAAATGGATATCCCTGTCATTTCCTCCTTCTATTTACTAAGGAAGCCATGAAGACCAAATCCGACAGTTCTTCCACAACTGCTGAATGCCAGGACTATTTTTCAGAAAACAACATTGAAGAAGCCAGTGGGAAAGAGGTGGGGAGGAAAGATGAAGTGGAGGATAATTTGAATCTGCTTTTACTCCTGATCCAAGCCAAGCCCTGACTTAGTTCCCTAGCAGTTTAGAAGCAGTATTCCCCTCCCATCAAGAACACAGAGCTCTGAACCCAGAGATTCTAGTCTCTGCTTTACAACCAAGTGGTCATGGGGCCTTGAGCAAGTAATTTAAACCCTGTGCATCTTAATTTCCCTTATTAGTATCCAATCTATATATATTTATAGAAGGGATGGATTAATTAATGAGGAGTTGGAGTCCTTTATTGCCTCTGTGCTTTGATTTACTCATCTATACAATTAATAAAATACTTACCCAAATGACCTTGTAATGAATGTTAGGAGGAAAGGGATAGTGGACAATGCGTGTGAAAGTACTTTGAAGGATATGGAGCACTCTATCCGCTTAAGCATGAAAGACAGCGTACTATAGTGGTTAAGAGCAACACAGCCTCTGCAGTCAGACAGACCAGACATGAATTTAAAGCCCAGCTCTGGTGCTTACTAGGTAAGGAACTTTTGGAAAGTTACTTTACCTCTCTGAACCCCTTTGTAATGGAGATAGGTGCAGCCTCCATTTCAAAGAATGAGAATTAAATGAAATAAGGTACGAAAGCCCTTAGCTCAGTGCCAGACACATAGTATGTGCTCATTAACACTAGAAGAAAAAAACAATACTGCAATGATATTAAGTAACAGTAGAAGAACATGACTTACTTTGCATTTTAATTGGATTATCCAAGCTGCTGGATGGAGAATGGTTTGAAACGGACAAGACTGGAGGCAGAGGAACTAGTTAAGATATTTATATTAGCAGCTGGGTCTGGGTCAGTGACCTCTCTTATGCTCCAGTCTCAAATATCCACTTGCTATCTGACATTTGCTCTTCTTCCCATCTTCACTGCCTCAATGAATGGCCCCATTAACCCCCAGTTGCCTAAGCCAGAAGCCTGGTATTCTACCTCGAGTCTTCTTTACCCTCATAACTAACCAATCATCCAGTAAATGTCTATTCCTCTCTTTTAATACATCTAAAATCTGAACCTTTTTTCCCTCCACACTACCATCACTAAAGCTCAGGCACTTATTATGTCTTGCCTTGATTAGTTCAACAGTCTTCTGACTGTAGTCTCAGGTGCCTACTAATCTGTTGTCTGCTTTATGAACACAAATCTGATCATTCCTACACCACACTTGAAAACCTTTCACTCCTGCCTGCAAGATAAAGTCCAAATTCCTTAACATAGCTTTCAGGCCCTGCTTGCTTTGTCCCCAGCATCCCTCTCCAACTTTAGCTGTCATCAGTGCAAACATGTACTCTGTGAACCAGGTATGCCCATCATAGGTCCCACTCCTCCCTGCCTTTATATGGCCTATATCCTCTGCCCGGGGTGTCCTTCTCTCCTGTTGGTCTGGCTAACTCCAACTCCTATTTCATGATTCAACTCAGGTATCACTATGTTTACCCTAGCATGTTGTAGGGTATAAGTTGGCTTATTTGACCCCTATTCCAACCTCCCTTCTCCCTTGTCTTTCTCTAATTAGAAGACTCTTGTAGCCAAGGGTGGCCATCTCACAATCTATCCAATAGATGTAAAATGAAGATCCTGAAGAGGGTTTTCTTTATCTCTTTGTTTTCCCACGTCTTCCTTTCTAGAACAGATTGCTGTTGGGAGACACAGTAACCATCTTGAGAGTATGGGGATGAAAGCTACCTAGCAAAGCTGGTAGAGAAGAAAGACAAAAAGACCTTGTATCCTTGATGACATTGTTTAGGTGCCACATCAGTCTTGAACTCCCTTATATTTCATGCTAGATGAACAAATTCCTTAATTATTCAAGTTGCTACTAGTTAGGTTTTCTGTTACTTTCAGTCAAGTATATTCCTTACTAATACATGAGTATTGACTGGTTAATTTTCTGTTTCATATATGAGATAATGAGCTACTTCAGGAATGGGGGTGTCTTTTGTCTCTATACTCCTAATACATAATAGGCACTCATTAAATGTTTATGTTGAAAGAATAAACTCAGATATGTGGCACAAATATAATTTCTTCAGGCCTAATAACTTTTGGAAGCCATTTGAAAACAATATATTGTTCTTACATGTTAGGGTAATAATTTAACTATGTAAGTAGCAAATATGGGACCAAATTAAATATGGATAGCAGCAAAGATTTCTGTAATTCTGGAAAGTTCTTATTCCTGTGAAACCACCTCTGTGGCTCAAAGATGCATAACATAGTACTATCCACTGGGACCCACTAAAGACTTATTTTAAGTAATTATAAATAATGATAAATTTATGACAATCACATAAACTTCCAATATTATAAAGAGTAATACTAGTAATAGAGGCTCATCATTAATGGCCATGGGATAAAAGGAAATGGGATTAAATATAAATTACACAACATTGACATTTTGAACACCTTTACCACTCATTTGTTTTATTAGCTCATCAGTTTCAAAAGTTTGAACTGCTTGCATGCCTGATGGATTAGCAATGACAAAACTATACCAATAGGCCAAATAACGGTAGAAGTAGCCATGTAATCATGGTAGTTAGAGACTTGAAGTTTGTTTTAATTACCTATTGCTGTGGCTTAAATGTTCCTGACTTAAAATAACAACCATGTTATTACCTCTGATTATTATGTAAGATGATGGGCTCAGCTGGGTGGTTTTTCTGCTCCATGTGATGTCAGTTAGAGCTACAGTCATCCAGGTATTTGACTAGACTGTAATATCCAAGATAGTTCACTCACATGGCTGGCAGCTGGTTTTGTCTGTTGTCTGGGAGCTCAGTTGGAGCTGTCAAATACAGTGTCTTAGTTCTCCACCATGTGGCTTGGGTTACTTATAGCATGTTAGCTAGAGTCCAAGAATCAGAAAGCAACAACTACCAGTCCCTTTAAGGTCTGCACTCAGAAGTCTGAGGACGTCAGTTCTGCTACCTTCTATTGATCAAAGCCAGTCATAAGGCCAGCTCAGAATAACGTCTGCCTCTTCAATGGAGCTGTAGCATGCATGTACAGAGAGGGAAGGAACTGTTGGCGGCCACCTCGGGAGACAAGTGACCACACTTTCACCAGTACTTCCTTCAAGAGTTTGGTGCTCAAGGCTAAATGTAGCAATTATCAGCTCTGGGTTTACAAAGGAAAGTGATATTCAGAGTCTTAGTTGATCTATCATTCAGAGAAGCAGCTTAGTAGAGTAGCTAAGACCATGAACTTTGAGGTATGACTGTCTCAGTTAAAATCCTGGCTCATTATTACTTACCAGCTGTGAGAGTCTGAACATGTTACTTGACTTCTCTGTACCTTTTTTCCCCCCTCCATAGAATGTAGATGATGATGGAACCAACTCACAGAGTTTTTATAAGGAGTAAATAAGTCAGCACATGTAAAACTCTTATAATGGTGCCTGGCACATAATAAACACCATGTAAGTATTTGCTATTATTAGTATTACTCAAGTTATAAGTTATTCAAGCTTGATGACGAGAAAAAAAAAGGGGAAATACCAGCTCACATAAAAAGAATATAATCGGAACTCTTTTTCCACACCTCTGCTTAGCTTCATTTACAGATAGATGCTCCACTAGCAGCAAGACGCCCTCTGTAACTTGTCACCTGGAGCACTAGAGGGCACCTTGCTCAAAACTCTGATTACTATCCTAGAGTGCTTTCTGATTGGCCTGGCCTGGGTCATATGCCCAACACTTGGGTTTGTGGGGAGGTGGGAGTGGAGAACAGAATCAGCCCATTTATCATACAGACTAACTGGACTGCACTGAATGGGAGAGAGAATGTTATCCGAAAGAAGAAAGCTGGACACACAGAAATAAAAGGTCCTACAACAAATAAGAAGGGGAATCAACAAAAAGATACATGCACCCATATGTTCATAGCAGCACTATTCATAATAGCCAAGACATGGAGACAACCTAAATATCCATCGACAGATGAATGGATAAAAAAGATGTGGTATCTATACACAATGGAATATTAGCCATAAAAATGAATGAAATAACACCATTTGCAGCAACATGGATGGACACAGAGATTATCATACTAAGTGAAGTAAATCAGAAAGAGAAAGACAAATACTATATGATATCACTTATATGCGGAATCTAAAATGTGACACAAATGAACTTATCTACAAAACAGAAACAGACTCACAGACATAGAGAACAGATTTGTGGTTTGCCAAGGAGGAGGGATGGATTGGGAGTTTGGGTTTAGCAGATGCAAACTATTATATATAGAATGGATTAAAAAACAAGGTCCTACTGTATAGCACAGGGAACTATACTCAATATTCTGTGATAAACCATAATGGAAAAGAATATGCAAAAGAATATACATAAGTGTATATATATATACCCATATATGTGTATGATATATATATATCTGAATCACTTTGCTGTACAACAGAAATTAACACAACATTGTAAATCAACTATACTTCAATAAAATAATTTTTTTTTAAAAAGAAAGGGTATCAAGAATTGAATTCAAAGGACTTCCCTGGTGGCGCAGTGGTTAAGAATCCCCCTGACAATTCAGGGGACACGGGTTCAATCCCTGGTCCAGGAAGATCCCACATGCCACGGAGCAACTAAGCCCCTGTGCCACAACTACTGAGCCTGCATTCCAGCGCTCACACACCACAACTACTGAGCCCACGCACCTAGAGCCCGTGCTCCACAACAAGGGAAGCCACCGCAATGAGAAGCCCCCGCACCACTGCGAAGAGTAGCCCCCACTCGCCACAACTAGAGGAAGCCCGCGCACAGCAACGAAGACCCAACACAGCCAAAAATAAATAAATTTAAAAAAAAATAGAATTGAATTCAGGTCTGTCTCATTCTCATTCCATAGTCTTTTCACCACACCATTCTCCTGTCCACATTTTCTTTGTTGTTATCCTCATCACCATCACCATAGGGCAATTTCTAAACTCTTTTTCTTATGGACAAATGTCCAACAACTGGGTGGTATTTTACCAAGAGACAAGCCACAACACAAGCGCCTGAGTAGAAAAGAAAGTAAATGCCTTGCACTTTGAGAAAAAACAAACAACAACAAAAAAAACCTCCTGCTATTCATATTCAGTCCCTTTCCTCTGAAGAGGGCTAAAGGTTTTGTAAATGTTAAATGCTCCAGTGAGAGGAGTAAATTGAGAGAGTTTAAACTGTGGCCTAAGCTTGCTACTGCTGCTGTGAGGCAATCACTCTACACACATATCGATAAGTGCTCTCTGCCAACAATGAAAACTTAACCTTCTGAACTACTTTTTTTTTTTTTTTTTTTTTTTTTTTTGCGGTACGTGGGCCTCTCACTGTTGTGGCCTCTCCTGTTGCGGAGCACAGGCTCCGGATGCGCAGGCTCAGTGGCCATGGCTTACGGGCCCAGACGCTCCGCGGCATGTGGGATCTTCCCGGACCGGGGCACGAACCCGCGTCCCCTGCATTCGCAGACGGACTCTCAACCACTGCGTCACCAGGGAAGCCCCTCACCTACTTTTTGGCCGCATTTAACTTTTCCATTTATGTGACTACAGATGCCTTTCTTCTTTAGAACCATAAAATTTTAGAGCAGGAAAGGACTTTACAGATTAATTGGTTCAATCCTCTCATTTTCCAGATGGAAACAACTGGAGCCCAGAGAGGGTTATTAGCCAGCACAAAGTCACATAGCAGGTTTAGTATAGGTCCCAAAGTAGAATCCAGGTCTCCTATTTTCCTACACCCTTTCTTAAAAACCACACTATGTCCAAAAAGCTACCCAGTGATCTAAAACACTACTAACTTCTTTCTTCTCCCGTCATGTGGATTACATAAATGTTTGGATGATTCTGGAAACTAGACATTTATCATAAAATTTCAACAATAAACACTAATCACTACCACCAGACGGCAATGAAATTTAGCAAAAATGACAGGACACATTAGTTAGAGCTGACCTTATGAGAGGTCTACCTTGCTTCTTCTCTATCCTCTAGTAGGTGGTCAGTACTTCTGGGCTGACCTCAAACTGACCCAGGAGCCCATGGACCTGCTTCTCACCCAGCAAATATTCTATGCCAGAATTGGCTTTTTCCCGTAAAAAAAAAAAAAGAACTTCTCCTGTGAACCATTATCCCAGGACCACATACAGTTATATATGTATATTTAAATAAGGGTTTCTGAGAAATATGATCTTAAAATTATATTTATACTATATCTCTTTCAAAATTGGATTTGCTTTATATAGTTTTTGTTCTGTTGTTCTATCATTTTGCTTTCTGGTTTTTTGTTTGTTAAATGGTCACAGACACAGTCGAGATATTATATGCGGAAAACCTTACTTCTTAGAATAAATCAGCTACAACTGTCTGGTTCTACAGACGAATCATGTGATTTTGTATTAGATAATCAGACATCGAGGAGGCTTCTGATAATTAGTGAGTGAGTTTTCCATGCCTCATAAAGAGTACTTCCAAATTAAGTGAACGTTCCTTGAGGATTCTTGAGAACAAGGTAGGAGGGCAAAGACAGACTCTTAAATTAACTTACATCTTCGTGTTCCCATCCACTTTTCCTATGTGCCTTAAAGGCAATGTGCCTCACTACTTTTCTACAACTTTAAAGTCTCTATCCATGTCGTAAAAGTAATGTGTGTTAGAGACCCCTAAACATGCAGCTGTATCCATTTGAGACCATAAGAGCACTGTTAATGTCTAAGAGGTCTTTGAGCCTCCTTGATTTCACCCCTTCCATCACTGGCCAACGCCAATTTCTTGGTAACTCACTGATGCGATCGACTGTGAAGAGAAGCAATAACTCTAGTTCTGGATGAGCTCAATCTAGCCTCAAAGCATACTGATCTCATTTTTAAAGTGTAAGTCATCAATATCACTTTTGGTCTCAACCTGACTGTTCCATATATTGGATCTGTTTAAAATTTATCTCCATCTGTGACATATGTGGAAGGAATTATCCACCAAGCCCTTTTCTCTAGTTTAGGTGAGAAGTGAAAAGTCCAGTGGTGTCAAACATTCTAGTTGTTCTGATTTTCAGTATGTTCCACTGAGATGTTTGCTGCCAATTTAAGGAAGAACAGTGTTGCGTCTCCATCACATTGGTTCAAAATAAAGTAGGTGGGCTATTGCTTGAGTTGTGAGAAAAGAAACAGACTGTCAAATGCCATCACTACATAATGGATGTTATCTAAAATTAAGATAAATGCATCTGATTAATGTCTCCTTAATAACAAAGCTATACCTATATTCTGATTTTTTCCACTGAGGTAACCTGAAGTTTAAATTTACATTATGATTACAGCTTTTCTTTTATAAGTTGAAGCACATTATTTTGGTCCATTGAGCAAACTCATTTTTATTCATTGCCTTTTAAAGTTGACATTTAACTCCTACAGCTGTACAGTTGGCAAGAAGCAAAAGAATATTTAATATTCAAGACAGCAGATTCTGAAACACCACATTGGGCTTCCCTGGTGGCGCAGTGGTTAAGAATCCACCTGCTAATGCAGGGGACACGGGTTCGAGCCCTGGTCCTGGAAAATCCCATATGCCACAGAGCAACTAAGCCCATGCACCACAAATACTGAGCCCGTGCACCTAGAGCCCGTGCTCCGCAAAAGAGAGAAGCCACCACAATGAGAAGCCTGCACACCGCAATGAAGAGTAGCCCCCGCTCACTGCAACTAGAGAAAGCCCGCGTGCAGCAATGAAGACCCAACGTAGCCAAAAATAAATAAAATAAATTTATTTTTAAAAAAATAAATAAGAAATAAAACACCACAGCATTCTATGGTATGGAACATCCTATAATCAGTGTACATTAACTGAAAGAAAGAATTATATATGGAATTAGTGGAGGATGGTTGATGGTGCTAATGTATTTATTTCCTTGCTAATACTTGTGAATCAAGTAAAACAAACAAGTAACTCTAGCATTTCAAACTAATAAGGGCTGATTTTCTAAAAGACCATGTCATTTAATGTATTTACCAGAATAGAATTGAGAGCAACTTTGGCTCTTCAGGCCTTAAAGTCCTAAATCAAGTAAAATAGGAATTAGTCATACCCCTTTTCCATTATAATTTGCTGTTCAACATCAGAAATAACTAACTGGTTCATTCAAGAAATTAATTATATCTGCTGCAGGTCAGGCTCTCTGTTAAGACTGTGGGAGAGTTGCGACTTCAGAGCACTGAATTCAGAAAGAAAGACAAATAAGAATATAAGTAACAGCAAGCTAAATGAATAGTGTAAGGATAAAAGAAGTACATGGTGCTATGAACACCCACAAGGGACCTACCAGATAGGCTGGCAGTAGGAAGGGAAGGTCCTCTGGAGGAGGTGACATTTCAGATGAAACTGAATGACTTCAGGGTTAAGATTGAATGTACACATCGATTCTTGCTTTCTCAAAAAGCTCCACTAAAATCAAAGATACTCAAAAAAATAAAAATAAACCCACAAGAACAAGGAGAACATCCTCTGGAGGAGGTGACATTTCAGATGAGACTGAACAACTTCAGGGTTAAGATTGAATGTACACATCAAATCTTGCTTCCTCAAAAAGCTCCACTAAAATCAAAGTTACTCAAAAAAGTAAAAATAAACTCACAAGAACAAGGAGAACAGCAAAGGGACAAGAGAAATAAATTTTGGAACCTCAAGAGATGGACGAGTGGTCTCTGACTTAGCAGAAAGCTGAATAAATCCTAAATCAGCAAAGGAGGATTGGGGGAGAGCTGTTTGAGAAGCATATGAGCTCTGGGCTCCTCCTCCACATCCTACTGCTGGATAACGGCCCCTCCCCTACTCCAGCAGGAAACTAGAAATTTATTCACTAGGAAGGGTGAAAGAGAAAGTTCTTGACCAACAACACAGTTCGGTGACCATACACGACGAAGGATTACTATTGATGTCCTAGCCAACTGCCCTACTCACTTCAAGAACACAGGCACCAGCCCTTCGCCATTCAGATGGGCAATTTGGGGAACTTCCTCTGGGGAATGTGACTAGTCCGTGAGGAAAGACTAAAAATACTGATACCAGGGCTTCTACAAAAAAAAATGGCCCACCTAGATTCCTCCAGTGAAGCTCCAAATCAACAAGCTTCACACACAGGTTCTGACCCTCATCTCTTAATCATGCACAGAGAACCAAGAATTAATTACCAAACATCTGAGGAAAGCTTCTAGTATGGAAGGTAGAGACCAAGCAAACAAATAAAAGGCAAATTAATAAAAAGTATCTTGGAGGAAATAGATACGATGCATGAAGAAAAAAATTAAGGAAAACAAACTATTAACATCCCCACACAGATAAGATAGTTCAGTTATGAAACAAACAACAAAAAAGGATTCTATAAAAACAGAAGGATTCAGAAAACAAAAAGAGAACTCAATAGTAGGGTTGAAGACACAGAGAGTAAAGTAGACAATAAAGATAAATATAAAATAGAGAGAAGATGAGGAAATTAGAGAACCAGGCCAGGCAAACCAACATCCACATAAAGGATTTCCAAAAAGTGACAACAGAGAAAATGGAGGGTATAAATCATCAATGAAATAAATCAAGAATATTTTCCTGAGGGCTTCCCTGGTGGCGCAGTGGTTGAGTCCGCCTGCCGATGCAGGGGACACGGGTTCGTGCCCCGGTCCGGGAAGATCCCACGTGCCGTGGAGCGGCTAGGCCCATGAGCCATGGCCACTGAGCCTGCACGTCCAGAGCCTGTGCTCTGCAACAGGAGAGGCCACAACAGTGAGAGGCCCGCGTACCGCAAAAAAAAAAAAAAAAAAAGAATATTTTCCTGAACTGATAGATATGTGTTTCTAGATGAAAAGGGTTTGCCAAGTGTCTAGCCCAGCTGATCTACATAGCATTTACCATGTATGTACATATTACTATTTTAACTGTTTTACATGTATTAACTTGCTTAATTGTCACAACAACGCTAGCTTTATAATTATCATCCCCATTTTACAGATGAAGAAAAATGAGGTACAAAATTGTTAGGCAATTAGCCCAAGTTCACACAGCTAGTAAGTGGCAGGGCCAGGATTTGAAAGCAGGTAATGGAGCCCTAAAGCCCACTACACAATACTACCATGCAGGAGGGAGTACCATTGTGAAATTTTAGAATACACTATAGACAGTTCTATTTGATTTTTTAAAAGCAGGAGTATGTACTATTTTGATAGTGCATGCAGAGCCCAGCCCTTGACTAAGAACCTGAGGGAAATCCCATGCAGACTACTGTTCCTATCTCCAAACACAACTTCCTTCTGTCCAATACTGTATCCTACAAATTCCAGTTACATCAGAAGCTCTAAATTCCTATTCCCGCCTCCCAGCTCAACAATAACACTGCTCTACTCATGGGCTCACCCCACTGCGCTGCAGCCAGGAAAAGTGACTTCAGTGCATAAGTGATGCTCACATCTCATCTTCAGGAGCACAGAACCACACTGGTTGCTATCCAACCCTTGACAACAGTTGCCTAATATGTTTTGCTCAGTCCTGTAGCTATTTGTGGCAGGATAGTAAGTCTGAAACCAGTCCTCATATGCCTGAAGATATCTTTATTTGACTCTCACATTTAAATAATTCTGGGTTCAAAATTCTTTTCCTTCAATATTTTAATATTATGCTCTTGCATCCAGTGTTGCTGTTGGGAAGTTAATGTCAACCTGATTTTTATTATTTTGCCTTATTTTGTAACTGTCTTTATTTCTCTAAGTAATAAAGCTTTAAATTTCGGTTCCATTGGTTTTAAATTCCTGTTACATTTGTTCCATCAGGTCTACTTCATCTGGTATAGGTTGCCTATATCTTTTCATTCTTCATGATGCTTTTGTTCTTTACATGTGTCATGATATTTTTTTAAGACCTGGAATTCATCTGTATTATTACTAAGACGATCAGTTGCCTCTGCTTTTTTTTTTTTTTTTTTTAATGTGTGCCTCTGCTTTTGATGACTACATAAGTGGTCCACTGAAAAGGGAGGCTTAGCTGGTGTCTTCAGTGTATGCATAGGAGATATGAGTTGAGTGCCTCTACTGCACTTCTCTGGGCTTAACTGCACTTATTTTCCCTGGCATTTCTTTCTTCTCAAGATATACTGTCTAGTAACTCTATATCCGAGATTGCTTTCCCTAATTGGAGTTGGGGAAGACAACTCAGGGTCCTCCTGGCTATCTGTACTGGCATTATAGATCTCAATGCTGAGGTCAGAGCTGCAGGGAGGTAGGTTGCTGGCATCAAAATTTCTATTGTGTAAAGCCCTGGGTGTCTCATTTTCTGTCCTGGGCTGAAAACAGCAGTCAAAATCAATGCAGAAAAATCCAACTTGGAGCATATAATCCAAGTTTGAAAATGCAATAGATAAGCCTTTTTCAGCTCCTATCCAAGCCTGGCCCACTGAGATTACAGCTCTCACCCTGGGTTGGCCCAAGTCTCCATGTAGAGACCTCAACCCTGCCTTCTCTCTTCTCCTGTCATCCCATCCCTCAGCAATCTTCTGCTCTAGCCCATCATTTTCTAAAGATTTTCTCAGAGTTTTGATATAGCTGTCAAAGTCTGCCTCTGGATTCATTCTGTCTACCCATGTCTTTATTGGAATTTCTAGATTTCAGTGCAAGAAATGGAGCCAGTAGGATGTTTTTAGTTCATCACCTTGTTAGAAGCCAGAAGCCCACCTCCTCAACGATCATTCTGGGACTACTCCCTGTGGATCCTCCAGCCTACTTAGAGATGCTACAGCAGGCTGTAGGGGACACAGACCAGGCCAGCCTTGCAGGAGTAATGAAGATTAGAACCCACAGTTTAAAACACCTGGCCAAAATTATAACAGATGACTAAGAAATGGGGTGGGGCATTATTATTTAGGGTACTCTCCACCCCCACCCTAGGCAGACTCTGCAGAACAGGTTAGCTCTAATGCCAGATAGCTCTCAAAGGAAGCAAAAACATCTAAATTTCCACTGATGATATGTACTCATATCTTCATAATACACAATCCAACACTTAGAATTTTTTCATGCTTGTAAGTACCTATATTTCATCACTTATCTATTTATCATTACAGAAATTATGAAAGTTTGTCTTCTTTAGAAAGATGAGTGGAAATTTCTTTTCTGTAGTAACAAGTCATGCTGCCCCCAAAAGAAATTTATGTATCAGTAAAGAATAGTAGTTTCTTGCTATACACTCAATTCTCATTATTCACAGTAATATTCTATAAAGGCACTGTGAATTATCAAATCCTGAACCCCTTCCTAGCTCTGTAGGAAATACAGAGCTAGGTTCCTTCAAGCCTCTGGTCACAACATTTTCATCAACCAATCAATACATACCTTGGTTTTATGTGTGTTTCTGTTTGAGACATTTTATTCATTATATAGTTGCCTCATTAATGTTGAATATGACCGACCATACTGTAACTCATGCCTGAATGAAGCTTATCTAACACACCCATTTTCTTCATAAGGCACATCACAGCCTTCTTGCCCTTGTAAACACTAGATAGCACTTTAGCACTACACTTGGAAGCCATTTCAAACAGCAAAATCACCAACAAAAAACACAAAAAAATGCAAAAAAAATACATGACCATGCAAAGGACACTTGCATACAGTATGAGAGTTGGACCAAGAAGGCAGAGTCTTGCCTTGTTCCACCTCAGCTGAGAATGTGTGCATTGGGTGGCTCAAATTTTTTGCCACTTTATGTATATCCATTAATGACTGCAACAGCACCCTTAGTATTGATTTGGGGGTTACAAATAAATTTTAGCAAGTAAGAGAATTTGTAAATATAGAATCTACAAATAATGGGTATTGACTACCATATTATTATTATTGCTTGCATATTGATGGGAAAAAACTTTTGTTAAAGGAAAGAAGTCTAATGCTGATTTTTTTGTACACACACACACACACACATATCACTGTTTATAATTGTTTTTAAATGATAATCTATTTTTCTTCTAACAGGTTTGTTGGTATTAATAAGTTGGAAAAAAATAAACACAATTTTTTTAAAAGAAGGAAAGAAGTCTGTAAGATGGCACATAAAGGGCACTTTGTTGACCTTGGTTCACCCCTCACTCCTTCACCCCTGCAAACAAACCTCCTGAACCATTAAGAAACATTTTGTGCAATCTGCAGCAGTTTAGGGACTACAAACATTTTGAACATTTTGTACCAATCTGATGGGTGTCTAGGAAAGAGAGCTCCAAAACCTGTGGCAGGCAATCCAGTGTCCCTGGAAACAAGATAACAATTTTTAGAAAACATGTCAATTTGATATTTATAAACTTTCAGAGCTATATAAAACTAATTTGGGAGCTGAATTTTTATTATAATTTTTTAAAGGATTTCCATGTTTGCAACTTTAATGCACTTTGCAAAATAAAATGTCCCAGCAAGTAAATGGAAAGAAATTTCAGCATTTTGTCCAATAACTACAATACAAGATGAAGTCTATGTCACACATTTCCATGGAAAGGCGCTATGCCAGGCTGCAGGACTACAGATGTGACTAAGAAACAGTTCCTACCCTCAAGGAACAATCTCAGAGGAAACACTTTCATATAAATAACTTGAATGTAAGTCCAACTGCTATGTAGAACATAAAATGCTCAGAGAGCCAGAATATGAGAGCAATTAATTCTGATTAATGACAGCTTACCTAATTCTTACTGCATGTCAGGCAGTATTTTTATGCACATTTCATACTTTTCATCTAAACTTAAAACAACCCTATAAAGTAGATACTTTCATAATGCCCATTTTATGAACTGAGGATTATAGATACTGCATAATTTTCACAAGTAAATTGTGGAGATGGGGTTCAAACCTAAGTCGTCAGAACCAGGACCAGAAAACAATGTGTAAACGGGAAATGACATTTTAGAGGGACCTAGAATGCGTAGTGCTGATTGGCAAACAAACAAGGGAAAGGAATTCCAAACAGAGGGAACAGCATGAACAGAAAGCGTGGAAGCTTGAGATGTGTTGATTGTGCTTGATGTGGTCCTGTAATATGTACCTGGGGCCACTATACCTCTTCACTACTTATATAAACCCTTTCCTGAATGTGCCTGTTCTAAGCAAAGGACAGTATGAAGCATACCTTTCAATAATTCCAGAGCTCATCGTTTCCTCATTCAATAAAGCCTTGCTCTTTATTTCAGCCAATTCTGTGTTTAAACAAACTTGTGCCATTTTCTCATGTGTTTCTGATATCCAAATCTGGAAAAATAAAAGCCGCATACAAGGAAAATAAATAAGTTGCCACAAATGCTCAGTTACTAAAATATATTTCTGAAGTACATTCTGATTTTAATTGTTGACTCCATTAACATTAAAAAATAAGAAATGTCCCAAAGCAGTCAACGATTACATCATAAATATGTGAAAGTGGCAATTCTTTACTATGTTTTGTTGGAAAATAAAAATCAAGTTGGTGTTTCCATGAAATGGAAAGTACCGCATTCAACTACATTCCAATGCTTATTTGCTTTCTATTTCCTTCTCAAGATTAGTATATTTTAACTTCTCTAAGTAAGAAAATGTACCAATCACTTTGTAAATCACATAGGACTTCAGATACCATCATCATTATCCATTCTCTATCACAGAGGATAATTCAATGAATTATCAAGCAATTATCACTACGAGAAAAACCTGATAATTACAGGGTGTACTAAAGTCAATTGCAGAAGCATCATGGTAATATCTAGAGGATCTCAGAAAAAAATGGGTGCTGAGGATTCAATATTCTTCCCATACAAAACTCTAGAAGATCACAAATGTGGAGGTTCACAGCAGAGATTCAGAACTCACCACCACCGAGAAACCAACTACTTTCTCCAAATCTGAAGACTAGCTTCCCTAAGACACCCAATGAAGCCCAAGATCACATTAATTCCACTGGATTTGTTCAGAAAAGAGAAACTACTGTTTAGAAATTTGGAGACTTCAGCTGCAAGAGTATCATAGCTAGAGTCAAATTCCTTTGGTCCATTTTTGTTAAGTATAAAAAGGCTCTGTAAAACTAAGAACCCATCCTACACAAAGCAATTTTAACTGTAGTCTCTGATCCTGGCTCCCTGGTCTCCTCCTAGGCTTCTATGACCACTGCCCGCTAAGACCTCAACCTTCTAAATCACCAGCCTCCAAGCCTAATTTCCTAGCTCTGACTCCTGTACTCTTAGCTCAACTACTCTTCCTCACAGATTCCAAAGTTCACAAGTCAATGGCAGGGGACACTGTATTGGGCTTCATATTTTATACTTTAACGAAAAATAAGACATTATCTTTTAGGGAAAAAATTACTAGGTATCATTTTGTTTTAAGGTATAAGGTTGACCCCAAAATTAACCTTAGATATACTCTCATCATTTTTTTAAATTTTATTGATTTATTTACTTTTATACAGCAGGTTCTTACTAGTTATCTATTTTATACATATCAGAGTATATATGTCAATCCCAATCTCCCAATTCATCCCACCGCCACCACCACCACCCCCACTTTCCCTCCTTGGTGTCCATCCATTTGTTCTCTACATCTGTGTCTCTATTTCTGCCTTGCAAACCGGTTCACCTGTACCATTTTTCTAGATTCCACATATATGCGTAAATATACAATATTTGTTTTTCTCTTTCTGATTTACTTCACTCTGTATGACAATCTCTAGGTCCATCCACGTCTCTACAAATGACCCAATTTCGTTCCTTTTATGGCTGAGTAATATTCCATTGTATATATGTACCAAATCTTCTTTATCCATTCATCTGTCGATGGGCATTTAGGTTGCTTCCATGATCTGGCTATTGTAACTAGTGCTGCAATGAACATTGGGGAGCATGTGTCTTTTTGAACTATGGTTTTCTCTGGGTATATGCCCAGTAGTGGGATTGCTGGGTCATAAGGTAATTCTATTTTTAGTTTTTTAAAGAACCTCAATACTGTTCTCCATAGTGGCTGTATCAATTTACATTCCCACCAACAGTGCAAGAGGGTTGCCTTTTCTCCACACCCTCTCCAGCATTTGTTGTTTGTAGGTTTTCTTATAATGCCCATTCTAACTGGTGTGAGGTGATACCTCATTGTAGTTTGATTTGCATTTCTCTAATAATTAGTGACGCTGAGCATCTTTCCATGTGCCTCTTGGCCATCTGTATGTCTTCTTTGGAGAAATGTCTATTTAGGCCTTTGGCCAATTTTTGGATTGGATTGTTTGTTTTCTAAATATTGGGCTGCATGAGCTGTTTATATATTTTGGAGATTAATTCTTTGTTCATTGATTCATTTGCAAATATTTTCTCCCATTCTGAGGGTTGTCTTTTCATCTTATTTATAGTTTCCTTTGCTGTGCAAAAGTTTTGAAGTTTCATTAGGTCCCAGTTGTTTCTTTTTGTTTTTATTTCCATTACTCTAGGAGGTGGGTCAAAAAAGATCTTGCTATGTTTTATGTCAAAGAGTGTTGTATGTTTTCCTCTAAGAGTTTTATGGTGTCTGGTCTAACATTCAGGTCTTTAATCCATTCTGAGTTTATTTTTGTGTATGGTGTTAGGGAGTGTTCTAATTTCATTCATTTACATGTAGCTGTCCAGTTTTCCCAGCACCACTTATTGAAGAGATTGTCTTTTCTCCATTGTGCATCCTTGCCTCCTTTGCCATAGATCAGTTGACCACAGGTGCGTGGGTTTATCTCTGGGCTTTCCATGCTGTTCCATTGATCTATATTTCTGGTTTTGTGCCAGTACCATATTGCCTTGATTACTGTAGCTTTGTAGTATAGTCTGAAGTCAGGGAGTATGATTCCTCCGGCTCTGTTTTCTTCCCTCAAGATTGCTTTGGCTATTCAGGGTCTTTTGTGTCTCCATACAAATTTTAAGATTTTTTGTTCTACTTCTGTAAAAAATGCCATTGGTAATTTGATAGGGATTGCATTGAATCTGTAGATTGTTTGGGTAGTATAGTCATTTTTACAATATTGATTCTTCCAATCCAAAAACATGGTATATTTCTCCATCTGATTGTGTCATCTTTGATTTTTTCATCTGTGTCTTATAGTTTTCTGAGTACGGGTATTTTACCTCCATAGGTAGCTTTATTCCTAGGTACTATATTCTTTTTGCTGCAATGGTGAATGGGATTGTTTCCTTAATTTCTCTTTCTGGTTTTTTGTTAGTGTACAGGAACACAAGAGATTTCTGTGCATTAATTTTGTATCCTGCAATTTTACCTAATTCATTGATTAGCTCTAGTAGTTTTCTGTTGGCATCTTTAGGATTTTCTACATATAGTATCATGTCATCTGCAAACAGTGACAGTTTTACTTCTTCTTTTCCAATTTGTATTCCCTTTATTTCTTCTTCTTCTCTGATTGCCATGGCTAGGACTTCCAAAACTATGTTGAATAAGAGTGGCAAGAGTGGACATCCTTGTCTTGTTCCTGATCTTAGAGGAAATTATTTCAGTTTTTCACCATTGAGAATGATATTAGCTGTGGTTCTGTCATATATGGCCTTTATTATGTTGAGGTAGGTTCCCTCTATGCCTATTTTCTGTAGAGTTTTTGTCATAAATGTGTGTTGAATTTTGTCAGAAGCTTTTTCTGCATCTATTGAGATGATCATATGGTTTTTATTCTTCAATTTGTTAATATGGTTTATCACATTGATTGATTTGCATATATTGAAGAATCCTTGCATCCCTGGGATAAATCCCACTTGATCATGGTGTATGATCCTTTTAATGTGTTGCTGGATTCTGTTTGCTAGTATTTTGTTGAGGATTTTCACATCTATACTCATTAGTGATACTGGTCTGTAATTTTCTCTTTTTGTAGTATCTTTGTCTGGTTTGGGTATCAGGGTGATGGTAGCCTTCTAGAATGAATTTGGGAGTGTTCCTTCCTGTGCAACTTTTTGGAATAGATTGAGAAGGATGGGTGTTAGTTCTTCTCTAAATATTTGATAGAATTCACCTGTGAAGCCATCTTGTCCTGGACTTTTGTTTCTTGGAAGATTTTTAATCACAGTTTCAATTTCATTACTTGTGATTGGTCTGTTCATATTTTCTATTTCTTCCTGGTTCAGTCTTGGAAGGTTATACCTTTCTAAGAATTTTTCCATTTCTTCCAGGTTGTCCAGTTTATTGGCATAGAGTTGCTTGTAATAGTCCCTTACAATGCTTTGTATTTCTGTGATGTCCATTGTAACTTCCCCTTTTTCATTTCTAATTTTATTGATTTGAGTCCTCTCCCCCTTTTTCTTGATGAGTCTGGCTAAAGGTTTATCAATTTCATTTATCTTCTCAAGGAACCAGCTTTTAGTTTTATTGATCTTTGCTACTGTATTTATTTCTGCTCCGATCCTTATGATTTCTTTCCTTCTACTAACTTTGGGTTTTGTTCGTTCTTCTTTCTTTATTTCCTTTAGGTGTAAGGTTAGATTGTTTATTTGAGATTTTTCTTATATCTTGAGGTAAGATTGTATTGCTATAAACTTCCCTCTTAGAACTGCTTTTGCTGTATCCCATAGGCTTTGGATCATCATGTTTTCATTGTCATTTGTCTCTAGTTATTTTTTGATTTCCTCTTTGATTTCTTCAGTGATCTCTTGGTCGTTTAGTAACGTACTGTTTAGCCTCCATGTGTTTGTGTTTTTTATGTTTTATTTCCCTGTAATTGATTTCTAACCTCATAGTGTTGTGGTCAGAAAAGATGCTTGATATGATCTCAATTTTCTTATATTTACTGAGGCTTGATTTGTGACCCAAGATGTGAACAATCTTGGAGAATGTTCCATGTGCACTTGAGAAGAAACTGTAATCTGCTGTTTTTGGATGGAATGTCCTATAAATATCAATTAAATCTATCTGGTTTATTGTGTCATTGAAAGCTTCTGTTTCCTTATTTTCTGTCTGGATGATCTGTCCAGTAGTGTAACTGAGGTGTTAAAGTCCCCCACTATTATTGTGTTACTGTCGATTTCCTCTTTTATAGCTGTTAGCATTTGCCTTATGTATTGAGGTGCTCCTATGTTGGGTGTATATATATTTATAATTGTTACATCTTCTTCTTGGATTGATCCCTTGATCATTATGTAGTGTCCTTCCTTGTCTCTTGTAACATTCTTTATTTTAAAGTCTGTTTCATCTAATATGAGTATTGCTACTCCAGCTTTCTTTTGATTTCCATTTGCATGGAATATCTTTTCCATCTCCTCACACTCAGTCTGTATGTGTCCCTCTGTCTGAAGTGGGTCTCCTATAGACAGCATATATAAGGGTCTTGTTTCAGCCAGCCTGTGTCTTCTGGTTGGAGCATTTAATCCATTCACTTTTAAGGTAATTATCAATATGTATGTTCCTATTACCATTTTAATTGTTTTGGGTTTGTTTTTGTAGGTCCTCTTTTTCTCTTTTGTTTCCCACTTAAAGAAGTTCCTTTAGCATTTGCTGTAGAGCTGGTTTGGTGGTGTTGAATTCTCTTAGCTTTTGCCTGTCTGTAAAGCTTTTGATTTCTCCATTGAATCTGAATGAGATCCTTGCTGGGTAGAGTAATCTTGGTTGTAGGTTCTTCCCTTTCATCACTTTAAATATATCGTGCCACTCCCTTCTGGCCTATAGGGTTTCTGCTGAGAAATCAGCTGTTAACCTTATGCGAGTTCCCTTGTATATTATTTTTCATTTTTCCCTTGTTGCTTTTAATAATTTTTCTTTGTCTTTAATTTTTGTCAGTTTGATTACTATGTGTCTCGGCATGTTTCTCCTTGGGTTTATCCTGCTTGGGACTCTCTGCAATTGCTGGACTGGGTGGCTATTTCCTTTCCCATGTTAGGGAAGTTTTCGACTATAATCTCTTCAAATATTTTCTCGGGTCCTTTCTCTCTCTCTTCTCCTTTTGGGATCCCTTTAATGTGAATGTTGGTGTGTTTAATGTTGTCCCAGAGGTCTCTTAGGCTGTCCTCATTTCTTTTCATTCTTTTTTCTTTATTCTGTTCCTTGGCAGTGATTTCCATCATTCTGTCTTCCAGGTCACTTATCCATTCTTCTGCCTCAGTTATTCTGCTATTGATTGTTTCTAGTGTATTTTTCATTTCAGTTATTGTATTTTTCATCTCTGTTTGTTTGTTCTTTAATTCTTCTAGGTCTTTGTTAAACATTTCTTGCATCTTCTCGATCTTTGCCTCCATTCTTTTTCTGAGGTCCTGGATCATCTTCACCATCATTATTCTGAATTCTTTTGCTGGAAGGTTGCCTATCTCCAGTTCATTTAGTTGATTTTCTGGGGTTTTATGTTGTTCCTTCATCTGGTACATAGTCCTCTGCCTTTTCATTTTGTCTCTCTTTCTGTGAATCTCATCATTTTTGACAGTAAAATATTTCAGTAAATCAATCAATACCATTGAAAATTGTATGAAACAAAGATATTGCCAAACTGAAATAATGCGTATGAAAAGGAAATAGATAATAGCACTAGTGGTTCTTAAGTTTATTGACTGCATATTCTGTATCAGACACCATATTAAGCACTTTATATATGTTATTCCCCTAAATACTTAAAGCAACCCTGAGTGTTGTATGTCAATCATCATGGCAGAAGGAAAAGAAAAATCAAATGGGGAATGAATAGAGTTTAATAAAGAATCTATTTATAAAAGTGTGGCCAGAATTCAGAAAATAAACAAACAATGATGAAGCACCCTGAAGACAGCAATATTGGGGAGGCATAGGGTAGGGCAGTTATGGAACCCAGAATGATCTACAGTTGTAAAGAGAGGGTCACTTGATACTTGTGGCTTTCAGAACAGACACAGTGTTTTAGTCTGTTCTGGCTATGTTACAAATATCACAGACTAAGTGGCTTATGAACACAGAAATTTATTTCTCACAGTTCTGAAGGCTGGGAAAGCCAAGATCAAGGCACTAGCAGTGACTGGTGAGTGCCTACTTCCTAGCTGATAGACAGCCATCTTTTCACAGTGTCCTCACAATGGCAGAAGTGGGGAAGGAGCTCTCTGGTGTCTCTTTTATAAGGGCATTAATCTCATTCATGAGGACTCCACCCTCATGAATTAATCACCTCCCAAATGCCCCATCTCCTAAGTCTATCACACTAGGAGTTAGAATTTTAACATTTGAATTTGGGAAGGATACAAATATTCAATCCATAGCATACAGCCACTGCCAAACCATGGCCCTGCAGGGAGGAAATCACAGGAATAAATGTCCAAGCCAACTCTCCTCCCACTGCTGATCAACTGTCAGTGCCTTCCAAAGGCCAATTCCTGGCAATTCACAGGAGGCCAGAGGGCAAAAAAGCTCACTGATGCAATCCATAAAGGTCAGCCTGCTTGGCACAGAGCAGGGTTGAGAAGGGTGGAGAGTGGATCTGGAGGGAGAAAGGAAGGACCTTTGGCATAGTTTATCTTCATTTTAAAGAAGGGAAAACTGAGGCTGAAAGGGATAAAGTAATGCCCAGCTAAACCAGAGAGAAAAGTAGAAGTTCCACAATTCAAAACATGCAGTCTGACTCTTTCATTCATTCATCCATCCATATCTGTGAAGTGCCAGGCATCCTACTAAGTTCTAGAGCTAGAGTATTAAATAAAACCCAGAGGCTATCCTGGCTGTAGCTTAGTTGAGTTGCAATAAATCATGGGGATAATGGTAATAACAAGAGCACATGGCCAGACACCATTCTAAATGTCTTCACATTAAATGCTCATGAAAACTCTATCCCCACTTTACACCCAAGGAAATAAAGACATGGAAAACTGTAAACTCTTGACCAAAGTTACAACCTAGTAAGTGGTGGAGCCAAGAATCAGTAAGAAGCCATCTGACTCCAGAGCCCACTCTTTTTTTTTTTTAACATCTTTATTTGAGTACAATTGCTTTACAATGGTGTGTTAGTTTCTGCTTTATAACAAAGTGAATCAGTTATACATACACATATATTCCCATATCTCTTCCCTCTTGCGTCTCCTTCCCTCTCACCCTCCACATCCCACCCCTCCAGGCGGTCACAAACCACCGAGCTGATCTCACTGTGCTATGTGGTTGCTTCCCACTAGCTATCTATTTTACGTTTGGTAGTATATATATGTCCATGCCACTCTCTCACTTCATCCCAGCTTACCCTTCCTGCTCCCCATATCCTCAAGTCCATGCTCTAGTAGGTCTGTGTCTTTATTCCCATCTTACCCCTAGGTTCTTCATGACCTTTTTTTTTTTCCCTTAGATTCCAATTTGTATGGAAACACAAAAGACCCCGAATAGCCAAAGCAATCTTGAGAACAAAAAATGGAGCTGAAGGAATCAGGCTCCCTGACTTCAGACCATACTGCAAAGCTACAGTAATCAAGACAGTATGGTACTGGCACAAAAACAGAAATATAGATCAATGGAACAGGATAGAAAGCCCAGAGATAAACCCACACACATATGGTCACCTTATCTTTGATAAAGGAGGGAAGAATATACAGTGGAGAAAAGACAGCCTCTTCAATAAGTGGTGCTGGGAAAACTGGACAGGTACATGTAAAAGTATGAAATTAGAACACTCCCTAACACCATACACAAAAATAAAATCAAAATGGATTAAAGACCTAAATGTAAGGCCAAACACTATCAAACTCTTAGAGGAAAACATAGGCAGAACACTCTATGACATAAATCACAGCAAGATCCTTTTTGACCCACCTCCTAGAGAAATGGAGATAAAAACAAAAATAAACAACTGGGACCTAATGAAACTTAAAAGCTTTTGCACAGCAAAGGAAACCATAAACAAGACCAGAGCCCACTCTTAACCTCTGTGTTTCCTGTATCAGAGGTAAATGTTATCCCCCAATATTAGACTTCCCATCTTCATCAATAATAGAACACCCAAATTTTAGCTGGGCCCGTGAAGTTTCAGACTACATTTTCTAGTCTCCCTTATACACAGATATGACCAGTGACTGGTTCTGGACAGCAGGGCATAAATGGAATAAATATATACAACCTCCAGGAAAGGTCCTGCTTCTGTTTCTCTTCTTGCTGCATGGAATGTGGACATAATGACAGGTTTCCAGCAGCCATATTGGGCCCTACACAAGGGATGGCAGAGCAAGAAGCTAGAAGCAGTAGGTCTCTGACAATTTATGGAAATTTCATACCAGTCCTGGCCTGCTGTCCTCTAGACTTTTTACATAAAATAATAAAACCTTATGTGCAGAGCCACTGTTGATTTTTGGTTTCTGTTGCACATAGGCAAACCTAATCCTACACCACCTTAATGTAAAAAATCACTTTGGTCTAGAAATGTTCATAACCTGACATAGGGTGGATAATATATAAAAGCACTTCCATATGTTTAAAAGTCTTTGGGGCTTTATATATATATCACAAACTGGAGATTGGCAATTTGATATGTGAGATAGCTAAATTAACACAGCACCAACTCACAGGCTAATCACTAAAATTTCCATTTAATTTGCATAATAAAATCTAGTTTGAGTCAAATGGTAATATAAAAGATATCTAATGTGTGTACAGGATGTGCACTTCATGATATCATTCTTTTCCCCATTTTCCTGAGTATCAATTTTTTTAAGTCCCAATTTCTAATCTTCCAAGATGAACTCTTCCTATATGTGCTACACTTAAGAAAACCCAGGGACTTCCCTGGTGACACAGTGGTTAGGAATCTGCCTGCCAATGCAGGGTACATGGCTTCGAGCTCTGGTCTAGGAAGATCCCACATGCTGCGGAGCAACTAAGCCCGTGCACCACAACTACCGAAGCCCGTGCACCTAGAGCTCGTGCTCCACAACAAGAGAAGCCACTACAATGAGAAGCCCATGCAGCACAACGAAGAGTAGCCCCCCGCTCAACGCAACTAGAGAAAACCCGGGTGCAGCAATGAAGAACCAATGCAGCCAAAAATAAATAAATTTATTTAAAAAAAAAAGAAAACCCAGTAAACATATAACCTGGGTAACAGGTACAGGAAAAAAGCAAGTCACTTAGGGCTTCCCCTCAATTTCCACATTTGAGTGTAACCAGTCTCTTTGTGCTGAGGATGACTTACCCCCTGGCAGAATCTCTCTTGGAAAGATTCATTTCAAATGATGCCCAATTGACATTTCTTTTTTGGCTTCCCTATAGGGTTCCCTGAAAGCATGCTCCTCTGACCCATACTGACAGAAGTGCAGGTAATTCTCAAGTCAAGTCTCCCCTCTGATGCCACAGGCTGCTTCAGGAACAAGTCAGATCCCAATCCACCTAGTCCCCTGACTTCAGGGGAACATTTATCAAATTGCCTGTCTGATAATGTTCAGGCCCCACACTATAGCTTGATGAGCAGGACATGCTTCCACCCCCCCGCCAGTGGGGACAAGAGGGATGGGACCCAGCATGTACACCCCTCCAAATGACTCCCCCAAATTCCAAATACTCTCATCCAGGTCTCTTCAATTTCAACATTTTCTTTCTTTTTTCCTTTTTTTTTTAACCTTCAACGTGGATGAGAGATCAAGAGTTTCAAAACCAGTTACCGCCCAAATGCTCTGCATGCTCTCATTATGAAATGGAGAAGTTGGCATTTTTTATCTTAGATCTTCAGTCATAATTGAGGAAGAGTCTTATTTTATCCTGTTAAACAGCACTCCCCCTACCACTGCCAAAAAAGTCATCATCAAAAAGTAATACAGATACTTTGTTAAAAGTCTTTACCTTTAAAAATCATCCAAAAGGCTATTCTTATTTCTCAGCAGTAGTTTTGTCCTGTTTTCTGTTTTCGTGGCTCTACTTTCATGTCTAAGTGAACACAGTAGTACCACATACAGATTATTTAAAGGATCCAAGAGAAGCAGAGAGTCCCTCTTCCCATCATTATTTTGAACAACTGAGACTTACGGGGTGTAAAAAATAATTTCATTATTTTTCTTTACTGCCAGTTCAAGTTAGCCTTTATGGGATGGCTCTTTCCCTGCACCTAGAAGAGATAAATTATGGACAAGTGCCATATTTTCTTCTGGTCACTTTCAGATAACAAAACCACTGCTTGTCACAGAAGCAGTCTCAGTTAAGTAATTAATATTAGTAGAATAATCACAAGAGGGCCTTTTATTTGTCTAGTTGTCTGAGGGAAGGACAGAGCAGACTAAACAAAGAAATAGAAAATCAGCTAACCCTCCTTCTACACACACATTCCTCTGCAGACTTCCCTGGCCTGGAGCAGACTCTAGCTGGAGGAGAAGAAAATCTTTAACCTTAAATAAAATTCATCATTTTGATGAGATATTTTAATTATTGAAATGTGACCAAAAGACTTTTAATTATCTGAGAGTGACCATAAAAATTATGGAAATTGCACAAGATCTTATCCAGGGGTAGAGAAAGAACTAATTCCACAAAGTAGGGTGAATAGACAACGGAGGCAAAGAATGTGTCTGTGTCTATGTGTGTGTGTGTGTGTGATTGCACCTTTTGAGTGCCATTTGTTCAACCTAACAGTTATACTTGCTTAAGCAAATTGATATACATGAAATATTAAAATCTAGTTTCTCTAAAAGTTAAATTAGGGCATGATTATTGATATAGAAAAGGAGTTGCAAAGGAGGGTAATGGGATCAAAATGGCAGATGTCTCATTTCATTCATGTTCCAAATCCCTAGAAATGACAAAGAAGATACTTGATAGAATTAATAAGTCCATAGTTACAGCATAAGGAAAGTACACTCAAGTTGGCCAAAATTTATACAGAATTCCCAAAACAGGAAAGGCAGATGCAATTGTGCTGATATTGGAATAGACAATCCAAAGTAGACCCAGGAGAGAATGCTGGAACCTGTGGCATCAACTCCAAACTCAGAGATTATGGAGATACGAAGCAAGAGGGAGCCCTGACTCAACAGCCCACTCTCCCTAAATATCTTCCTTTTCCCTGGTGTAAGTGGTTCTCCTGCACTGACATTTAAAATTACTCCATTTACAACAATTTGATCCATATGCCTCTTTCAGGTACTTAGATCTGAATGCTAGAAGCATCTGTAAGATTGCAGTGCTCAAAACACTATTCTACTATGTTAATCAAAGAAAAACATACCTGAACCAATTAAGTAAATGATAATTGAATTTCTCAGATCCATTATAATTATATCCCTTTTAGGGTCACTAATTTTTATTTTTTTTAATTTTTCTTATTATTTTTTAACATCTTTATTGGAGTATAATTGCCTTACAGTGGTGTGTTAGTTTCTGCTTTATAACAAAGTGAATCAGCTATACATATACATATATCACCATATCCCCTCCCTCTTGTGTCTCCCTCCCACCCTCCCTATCCCACCCTTCTAGGTGGTCACAAAGCACCGAGCTGATCTCCCTGTGCTATGTGGCTGCTTCCCACTAGCTATCTATTTTTCCTTTTTTATTTTTTTAACATCTCTGTTGGAGTATAATTGCTTTACAATGGTGTGTTAGTTGCTGCTTTATAACAAAGTGAATCAGTTATACATATACATATGTTCCCATATCTCTTCCCTCTTGCGTCTCCCTCCCTCCCACCCCTCTAGGTGGTCACAAAGCACCGAGCTGATCTCCCTGTGCTATTGGGCTGCTTCCCACTAGCTATCTATTTTACGTTTGGTAGTGTATATATGTCAATGCCACTCTCTCACTTCGTCCCAGCTTACCCTTCCCCCTCCCCGTGTCCTCACGTCCATTTTCTATGTCTGTGTCTATATTCCTGTCCTGCTAGGGTCACTAATTTTTAAATGTTGTATTTTCATCCACTAGAACAGCTCATATTTGAGACCTACTTAGGTATTCATCTATTCATAAAATGAATGTTAGCACACATTTGTACACTTTTAGCACACTTTTTTCATTTATTTGTCATTTTTAAGTCCAAAGTGACTGTGATGCTGTTAAAACTAATACTAGCTTAATTTGCTCATCAGTGTTGTCCTGTTAGTTCCAAAAATGCCTTGGCATTGATCCATTAGCTGTATAAGAAGAATCTGTTTAATGAAATTTCTCAAGTTCCTCTTTGTTCCTTTGTATCTAAAATTTTTCACCTTCTATGACACAGCATCAAATCTGCCCTGTATTTAGTCCTTCTGAGTTTATGGGATTCAACATGCAGCACTTCCTCAGAAGTGGTCTTACGTAAGTCATTGTGACAGGGCCTTTGGTAGTGCCGTGAGGGTCCTTGGGTGAGGAACTTTACAAATGAAGAAACAATGATAGAAGTACTCTTGATCATTTATTTTGCATGGGACTCACTCTGTTATAGCTAAGTAGTACCTCAATAAAGTCCAAATAAAATACCGAAACAAAATATTGGAATTTAAAACACTATTTCCTATAATCACTTGGACTAATAAGACAATCAGAGAAACTCCAGTGGCTTGAATTAAATTACTGCTCTGCTGTGAATCCATGGCCCCACTCAGCCTCCTGAAGCCAGAGAGGCCACTGGAGTAGGAATTCGATTATGCCACTACTGAAAATTAGGTAGTATGTTTCCAGATTCCACCAACAGATGGTTCCTTTAAGCATTCACCTCAGGAGCTTCACGGTGGTCACCTCCACTAGGAAGCCATCTTTTTTTTTTTTTTGGCTGTACCACCGCTCAGCTTGTGGGATCCTAGTTCCTCAACCAGGGAGTGAACCCAGGTCCTCGGCAGTGAAAGCACAGAGTCCTAACCACTGGACCGCCAGGGAATTCCCTAGGAAGTCATCCTTGACCCTCCCATCAATCCATTTCAGTTCAAGTGCCCCTCACAGCATCCTTATTTCTCCGTATCACATCATCCATCATGCACACTGCCACTGTGGTTGTAGGTACCCATTAACCACATAAGCCTGTGAATTCCTGATGTACAGCGACCTTGCTTTGAATTATGTTTCTTACCCCAGCACTCAGCATGGTAACTTGGCATACATTTCTTATCCCAGCACTTAACAAAATAACAGGACCTCAATACATGTTTGTTAAATACAGTCTTCTTTCCCTTCTTCCTTCCACAAATATTTATTGAGCACCAACTATGTGTCAGACACCATTCTGGGAACGGGAGATACAGCAGAGAACAAAACAGACCAAAGTCCCTTCTCTCATGAAGCTTGTATTCTAGTAGGGGGAGAAAGACAATTAACAACTAAAAAGTCTTAAGTATGTCCAGTCATTGAAGTATCATGAAGGAAACTAAAGTAAAGGAAAGGGGATAGAGAGATGTGAACAGACTTCTATTTTACACACAAATGGGCAACTGGCTCATTGAACAAGTGGGACTTGTAAGTAGGTACAATTAGAAAACAAATTTATTCTTCTTCCATCGCTGCCCATTCATAGTTACTTGGAGGGACTTATTCTTTTCTATGCTCTTTGATGAAATATAGGACAGGCTCCAGGACTTTTCTGGTCACTCTCAGATAATATATTGATAAAAACCTTCTTGCTACTTCTGTCTCAAGAAGAGCCTTTTTGAGGTAAGTAAAATGCCCAGTCCCATGTACTAGCCAAAACTTCATTTAAAATGAAAGATTCTCATTCCTCCACCTTGGGCATGTTTTAGTCTGGTCTGCTTCAGTTGGCTTCTTCTCAATTGTCCCCCTTGGACTTCTTCCTTATACACCAACTCATTCTGGCTCCTTGAGCGTTTAAGATGAGGGTGAGGGGACATGAGGAAGGACAGAAGCAAATGCAGGAAAAGTGGACATGTAATCTTGTTTTGGTTTCCTCTGGACGAGTCTGTGTCTGACCCTGTCTGGCACTGAAGGACGTTCAAAGCTGACTTTCTTAGGGTGTTCTAATAGAAGCTGAGAGCCTTTCTGGGAACATTCAATGGTATGTTCTGTGATGCAGGATGCCAATTTCTGCACTTAAATGTCCTGTCTTAGCCCATAGGAATACAGTCGATCCCTCTTCCATCCCTACATGAGGTGCTCTTGGGCAGGCTCTAAAATGGCTCCCTGTCATCTTTCTCTTTTACATGGCCCATATCTGATCCCCCAAAGCCACATCTGGGCCTGAATACTCACTTATCCTTGCCCCACCACTCATTTATATGTAGCTAGTTCCTCTCTTTCTGCTCTGCTGCTTCAGACAGATCACCAGAGCCTCTTATCTATAACTTCACGAGGAACCCAAGGGGGTTTGCAGATGAGACTTACAGCACACCTTTTTCAAAATCCTGTCTCTATTTTCAAACTGAATTTTGGCTTTGCTGAATGTTGGGAAGCAGACCCAAGTTTGGTTCAGTAACATTCCTATCTAATACACACTGTAAACCTGGTAGAGGAACGACAAGGTTTCAATGACTATGAACGAAAGTCATAAAGAAGGTGAATATTATTTGTACATCCTCTATTAAACTAAGGCTTAACTGCTACAATGCATGGAATATAAGGAATGAATATTTGAGGTTCCTACACCTCACATTTCACTTCATCTCACTTCCTCCCACAATCCAGAGACCAAGAAGATTTTCACTTATCAAAAATAAATGTTTTTAAGAGTCAAAGATGCTAAGTGCATGCCAGGCAATGCCTGCCTTGCCCAACTTGTTCTTGTCCTCACCATGCTCAAGAAAGCAAGGGTAAGCTGGGTTTGGGAGAGCAGGGCAGAGTGGTTATTTTCTGAGTTGGGCATTGGCCTCTAGAGCTCCATCAATGTGCTGGCTAATGACCAATTAGGCAGCCTGGTGCAAAGGCAACAGGGCAGGGTTGAAACTGAGGAAACCATCAGAATGCCCCTGAGATTTAAGCTGTGGGACAAGAGGAGAACAGAGCAGAGAGAAACAGAGATGCCAAGAGAGACTGTGTGTGTGTCAGATAGAGAGAAGAGAGAGAGACAGAGAGAATGCCTTGCTTTAGAGCCATCTTGGTTCCTGTAAGTGTCCTCGTTCCACATCCAGGCAGCCGTATTTTTATAATATATTCCCATTTTTCAGGCTATCCTTATTGTTCTCTGTCTATGGTAAACTATAACAGGAAGGGAGGAAACAGCATGGGCTCTGCTAAGCTAATTCATTCCCATCACCCTGGAGAACACAGAATTTTCTAGAACTATTCCCAAAGTAGAATTATGGATCTTCCTAGGCTTACCCTTTTTCAAAGTAGCCCAGCCTTTTGGGGGCAGAATATGATATACAAACACAGTCTTCTCAACACATTCACATCCATCTTTGTCAAATTATCAGCTCTTCAGGCCCCCAGGCCATCCTGTAAGGTTGAATTGAATCTTCAACTAGTCCCAAAACTCTTGACATTGTAGGACACAATTTGAGACTCTTTAGGGAGTTGAGTTCCTGCACACTGATTGAGCAGACACCTAAATAGCCAAGGAGTAACCCACAGCAATTCAAATAGGAAGTATCTATGCAATGGATACTCCTTTTGTAACTTAGCTGTACAAATGTTATGAGAATAATAACAGCATGTTTAAATTACTCACAATTCCATCCCCTTAAGACAAGTACAAAAGACCTGAAACCCAAAGAGATGGGTTCAGATTCTCACTCTTCCACTCCCTGGCTGGGTGACTTTGAGTAAATCACTTAACCTCTAGGAGATTCTCCCCAGTTGTAAAATAGAGATAATAATACCTACTTCACAGGGTGATGGTGAAGGTTAGAGGAGACATCTAGCAAGATGTTGCAGCTGCAGCAACAGCATCATAGCAATAATAATAATTTCTTGAGTACTTTCTATGTGCCAGGCATTGAGTTAAGCACTTTTTTGCTTTATTTTACTTAATTTTCCAATAACCTTATGAAGTGCACCCATTTTACAGGTAAGGTCACTGAAGCACACAGTGGCTAGGTCACCTGCCTAAGTTACTAACACAGCTATGAGGAGCACTGACAAAGTGCTCCTCCCTCTACTTTTTCATGTTTTACTAGGAGGAATATTCCGGACTTAAAGAAATTAGTAGCTACTACTTACTGGGGGTTCGTTGGTTCCAAGTCGCCAATATGTTGAATTACACAGTTTTTTCACTTCTTCAGGACCCTCTATATCATAATCTTTGGGATAAGTTTCTCTGTCACAGTGCCTTAAGAAAAAAATGAGAATCTGTTAAGGGATAAAGCTTATTTATCAGGTATTGCATTTGAACATTGTAAAAATTATGCAATGAAAATTTACTATATTTGTGACCTTGTTCTAATAATAAATTTACTGGATTGGGGACATGTATTTCCCATCTCTTTTCAAGTAATGCTGAGGCTACTTCCTAAAAACAATTTAGCACATGTGATAAAACTAATAGTATCACGAAAACAATACTTATCCAACACAGTAATTATTCAGTGACTTCAATGAAGTGAATCTTATTTAATAATGTAGATTAGTTACTGAAATAAATTCTAAAATAAGACATGTAGTATATTAGAAAGGCAACTTACCACTTTAGAAATTTTTCTACCATGAATTTTAATTACAATTTTTTTTCAAAACGAGAGCAAAATATTTACTCATATGGATTTATAACAGTGCTTCCTGCTCCGAAAGAGGGTCTAAAGGAAAAACAGTTCTTAAAACATGTAGAAGAAAGAGTAAAAAAATATTCTGAATGTCTTGACTGAAAGGGTGGTTGGATAATAATAAAGGAGGGATTTGGGGATAGGAAAGGAAAAAGGAGATGAAGTGGCCCACAACCGAAGTAGCTATTTTCGGAATAAATTCTAAAATAAGACATGTCTAAAATAAGACATATGTGTAATATTATTGTGTCTATCTAAAATATGCTTTGTTGGGTATTCTTAAATACCAGACAAATCCACATGCTCTCAACTTCTCTGGCCTCCTCCATCTTCAGTCCATGAACTCTTCATCTACTGTGGGAGAGGGCAGCCCAGCTCTTCATCTGTTCTTCCAAATCTATGGTGTAATCCTAAAACCTAAGCTTTTGAACTCCAAAGCCAAGAATTTGGCTCTTTTGCTGCCTGCTGGGTCATTCTTCCCTGAGGTAATAAAACCAGAACACCTCCCTAGGAGCATAGGAATGAAGGGGCAAAGCACCAGTTAACATTTCAATGTATTATTTCCAGGGCCCACCTCTTTTTTTTTTTTTTTTTAAACATCTTTATTGGAGTATAATTGCTTTACAGTGGTGTGTTAGTTTCTGCTGTATAACAAAGTGAATCAGCTGTACATATACATATATCTCCATATCTCCTCTCTCTTGAGTCTCCCTCCCACCCTCCCTATCCCACCCCTCTAGGTGGTCACAAAGCACCAAGCTGATCTCCCTGTGCTATCCGGCTGCTTCCCACTAGCTATCTATTTTACATTTGGTAGTGTATATATGTCCATGCTACTTCCCCACCTCTTTTTTAGGCACTGTAGGCACAGTGCCCAGGGCTTGTGATACTTTTAGGGGCCCAGGAGAGTGTTTTAATCATTTTTAAATCAGAAAAAAAAGAATATAATCCAGTTTGAATTATATCCATCTTTATACCAAAGCAGTCATAAACTATCATTTTAAACTTTTTTTTATTGGAGGAATTGGAGGCAAAGATAATTAGTGTCCATGAAAGTCAGAATGCAGCCTGATTATACCATCATGTATTTTAAGTTGTATTATAACTAGATTATTACAAAAAATTCAGTTATGTTCCTTTTCTCACCGCAATCTCAGATAACAGCCAAAAGCCCAGCATTAAAACATGAATCTATAATGAAACTTTGGAGGACTGAGCTAATGCAGTTGGCATTCCCTAATGCCTGCTAGCTGCCCACAAATGATGTGCCCACAGCCTGCAGGCTCTGAGAGATACACAGCTGAAGACCTGTCCCTACTTCACAGAGGCTGCCAGCCTAGCAAAAATAAACATACATGTTTAAAAAATTATAAAATATATAAAAAATGTTAAAATATATATTTACTATATCCTAAATATGTATTTGCTACATATAATAACAGTAAAAATGATTCCCATATTATAAAGGAAACGGGAGGCCTAATTATTCCCTGACTTTATTATGTCAGTTGAACATTGGTTTGTGCCTCAGTTTCCCCGAGATGAACTGAGAATCATACACTGAGGACAAATCAATTGATTGAGAGTCTCAAGTGAAAAGTGACATAAAAATGCAAATATTATTATATGTAATAATATTGTGTCTATCTAAAATATGCTTTGTTGGGTATTCTTAAATACTTTGTCAATACCAATTAAGTTTTATAGCATCTTTGTAAGACAAATATATATATATATATACACATAAAAATAAAAATAATCTAGGTGTTATTTATATATATATATATATATATATACACACATACACTTTATATAGCCTTGTTTGCCTTGCTACCTGCATTTATTTATGGTTGCCATGACTTCTCATTTACTGCAATAAAAATTCTTTACGGGAAAATAATGAATATAATGATATAAAATTTACAATGTCTCTAGAACAGTAACTTTCAAACTTATTGATAACAGACCCCACCTATATACCATTACAATCCACCCTGAGAGTTTGCCAGTGTCTGGAGACATTTTTAGTTGTTGCATCTGGGTGGGGTGGGTTGTTGCTGGCATCTAGTGGGTGGAGGCCAGCAATGCTGCTGAACATCCTACAGTGCACAGGACAGCCCACCACAACAAAGAAATATCTGATCCAAAATGTCAAAAGTACCAAGGTTGAGAAAGCTCTAGAGAATGACTGTGTACCAGATTCTTAGATCAGTGGTCCCCAAACCTTAGCATTTCATGGAGTAGCAAAACTTTACACTGAAATTTGTAAAACCAACCTAAAATTGCCAACATTTTGTCTTGACAGGAACATTAAAAATAAAATAACCATCTATCACCTTTAATAAGGAGACTTTTAACACCAAAGATAAGTAAAAACAATCTTAGAGTCTTTTAAGCTGAATAAATTTAGCTATATGAAAACCTTGCTACATTGCTACGCTGTCTTTACAGTTTGTACATCACTTTGGATTAGTAAAAAAGGTCATTATTGACCAGCACTGGTCTAGTCTACAGACTGGATCTGCAGATATTAATTTTCCCCAGATATGAATTTGACAGCAGCAGTCAGTTCAAGGCTAAAGCAGCTTGAATATAGGTATTCTGTGCTACTAACTGAAGGGAGAGCTGTGTTTTTGATGTCAGGTGTGCAGACACAGGCTGACATTCTTGCTGGGAGGAGAGCCTCCAGGGCCTCCTACCAGCAGGGCCAGAATCTTCCTTGACAATCAGCCTTGCTTCTGCTGAGGACTTTGCTCTATCAAGCCCAAAGCTAAATGCTGTGGCTATTTCTTTATACGAGAAATCTTTACATAAGACATCCTTAATTACAAGAAAGGAAATTTGCTTTCTCTACTCTACTGTGGGAGAAATAGTATGAATATGAATAGAATTACAAATGGGGCAAAGGCTGACAGGACAGGATCAGACCTGTCAATTGTATAAAAAGGAGCTTGGAACCAGGACCCTGCTGTCAAAAATGCCACTTGGACTGATTCAGAGAGGATTAAGGTCAATAGAATCTAGTAGGGCAAAGATAGCATGGGCAGGTCCCATTCTAGACAACTCCCCACCACCCATCCTACAATCACCTGAACACTCTAGATCCTGAATTTCCTGTCTCCTCCAGCCTAACATAGTCCCACGTAAAGCCTTGTGAAAAGCACTTTCTGGATCTGTATCTGGGGTCCTTTGGGAGCTTGAGTTTCCTACCATAAGAGTTGGATGATTTCACATCAAATCAAATCTGTAAGTTCCCCTTGACTGAACACATATAAATCCTTAAGTGAGTTGCAGGACTAAACAAACAACTCCAGAGCATACTCAGATAGGGATCTGCAGCTCCCCTCAGGCTGCCCCAAGCCATCGTGGTCCAGTTCCCAGAGGAGGACAGGTGCGGTTAGACGACAGGGTTATCCTTGCAGAAGAGGAGACCAAGCTACTCTCTACAGTTTCTGTGGTCCCAAGACTAAGTGGGGGAAGCAAAGTGGGGATTTGCAAAGAAACCATTATCTTTATCACTTCTCCACCTTTCACATTTTAAAATAATTGTCCATTAATGAATCTTCCTTTTCATTAGACTAAGAATGTTTAGACACAGGGATCACTTTTTACTCATCTTTGTGATCTCAGTGCCTAACAAAGACTAACACGTTGTAAATGCTCATTAAATCTTAAATGATTGATTGATTGAATTTCTTACGTTTTGTTACTGTCACCTTAATATAAATGCTGAAAGCAATGGCTTTCAAATGTGTCCATAAAAATAAAGAGCATCCCAGCGTACTCTACAAAAGCACACATGAAAAAGGAGTGATTATGCATATAGAGATGCTAGTTCTTTGCAACAAAAACTTGTCTCTAGAGGAATTATAAATCTGCTTGCTGAATGGGAAAACTCTCAGCATACATATGCATGACACTGATTGCAAAGCGGGTGTGGATCCAAGCAATATCTGATATGTGAACAATGAAAATCGAGCTGAATTCTGGTTTCTGGTTACTTGACAAGAGACACATTTTCTTTGTGAATTTCAAAGATGTTAAAATTATGTTTAGTTGGGCTTCCCTGGTGGCGCAGCGGTTGAGAGTCTGCCTGCTGATGCAGGGGACACGGGTTTGTGTCCCGGTCTGGGAAGATCCCACATGCCACGGAGCGGCTGGGCCCGTGAGCCATGGTGGCTGAGCCTGTGCGTCCGGAGCCTGTGCTCCGCAACAGGAGAGGCCACAACAGTCAGAAGCACGCGTACCGCAAAAAAAAAAAAAAAAAAAAAATTATGTTTAGTTAAGACTCCAGATGACAGAATATATTAAATTTTAGAATTATTAATGCAAAACTACTGTGTCAGCTATTGTTATTTTCTGATGTAAATCTAAGCCAAATGAGAAGAGAAAGATACCTTTTCCATTAGGTTTTATAATCGTCTGCTATCTAGGACTTTAAGAGAAAATTACCCCAGAGAGTCAGCTATATTTCCTGACACATTAGAAGCATTAAAACCAATAGAATCGAAGACTACAAAGAAATATTTGACAATCCTCTTCAAAAATTTCTCAGGCAAATGATTTATATGCCAAGATAGTGCTATTTGGCGGCACATTTATCAAACTGACAAATGAAGACTTTCGGGTGTATTTGCAAGAGTCATAAAGAAAATCTTACGTCTTTGGGAGAAATGGTGACATTTCAGACTTATGAAGAGGGACACTGTTTTTCAATGTGTCTCATGCTGTATGCAATCTGTGCATCTACAACTATGAAACCACACAATTTGAAACCTAAACTGCACTCAAAAGAAAAATATTCGACCGAGACAGGTAAGTGAAGTTATTTTCTTCACTCAACATATATTGAACGGCATGTAAATAAGACCCATCATTATTA
Source organism: Globicephala melas (assembly GCF_963455315.2). Lineage (NCBI taxonomy): Eukaryota > Metazoa > Chordata > Mammalia > Artiodactyla > Delphinidae > Globicephala > Globicephala melas. Next base: position 49,692,785 of record NC_083319.1, read on the forward strand.
TGAGTTTTTTTTCATAAGAAACTCTTCAAAAACAGGAAGCCCTATGGAGAATATTGGGAGTAAACAAGAGGAATACAGCATGGGAGCCTGCCTATCTTAACAGTTGAAACGTTAAATAAATGTTGTCAGTATGATTAACTGCCAAACACATGACTTTGAAAACAGCTGGAGGAACATGTATTAAATGGGGTGACACTATAATTGATTATCCCACCTGGGACACTGTGAGAGGGGAATTAGGTACTAGGTACACTGGGAGTGGTGAAACCAGGATTGTCCTGGTCAAATCAGGATTGGGACATTCTGTTACCCTATGTTTTGATTACTGGATCTCAATTATCTTAAGATCCTAGGAAACTTCTTATGGTTCCTTTGATCTCCGCTCCAGAAACAGCTTACATTGGCTGGGCATAGACACTCTGGGTGGTGGAACAGTAGGACTAAAAAGAGACCGAGTTTTTAAAGTGTATTATATAACAGTAATTACTGTTATCCAAAGAACACCTTGACAGTATATTGGCATGAATGGCATGGAGACCAATTTGGCCCCTGCAAAACAAGAAACAAATGCCTGATTACCTGCATAAACTCCTATCCCTATAGTCTTAATATTACCAGCTTAGATAATTTGAATTAATTACTCTAGAATAACATCAAATGATTATATTATGTGAGCTTAAGGACCATTTTAATGCACATTTCCATGAATCCATGGGCAATGCATACTGAGTAGATAATACAAGGTTCTGTAGTTTCAAAGCAATTCATTTCATTCACACTAGAAACAAATGAAAAAGCCTTTCTTCATAAATAGTATCTATGGTTAAAACAGTCTTCCATTATGAACATAGCTACACAAATGAGCACTTTTTCCATTTCTTCCTAGAAATCATTCAAAAGCAGCAAAGGAAATGGAAAAATTAAAAGAAAACTAATTTTTAGCGAAGTTATTGTATAATCCCTAGATTACATCATGTGCAAGTGTTACTTTAAGCAGCCAAAATCCAGCTGAAGACAAGTGGAAGAAGCAGAGACAAGAAAGAGGATATAGGAAGAAATCTCAGTAGTGAGATTGCCCAGAAGCAGGAGCTCTCAGAGCACCAGCCAAACTACATTCCCATAGTTATGCAGATAAACTCTTTCACTGAAAACAATGGAAAATGCTAGAATATATATATATTTACATTTTGACACATTATAAGTATTTAAGAGCTGAAAATCCAGTGGGGAATTTCCAGGCCAATTTTTGGATGAAAGCCTGTAACCAAAGGGGTAAATAGAACTTTAAAACACCAACTCTGCTGATGCCCTTGGGATATTTGCTAATGTTGCACAGGAGCAATGGCTTCAGGGGCTAGAGGGACTGAAGTCTAGCCCTGGAGCTAACCTAGGAGGGGAGTTTTACAAGGAAGTCTTCCATATGTGATAGATGTTATGCTTGCCAATACAATTTCTCCTTTTTACTGGGAATATAAGAGGTTAAATTCCCAGCTCCCTTGCATTTAGTGAAGCCATGTGACTAGCTCTGGCCAATAAAATAAAAATGAGCAGAAATGATATATGTCATTTCTGGGCTAAGACAGTGAAAGCTCTTATGTAATTCTCAACTCTTTTTTTCCCCTGCCAGAGCAATTGATGACTTTCTAGATGGTGGAGCCTCAGTCAACCTGAGTCCCAGAGTATCTATGTGGAGGAGTGCCTACCCTCCACCAAAAACCTAAAGCAGACTCTGTGTGAGCAGGAAGCAAATCTTTATGTGTTAGGCCACTGAGATTTTTGGAGCTGTTTGTTAACACAGATTCAGCCTAGCCTATTCTAACACAAAAATAAGTACCAGAAGTGGGGTAGGTGTTATTATAGCAAAAATCTAAAATACATGGCACTGGCTAAAGACCAGGCAAAGACAATAGGAAGCTGGTATCAGAGGCTGGAGAGGTCAAACATTTGATAGCCTCAGTAGGTTAAGAGTCAAACCAGGTACCTAGTGAGATTGGGAAAAGACTGGAAGACAGTTGTTAGTTCTACATGCAAATAGCTACTGATAATTGGTTTTGCCAAAGTATTTTAAAAAGAGAGAGAGATAAATTCAGGAAATTGTCTAGTTTACAAGAAGATAGAAGGAAATGAGAGATTCCAGAAATTTTGAGCCTTGAAATGTTAAAAGGGCCAACAACTTTTAGATCTCAAACAGAGAGATCTCAAAAAGAGAGAAAACTGAAAAAGAATTTTTCAAGACAAAATTCCATTAAAGCTTTGCCTGGCAGCAAAGTTCATCCTATTGTTAGACCCTCCCAGTGAGTTAAGTTGCATTGGAGCAAGCATATGCTTAAGGAGAGAGTCAAAAAAAAATTCCCAGGGTCTCTGATTTCTGTAACTACAATAGTATCAAAGTTATAGTCAAGGTATTACAAGGATAAAAAGTAAAGAAATATAGCAAGTCTGAGCACTTTGTCTAGAAAGAATTGAGAATGAGGTTACCAGCAGCTGGAACTAACTGGATTCAAACATGTAAGAAACTTCCTAAGCTTTAAAGAATTGTACTTCCAAGTAAGCCAGGGGTGTGCATTTAAAAATCCTTTAACTGTTCAATACTTAAAATAATTTTTGGCCCCCAAACTTCTGGGAACAAAAGGTGAACTGAAAAAGCAAAACAACCCATAGAAGGGCATATTCTACAACATTCATTGCAGGTGTGGTCAAAGAGAATATTGGAAAAGAAAAGATGATACACAGGGCAGAGCCAAGGGCCATAAAGAACAATGGGAAAAGTATGCTGCCGGAAAACAGAATCAGGGTCTAAGCAAAGAACGTTTCTGACACCAATGTAGGACTCCCTAACAATGTCTGCCTGACAGGATTTAAGGACCATAGACAAATGACTGCCCTTTCCATCCTTCCTCTTTCTGAATCGGAGTGCTTATTACAGTTACCTTGTCTCTGTCCCGCCACTTTATATTGGTTATATGGAGACCAAGCAGAAAAATTTCCTGCTTTATAGATTTTTGAACCAAGTAGAGCCACACTAGACTTGGTAGAAAAACAATAGCATAACATATGGAGATCTTGGACTTCTGACCTATGACTAGATAGAATTTGGGTCATTTTCCTTGGGTAAATGGGTAAACATAATTGGTCTGCATGTGGAAAGAGTAAAACCAATATTTGGTGACCTGCCTAAAGAACACAACTTCAAGTGCACGTGGAACTTTCATAAAAATTAAGAAAAAATATTTCAATATGTTTGAAAGATATAAATGGTAATACAATAAAACTAGAAATTCATAACACATTTAAAAAGAGATCCTTCTTCAATCTGGAAATATGTAAGCATTTTATCAAACAACTCTTTAATCAAAGATCAATACAAATTGTTGAATTTCTCAAAAATACCAATAAATAGAAATACCACTTATAAGAATCCATAGGATATAGCTAAAGTAGAACCCAGAGAAAAATTCAAGTTTTAAGTACTTATATCAATAGAACAGAAACAATGAAAATAAATAAGTGAAATATCTAATTCAAAAATATTAAAAAGCACAAGTAAGCCAAAAGAAATCAGAATGATAGAATAATTCAAAATAAAAGCAAAATTAAATAAGTTAGAAAACAGAATAAACGAATAAGTAAGCAAAATAGACAAACTCCTATCTAAAAAAATCAAGGAAAAGGGCAGGGGGAGATACAAACAGAATAATATTCCATACATAGGAACATATATTATATGACTCCATTCACATGAAATGTCCAGAATAGGCCAATCTGTAGAGACAGGAAGTAGATTAGTGGTTGTCTAGGGCTCGAGGGCAAAGGGAGGAGGATTTCTTTTAAGGTTAATAAAACTGTTCTAAAATCAATTGTGTTGATGGATGTACAACTCCATGAATATGCTAAAAGCCTTTGAATTATACACTTTAAAAGGGTGATAGTATAGAATGTAAACTATATCTTAATAAAAATAGGATATAACCATCAAAAGAAGAAAACATTTTAAATCATTAAAGACTACTTTCCATAACTCGATGTAAATATATTTGGAAAACTAGACAGCACACACAACTTTCTAAAAAAAACAATTTACAATTGTTCTCAGTAGAGACAAAAAGTCTAAACACACAATTTCCAAAGAAGAAATAGAGAAGCTGTCAAAGGAAAAAAGAGCTACCACCTGAAACAGTACTAGGTCCAGATGGTTTTACTGTGGGAGGAAATTTCTTATCTGTGCCTGAATGTCTAGCAGGACATTTGAACTGCCTTGAGCTGCTCACTTGTCAGAGGTACACAGGCATTGGTGGTGTCAATAACACCTATAATAAATCACATTACATTCACTATACTCACTTTGACATAAGTGTAAACCAAGCTGAAGTGGTCTTTCCCAACTATTTATATTTATTACAGGATTGTTTTAAAATACCAAAAAATTCCCGTAAGTAAAATGTAATTTATCTAGATGAAATTCTTCTAATTCATACAACACACATACTTATTATTTTAAGGTCTAGGTAGAAGCCCACAATATCTTAACCTCTAGATTGCCTGCAATGAAAATTTGGTTGCTTTGTTGGCATGCACCCCTACAAAGAGAGCAGGTGCCAATGAGCTCTGAAAGCTCAGGATTCTTATACGAGTAGGGAATTCCTTTTCTGTGAAGATCTTTCAGAGACTTTGCTGATCACACCCTTGCTCTGAATGGCCATATGCAAACTAGCTAACGTATATCTGTTGTCCCTACCCATATGACTGTAGGTTTATGGATATGTAACTTGGGCATCATATAGATAGATGGATAAATGCTATTAAGATGCTGTGGCCACCCCAGGAATAGGAGTCACAATTCTTGCAATCACACACTTGACATCACTAGTTATCAGTCATTGTGCAATCAAAAATGCACACATATTTTCAAACACTCTGGGGGAAGGAACAGTAATGCCCTCAGTTGAAAACTAACTAATGTGCCATCTTTAGTTCTTCATGTGAATCCTAGGAGCTAGGACAACCTCCTCTAGAAAACTTTTCCTGGTCTAATAGTCTGTGTGCTCCTCTTGGATGTCCCCAGAGAGCTCTGCTTACCCCAATCCTAGCACGTATCACAGTGCATAGTAATTGCCCAGCAAGCCTCCTCAACTCCCGTCTCCTCAACTCCGTATTTTAAACTTTTGCTATAAAATTGGGTATTTGGAAATTGGAATTCATTCTACACTGTAGTAGCTCTTTATAGGATATAGCAGATATCTATAGGATAGGATGGGATATAGTAGATGTCTATAGGATTATCAGCCTAGCTCTCCTTCTTTCTCCTGGATATGTCCATTTTGCCCCATGGCTATTGGAAAGCTGTCATTTTCCACCAAACCTTGCCCAGTCAGATGACCCCAAACAAATACTTGGCCCAGAAATGGACATCTGACCTGGAATTTTTAAATTCAGAACTGAAAATACCTTAAAAACAACATTTTTGGTGGATGAAGATGTAAGTTATAAATTCCTGAACCACAGCAGCCATGTTTCCTATAGTCTTCAATGATAAGATGAGGCAAACACAATGAGGAAGAGAGAGAAGAAATGAAGCAAGACCCAGATGCACTAGCATCCCTTATGCCTGTTGTTCCTGAGGTCAAGCTGCACCTGTGCCCTCCTTCTTATCTAGTGATCAACCATTCCATGAATATCATGAACTAATTCATTTTCTTGCTTCCTTAGGCTAGTGCAAGCCGAGTATCTGTCAACTGCAATCAAAAGAAGCCTGATCAGTACACACAGAAAATAGTACCGATGGGGTGGCTTCCAAGGCCAACTAAGAGAAGTTTATCTGACAGTGCTAATTCTAGTGCTATTGAAAACCTTGAGCCCTGAGCCTGGGTATCCTGTGTCCATAGACTGAAACTCTCCTTATCAAAATGTCACCAAGCCCCACATTCTTCTTACCTCCTCCTTCACTCCTTACATCCTTACCTAGAAAAGGATCATCAGTAAGAGAAAGAAAGCTGATGAAAAAGCACTTGTGACTATCTGTGAGGAAGACTACAGTAGCATTATGACAAGCCTCTGGTGACTCCTGTTGCCCAGGAGAGAGATGGTCTCAAGGACACATAGGGAGTTGGCTCAGGCAGAGGTACTTGTATACAGCAATGATCTTTCCTAACCCAAGTGCACCCACATGAGGAAATGCCTGTCCTACAATACTCTGCCTTGCAGAGCAAGGGTTATCTTGCAAGTAAAGCTGTTTTATTTTGGCCACCAGTTAAATTGAGCAAAACCTCACGAAAAGGTCAAGGCACAATTTTATAACCACTGGTTTTCAGAAAATGAATTTGGTTGGGATTTCATTAAAGAGAATAGCATTGAAAGAAAAATACAGTCATGACAAAAGGATGTAGAATGTCCTGCATCATCCTGAAAAATAGAAAATAAGGTGCTCCCCCCCGCAAAACTACTACATTCAAAAGCATTTGTGGATATGTGTGTATGTTGAGGAATAAGAATGTAGCACTAGATTAAAAATAACCATGGCATAGGATCTACCATTATAGAACATAGACAAGAATGAAAGCGTGGTTAAACCAAATGAATGTGAATAGCATCATCCTTTTTACCCAACATAAACTAGCAATTAAAAAGATATTTAAAAAAGACTCATAATAAACCATGAAGAATGACTCAGACTCTGAAAGAGATGAAGTATTCTGTTTAAATCCTGATCATTTAGAGAATGTTTGCTTCAGGGGAAGAGCTGTAGAAAGTGATATCAAAGTTTTCAAGTAATTTTACTTGAAATAATACACATTCATTATGGAAAATGTAAAAGTGGCAAAGAGGAAAAAAGAAAATGACAAATAGTCCATAAATCCACCATCCAGTAATAAATATTTTGTGTTACATGGTAAATATCCTTTCAGTCTCTTTTCAATACATACAGACATATATTTTTATCAAAAGAATTCATAACATGCTGTTCCTTTTTTTACTTAAAGTGAGATTATATTTTCAAATATTAATCTTTGCACTTTTCTTTGCTTAACTCTTTAAAATAACCTTTGTTCTAATAAATCAGAGGCATCTACATTTGCCTTGGGAAGATATAGGACTGTTTTGCCAGGAATATGAAGAAAAATAAAGTGCTGGTGATTAACTTCTGACTAACAAAATTTTTTAGTCCTGAGTGATGTTTTTCTTGAAAGTCAGGACCTGCTAAGAAGTAAAATGTCTAAATTTCTCAAACTTCTATTAACAACCAGATCCAGAAGCTCCCAAACACGGCATAAGTAGGGTGACCCTATCATTTATTTTGTAAAGGAGATCACTTTAAAAAATGAGAGAAGGGCTTTTAATAAATCTCAGGCCAATGGGAGTAAACTCCACTGGGCAAACCACAGCATACGCACACCCTCTCTGCGGGGCATTTGATGAAAGCTGAATTGAGTGTCAGTGGGCCAGCCACGGGGCCACCATGTTCAGGGATGAGGTGCCCCTACCACAGTGGCTACCACCAGCCTAAGTCAGGGGCCAGGAGAGGATGAGCATGACTTAAGGATCTACAGTCCTAAGGAGAGCCAAAATGGAAATGAGTCTGAAAGCAGGACCTCAGGTCTTTAACAAACCAAGTGGATTAGTCAAAAGTTCACCAGCAGCAGGCACAGAAGTTGGATAAAGGATAAGGTGAACAAGAATAAGGACCCACATGCAGATCTGGGAGCCTCACTCCCCCATCCCCCAAATGTCATATAACTTCAGTCCCTTATGCACACACACACCACTAGGAAAAGGAGAGGGTGGATGAGGTAGGATTCAGAAGAGTGGGCACTGTTCTGAAAGAGACTATTTTAACCCAAAACAAACTGTTTAAACTCAAAGAGACAGAGAAACCCTTCAATTGGCATGTTTGAACTTTTCTCTGGTAATCAACAGTTGAAAAACCATGAGGATCAGTTTTAGAAAACAAATTTTATATATGCATCTGACTTGAATGCAAATTTCTAATTCTGCTACTGACCAGATAGTAAATATATTTCCATGTCTTTGGTCTACTATCACATCATCTTAAATGGTCACACAGTATTATAATTTACAATGTTTTTTAAAGTATGAGTTAAGAAATTAAGATGTCTCTTTAAAGTGTGAATACCATTTGTCCCTATTTAACTCAAAATTTCCTAAGTACCCCTCAGTCTCTAGTAAGTCATGTACCGCATCTAGGAAGAACATGAGCTTAGCTCCCATTTTTAAATTCTTTACCATTCTAATCGGAAGCCTAATGATTTATACCCCTCTAAATTCACCTATACAGAGGTGACCAAACATGCTTCAATGTCATCCTGTTGTATCAGGATCAGGGCTGTGTATTTGCAGAAACATGGATGGACCTAGAGATTATCATACCAAGCCAAGTAAGTCAGAAAAAGAAAGACAAATACCATATGATATCTCTTATACGTGGACTCTAAAATATGACGCAAATGAACATATCTACGAAACAGAAACGGACTCACAGACAGAGTACAGACTTGTGGTTGCCAAGGGAGAGGACACTGGGAGAAGGAAGGATTGGGAGTTTGGGATTAGCAGATGCAAACTAATATATATAGGATGGATAAACAACAAGGTCCTACTGTGTAGCACAGGGAACTATATTCAATATCCTGTAATAAATTATAATGGAAAAGAATTTGAAAAAGAATATATATATGTATAACCGAGTCATTTTGCTGTACAGCAGAAATTAACACAACATTGTAAATCAACTATACTTCAATAAAATTTTTTTAAAAAAGGATCAGGGCTGTGAAAATCAGCTCTGGCTTTATTACAGATTTGCATTATCCTGTAGTCCTTACCTCAGGGTCTTCTTAAAGCATAAAAAAAGAGGCCCCCAGCCTGCAGTGCCTTTTGTGTTTGTGTGTGTGTCCTTTCTCTCCATTCATTTGTTAATTTCTTTGATAAACATTATTTGAGCACCCACGGTGTTCTTATCCCTTGCCCCAAGGCTTGCTCTTCTCACTTCTCATTACTAACCAAAAAAGCTTCTTTAAAGTCTCTTCTCTCTCCTTTCCACATAACCAAATATTTAAAATGCACAAAATAAGAGTTAAAAGCTTTCGATTGAGGGCTTAAGTTGTTAAAATAGAAGGATGTAGGCTTGCTGGAAGGGGAAGCATGTATGGATTTCAACAGAGGCAGGCTGCAACATGTGGTTACTAAAGGGCTTTCTTATTTTCTTTGCCTTTTTATCCTGATTGTGCGTTGGAGATGTGAGAAGATGGGATTGCTGGCTAGAGAAGATCTATGTAACTCTAGCTTGGTCCTTAGTGGTGTGAAGGACTCTAAATACTTCCAGGTTAGTCCCTGAGAAAACTGCTGTATTTACAGGACGAACATACAGCAAATCAGAAAATTCATCTCTGTTTTCTAATAAGTATACTAATGATAGCCTAGTGCCTTGAAACTGGATTCTCCTCTGAATGTGGAGTACCTTGAATACATATGAACTCCCTGTTCAAAGAGCACAATAGGGTATAAGTCTGAAGAGCATCATAGAAAGCTCTTTAACTTCTTTCTCCAGCCCAAATGATTTTCTGTAAAAATCTTTAAAACTATCAAGTTCCCTACCCCACAATTATCACCGGATTTTAATTTTACTTCCTTTTTCCCCATTCTCTTTCTGTTTTCTTCCTATAATGCAGACAGCGTTGGGGGAGGACAGTAAAATGCCCAGGCTCTTTAACTTTGGGCTTACGTAGGAGAGAGAAGTAATTGAAATTACAAATATATAAAATTAAGCTAAGTCCTTAAAACTCTTAAGTGTCACCATGGAGACCAGAGCGTGAACTGTTTCATGGAAACTCGAACGAATTTTCTGGCTCATCAGTTATTAACAGATGTCAATTTGGCCAAGGTAGAAGAGATGAGAATAAATAAATAAATAAATAAATAAGAACTAGCCTTACACCAGAGAATTTATTAAGGGCAAATGTAGTTGTTCTGGTTCTTAGTATTCCATTATTCCAGTGAGTGGGAAAATATCCTAAGAGAAAATTTCCCCTTGACTCATAATTCCCGATGGAAACATCTGATGATATAGCTCCATAAATGCTGTAGGAATGAATAGAGAAAGATAATTTCTAGAAAAGGTCTTTCTCACTCAGAAGCATCAAGGTGTGATGCAGGTAATATGGCTCTCTATCCACCACTCCAGCTACAAGGAAGACATGGTTCCTAGGCAACCTCTTATCCAATAATGGACCAGAAATATCTCTAACAACCATTCTGGGTATTTCACTTTATCATGTCTATTATACACAACTGTTTTTAATATGTATAGTGAAGTCAAACAGACTTCAATGTGGTATTACATTCCACATAAAGAGTAACACAGGAATTATCCAAATGTTTACTGTATAAGCAGAGGTACCTCAGAATTTCTCCCAGTTAAATTCTATTTTGCAAACCTATAGGCACAGTCCCTTAGCTGATCAAATACTCAGTTGGGAGGCCACCCAAATGGTGTATTTTAGATAGTAGGCATTCATTGATTAAATAACCACTAATAAAAGGTTAAAATTCAATAAATTTTTAATATATAATAAAATAACTCAATAGAAAGCAAACAATTATGACCAGAATGCATAAAAACAAAATGGTCAATGACATTTATTCATTTGGAAGTTTACACAATTTGAACTTTACGCAGTTTTCTAGGACAGACCTTGGTGACTGGTTGAATACAGAAGGAAAACAAGGATGCCAGTAGCACAGCCAGCTCAGAGAAATGCAAGTGCTTCTCAAATCTTACAACTGATTCTCATTATTCAAGGTTGTTATGTTCTATAAAGTCACAAACAATTAGCAAATACTGAATCATTGCTCCTAGGGGAAATACAAGATTAGGTTCCTGTGAGCCTCTGGTCACACTTTCAACAACCAATTAATACATGACCCGGTTTTATGTGCGCTTTTGTTTAAAGACATCTTGTTTAATATATCTTGTTGACTCACTAACACTGAATTCACAGCCAACAGCACTGTAACTCATGTCTGAATGAAAATTATGTAATGCACATATTTTCTCCATAAGGCACATCACAGCCTTCTTGCACTTAGGAACACTAGACAGCACTTCAGCACTATGTTTGGGGGCCATCTGAACAATGATATCACCAACAAAAAGTAAAAAAATGCAAAAAACATGGCACTAAATAGACCATGAAAAGAATACTTGTTTACAGTAAGAGGAGCTGAAACAAGAAGGCAGAGTGTCTGACATCAACTGAGAATATGTGTGTGGGATGATTCAAATTTTTTGCCTCTCTGCACATGTCCATAAATGACTATGAAAGTGCTGCAAATATTGATGTAGGGTTCCATATAAATTTTTGCAAGTAGATGAATTTGCAAATACAGAATTTACAGATAATGAGATCAAGTGTATTTACCAACTATAAAGAACTCTTTCTATTTCCCTATGATGCTGCTTCTTACTATTACATTGTACTTGCCTGTTCTCTTTTGTATACCTATGGAACTCCTATTCTTCCTTCTAAACCTTGCTCAGAAAACCATATACACACTAACCTCCCCCTCCTGTTACTTTTGCCTCTTATACTCATCTCTATTTTGCACAAATCAGATTATACTGAATTTACTGACGTTTTTCTTTACTGGCCTATGAAATTAGTTGAGGTCAGTGACCATGTCCTAGTATATGTATATAACCTTTACTGTGCTTACTATGTGCCAGGCTATATGTCAGAAGATACTTCACATACAATACCTTGTTTAGTCTTACAAGAATCCTATCACCCCCATTTTACAGTTGCAGAAACAGAGGCCTAGAACAGTCATGTCACTTGTTATATCAAAAGCTGCAGAGTTGGTATTCAAACCTAAAGCTCAAGCTTTTAACCATTATGTTATCCTAAATAAATATTAGTTACCATATATTATTGACTGCTTACTATGTGCAAGGCATGGTATTAAATGCTTTATACAAATTATCTCACTGAATCCACTTTATCCATCTCTGTGTCTCCAACACACGGCACAGTGCATGACACAAAAATGTTTGTTGGGTTAAATTTATTTCTTACTGCCCCCAAACCTTTCTAAAACCAACAGCATGAGAACTCTCTACATTTCCAGCAGTGGCCAGAATGACTTTGTGTTACACCATCCTTCTCTCCTACCAAGTTCCTCATCTCCTTCTCATCTATATTCTTCTGTGGTTTTGCTATTGATGTCTATGATGTCCACAAGGCAACTTTTCAAAGCAAAGGTAGTATAGAAGGGAGCAGAAGCACTGTCCACTTGAAAAAGGTCTTTCTCTTTAACAGTAATTTCTGGCAGTGATTTATATTATGACCTAAATCCTTATGGAGTAACAAAATCATGAAAGAGCTAAGTGTTTTGCTTGAGGGCTGTGAGGTAAGCCCTGTATGAGGTTAAAGGAGGATTTTCTGCTTCCCAATGTAGATTTTTATTCTAAATTAATATAGCCTCTCACAGTGAGCTCAATATAGGCAGAGAGTTGGTTTTAGGGATGAGAAGTAAAAGGGAGAGAGTTCATGGGAAAGTGAGTAGGCTGTAGCAAGTTTGCAAGACAGAAACAACGGGATTCACATATTATACATTACATGAATGAATGGGATCAAGAGGACTTAGCCTTAGGGCTAGAGTCAAAATCATCTTCTTTCAAAGGTGAAAGTATAAAGAAGACAAGATTTGAGATTTCATTTCAAATCTTCCTCTTTCCCAGAATATTCCAAATAGTCCAAAAACAATTACTGTCAATAGTACAGCCAGGAAAATTGACCCAAAGGATAGAATTCTAAATACCCTAAAAGGCCCCACTGTTCTGCCAATTAAATGTCATGGTTTCACTATCAGTCACTGTAATATTTAATAAACAGGAGAATCTCTAAGTGAATTCCAAACCCAAAGCCTAATGCAGAGGAAGTAAATGTTTCCTGAAGCCAGGAAAGAACCTGAAATTACCACAGAAAGAAGGAGTAGACTCATCTTAAGGAGTAGCCAGTGTTCAGCTCCAGTACATTCATAGTCGGCAGAAAGAATAAAATCCTCTGTTGCCAAGCCTTTCAGATTTTCAAGAGAAGACACAATCCTAGATTTCCACGTGAAATCTCCTGGTTTTAAATGTGGGCAATTAATTTAAAAGAAAAATGTAAACACAGTGCATGTCAAATAAACTATGTCTGTTGGTTTACCCAGTGAGGGATGCCGGTCTGCAGTCTCTGGCCAGAATAGTCCTAGTAGCCTAGGGAATATTTTAACAACCTCTTTCAAATCATTCATTGTGCCTCACTGCCCCCAAGAAACGGCAGTTCTGGAGGCCATCCTCTGAACAGACATCTCCTCCTCCTGTGCCCTCGGTCTCCTAACAGACCCTGCCTTTTGTAAGTAAGCACTTGTCTCAGAACATGATTTCCAGGCCTCTGCAGACACCCTCCGCCTACACTGTGTGGGTGATCTATGACCTCTGGTAGACAGGGTCTGGCTGCAGCAGGTCTCCGTGTGTGCTAGGGAGCTGCTCTTGGAGGGCTTTCCTATCTCATCCTCCCTGCCCCTACTCTCACTCTGACCCTCGCCATCTCTCCTTTGAAGATGTTTCCCTTTCCTTTCTCTTTCTTCTCTCCCAGTTCTCTCTCTTGTATGATCTTTTTCTTTCTTTCTCTGCTTTTCTTTTCCTCTTTTCTCATTCTTCTCTGTTTATTTTATCCTCTCCACCCTTGTCCTCTCTCTCTTACTCTCCTTTCCTCTCCTCCCCCATCCCTTCCCTTCTTCTCCCTCTCCCAGCACCTAGAAACTGCAAGAGAGCTCGCTCACCAGGAATACACCAGCACTGGCTTCGAGTATTTCTTGTGATGGGAGCGGAGGGTTAGGGAGCCCTTGCGCTCCATCAAGTCCGTGGGTCCAAGTTCAAACCAGTGTTGACTACCGCTACACCAACCCTGGCAGGAGCTGTCACAGCTCCCCATGGCTGCCCTCCTGTTACAGATCTCAGAGGATTTCTCTCTGCACCTATCCTGTTGCCTGTGCCGACACAGCCCAAGATTCGGCTTCTCTCATCTCCTAAGCAACCTGGGGCGGGGTCAATGTAAAGGGCGGGGCCAGTAGAAAGACGTATCTCTCAAGCCTAAAAGCCCTGGTTTCCTAGACAGTGAACGCAGATACTGCTTAGAAACTACACTTCCCAGAATGCAATGAGGGGAGCGAGCGGGCTATATAGAGGTTGAGAGGGACACCTGCATCCTGGGATCTGTAGTTTCGCTCTCCTAACAGTCTACTCCTCAGAGTGGGCGGAGTTAAGGGGGAGCGCTGGGTCACTTAAGGAGGACTAAGTGGACCTGAGCCCGGAGCTGGTCTATTGGGGCTGTCCTTGCGGAAGTTTCTTTTTACCATTCATCATCTGTTGCCACCACACCTTCTGCTTACAAGTTATGTAAATTTAACTAAAAGGGAGCAAGAGAACACCCCTCAAACCATAAAATATGTCTTTTCTATATAGCTTTTCTAAATAAGAAAGAGGAGCAGAATTGTTTAGCAAATCAGCTAAAAAGTTTGAGGATGAAAAAGGCTTGGCTGGTCCCAGTTTCAGCTGTTCTCTCAACCTTTCTGAGCACGAATTTCTTCCTCTGAAAAACGAGGGAGGGAATGGGATCGTGGAGGGGGCTGAGAAGGACACAAGAATCAGAGGTCCCTTCAGGCTGTAATGGCTGAAAGACTCAATCTCTAGGTACAGTTTAGGGCTCTAGGGCATTCAGCTCCCCAAGATTTGCCAAATTCTTCTCGCCTTAACATTTAACAGTTAATATGTGGTGACAATACAAACTCATCACATTATTGTTTTGTAAGTTATATGCAAGAAGGAGATTTTAAAAAGATTATCTACAGCATTGCCGTCAGGAAATCTTGTGCTTATTCCACTTTTGAGTTTCCAAGAAAAGAGTATTTAGCACATCAGAATTCTCCTCCCCAACCTCAGCTGAGCACCTTAAGGGCATTAATGAACTTAATCATGGCCATCCCTCGGACCTGGCATAGCGCTTAATATATACATACCATATATACATACCATCAGTGAACTAATGAATGAATATTATGTTTGATTACCTTAGATTTATCCGGGCTTCCATAAATTACAGAAGTTTCTTACTTTAAGAAGGCCACATTACACAAAAAATTCAAATGTAAAAACACAAATTAAGAGATATTTTACATTACAAATAGATTTTATAGTTCACAGAAGATTTATTATGGCACTCCTATAGATAGCGAAGTGCTCTTCTGGATCAGATTTCACAAATTTGATTACACACAACTACTAAGTGCTTTTTTGTGGCCTGTGGTACTCAGTGTGGGCACCTGTGGTACCCAGTGTGGGCACCTGTGGTATGCTTAGGCCCCTATTTTACTGACAGCTACAGTTAAGCCATGTTTTTTAGAACCAAATAAATAGTCCACTGTCACAAGCTTAGTGCTAGTAGAGCGCTGACAGCTATTTTTGCCCTTTTCTTCTTGAAAGAATGAAAAGAAAAATAGAAATTAAAACGGTAAACAAGATCCAAGTTAAGCTCAATTCTGTCCAAAGCATAGCACATTGCTGTCACTCCAAAATTATTACCATCATACTATCTTTCAGTTTATTTTATTTTATTTAAGCTTAAAGTGTATTTATTTTACTTATGCTTTAAGTGATAGCAACATAATATATGTGCAACCAAGATGTCAGGTCTCTGTAGCCAATCTGACTCAGAGCCAAGCCCTTTCTCTGGTGCTGCTGAGATTTAAAAGCTCTTTAGCACACCAAGTAGCAATATAGTATGAAAACAAACAAAACAAACATAATTTGTTATTTTAGAGTTCCTTAAGCCAAGGTGACAGCCTTTTGAAGTCTAAGAAAATGCTTTTTCCCTCTTTATATCAGCTCTTTCCTCTTTCCTCTTTATATCAGCTTTATAAACTTTACTGTCTTCTGTGTCTACTAAATACTTTTCAACATCCTCGAGCTGAGATGTAGGAAATTAACTCTCTGATACCCTCAAGTTCAGACGTATTCTATTCTCTTTGTATACATCAGTACATTCTGTGGAATTTTTCGTTCCTGATTCCGTCCTTACCAGTAATAGAACAGTATTTATTGCAGAGGGGTTTTGTGAGAATTACATAAGATGATAAATATATTGAAAGCAGAAGGAACAGTTCCTAATACATGCTCAGCCCTCAATTAAATTTCAATTACTAATGCTATTACTACATCCCAACTTTGTCCTTATCATTTTGGAAAAGTATTCTAAAATGTGCTTGTTGTTTGTGTAGAGTTTCCTAACTATACTTCACTGTTCTTCAAGCTTTGTCTGTCTACAAGGTCTATTTAATGAATATCTTTTAATCATATTTTAATATGAAATTTAATAGTCTGAATCAGAAAAATGTTGGCAAGATATTTTGATGTTATCAGTGATAACAATGGTTTCGTATTCATATGGAATCTTTTCAAGACCATTATTAATAAGCTTTATTCTTTATAAAATCACTGATCCTCAACATACTTGAGTTATTCCTATTTTCCTCAAGCTTCATCAAACCAATGTAGTGTAGGGCTTAATGCAATGCCTTCTATTATATTAATCTCTTTTCACCGTAACATCCTTGGGGTTAGAAAATCACAGCTCAGGTGGCTGAAACAGGACTTCTCTGTAAGATAATTGCAGGCAGACCAACTCGGGAAGTGGGAATCCCTTCATCTGAGCCTACTCTAGTATATTTCTTTATTAGCTTTATCAGATCCTTAAAGAGGTTGCCAAGAAGACCTGACAAGAACAGCAAACCTAAAACAGATGTAACCCAGCCAGATGTAAATGCCTACAGAGGTTAACCTCTTTACCATCTCCTTTCCTTCCTGTCTTAATAGTCTGCTCAGTTCTTGGAAAAGCCCCTGCTCAGGACCTTCCAAAGTCACCATCATTGTATCCTCTCCCAGCATTAAAATTCTTCTACCAAATGTCATGCAATTACCTGAGAGAAAAATTTTAATTATGTAAGAAAATTAATTTGTACCATCTCCATGTTGAATCTAGTTTAAGTCTATTGAAAACTTGTATTTAAATTGTATAAAACTTAGAAGCTTAAAACTGAGTATTTATGTCCTAATCAAGGGTTGCATAGTAATTTTTTAGTTCCCCAGAAATAAGGACCTCCATATATACATCTAGGGGCCCACTTTCAAATATTTTGTATAAAAAAGTTAGAGTTCACCAGTTTGTCAAAATGAATGAGAGGTGTCTGGTCCTCCCCACTCCCTCTGTCCCCCCTATCTCCTGACCTCTCTCCCACCTCTCCCTTCTTCTTTTCCTTTTCCCCACTTTTCCTCCACTTATCCCTTCCTCTTCCATCTCTACTCATCTTCTTGCCTTCTTTCCTCTCCTCTCTTCTGCCTTCCCTCTCCCTGCTTCCTGTTCCTCTTCTTCCTTCTGTGAGAAGCGGTATGGATATTAGAACCAGAATCTACTGCTGAGCACCCAAGACAATCTGGTACAATTCAGTTACATGAAAAATATGAAAGAAAAATAGTAAAACCTAGAAATCAGGACTAAAGTTTATATGAATAAGCTCATGTTTAACGACCCAGGAACTCTCAAAGGAATCAACACCAATGAAAGCTTCAATCTTCTTTCCTTTCCTTTAACTATTCATAACTACCAACAGTCTTTTCCAGAAGAATTTAACCTTGAGTATGATTCCTCTGTGCTTCTAATTTGTATTGCAAACTTATTAGGCATTGATCTGCCCTCAAACCATTATTAACTAGTACTGATTAAGTCCTGTCATGCAAGAGGCATTACTTCTGGAACTGCAACTCTCAGCATGGTGATTAATTTATTAAATATTCAATTCAGCATTTCCCTTATTTTTTAATGTCTTTATTGAAGTATAATTGCTTTACAATGTTGTGTTAGTTTCTGCTGTATAACAAAGTGAATCAGCTATATGTACACATATATCCCCATATCCCCTCCCTCTTGCGTCTCCCTCCCACCCTCCCTATCCC
This sequence comes from Globicephala melas, assembly GCF_963455315.2. Lineage (NCBI taxonomy): Eukaryota > Metazoa > Chordata > Mammalia > Artiodactyla > Delphinidae > Globicephala > Globicephala melas. Next base: position 49,710,849 of record NC_083319.1, read on the forward strand.
AACCCTCTAGGTGGTCACAAAGCACTGAGCTGATGACCCTGTGCTATGCAACTGCTTCCCACTAGCTATCTATTTTACGTTTGGTAGTGTCTATATGTCAATGCTACTCTCTCACTTCGTCCCAGCTTCCGCTTCCCTCTCCCCATGTCCTCAAGTCCATTCTCTACGTCTGCGTCTTTATTCCTGTCCTGCTCCTAGGTTCATTGGAACCATTTTTTTTTTTTTTTTTTAGATTCCATATATAGGTGTTAGCATACAGTATTTGTTTTTTTCCTTCTGACTTACTTCACTCTGTATGACAGACTCTAGGTCCATCTACCTCCCTACAAATAACTCAATTTCGTTTCTTTTTATGGCTGACTAATATTCCATTGTATATATGTGCCACATTTCTTTATCCATTCATCTGTCAATGGACACTTAGTTTTCTTCCATGTCTTGGCTACTGTAAATAGTGCCGCAGTGAACATTGTGGTACATGTCTCTTTTTGAATTATGCTTTTCTCAGGGTATATGCCCAGTAGTGGGATTGCTGGCCATATGTTAGTTCATTCTATTGTTAGTTTTCTAAGGAACCTCCATACTGTTCTCCATAGTGGCTGTATCAATTTACATTCCCACCAACAGTGCAAGAGCGTTCCCTTTTCTCCACACCCTCTCCATCATCTATTCTTTGGGGATTTTTTGATGATGACCATTCTGACTGGTGTGAGGTGATACCTCACTGTAGTTTTGATTTGCATTTTTCTAATGATCAGTGATGTTGAACATCCTTTCATGTGTTTGTTGGCCATCTGTATATATTCTTTGGAGAAATGTCTATTTAGGCTTTCTGTCCATTTTTGGATTGGGTTGTTTGTTTTTTTGATATTGAGCTGCATGAGCTGCTTGTATATTTTGGAGATTAATCCTTTGTCAGTTGCTTCGTTTGCAAGTATTTTCTCCCATTCTGAGGATTGTCTTTTCATCTTGTTTACAGTTTCCTCTGCTGTGCAAAAGCTTTTAAGATTCATTAGGTCCCATTTGTTTATTTTTGTTTTTATTTTCATTACTCTAGGAGGTTGGTCAAAAAAGATCTTACTGCCATTTATGTCAAAGAGTGTTTTTCCTATGTTTTCTTCTAAGGGTTTTATAGTGTCTGGTCTCACATTTAGGTCTTTAATCGATTTTGAGTTTGTTTTTCTGTATGGTGTTAGGCAGTGTTCTAATTTCATTCTTTTACATGTAGCTGTCCAGTTTTCCCAGCACCATTTATTGAAGAGGCTGTCTTTTCTCCATTGTATGTTCCTGCCTCCTTTGTCATAAATTAGGTTATCATATGTGTGTGGGTTTATCTCTGGGCTTTCTATCCTGTTCCATTGATCTATATTTCTGTTTTTGTGCTAGTACCATACTGTCTTGATTCCTGTAGCTTTGTAGTATAGTTTGAAGTTGGGGAGCCTGATTCCTCCAGCTCTGTTTTTCTTTCTCAAGATTGCTTTGGCTATTTGGGATCTTTTGTGTTTCCATACAAATTGTAAAATTTTTTGTTCTAATTCTAATTACCAATGCCATTGGTAATTTGATAGGGATTGCATTGAATCTGTAGATTGCTTTGGGTAGTATAGTCATTTTCACAATAGTGATTCTTCCAATCCAAGAACATGGTATATTTCTCCATCTGTTTATGTCATCTTTGATTTCTTTCATCAGTGTCTTATAGTTTTCTGAGTACAGGTTTTTACCCCCTTAGGTAGCTTTATTCCAAGGTATTTTATTCTTTTTGTTGTGATGCTAAATGTGATTGCTTCCTTAATTATTCTTTCTGATCTTTCATTGTTAGTGTACAGGAATGCAAGAGATTTCTGTGCATTAATTTTTTATCCTGCTACTTTACCAAATTCATTGATTAGCTCTAGTAGTTTTCTGGTGGCATCTTTAGGATTCTCCATGTATAGTATCATGTCACCTGCAAACAGTGACAGTTTTACTGCTTCTTTTCCAGTTTGGTTTCCTTTTATTTCTTTTTCTTCTCTGATTGCCATGGCTAGGACTTCCTTATTCAACTATGTTGAATAAGAGTGGCAAGAGTGTACATTCTTGTCTTGTTCCTGATCTTAGAGGAAATGCTTTCAGTTTTTCACCATTGAGAATGATGTTGGCTGTGGGTTTTTCATATATGGTCTTTATTATGTTGAGGTAGGTTCCCTCTATGCCCATTTTCTGGACAGTCTTTGTCATAAATGGGTGTTGAATTTTGTCAAAAGCTTTTTCTGCATCTATTGAGATGAAAATATGGTTTTTATTCCTTAATTTGTTAATGTGGTATATCACATTGATTGATTTGCATATATTGAAGAATCCTTGCATCCATGAGATAAATCTCATTTGATCATGGTGTATAATCCTTATAATGTGTTGTTGGATTCCATTTGCTAGTATTTTGTTGAGAATTTTGTACCTATATTCATCAGTGATATTGGCCTGTAATTTTGTTTTTTTGTGATATCTTTGTCTGGTTTTGGTATCAGGGTGATGGTGGCCTCGTAGGACAAATTTGTGATTGTTCCTCCCTCTGCAATTTTTTGAAAGAGTTTGAGAGAACAGGTGTTAGCTCTCCTCTAAATGTTTGATAGAATTTGCCTGAAAAGCCATCTGGTCTTGGACTGTTGTTTGTTGGAAGATTTTTTTTTTTTAACATCTTTATTGGGGTATAATTGCTTTACAATGGTGTGTTAGTTTCTGCTTTATAACAAAGTGAATCAGTTATATATATACATATGTTCCCATATCTCTTCCCTCTTGTGTCTCCCTCCCTCCCAACCTCCCTATCCCACCCCTCCAGGCGGTCACAAAGCACCGAGCTGATATCCCTGTGCCATGCAGCTACTTCCCACTAGCTATCTACGTTACGTTTGTTAGTGTGTATATGTCCATGACTCTCTCTTGCCCTGTCACAGCTCACCCTTCCCCCTCCCCATATCTGCAAGTCCGTTCTCCAGTAGGTCTGTGTCTTTATTCCTGTCTTACTGTACGTTCTTCATGACATTTTTTTTTCTTCTTAAATTCCATATATATGTGTTAGCATATGGTATTTGTCTTTTTCTTTCTGACTTACTTCACTCTGTATGACAGACTCTAGGTCTATCCACCTCATTACAAATAGCTCAATTTCGTTTCTTTTTATGGCTGAGTAATATTCCATTGTATATATGTGTCACATCTTCTTTATCCATTCATCCGATGATGGACATGTACGTTGTTTCCATCTCCGGGCTATTGTAAATAGAGCTGCAATGAACATTTTGGTACATGACTCTTTTTGAATTTTGCTTTTCTCAGGGTATATGCCCAGTAGTGGGATTGCTGGGTCATATGGTAGTTCTATTTGTAGTTTTTTAAGGAACCTCCATACTGTTCTCCATAGTGGCTGAACCAATTCACATTCCCACCAGCAGTGCAAGAGTGTTCCCTTTTCTCCACACTCTCTCCAGCATTTATTGTTTCTAGATTTTTTGATGATGGCCATTCTGACTGGTGTGAGATGATATCTCATTGTAGTTTTGATTTGCATTTCTCTAATGATTAATGATGTTGAGCATTCTTTCATGTGTTTGTTGGCAGTCTGTATATCTTCTTTGGAGAAATGTCTATTTAGGTCTTCCGCCCATTTTTGGACTGGGTTGTTTGTTTTCTTGTTATAGAGCTGCATGAGCTGCTTGTAAATTTTGGAGATTAATCCTCTGTCAGTTGCTTCATTTGCAAATATTTTCCCCCATTCTGAGGGTTGTCTTTTGGTCTTGTTTATGGTTTCCTTTGTTGGGCAAAAGCTTTGAAGTTTCATTAGGTCCCATTTGTTTATTTTTGTTTTTATTTCCATTTCTCTTGGAGGTGGGACAGAAAGGATCTTGCTGTGATTTATGTCATAGAGTGTTCTGCCTATGTTTTCCTCTAAGAGTTTGATAGTTTCTGGCCTTACATTTAGGTCTTTAATCCATTTTGAGCTTATTTTTGTGTATGGTGTTAGGGAGTGATCTAATCTCATACTTTTACATGTATCTGTCCAGTTTTTCCAGCACCACTTATTGAAGAGGCTGTCCTTTCTCCACTGTACATTCCTGCCACCTTTATCAAAGATAAGGTGTCCATATGTGCGTGGGTTTATCTCTGGGCTTTCTATCCTGTTCCATTGATCTATCTTTCTGTTTTTGTGCCAGTACCATACTGTCTTGATTACTGTAGCTTTGTAGTAGAGTCTGAAGTCAGGGAGCCTGATTCCTTCGGCTCCTTTTTTCGTTCTCAAGATTGCTTTGGCTATTCCGGGTCTTTTGTGTTTCCATACAAATTGCAAAATTTTTTGTTCTAGTTCTGTGAAAAATGCCAGTGGTAGTTTGATAGGGATTACATTGAATCTGTAGATTGCTTTGGGTAGCAGAGTCATTTTCACAATGTTGATTCTTCCAATCCAAGAACATGGTATATCTCTCCATCTATTTGTATCATCTTTAATTTCTTTCATCAGTGTCTTATAATTTTCTGCATACAGGTCTTTTGTCTCCTTAGGTAGGTTTATTCCTAGATATTTTATTCTTTTTGTTGCAATGGTAAATGGGAGTGTTTTCTTGATTTCAATTTCAGATTTTTCATCATTAGTATATAGGAATGCCAGAGATTTCTGTGCATTAATTTTGTATCCTGCCACTTTACCAAATTCATTGATTAGCTCTAGTAGTTTTCTGGTAGCATCTTTAGGATTCTCTATGTATAGTATCATGTCATCTGCAAACAGTGACAGGTTTACTTCTTCTTTTCTGATTTGAATTCCTTTAATTTACTTTTCTTCTCTGATTGCTATGGCTAAAACTTCCAAAACTATGTTGAATAAGAGTGGTGAGAGTGGGCAACCTTGTCTTTTTCCTGATCTTAGTGGAAATGCTTTCAGTTTTTCACCATTGAGGATAATGTTGGCTGTGGGCTTGTCATATATGGCCTTTATTATGTTGAGGAAAGTTCCCTCTATGCCTACTTTCTGCAGGGTTTTTATCATAAATGGGTGTTGAATTTTGTCAAAAGCTTTCTCTGCATCTATTGAGATGATCAAATGGTTTTTCTCCTTCAATTTGTTAATATGGTTAATCACATTGATAGATTTGCATATATTGAAGAATCCTTGCATTCCTGGAATAAACCCCACTTGATCATGGTGTATGATCCTTTTAATGTGCTGTTGGATTCTGTTTGCTAGTATTTTGTTGAGGATTTTTGCATCTATGTTCATCAATGATATTGGCCTGTAGTTTTCTTTCTTTGTGTCATCCTTGTCTGGTTTTGGTATCAAGGTGATGGTGGCCTCGTAGAAGGAATTTGGGAGTGTTCCTCCCTCTGAGAAGGGGGATAGGTGTTAGCTCTTCCCTAAATGTTTGATAGAATTCGCCTGTGAAGCCATCTGGGCCTGGGCTTTTGTTGGTTGGAAGATTTTTAATCACAGTTTCAATTTTAGTGCTTGTGATTGGTCTGTTCATATTTTCTATTTCTTCCTGATTCAGTCTTGGCAGGTTGTGCATTTCTAAGAATTTGTCCATTTCTTCCAGATTGTTCATTTTATTTGCATAGAGTTGCTTGTAGTAATCTCTCATGATCTTTTGTATTTCTGCAGTGTCAGTTGTTACTTCTCCTTTTTCATTTCTAATTCTATTGATTTGAGTCTTCTCCCTTTTTTTCTTGATGAGTCTGGCTAGTGGTTTATCTATTTTGTTTATCTTCTCAAAGAACCAGCTTTTAGTTTTATTGATCTTTGCTATTGTTTCCTTCATTTCTTTTTCATTTATTTCTGATCTGATTTTTATGATTTCTTTCCTTCTGCTAGCTTTGGGGTTTTTTTGTTCTTCTTTCTCTAATTGCTTGAGGTGCAAGGTTAGGTTGTTTATTCGAGATGTTTCCTGCTTCTTAAGGTGGGCTTGTATTGCTATAAACTTCCCCCTTAGAACTGCTTTTGCTGCATCCCATAGGTTTTGGGTCGTTGTGTCTCCATTGTCATTTGTTTCTAGGTATTTTTTTATTTCCTCTTTGATTTCTTCAGTGATCACTTTGTTATTAAGTAGTGTATTGTTTCAATTTCATTACTTGTGATAGGTCTGTTTATATTTTCTAATTCTTCCTGGTTCAGTCTTGGAAAGTTGTACCTTTCCAAGAATTTGTCCATTTCTTCAAGGTTGTCTATTTTATTGGCATATAGTTGCTTGTAGTAGTCTCTTATAATCCTTTGTATTTCTGTGATGTCAGTTGTAATTTCTCCTTTTTCATTTTAATTTTATTGATCTGAGTCCTCTCCCTTTTTTCTTGATGTATTTGGCTAAAGGTTTATCAATTTTGTTTATCTTCTCAAAGACCCAACTTTTTTTGTTTTTGCGGTACGCGGGCCTTTCGCTGTTGTGGCCTCTCCCGTTGCGGAGCACAGGCTCCGGGCACACAGGCTCACGGGCCTAGCCATTCTGCAGCACGTGGGATCTTCCCGGACCGGGGCACGAACCCGTGTCCCCTGCATCGGCAGGCAGACTCTCAACCACTGCGCCACCAGGGAAGCCCAGAACCAACTTCTAATTTTATTGATATTTGATATTGTTTTCATTTCTATTTCATTTATTTCTGCTCTGATATTTATGCTTTCTTTCCTTCTACTGACTTTGGGTTTTCTTTGTTCTTCTTTCTCTAGTTGCTTTAGGTGTAAGGTTAGATAGTTTATTTGTGATTTTTCTTGTTTCTTGAGGTGAGATTGAATTGCTATAAACTTCCCTCTTAGAACGCTTTTGCTGTGTCCCATAGGCTTTGGGTTGTTGTGTTTTCATTGTCATTTGTTTCTATTTATTTTTTAATTTCCTCTTTTATTTCTTCAGTGATCTCTTGGTTATCTAGTAGTGCACTGTATGTATTTCTGTTTTTTACAGCTCTTTTTTTTTCCTGTAGTTGATTTCTAATCTCATAGTGTTGTGGTCAGAAAAGATGCTTCATACAATTTCAATTTTCTTAAATTTACTGAGGCTTGATTTCGGACCCAAGATGTGATCTATCCTGGAGAATGTTCCATGTGCATTTGAGAAGAAAGTGTATTCTGTCACTTCCGGGTGGAATGTCCTATAAATACCAACTGAATCTATCTGGTCTATTGTGTCATTTAAAGCTTGTGTTTCTTTATTTATTTTCTGTTTGGATGATCTGTCCATTGGTGTAAGTGGGGTGTTAAAGTCCCCCACTATTATTGTGTTACTGTCGATTCCCCCTTTTATGGTTGTTAGCATTTGCCTTATGTATTGAGGTGTTCCTATGTTGGGTGCTTCAATATTTATAATTGTTATATCTTCTTCTTGGACTGATCCCTTGATCATTACGTAGTGTCCTTCCTTATCTCTTGCAACAGTCTTTATTTTAAAGTCTATTTTATCTGATATGAATATTGCAACTTCAGCTTTCTTTTGACTTCCATTTGCATGGAATATCTTCTTCCATCCCCTCAGTTTCAGTCTGTATGCGTCCCTTGTTCTGAGGTGGGTCTCTTGTAGACAGCGTATAGATGGGTCTTATTTTTGTATCCATTCAGCCAGTCTGTGTATTTTGGTTGGGGCATTTAATCCATTTACATTTAAGGTAATTATTGATGTGTATGTTCCTATTACCATTTTCTTAATTATTTTAGGTTTGTTTTTGTGGGTCTTCTTCTTCCCTTGTGTTTCCTGACTAGAGAAGTTCCTTTAGCATTTGTTGCAAAGGTGCTCTGGTGGCGCTGAATTCTCTTAGCTTTTGTTTGTCTGTAAAGCTTTTGATTTCTCTGTCAAATCTGAATGAGAGCCTTGCTGGGTAGAGTAATGTTGGTTGTAGGTTTTTCCCTTTCATCACTTTAAATAATCATGCCGCTCCCTTCTGGCCTGCAGAGTATTTTAAATGTAATCATATAGCTCATGCTGTGTCATCTCTTCTCATTTAGTGTCTGTTCTATTTAGTTTAAGATGAACTAAATTTCTATTTTTGAGTGAACCTTATCATTATTCTTGAAAAATATGTCATATTTTCTCCCACTGTTGATATGCATGAGGAGAATATTTTGTGTAATAATTAACTGCCTTTTTTTCTTGGCACATTATGAGAATTAATTTGGAAGTAAAATATATTAACGATTACTCTTATTTACCAATTTGAAAGTTTTCTTCAAAACTGTGACACAAAATTTCCTTCCATTATAGTCAGAATGTGGGATAAATGTTTCTTCCAGATGGGTATCATTTCTTATTTTTTATCTAAATGTATAAGGGTCATGGAATAAACAAGCCTAGAATCTGGGCTCATAGGAAGGGAGAGTAAAGGTTATTTGGTACAGCATCATAGTCAAAGTAGAAATGTACTCCTGGCCTCTAAACTACTGCTGAGAATAGTTATCTTACCTCCACATAAGCTCAGACTCTAGAGCACACAATTCACAAAGGCGGCCCATTCCAATACTGTACAAGTATAATCATAGGTTCCATCTTATGCTGAGCTAATGTGAACCTCCTTGCTTGATGCACCTGTTGCTTCTGCTTCTTGAAAATGGAAGATAAGCCTTATTTCTCTTGAGCACAAGATCCTTTCAGAGATTTGAAGAGTTATAACATGGCTTCTCTTTTCCCAGGTAAACAAAGTAAACAAACTTACCTGTTCTTCATCTTTATTATGGCTGAACCTCTGGATGTACATCACTTTGATCATGATCTCCTTAAAAAAGTGTTCTCAGAATAGAGCACAATATTTTACTCTTACCAGTGCTGAGTACAGTGGAGCTACTGTGTCCCATACATTTGATTCTGTGCTTTTATTAGCACAACCTAAGCAGGAGAGGAAGTAAGTAAGAGAGGATATGAAAAAGGAAAGAAGAGACAGAGGGAAGGAGGGAGGAAGAAACAGAAAATAGGTGAACTGAAACCAGATCAGGGAGAAATAAACAAATTCAAAATGTAAGTATGTCCCAAGGCGAATCCTAGGATCAGAACTACCATCTGGAGACAAAGCTTTTGGACCTCTGGCAAGGTTGGAAAGCTTATAGCAAGCCTCCTGCATGAAGCCTAGGGCCTTTAAAACAACAATTGAAGGAGTCTATGAAAATACAAATCCTCTCTGAAGCAAACTATCCCCAATTTAGACTCTCAGGATTCCCCCAGATTAAATTCAACAAATGTGAGCTCACAAAAAGTACTGGCAAATATAGAAGGAAATAAGCTAGGGTGAGCAAAAGCAACAAAGAACAGATTTAGGTCCCCTACCACTCCCTAAATCAGATATTCAAATTATTAGATGCAGCATGTGAGATAACTCTGAACCAAAATTCTAAAGAAACAAATCTCGGAATCAGAAAACAATTTGATTAAGGGATAAATCACTCTCAAAAATAGAGAAACTTTCAATGTGAACATGGATGCATTAATCAGTAGTTTCCCCCCTCATCATGGAAATCTTATGAAAGCCACAAGTATGTGGAAAACAAAAATTTTAATTTTGTTAAAATTAAGAGAGAGACTACAAAATATACAAAGGCTGCTGAGCCTTTAGGATTCACAAGGTAGTAAGTGCAGAAGGACCTAAGAGCAGTGTGGTAGGCAGAATCCTAAAATCTATGCTCCCCTCCACCCCAACCAAGATTTCCTGCTCTAATCTGGGTACGAATATGATGAATACAATATTACATCTGTGATTATGTTATATTACATGGCAAATGGGATTTTGTAGATGCAATTTAAAGTACTAATCAGTTGATTTTGGGTTAACCAAAAGGGAGATTATCCAGGTGAACTTAATCTAATCACACAAGTCCTTTGAATGCAGAGAGTTTTCTCTGTCCATTGGCAGAAGGGAAGCTCAGAGAGATCTGAAACAGAAGGATTCAAGGCACTGTTGCTAGTTTTGAAGATGGAGGAGCCATTTAAACGATGGGAGAGTGGCCTCTAGGAGCTATAAGAGTGGTCCATATCTGACAGCTAGTAGGAAAATGGAAACTCCAGTCCTACAATTGTAGGGAAGTGAGTTCTGTCAACAACCGGAATAAGCTTGGAAGTGATTTCTTTCCCCGATACTCCATAAAGAGCCCAGTCCAGCTGACACCTGATCTTGGCCATGTGAAACCCTCTTTAGGGAACAAGTGAAGTCTGCCCAGACTTCTGACCTATAGAACCGTGAGCTATTATATGAGTGTTGTCTTAAGCCATTAAATTTGTGGTAATTTGTTATGCAGCAAAAGAAAACTAAAAGAAGTGATATTTCAGAAAGTTATACTAAAAAATGCCCAAAGATGATAAGCCACATCTTGATGTACAGAAAGTATCCCTAATGAGCAGCAAGTGGATTGGGAAGGTGAAGTGAATGGTGTCAGATGGCCCTATCAGTCATATGACTGATGACTGACATTAAGTAGAAGAGGGCTGAAAAAAGTCTGCTAGTTTATACTCTCCAATGAGCCTAGTTCTTATAATCTTTGCTAAAAGAGGATATTTTGATTGCTATTTTCATCAATGTAAAATTGTGTCCTTCATTCCATTTTAATTATTTTGACTTTGAATTACACTTGTTTGAGATTAATATTGAAACATCTACTCTGTGGTTATTTGTGTTTTCCTGGTGCATCTCACCTCACTTTTTATTCTTAGTCATCTAGCATCATTTAGGATAGGGTTCATTTATAGATAGAATATAGTTAATCTTTCCTTTTCACAAAGGAAATTTAAACCATTTTCTTTGTTATAACTTATTTTTTGTCTAGTTATATTATCTTTTTTTTTTCAATATTTTCTTGCTTTCCTTTTATTTCTGTCTACTCTATGGAGTATGCTTTATTTGCTACTATATTTCCCATTGACTTCAAAAGTGAAACTACTGGTTCTTATGAAGCTTTTCCAACATATTATTTTTTTTTTTTTTTTTTTTTTTTTTTGCGGTACGCGGGCCTCTTACTGTTGTGGCCTCTCCCGTTGTGGAGCACAGGCTCCAGACGCACAGGCTCGGCGGCCATGGCTCAGGGGCCCAGCCGCTCCGCGGCACGTGGGATCTTCCCGGACCCAGGCACAAACCCGTGTCCCCTGCATCGGCAGGCGGACTCTCAACCACTGCGCCACCAGGGAAGGCCCAATGTATTCTTTAACTTGCACTTCTTTATGTTTCAAGATCAGGAATAAAATATCATGCCTTGATAATATATAAGATGACAGTGCTCAGAACAAGGTATGCCGTCATCAAATGCTTATTCGATTAGATTGAGTTGAAATTAGTTTGTTCTTCAATCTCACTTGAAATTACTTGAGACACAGGATTCATACAACATCTCAGACAGCTGGGGGTTGGGGAAGCTTAAGTAATACGGCCTCTGGTAATGCAAGCAGAAGTGTTTCCAAATGAATGGTACGAAAACACTGTCAAAGTTTCATTACTGTTACTACTCATTGTTAGCCACTGAAGCACTATATTTTTAAATGCATGTATAAAAATAAGTTCAGTAATTGACAATTAATCTCTCTTCCTGTTCAAACAAAACCCAAGCGAGAAAGATTGCCTCATTTACTTTTCAGTGTCTTTTGCTTCCTTCCAATCTAAACTCCCATGCCAAGGACGTAGCAGTACCTCTACAATTCCCAGAAAGAGTCTCTGAGCACATGCATGTGGTATCCTGTCCAAGGGCGATTTAGCTGTCAGAATATATCATCAAATCCTTCAGCAAGTTTCCCAACTTATCATTACAGCTCCATGAGTAGCTTTATCAGATGACACAGTCCTAAATCATTTAAACCTGAGAGACAGCAGTGGAGAGCTACTGCAAAGGCTTACACAGTGGTTGCATTAAGATTTGTGGATGAAACATGATGGCCATGAAGGTGTTTTGGGAGAACAACCAGTCATCACTTCTGTTTGCTTTCCATTTCTTGTTCATATTACTTTTCTAATTTCAGGATAAACTTTACAGCTGATCTAAGCGTTTGTTAGCATGACTCCCGGAGGCTTCTGGCAAAGTGACCCCATTCTGGCTCTGCATTGCTAAGTTTAAGAATATACCAGGATTGGGACTTCCCTGGTGCTCCAGAAGTTAAGACTCCACGATCGCAATGCAGGAGGCCCAGGTTCAATCCCTGGTTGGATCCTACATACTGCAACTAAGAGTTCGCATGCTGCAACAAAAGATCCCGCATGTCACAACTAAAGATCCTGCACATGGCAACGAACATCTTACGTGCCGCAGCTAAGACCTGGCACAGACAAATAAATAAATAAATAAATAAATATTAAAAAAAGAGAGAGAGAGAGCTCTACCCATCACCAGTCCCTCCCATCAAGCCTCTCAGATAGCCTCATCCACCAGAGGGCAGACAGTAGAAGCAAGAAGAACTACAATCTTGCAGCCTGTGGGGAAAAAAAGCCACATTCACAGAAAGATAGATAAGATGAAAAGGCAGAGAGCTATGTACCAGATGAAGGAACAAGATAAAACCCCAGAAAAACAACTAAATGAAGTGGAGGTAGGCAACCTTCCAGAAAAAGAATTCAGAATAATGATAGTGAAGATGACTCAGGACCTCGGAAAAAGAATGGAGGCAAAGATCAAGAAGATGCAAGAAATGTTTAACAAAGACCTAGAAGAATTAAAGAACAAACAAACAGAGATGAACAATACAATTACTGAAATGAAAACTACACTAAAAGGAATCAATAGCAGAATAACTGAGGCAGAAGAATGGATAAGTGACCTGGAAGACAGAATGGTGGAATTCACTGCTGCAGAACAGAATAAAGAAAAAAGAATGTAAAGAAATGAAGACAGCCTAAGAGACCTCTGGGACAACATTAAACGCAACATCATTCGCAATATAGGGGTCCCAGAAGGAGAACAGAGAGAGAAAGGACCCGAGAAAATATTTGAAGAGATTATAGTCAAAAACTTCCCTAACATGGGAAAGGAAATAGCCACCCAAGTCCAGGAAGCGCAGCTACTCCCATATATGATAAACCCAAGGAGAAACACACCAAGACACATAGTAATCAAATTGGCAAAAATTAAAGGCAAAGAAAAATTATTGAAAGCAGCAAGGGAAAAACGACAAATAACATACAAGGGAACTTCCATAAGGCTAACTAACAGCTGATTTCTCAGCAGAAACTCTACAAGCCAGAAGGGAGTGGCATGATATGCTTAAAGTGATGAAAGGGAAGAACCTACAACCAAGATTACTCTACCCAGCAAGGATCTCATTCAGATTTGATGGAGAAATCAAAAGCTTTACAGACAAGCAAAAGCTAAGAGAATTTAGCATCACCAAACCACCTCTACAACAAATGCTAAAGGAACTTCTCTAAGTGGGAAACACAAGAGAAGAAAATGGCCTACAAAAACAAACCCAAAACAATTAAGAAAATGGTCCTAGGAACATACATATCAATAATTACCTTAAATGTGAATGGATTAAATACTCCAACCAAAAGACACAGATTGGCTGAATGGATACAAAAACAAGACCCATCTATATACCATGTTCGTGGACTGGAAGAATCAGTATTGTGAAAATGATTCTACTACCCAAAGCAATCTACAGATTCAATGCAATCCCTATCAAATTACCAATGGCATTTTTTACGGAACTAGAACAAATCATCTTAAAATTTGTATGGAGACACAAAAGAACCCAAATAGCCAAAACAGTCTTGAAGAAGAAAAATGGAGCTGGAGGAATGAGACTCCCTGACTTCAGACTATACTACAAAGCTACAGTAATCAAGACAATATGGTACTGGCACAAAAACAGAAACATAGACCAATGGAACAAGATAGCAAGCCCAGAGATAATCCCACGCACCTATGGTCAACTAATCTATGACAAAGGAGGCAAGGATATACAATGGAGAAAAGACAGTCTCTACAATAAGTGGTGCTCGAAAACTGGACAGCTACATGTAAAAGAATGAAATTAGAACACTCCCTAACACCATACACAAAAATAAACTCAAAATGGACTTGAGATGTAAATGTAAGACCGGACACTATAAAACTCTTAGAGGAAAACATAGGAAGAACACTCTTTGACATAAATCACAGCGAGATATTTTTTGATCCACCTCCTAGAGTAATGGAAATAAAAACAAAAATAAACAAATGGGACCTAATGAAATGTCAAAGCTTTTGCACGGCAAAGGAAACCATAAACAAGATGAAAAGACAACCCTCAGAATGGGAGAAAATATTTGCAAACAAATCAATGGACAAAGAATTAATCTCCAAAATATATAAACAGTCATGCAACTCAATATTAAAGAAACAAACAACCCAATCCAAAAATGGGCAGAAGCCCTAAATAGACATTTCTCCAAAGAAGACATACAGATGGCCAAGAAGCACATGAAAAGCTGCTCAACACCACTAATTATTAGAGAAATGCAAATCAAAACTGCAATGAGGTATCACCTCACACCAGTTAGAATGGGCATCATCAGAAAATCTATAAACAACAAATGCTGGAAAGGGTGTGGAGAAAAGGCAACCCTCTTGCACTGTTGGTGGGAATGTTAATTGATACAGCCACTATGGAGAACAGTATGGAGGTTCCTTAAAAAACTAAAAAGAGAATTATCATATGATCCAGCAGTCCCACTACTGGGCATTTACCCAGAGAAAACTGTAATTCAAAAAGACACATGCACCCCAATGTTCATTGCAGCACTGTCTACAATAGCCAGGTCACGGAAGCAACCTAGATGCCCATCAGCATACGAATGGATAAAGAAGATGTGGTACATATATACAATGGAATATTACTCAGCGATAAAAAGGAAAGAAATTGAGTCATTTGTTGAGACGTTGATGGATCTAGAGACTGTCATACAGAGTGAAGTAAGTCAGAAAGAGAAAAATATCGTACATTAATGCATGTATGTGGAACCTAGAAAAATGGTACAGATGAATCGGTTTGCAGGGCAGAAGTTGAGACACAGATGTAGAGAACAAATGTATGGACACCAAGGGGGGAAATCCGCGGTGGGGTGGAGATGGTGGTGTGCTGAATTGGGCGATTGGGATTGACATGTATACACTGATGTGTATAAAATTGACGACTAATAAGAACCTGCAGTATAAAAAACAAAACAAACAAACAAAAAATGATTATACTAGGATCAGGATACAATAGTTTGCATGCACCAAGAGTGATGAATAGGGGCTGTTTAGGCTTAGCTTCACTGTAGTGTACTGTACTGTACCGCCTCCTATAATCATATTGTGTTCTGTATTGAGAGGTTTAATGTAAAAATAACAATGACCAAATCATATATAAAAATAGATCTCTGACCCACAACCTGCAACAACTTGGCCAGGAAATCAACCAGCCCCAGGAAGCCAGCCTGCTATAAGTCAGACTTGCAGGAAGTCAAACTTCTATCTCCAGTGATGGTCCAGGAAGCCAAACAGTAACCCCTGTAACAACTGATCTCAAATGGCCAGGACCTGATTAATAACTGACAGCTTTACTAATATTTGTCCCCAGCCTGCCTACAGCTTCCTCATGCCAACAGCTTCCAATCAGGGCATACACGAAACCTTCTCTTTTTTCCGCTCCTCTGCCTGCCTTTGAGTCTCTGCTAAAACACAAGTGACAGTGGCTGACTCCCTTACTATAGCAAGCTCTGAATAAATAGCCTCTGCTTGCTTTCATTTGGTTAGTCTTCATTTATTTCCACAGTATAAATCTGAGTTTAAAGAGGTGCTCCTGGCTCCAAAGAAGTGGTCCCCAGCACATATCCAGGCAGTCTACTTAGAGAACTGATCCAGTCCTGTGTACTTAAGTCTAAATGCAAAGTGAAAGACTACTAAGAATAATATTACTCTTATTCAGATGTTATTATGTGTAACTATGCACCCAGTGGTGAGGATTTCAGAAGCAGGAACCCCCATCTGTCCTGAAATATGTTGCTGACCTCTGCAATGTGTATCATGATTGTGCTGATTTCCTTTTATGATAATTAAACCCTTCTCGATCTACCCAAGGAGCGTGTATCTGGTCTTTCCACCAGTCTGAGCTTACAAGTAACACTGTCAATACAATGATCATGCACATTCTGCTTCTCAGATTAGATAGGTAGGGCCTGTATATTTTGGAGAGGAATATAAAGATTTTTGTCTTCTGTCCAAGGCTAGAATTTATAGATAACTGCTAATGGTAGTATTTCTTAACCTAGAGCCAGGTACCATTTGGGGAAGAAAGGGCAATAAAGGCAGAGAGAGCAGCACAAGAAAGGTGAGGAGGCAGGAACATATAGAGCAATGTTGTACATCTCAGGAGCCTCCAAAATATGCCATATGGTTTACATCAAACTTCAAATGCAGACTTCCAACTTCTACAAGCTGAGGGAATAGGGGAAGGAAATGCTCTGAAGCAAACTTTGCCATGAGGAGAGTTTTTTTAACACCATTTATTTCTGGGTTTTCTTGCACTAAGAGGACAAGCAACATCTATAGCCAAATATAGAGTTAAAAATTTAACAACTTTCTCTTTTAACTTATGCATTAAATCAAATAATGTACACATGCTGTTTCTCTCTGCTAACTATGCTGATAAGTGCTATATTGTTTGAATAGCTCTTCTTGAGTCACAGGTGCATAGGACCAAGCAGTCAGCAGAAAAACAGTCAGCACATCTTGACTGGAAGCAGACAACCGTAATGGCCAAGAATCACGGAAATATCAAAAGAAGTAGCGCCAGCCCAGAGAAGTCTCAGTCATGTAGTCCTGCCAACCCCACCCTCAAATTTCTCCTTAAATAGACCTACCCTCTTTCAGAGAGCAGGACACTAATTTTCAAGATGTTAGTCTGCTGCCCTCCTCATTTGCTGGCAAATTACTAAATTTCTCTTTCCTTTATCCTCAAAACTTTGTCCTCGTTATTCTCATTCAGCATCACGGACAGGGACGGAATTTTCAGTTTTATAACCAGGTAGGTGCCACTAAACTCCCAAGACATCCCCATCTGCTGTTCTCCTTCATTCTCACTGCACAAGGATCACCATCACATTTGACTCTAAGTGGGACCGTGACACAGTCCAGATGTTCATTTTCAATCATTTGAGACCTAAATTTGTCAACAAATATTTTCAAAGGGAACATTAGGGAAAACAATTATGTGCTAAATACGAATGTCTACTTCTCTCTTTGCATTGCCAATTCCCTCTCTGGTATTAATCACAGTTGCTAATATTCATGTCATCATCTAATAGAGTTCCCACTTCTGTCAATTTGCAACATATCATTCAAGTAGCAGCAATTTTCTTTTTTTAATCTCAAGATTTTTCTATCCTATATATATGCATCATAGAAAATAAGAAAGAGAAATGAAAGAAGGAAAGAAATATTGAGGGAAGGAGGGAGGGAGGCAGTTTTTAGTACTGCTTGATTAAATGGCTCAATAAAATCATTCTTCTTCTCTCTACTTTGCCCTCAGGATTACAAGATAGTTGAAGCAGTTCTGGGCTGAACATCCCAGCAAGACCAGAACCAGAAATAAAAATGGATCATATCTCCTTGTGTCTCCTTCCTAAGAAGAGGAACTCTTTCCCAGGAGCCCAATAGCAAACTTCCCTCAGGTCTCACTGGCTGGAAATGGGTGACATGCCCTCTCCTAAACCAGTCGCTGATAAGAAGAATGGGACTACCAGAAAGACTTTATAGCTAAACCTTAAGCCTATCTGGATTCTATCGTAGAGTAAACATAAGGATTCTGTCAGTAAAAAAAAAAAAAAAAAAAAAAGTTGAGGTGGGATGAATCTTGGTAAGAAATCAGTGGTATCTGATAATACAGAGTATTAACATTAAAAAAAGAACTTTGAAAAAATTTTTGATGAAGAGTTATTATTTAAAATTGCATTTATTTGACTACTAGTTTGCTTTAACATTTCCTCATATGTTCTGCTCTCTATTCTATCTTTTTAAACTCCTTTGGGAGGGCACAGCCCTTTTTAGTGGCAGTAAAACAGAAGAGAAAAAAGAAAGGAATCCAATCTGCAGACTGACATCAATATTAAAATCTCAAGGTAGTTTACAAGAGCCATCACGTCAGAAGTCTCTTTATAGTTGCCAAATCCACGAGTTTCATCCAAGCACTGCTGACTGCTCAGTAGAACAGGTGAGGCAATATGAATCCACAAAACATTATTTGCACTAACCATATCTTCATTGGCAGGTTGATGCCAATAGGACTAAGAAGTTTCCCAAGAAGTTTCTTAAGTTTTGCTGACAGCTCAATACTACTCCCTTTTAATTTCCTATTATAAAGTGTTCTAGACCTCTCCCAAACTTGTGCCTAGAACTTCCCTAAAAGTAGAACAAGTTAGAGCACACATAGCTTCAACTCCAGTTACCCTTTGGCTTATTTTATTATGGGTTTTCTATTATAATATCATTAACTTAGGGAGTAACTGATGCCACTGATAGTGGAACCCACACAGTATATTCTAATTAGACTATTAGCTCCATTAATTTGAACTCCATTGCAACAATAAATCCTCTGCAATGTCTCCTTATCTTAACCCGTTTTCTGCTAACATTTCCATGTTACTAGTTAAGTACATTTAAATTATAATAATTAAATAATAATACATTTCCTTCTTTTGAAAAGATTTACCTTTTGAACAATAACAACATGTTCATTGGACAGTTATTGGTTTGCTTATCATTTGCTGATTTCTATATGGGCTATTTATATATTAAGAATATTGACTATATGTCTTTTTCTTATTTTATTTTTGTCTTTCAAACTTGATTAATGTGATTTCATATATATATATATATATATATATAATCTATCAATCTTGTTTCTTTATGTTTTCTGACTTGGGTAACATGTTTAGGAAGACTTTCCACTCTGAGATCAGGTATATCCACCTTTCTTTTCAAAGATCTTAAGCCTTCTGATTTTGCAGTAAATGTCAGACTTTATTTATGTGTATAATTATATATTTAGCTAATGAAAACCTTTCAAATACCAACAAGAAAATTACTTGGTGCAATACATTTAAATTGTAATAATAAATGAGGTCTTCCATGCACAGCATTGTCCTATTGATATTGTTCCTTTCTTTCACATTCATTTGCTCTCCCTGGATGACAACATCATCCCTCACAGGTACTGCATCCACACCAATGACCACTAAATCAACATACAAAGGAATTCCCCCAGCCCATGAGAAGTAGGAGAACATTAGAGTTAGGAGGAAAGAACTGAGACTCAGGGGCAAAAGGATTAAAGGAAAGGTGACTCTTGTGGATGGTGAGCTAGCTCTGTCATTCGGAAGCTAGGGGTTAGCTCTGTTTCATTAATCTTCTATTTGTTCTGGCCAAGGTCAAAGTGATTCCAGCCAGTCTGCCACAGCAAAAAAAAAAAAAAAAAAAAAAAAAAACTATTTAGAATCAGAAAATAAAGAATTGTGGGGAGGCTGAAGAAGGAAAATATTATTCATGACTTTTTCTCAAAATGTGCATTGGTGGAGAAACCAGCAATCAGGGATCTCATGATAACTAAAGAATACACACCTACTTAACTGCCATAATTACAATTCATGAACTGAAAGGGAGGAAAGAGGTTTTCAAGAGTCTTTTCCCTCTGAGTATATGTCTTAAATATCTATTTTTTACATAAAGTGATTGGTACACTGATAGTATTTAAAAAACTATTCTCTATTCTAAATTAAAACCTGCAAATCAAAATAGAGAGATCAGTTAGGCTTAATTTTCCAGAGATAAATCAATGAAATTCTTCAACTATTCTCACATGGTACTCTGAGGGTTTTTATAGAAATTAATTTAAAAGTCAGAGAATTCAGGATACAGATGTTTGAGGTTGTTTTGTTTTTACTGAATTACTGACTAAACTGATTGGTTTAATATTCCATATGTTCTATGAGGGGAGGCACAGGGGAAACGTTATTGACAATTTAAACTTAAGAAAATAGACACCTCAAAATAGTTGAAAAGGCTGGACTAAGGATACATAGCTAGAAAGGGGCAGAATCAGGACTGGAAAATGAGGTTTTCAGATTCTAATCTTGGTGTTATTTCTACTCTACATTTCTTTTACTATAAAATCCTTATTTTATAGGATTTTTATACTAAGGCAATAATAAATAATCTGACTTTTAGCAATTTTAATGGCTTAGTAATACTGGAGCACTAAGAACTAAGGTTGAGGATATGAGAAGATCAAAGAAGAAATAAGTTGTCATCATACCCTTTCATTTAATCAGTATGGCTTTGAATCAAAGAGAAAAGAGGAAGGACCCTGTAAAAAGCTGGTGTGTGACATTCAAAATTCTAGAGTTAGCTATCCTCGATTTTAAAAAGAAAAAAACTCCCAAACTTCTAAACATTCTCTTAGAGGAAGGCTCAACAGAAGAACATGGGCTCTGTCACAAAGCTGATCTGGGTTCAAGATCTAGCTCTGTCACTAACTCATTATGTACCTTTGGTTAAGCTGATTTTCTAAGCCCTATTTTCCTCATCTAGACAACGGAGAAAAATAAAGCAGTTACGTTATAGGGTTGTTAAGGATTAAATGCAATATATGTAAAGCATTTAACACAGTGCCAGGCACAAGGTAAACACAGTGATGATCCCTTGTTTTGGTTTAGTCACACTAAAGAGTACAGATAGTTCCATGAGGCTGCTCCATGATGGCAGGGGAAAGGCTCAGCTCAAGAACCTGGAATCCCATTCCTTTCTACTTCCTTGATCTTGGATCAGGGAGTAAACCCAGAAGTTTTATCCATGGTGATCACATAATTTGGCGACAGAGGGAAGTCTGACTTAATTTGCTGTTTAATCTTGAATACAGTAATTTCATCTCATTCCTTACCTGTGAATTGAGGATACTGATAAGATCTCAATGAGTTGTTTTGAGGGCTACATAAAATAGAGGGAAAAGAGATGGTATTTTTGCATAAAACATGGGTTATAATTATTTACCTGCAGACATATGAGTGGTATTACTATCAGCAGAGCCTCCTTCTCCTGCTATTACTACAATTTTTCAAGGCTCATTTACCTGACAGCCATCTCCTCTTCCCAGGGCAGTTCTAGGCTTCTTTATTATGACCAAAACAGACTTGTTCATTGGATATAATCACCCGGGATTCTGAAATGCCATGGTGACTCCTGCTTTATGCATTAACCAGACCATTACAGTTACTGAGTAGCAGCACCAGTTCACAATCTGTGAACTCTTAAAGGTTATAAGATTCACTTCTCACCTCTCTCTTCAATCCAAGCACAGAGTCTAACACTGAGAATTAAGTCCAGAAACAGTAGGTTGGTTCAGATTATGGAAGCCTTTTGTATCATAAACAAAAATCGGATTTTTCTTTGGTGGTTGGTAAAGAGTAGCTGAAAGCTGTGAAGCACAGAAATGACATGGTCATTTTTGTGTATTAGAAAAATCACTTTGGAAGTTGTGTGGAGGTTAGCAGGAGGCTTGGTCTGGAGGTATGACCTGCATAATCAATACCATCAAGAGAAGAGGAAATATGCTAAGAATTCTGCCTAATAAGGAAGGCAAGTATTGAAAAGAATCTTTAAAGTATTTCTATCAATATCCTTAACATTTCAATTTAATAATGTTCAAGTACATAGAGTGGAGGCCAGTGTCATGAAACAAACTTTTCTTTGACATGAGTGATCTTAAAATACACACACACACACACACACACGCACACACGCACACACACACACACACACACACACACACACACAACAATGATGCCTCAAAATGCAACATGGAGCTTTTTAGTTCCAGTCTTTTTCTTGCAGCAGAGTCAATCTAAGTGCTGGTTGAAAACGGGAAAAATCTAGGAATTAAAGAAAACCAGTTTTCCCCATCCAGATAATTCATGGGTTTCCAATATCATATCTACTAGCAAATAGCTATTGAAAATAATGTAAATTGTTTTTGAAACTTTCTCCTCTATGAGTTCTCGAAAGCTTAAAAATATACTAGGCTAGAAAATTACTTCCTAGTGATGTAAGTTCTTGTCTTAAGGTCAAAATATATATAGGAATGAACTGACAGCTTGCTTGTATAACCCCGTGCTAGAATTCAAAAGGACAAATCTGATTTTTAAAAAACCAACTTAATTTTAAAATCTACACTTGGCTGCTAATAATATACAATTAACTCCCTCTTAAAAACAAAGGAATTAAATTGTATGACATTGAGTTTCAATTCTGGTTTATAATTTAAACTGAAAAAGTCTTATTTACATAGTCAAAAAGGTATCAGGGAGCAGTTTAGATTTTTCCAAATATAATTTCTGAAATAAAAGCCTGATTATATTTTGTTTAAACAAGTTACATCTCCATATACTGATTGAGAGTTTCTGATCTTCCAATCAGTGGATACTCAGAAGTTTTCATTTGCACTATTTGAAAAGAAAGTCTTGGTATGCAAAGTAGATTTGCAACTAAACAAGACTATAGGTGAATAGGATAATCTGCTTTAGAAAAGAAGTTTCTTGGGAGCAGGGTCTAGTTTTGGTCATCTTTGTCACCTCTGTGGACATGCCATGCATATAGCAGATACCCAGCAAATGTTTGCTCAACTGAAATACTTCATTAAATAGAATGTTTTGTGTGAAGATGGATGCTGCTAACCATAAATGAACCTTTTTTTTCCTTAAAACATCTTTATTGGGGTATAATTGCTTTACAATGGTGTGTTAGTTTCTGCTTTATAACAAAGTGAATCAGCTATACATATACATACATCCCCATATCTCCTCCCTCTTGCATCTCCCTCCCACCGTCCCTATCCCAGCCCTCTAGGTGGTCACAAAGCACCTAGCTGATCTCCCTGTGATATGCGGCTGCTTCCCACTAGCTATCTGTTTTACATTTGATAGTGTATATATGCCCATGCTACTCTCACTTCCTCCCAGCTTACCCTTCCCCCTCCCCATGTCTTCAAGTCCAATTTCTACATCTGCGTCTTTATTCCTGTCCTGCCCCTAGGTTCTTCAGAACCATTATTGTTTTTTTTTTTTTTAGATTCCATATATATGTGTTAGCATACAGTATTTGTTTTTCTCTGACTTACTTCACTCTGTATGACAGACTCTAGGTCCATCCACCTCACAGCAAATAACTCAATTTCGTTTCTTTTTATGGCTTAGTAATATTCCATTGTATGTATGTGCCACATCTTCTTTATCCATTCATCTGTCGATGGACACAGGTTGCTTCCATGTCCTGGCTGTTGTAAATAGTGCTGCAATGAACATTGTGGTACATGACACTTTTTGAATTATGGTTTTCTCAGGGTGAACCTCTTTTTATTGCATCAAGTTAAAAGTATTTACTTACTAGTTCTAGTTATTAAAAAAAATCACATTAAAATTCTACAATCTAGGGGCTTCCCTGGTGGCGCGGTGGTTGAGAGTCTGTATGCCGATGCAGGGGAGGCGGGTTCGTGCCCCGGTCTGGGAAGATCCCACATGCCGCGGAGCGGCTGGGCCCGTGAGCCATGGCCGCTGAGCCTGTGCGTCCGGAGCCTGTGCTCCGCAATGGGAGAGGCCACAACAGTGAGAGGCCCGCGTACCACAAAAAAAAAAAAAAATTCTATAATTTAGGTTTATCACTAGTCAGACTGACTCTCCTTAGATAATTATTTCTTTAAGTTTTAAAGAAGAGTATAAAATAAATTTCTAAAATGGATTCACTCATTTTTCTTGAAAGAAAAAAGCATTTATGAAAAAACACTTTTCTTGTTGAAATAAAAGAGAACTGTCAGCTCTGTTAGAGCCAGTAATAAAGAGCCAATCCTTTCTAGATGTTGGTATTGAGTTGGCACTGTTTCATGGACTTACCTAAGGATTTTAACAATGAAAAAAGTGATTAAAAGATAGCTTATATTAGTTGGTTCTATTATTGAAGTATGGTCTGTTGGCTCAAATGTATGTCATCAATGGCAATGAAAAACCTAATTCACTCTGACACAGTTATAAATGGATGTGGACTTTTGTGGGCCCTGAAGTACAATATGATTAGACCTGCTCTTGGTCAAAATTAAATCTTATCAAAAAATTGGGGGGAAAATATAAAATCATTTTAACTGAAATACATTTTTTATATTTTATTTGAAATTTTGTATAAAGAACGTATTCATTAGCACAGGATTAAATTTGCTCAAGTAACACATAAAGTCATTTTGGCTAGAGTTTATGAAATACAGGAAGGTTTTCAAGCAAATAATATTCATAAGACTGTATGACTTTGTTAGCATTCATTAAGACTGCTTTTATGCATTAAAAAAGTGGCTGTAAGCCAGCTTTCCATCTTACATTAAAAATATAAGATACACATGAATACAACAGCTTATGTATTTAATTCAAAATTCATTTCCTTGCTGTCAAGTGGCAAAAGAAATGGAAGGAAAATTTTTGAAAAGTTATACTATGTTCAATATTTGTAATTCCTGTTCATTATGACTAAACTATAGAAACTATAAATTTTTTCCAGTAAACTGTTATCCAGTTTTAACTGTTTAAACTGTTATTAGTTTTCTGTCTGTTCCTTTTATCTTTCATTCTTTTGACAACCACGTTAACAGCATTTACATGATGCCATTTTTACCAGTCCACGATGTGACAGCTAAGCCTCACTACATTCTTCATAACACTAAGAAATCACAATTGCATAATGCAATTTAAACATGGTGAAAATGTAGGCTTTTCTAAAAGAGAAAATAGAAAGGTAAGAATGTCCTTGTAAGTCTATCTTATAATAAATTTCATGTGAATTAGCTTCCTATAAAATAAACAAATTTAAGTGAATAATGAAACAAAATGTAATTTAAAATATCTGACAATACTGCATGTATTGATGGTAATTTTTGCCATTCAGTCTAAAATGGAATAACGGAATAAGAACCTCAGAATTCTACATTACAATTTTCCTTACAATGAGGCATTTTAACTTTAATAAAATACTTCAACACATGTTAAGAATAAAAGTCAACTAACATTCCTTCTTATAATACCTCATTAATAGCTAATAAATGGTTAGTCCAGTTAAAAACTCTACAGTTGCTAAATCATTGCTTTTATTTATTAAATTATAAAGCAAAGAAACATTATCTCTATTAATTTATTGCCCAAGATTTTTGCATGATCCCATGTTAAGAATGAAACATCTTGGGGGAGTGACCAAGGTGGTGGAGTAGGAAGACCCTGAGCTCATCTCCTCTCACAGGCACACCAAAATTGCAACTATTTACCGAGCAATTATCCATGAGAGGGACCTGAAAACCATCAGAAAAGATTTCTCAAGAATATAAAGAAGATCTCTCTAAGAATATAAAGAAGGAACCACATGAAATGGGTAGGAGGGGCAAAGACATGGTATAATCAAGACCCAGACGCCCCAGGTGAGCAACCCGTAAATGTGAGAATAATTACAATTGCAGAGGTTCTCCCCAAGGAGTGAGGGGTCTGAGCCCTACATCAGGAGCTCCCCAGACCCAAGGTCCTACATAGCAAGATGAGCCCCCAGAACATTTGGCTTTGAAGGCCGGTGAGGCTTGATTTGGGGAGAGCCAGAAGACTATGAGAAATAGACTCCACTCTTTTTTTTTTTTTTTTTTTGCGGTAAGCGGGCCTCTCACTGTTGTGGCCTCTCCCGTTGCGGAGCACAGGCTCCGGAAGCGCAGGCTCAGCGGCCATGGCTCACGGGCCCAGCTGCTCTGCGGCATGTGGGATCTTCCCGGACCGGGGCACGAATCCGTGTCCCCTGCATCGGCAGGCGGACTCTCAACCACCGCGCCACCAGGGAAGCCCTAGACTCCACTCTTAAAGGGCACACACAAATCTCACATGCTTCAAGACCAAGGGCATAAGCAGTAATTTGAAGGCAGCCTGGGTCAGACCCACTTCTTGATCTTGGAGAGCCTCTGGGAGAGGAAGAAGGCAGCTGAAACTCACTCTAGGGACATGGATGCTGGCAGCAGCCATTTTTAGGGAGCTCATCCCACCACAAGTACACTGGTGCTGGTAAGTGCCATTTTGGAACCCTCCCTCTAGCTTATTAGTGCTGGGACCTAGTCCTGCCCACTAGCTGGTGGGCACCAGTCCTGGGACACCCCGGGCCAGGAAGCTAGCTGGGTGGGAACACAACCCCACCAACCAGTAGGCTGGCTGCTATAGGACCCCCCAAGGTTCCAGCCACCCTGGGACTTGGCACCATCCACCAGAGGACGCAGGACCCAGCCCCACCCCCAAGTGCAAATCAAAACTACAATGAGATACTACCTCACACCTGTCAGAATGGCTATTGTCAAAAAGACAACAAATAAGTGTTGGCAAGGATGTGGAAAACAGGGAACCCTCATGCACTGTTGGTGGGAATGTAAACTGGTGCAGCCACTATGGAGAACAGTATGGAGATTCCTCAAAAAACTAAAAATAGAACTACCATACAATGCAGCAATTCTACTCCCGGGTATTTATCCAAAGAAAACAAAAACACTAATTAGAAAGGATATATGTACTTCTATGTTCATTGCAGCCTTATTTACAATAGCCAAGATATGGAAGCAACCCAACTGCCCAACAATAGATGAATGGATAAAGAAGATGTGGTATATATTCACAATGGAATATTACTCAGCCATAAAAAAGAATGAAATCTTGCCACTTGTGACGACATGGATAGCCCTAGAGGTATTGTGCTAAGTGAAATAAGTCAGACAGAGAAAGACAAATACCATATGATTTCACTTACATGTGGAATTTAAAAAACAAATGAACAAACATAACCAAACAGAATCAATGTCATAGATACAGAGAACAAACAGGTGTTTACCAGAGGGGAGAAGGGTGGGGGGAGGAGGGAAATAAGTGAGGGACATTAAGAAGTACAAACTTGCAGTTACAAAATAAATGAAGAAAAAAAGAGAAACCTGACTGCACTTTTTTTTTTAATCTGTGTTGTGACTTTAATTTCTTTTTTTTTTGGTAATAAAAAGTTGACTTTTTAATTTGAATTTGTCTTTTTTATTTATTGGTCTGAAAGGCATTTCAAACATATTATAATAATATATTGGTGTAATTTAATTGGTGCAACATGCTTTATGGCTCCAATCAAAACTGGTTTTCATTCATTCGATTGGTTTGAGCCCAGGATAGCCTACAGGGAAAAAAAAAAGCTGGATAACCACCCAAAGTGTTTGTATTTTCATTGGAAACTGATTTTTGTTTTGTTTTATTGTTTCTGTTTTTATTTTTAAATTAAATAAACTGCCATGAACTGAAAAAAAAAAAGTCACGAGTATGAAATGTACAATGTGGGGAGTATAGTCAATAGTTATATAATATCTTTGTAGGGTGACAGATGACAACTAGTGGTGATCATTTTAAAATGTAGAGAAATATCGAATCACTATGTTGTGTACCAGGAACTAACGTAGTGTTACAGGTCAATTATACTTCAAACACAAACAAACAAACTCATTAAAAAAGAGATCATATTTGCAGCCAACAGAGGTGAGGGGTGGGAGGGAGGGAAAGTTAGATGAAGGCAATCAAAAGTACAAAGTTCCAATTATAAAGTAAATAAGTACTTGGGATGTAATGTACAATTTGATAAAGATAATTAACACTGCTGTATGTTACAAATGAAAGTTGTTAAAAGAGTAAATCCAAAGTGTTCTCATCAAAAGGAAAAAGACTTTTTTTTTCTATTTCTTTAATTTTGTGTCTATCTGAGATGATGGATGTTCACTAAACCTACTGTAGTAATCATTTCATGATGTATGTAGGTCAAATCATTATGTTGTACACCTTAAATTTATACAGTGCTATATGTCAATTATATCTCAATAAAAAAATGAAAAAATATTTTTAAAAATCTTACCTGCAAATAAAATATGTTGTCATAATACACACACAAAAATCAACTTTTGCTTTATTTGTGATTAGTGACTTACATGTAACAAATCCAAAAACATCTCAGTAAGACTGTTGTATGAATCTAGATAGAAATCTCTGCTGTCAGTGTGGTTGTATGTTGAAATTTCTTAGAGTTAAACACCTTACTTTCTTTATTAGTTAAAAATCCATCAACTAATGATTTGTGGCTTTACGCCAAATTTCTTTTTTATGTACACTTCAAATGAATGATTGTGCCGAATGACAATAGACTTCATAAACTTGGCAAATGTACAAGTAAAGACCAGAAACAAAAAAACCCACATTAATCCTATCTATAAAATATATGGTCCCTTAAAAACAAGTAAAAAGTTAATAGTTCCTTTGTATATAATGCAAAAGTAAAATCTGAAAGAAACTTGTTTTGTCACCACTTTAAAGTAACAAGACATAAATGTATTGTTTAAATAAAATACTGGTAAATAATTAATACTGTTTAATAACTTACTGTGTAAATAAAATAAACTCTTTAATAAAATAACCTGTTTAAATAAGAGTAATTATGCAAACCTATGCCATAGACCTCTTTACCCTAAGTGCAGGTCCACAGCACACTGAGATTTTTAAGGGGGTCAGATAGCATAACTGTTCCTGTAAATGAGTTAATTCTAAGAGGTAATTTAATTAAAGTAGAGAAGTGGCATTTGAACTGGGCCTTTATTTGTTCATTTGACAAATGCTGAAGTGCTTACTATGTTCAGGTAATATGCCAGGTACTAGGAAAACAAAGATGAAATGGATTCCCTCATTTTATTATGTGATAAAACTAAGAACTGTGTATGTATAGATACATGTGTGTGCTCAATTTACGTAGGTATGCATAACTAAACATAGTATAAAGTAAGGAGAGCACCCTTGAAAAATGGGTGGATTTCAACAGAGAAGCATAAACCCCTTCAACGGCTCCCTGCAACCCTTTCAGAAAAATTTCAACTGCCAAAATATGGTCTCAAGTTTCCTCACGATTCAGCCTCTAACTAAATTCCTAGGTGAGTTCCTCTACAGCTTCTTTATCTATGCTACATGTTGGCTATTCTATCCTTTCTTATTTTTTTCCATTTCTTTTCTTTCATTCATCTATCCATACATTTACATATTAATTGAGAGCCCATTATATGCAAGGCAAGGTACAGATACACAACACTGAACAGGAAAAATAGGGTTCTAGCCCTTGTGGAGTTACATTCTATAGAATGATAAAGATATTGAACTAATTAGACAACTGTTAATTGCATTTAATATATGCTACAAGGAAAAAATACAAGAGTCTTGAGTATATAATGAGAGCTTTAGTCCTTTTTTCCTTTTAGGTATCTGACTTCATGTGTAGTAACAAATATGCTACATGCCTTGGCAAAACACATACATGACAGAGGATGCTAGATAAGTTCTTAAAACATTCAGGGGCCTGTCATGATAGTGAAACTTCTAAGAGTACAGTAGTCTGGGGCATGTCAGGCATGTCACAATATTTCTATCAACGTGAAGGACAAGTTGCTTCATCTTGTACACTCTACCACTGAGAGACACATGGGCCACTTTAGATTCAGGAGGCAATATGTAGTCTATTCAAATGTTCTAGTTGGAATAATTGACTGAGTAACTCATAGTTCTGAGTGGATCCCAGAGCTTCCATGCAAGCTGATTTGGGGCCATATGACCGAGAAGATCCAGTGGTAGCAAAAATTTTTTTTTAAATGTCATGGCAACACTCTTAGGGTTTTGGAAAAAAGCCTGTCCTCTACTATTGATAAATATTAGCCTTTTGAGAAACAGTTCTGGGTTTGCTACTGGGCTTCATGACTAAATACCTGACCATGGGACACCATGTAACCATGTGACATGAGCTGTCCTTGGTGAGCTGTTCAGTGTGGTACAAAAAAGAAAAAAGAGGATACAGAAAGTAAGAAAAATTGGAACTAAGCAATCATGCTCATAGCTGACATCCAGGTGAAAGCAATACTAAATCTGAAATCACTTTACAAACACTTTCAGGTCAGTAAAAGTTATTAGCTTGGCCTTCTTTCAATTTCTGAGACATGCTATGTAAACTCTCTTCTTCTTAAGGACTTCACACATACTGTTTCCACTAGTGATGAGGCTCTTCCCCTGCTTTTCACAGGGCTGGTTCCTTCTTATCTTTCAGGTCTCAGCTTAAATATCACCACCTGGAATAGGTTTCCCTGACCACACTGTCTAAAGCTCTGCTCTTACTCCACACTGTTATCATCCAGCATGGTGCCTTGCTTTTACCTTTTGTGCCATGTATTACAATTTTTCATTATACATTTTTCTGTTTACTTGAATATTGTGTATCTCTTCCATTAGATGGTAAGTCCTACAAGAAGGCAAGAATAATGTCTGTTTTTCTCACCACCGTATACCTAGCAGCAAGCACAATGTCTTAAACACAGTAACATTCATTAAAATTTGTGGAATAAATAAGTACAATTACTTGGAGTTTCATCCCTCAGAGGTGGTATTTAACCTTCTCCTCCTATGAACCCAATACACAACATTTTGCACTGTTCTTTTTTGCACACTAATGGTGATTTTGCAGACTTACCATAGAAATTCAAGTGCCTAAAGCCAGAAGATGTTAATTGGGGAGTTCCTCTTTGGCATTCCTTCCTAAAACTCAGACTGTCAGTCTCTATAAATACTATACTACAAGTTAGGGCATAATTCAACATTTAACAAAGAAAGTTCATCATTTCCTATGGGTGATTTTGGCCTGTTGTTAATTTTGATAAGTGTCAGAGGTGGCTTAAAACATGGAAATAGGAATAAACTAAGAAATATGGTATATTTTTATTATAAAATTTCTGAGTTGAAAAATTAGCTTAAGAAGTGAGATGAAAGAAGAGGAGATATAGCTCTGTCTTACTTTTAGGCAGTTACCGAAGAAGTCTCAACTAAACCTCTTTGGTAGTAAAAATGAAGCTTTTACTACTTTCCTAAATTTTCAGTTATGATTTTTTAACCTAAGTCTATTACATGATTGTCATATTTACACTGAAGAATAAGAAAAACGCAAAGCAAAAAAATAACTCCTTAAGAATGTACTCATATTAGGATACTTCTTTCCCTTAGTCATCCACTAAATTGCATATTACTAAGAAATTCCTAGAAAAATTTGACATCTTCAGTACATGAGAAACATTGAATCCATCATAGAGACATACCCATCTCCCTAGCTGTTTCCACATGCAAGGCCTGGATTGGCTCTTTTTCTCTCCAGACATTTTCTCCTGTTCTTTTCTGAAGATTACATCATGGGTTTCCTGGGCCTCTGTGGTAGGGAGAAGAGGATAAAGGAAAAGGATGACAGTTTGGAACTATCAAATGTCAAGAAAAATAAACCAGTTACTCAGCAACAAAAACCATATTATGCAACTAGTATCTTCATTCCTCTATCATCATGGATTCCAACATCAGTACTAACTGATCATTTAAAGTCACTGTCATGATAAGCATCTTTATAACATTTACCTACTTTGTCTGGTTAAAAAAAGTTCATGTTTTGATTGGGAAATTAATTGTAATAGCAGTATAATTCTCTTTAGAATATTAAACAATAGAGTTTCATTTTGAAAGTTAGTATTAAGCTTCATCTTATTTTACTATTGTGTTTTAATACTGATTTACCTGTAATGATGTTGTGTCAACTCATAGAAATAAGTAATAATTTGTATAGTGCTTCCCAGTTTAAAGGTGCTATCACATGCATTTTCTTATCTTTATCTCAACAATTATAATAGTGAAGTATTACAGGGAACAATATTCAATATCTTATAATAACCTATAATGGAAAATAATCTGAAAAAAATATATATATGTGTGTATATATATATAACTGAATCACTTTCCTGTACACCCAAAACTAACACAATATTGTAAATCAATGATACTTTAATTATAAATAAATAGTAACAATAGAAAAGAATAATGAAGTACTAGATATATCAACTAAGTACAAGAATAGATGTCATTTGCAATTCATGATTTTGTGACTTTAAAAAAAATAGTTCTTGATCATACATGAAGTTTTGTATTTGGGAAAATAAACCTACACACACTGAGGCAAGATGTATACCAAAACTCCCCTAAGTTTAATGTACATGTCTTTTTAAATTCATTTATTAATTTCTATTCCTTTTCTTGAAATGGTTTTTAATAAAAACTTTACAGATAACATTACTCCTACTGATTTTTCTTAAGAATTCATAAAAAGACATTGATATTGTGACTTCTTGACTAGTATTATATTTCCCTTCTCCTATTTCTTTGTAAGTTCTTTGATTTTAAATTTTAGGAGTGATTAAGGTTGAGGTTTGGTATACTATAAGTATATATTTAGTCACAATGGTAATATTATAATGAAGCACTTAAAATTGAGCACTTAATTATTTTAATGGAGGAAATAAACTTGTTTTTGTAATAATAGCACATGGTAAAAACATGTTTAGTACTATTTACACTCTATCTTGCATAATGTTACCATAGTAAAATGGACTTCAATCCAAATAATGGAGTAAATAAATGACACATCATAGTGATAAAAGTGATAATACAGAGCAAAGATGAAAACAGATTATAAGGTCATCTACAACTCTGCACAAAGGTAATTACAGTTGACCCTTGAAAAATAAGTTATTTTTTTTGCCGTTTATTGATTTTATTTGAATTTTATTTTATTTTTTATACAGCAGGTTCTTATTAGTTATCTATTTTATACATATTAGTGTATAGATATCAATCTCAACCTCCCAATTCATCCCACCACCCCACCCCGCTTTCCCCCCTTGGTGTCCATACGTTTTTTCTCAACATCTGTGTCTCTATTTCAGCCTGCAAACAGGTTCATCTGTACCATTTTACAACAAGAGTTTAAACTGTACAGGTCCACTTATACACAAATTTTTTTTTCAATAGTAAATACTACAGTACTGTGATCCAGGTTTGGCTGAATCCCCAGATACTGAACCACAGAAAAGGAGGAATTGGAACCAGGGATATGGAGGGCTTACTGTAAATTATACTCAGATTTTTGACTGTGTGGAGGGTCAGCTCCCCAAATTCTCATGTTGTTCAAGAGTCAACTGTACTAGGTCTGTCATTAAAACCACCAGCGCCCTCAACACATACATTAGGTTTTTCATTGTAGAAAGTCTGGAACAACCAGAGTAATATAAAGAATGTATATTTATAGGTCTTAATTATCTCTAGTAGTTCTATCATATGGAGATAACCATTGTTAACATTTTAGTTTATACCATCCCAGTCTAATACTTATATATATAATTATATTTATATTATGTACAATTTGTTTTGTATATGATGAAATAAAATTCATTTTTTATGGCAAGATGAGAAAAGTTTAAACATAAAATTTTTCTTTGCCTGGTTGGGCTTCCTCCCTCCCCTTTAGCATGTGTTGTGAATTTGTGTTAGCCAGACCTCCTTAGGAGATAATGTTCCTTCTTAACCTCACAAACAGTCACAACTCCTTCAGAAAGAAAATAACCTTCCTTCTTAATATTGTAAGGGGCCATGATAACCCATGACCACTACTCGCTTTGTATGTGTAGATCTGGATTGTGTAAACTGTCAATGATACATTATTTGACGTATCACACCTTGTCTCAAAAACTTATATAACTGTGCATTGAACTCTAATAAGTGGAACAGTTCTCAGAGCTTCCTGAAAGACTATCTCCTGGGTTATAATCCTCAGGTTGGCTTGAATAAAATTTTCCATTTCTTTCTTAGATCAACTATTGAATAATTTTTTGTCAACATATATATATGTTAATGCAAGTTCGTGTGCTCAATGCATAGTGAGGCCAAACAAACTGAAACTTCGGAGTGTGGAGCAGAGAAAGGTTTACTGCAAGGCCATGCAAGGAGATGAGGTGGCTCAGGCCCTAAAAAGCCCTGAGCTCCCCAAAGGGTTTCTGCAAAGCACTTTTAAAAGCCAGGTGAGGGAGGGGGGGTTGCAGGGTATGTGATCAGCTTATGCATAGTTCTCTGATTGGCTGAAGGTGAGGTAGCAGGGTGGTGTCACAAGGGTTAACATTATCAGTCCTTAAGCTCCAGGAGGCCTGGGGCTATGTGCTCAAGGTCAAGTAGTTTCTTCCATTTGGTGAGGGGGGTGGGGGGATGTTCACATCTGGAAAACAACTCAGGAAATTTGCATCAAATACTACTATCTAGGTACTTCATAGAGGAGCTAAAGCAGAGGATATGGGGGAAGGCCTGTCCTGGGAAGGCCCCATGGGGTCCTTCTCGATTACATATATAATTGTCTTGTATGCTGTTTTGGTACTTGTTTTTGTCATTATATATCTACCTTTTCCTCCATCATCAAATAGTCTTCTAAAATATGAAAGGAATAATTTTGGGGAGATTAAATTTTAAGCGAGTTATGGTTGCTTAAAAATCAATCTCTAAGAAAATTATTATGCATAAGAGTTGGCTAATTAACAAATAAATATATCCATGTTTTTATTAACATATACTTTAAAAAACTTCTTATATTACAAAAATTTTATTTTGTTCTTCGTGTTACTTAGAAAATAAAATTCTCCTATAAATATACTTCCTCCTAAGCATTTGCTACATATTCTCCTAGTTACAATGAGCTTTTAAATGACTAAACAGTATTTTATCATATAGATTTACTGTAATTTAATCAATCCCCAAAGTTGGGCATTTAAGCTATTTAAAATATTTCATTATTAGTAAGTGTATTTTGCAGATCCCTGAACATAAATCTTTGAATTCTTCAACAAAATCATGCTAAATTCATCATATCCTATTCTTATAAACATATCATTATTAAAGTCCATGAATTTCAATTCTCCTTTGAACCTCAGCTTCCTTATCAGCAAAATAAGGGGATTGGGTCACAGTCCTAGTATGCTCTAACTATAAAAAATTCAAGTTCTAAACATAGCAGATCTTTAATAATTGGGTGAAACAATTTGTGAATTCTTAGAAGAAACATGAGACATATAATTCACACCTTTCAAATGAAGGTAGTGTGTGTGTGTGTGTGTGTGTGTCTGTGTGTGTGTGTGTGTGTTGGAAGGGGACACACCGAATCATATAGGATGTTATCTTCCTGGAACATCAATTTCACTTCAAGATTTGGGAATAAAGTTTGCTGTTGCTGTTGTTTTTCCTGTTAAATATATTAGAGTGAAATACAAAAATCACACTAATTTTTAAGATAAAAATAAATTCTTTGAAAAAAATGTCATATTTCTGAGTGTGTCCTTTAACCTCTGCCCCAGAAGTCAGGATTTATTTCCCACTTTTATCAGGAAAGGATGCAAGGCTCTGATTAATAGAATAGGAAGAAGACTTATCAGTGAATTCAAACCATTTCAGAACTGACTACATTTTAAGAGTAATTAGGACATTTGAAGTTGTCTTTGGCCCTGGAATCTAAACACAAATTCACTCCACTGACTCATTTGAGAACTTGTCAATATGTTAAGGTTCGTTTGACTTTACTAAATCAAACCTGTCCATCTTACTTTTCTATAATTTTATGAAACTTCTAGCTCATTTCTTTTAAAACCAGAAGGCCAAAGTCCATACAGCAGGTGTAGCCTTTCTAAACGTGCCCATAGGAGTATCAACCACTGAATATAATTTATATTTCTCATTCACTGCTTTATAATTTTGCATCCAGTGGATGGTTTTTACTCTCACAATCATCAACCCTACTTCAAATGTTCTACATATGTTTACATTAAACATTGAGTTTGCTTTAAAAAAAAAAGTTTCTAAAAGACTTCAAGGATTAAGTAAAAAGAAACAAAAGCAGCTGGATTTTTTCTAACACAGAGGTTGAAAGAAAATCTGATACATGAAAATTTGAATTACAGCATTTCAAAATCCAAATGGACTAGAAAGCCAGTTTTTCTTATAAAAATTATTTGTAGCAAGGCAAATAGCTATTAAGAGCAAACCTTGCCAGGGACTTGGTTTTTTAACTCCAAAACTAACACGCAACGTTCATAGGACACCAAATGACGTGCAAAGCAAGGTACACTCGATGTAGAAAATCTAAAAAATACCTCTGTACTTCTACTTCCTATATGGAGAGAGCAAATAACTTTTCCTTTCCTTTCCTTTTTCTTCCTTTAATCCATTTATTAAATTTTTTAAATTAACTTTTTGAAAGCATCTGCTTAGTGGCCGAAATTGGCACGCAGGTACAAAAGCTTGAAGTCACCAATACGGTCCGACTGGGCCTCATTCCGCCAAGGGTGTCTCTGGACGGCCTCATCCCTCCAACTAAGAAAATACAGGGAACAAGCTCTCAGAACGCCAAGGGACTAACTGCTTAAGAGGATCTTCACTCTCGGTTAAACTTTCCTCCAGGAGCATTCTGGGACTGGCTCCTTTCCAGAACAGCTGAGGACGGGTGCTCTGGGCAGGGTATTCAGGCCAGACCCTGGCTCTGGGAGTGACCTTAGGACCCCTCCCTCCTCGGTCCCCAGTAGACCAGAAACTAAAATAAAAAGTGTAATACAGCAACCTGAGGTAACTGCAAATGAGTCTGCAGCATCTTCTCGGGCGCTTGGAAACTCGCTTACGAGAGGAAGTCAGGGACCAAGCTGCCAGCCTCAGCCTCGTCAGGGACCACACACCAGCCGACCGCGGGCTGACCCGGAAGTGCTCGGCGGCGGCCTCCACGGCGGGGGCAGGGGCGCGGCCAAACCGGCGCTCACGCGCGCGCTCCCCGGGAACTCCCGCGGGTGGCTCGGCGGTCTCCCGGAGGCGCTCCCGAGCCGCCGCGGACGCCGCCAACATGGCCGAGACGAGCGAGGAGGTGGCGGTGCTGGTGCAGCGGGTGGTGAAGGACATCACCAACGCCTTCAGGAGGAACCCGCACATGTGAGTCGCGCGCCGGCGGTGCCCCCGCCTCCGCCGCCTCCGGGGGTCGTCGGGGGCGGGAGGGGGCGGGGCCAAGCCTCGAGCCGACCTCGGACTGCAGGTCTTGACCCGCTGCGCTGCTCACAAGAGCCGACGCAGCTGGGTCGGGGCCCGATAGTTGTCGGCCGCCGCGGGGCCAGCTTTCCGCTACCGGAACAAGCTCTCGGGCGAGTCCTTAGAAGTGACCTCCCTCCCACCCCTTTCCCAGGAGTTCACGAAACTCGAAAGACTTCACCCGTGTGTCCACGTCCCACATCCGTTTAAGGTACACGGTGTGGGTCTGTATGTGCTTTGTTAACACAACTCTTTTGAGGTTCATCCCGGACCTTGGTAAGAAGGGGTTACTGATCATCTTATTCTCCATGAGCCAAAACCCCCTTAGTTTATTAGCCGAAGGTAGCTTGAGGCTGCTTTTGACTTTCGCCTCACCTGTCCCAAAATTGTAGAGGAACTTCGATGAAACATTTTGTTTTGAAGGTGAACAGGGCATTCTCAAGAGAGTAGCTTCTGTAGACACAGGTTGGGTCTGGTGGGAAGCAGATGAAACCTCGACACTTTTTAGCATTAGCTGATTCATAGTTACAGGGAGCATATTAATTGTTTTTTTATTCAAACGCTGCTGCCCTCTTTAAGTAGGACACCACAGAACTGACACATGTATCTTTCCCTCCTTCCTTTCCATTTTACTTGGAGTACTCCGGGAAGATCCGGTAAGAGACTGTATTCTGTCTGATACTTCTGCTTTTATGTAACGAAAAAGAAGCTATTAAAGAAGAGATATATCTACACATTGTACAAAAGAGTAAGGAAGAAGCAAGAGTGTAGCTATTTTCCTATCCATCCTCCCTTCATCCCTCCTTCCCTCAAGAGAAAGAAACATGGAATCCAGTTTTACATTGTTTTCACTTTACCTAATTGCTTATGGAGTTTTGTTTTTTTAAAAAATATTTTATTCTTTAAACTGGAACGCATGAATTATTCTTTTTAAGCATTCTAACTCCTTAAGCTTTTCCGCTGAAAAGAGGTGCCAAACCTTCATCTAAATGAAGTGTTCTTTTCCTTCAAGGTGATGCTCTCAGATGTCTTGCTCCCTCGTGGCACACAGTTGGAGACCTGCAACTGTGCCTCATTAAAAACAAGACACTGCTGGCTTCAAAACACACCTGCCACCTCTGACAGCGTCCACTTCCTTTCCCCTTGTGACTGCTGCCTTTTTCAGAATGAGAGTGTTTGGAATGATTTCCTGGCAGTAACCATAGTGGGCACTGGGCCTTCTAAAGAATGCTTTGATGCCTTGTTGTATATCAGTCTTTCAGTCCCCTTTTGAGAATGAGAGCTTTAGTGCAAATAAGAGACATTCTCAAAAAAAAAAAAAAGTTGGACAAATGAAATGACTATTTTCTCATCATTTGGGGTTATTTTTCTTAAAGAAATTGAGGAGGTTAGAAAGAAGTCTAATAAGTACAGTAATCATCTTAGTTTGTCTTCTTTGAAGTAGACTAGAAAAGCATCAGTATTTCATATTTGAAAAAACTTGAGTTTGAGTGTTCATTGGCCTGGCAGGTTGACACAGTGCAGTTTGGAACACATCCCAGTTCTTCTGGATCATATTTATTGAAACTCATAAAGGACTTTAATGCCCCCCCAATCGCATTTTTTATGAGATCTCATCAATGTGCTCTGTGCCAGTGCATAACTTATAATTATTAATAAACATTTGGGTCATTCAGTATTTTTTAAAGTTTGAAATAATTAGAGCATTTGAAAAAATATGAAATAATGATATAGATCTGAAAATTTTAAATAGTTTAACTCATTGTTTAATATTAATCTTCAGCTATATTTTAGTACATATTCCCTACAGTAGCAATATCTCCAGTAATATTACAATGCATCTTTTAAAATGTCTTATAATTTGGACTTTTCAAAATCGCTCATACTTCCTCCCCTCATCTAACCCTTTTACTTCCAAAATACATATGCTCTATTTCTAGTTAAAAGAAAAAGGCATCATTTACCTTCAAAGTTAGTACCTAATTACACTTTTCAGTATTATAAAAGAAAGTTTTTTATTCTTTTTGTTTTCCTCTTTTCTACAAATACAAGATAAATCATAATTTTATTAGCCAGCATCTACTACAGTAAATATATTGACTTTGTCTCTGGAAATTTCTGGCCAGTAGGAGTTGAAGATATAATGGGTGAAATGTGGATTTTGTTACTGGTGGGTATGGATAGGTTACCCTTTCTCAGCCTGTTTCTGCTTTCTCTCTCTTTTTTTTTTTAAATTAATTTATTTAATTTATTTATTTTTGACTGCGTTGGGTCTTCGTTGCTGCGCGCAGGCTTTCTCTAGTTGTGGTGAGCGGGGGCTATTCTTTGTTGCAGTGCGCGGGCTTCTCATTGCGGTGGCTTCTCTTGTTGCAGAGCATGGGCTCTAGAGGCTGATGAAAACATAGGAAAATCACCTCACACAGTGTCTTGCACTTAGTTGCCACTAGGTAAATAGTATACTTAACCTGAATCCCTGTGTTCCTTAGGAAATATATTGGCCAACTGAATGATGAATGTGAAGCACTTTATAAACTGAAAAATACCATGCAAATGTTGTTTGTGTGGTTGACTCCTAGAGAATACTTTGGAAAAATAACTGAAGGCTTGACCCAGCGACAGGTATTAGCTTAATGTACAGATGCTGTGCTAGTGTGGAGGACAGCTGTTTACAGTGTAATTAGGGTCATGTCAAAGTTCTCTTATCCAGAAAGTTATTATTTTTTATTACTCTGTAATATTTATTGAACTCTCACTGTTTATGTAGCTACCATCTTCACAGTATGGAATAGGAAGAAGTATAAAATACAGTTCTTGTACTCAAGGCCCTCAGAAATATCTGTGATGTTGGAAATGTTCTTTATCTGTCCTGTCCAAATGGTAACCACTAGCCATATATAGCTATTGAGTGCTTGAAATGTGGCTAGTGTGAAAGAAGATCTAAATTTGAAGTTTTATTTAATTTTAATTGATTTATACATAATGGACACATATGCCTGGTGACCACTGTATTGCACAGTGCAGGTCTAGGTGGAGACCTAAGACTTGTATGTATGAACAGTGCATTTACCCTGCAAAGCCGTTTATAATAAGGGCTGGACTAGCAGTATGGTAAGCAAGTCGTACGTGAGTCTATTAGTAGTTGAAAGGGAAGCTGGGTATGTCTGGGCTAGTGCTTTTAGGGGAGGTGGGTTTTTGAGTGGCACTTTGAAGGCAAGGTAGGATTTACAGTCTTGGAGACCTCTACAAGAAGCAGTGAATGGACTAAATTCACAAAATGTGATTGAAAAGATAAAGTAGGGACAGATTATGGAAGTCCTTGACTATCTGACTTAATTTCATTCATTCCATCGGTGCATTCAGCAAAAGAATGTTTCTATTTGATAGATACAATGCTGGTCTCTAGGTATATGGGGCTAGGATTGGGGTATAGATTGATGAACACACCACACTTGGTCCCTGCCCAGTGGAACTTTAAACAAATCAACACACAAATTATGAAAAGAGCCCCAAAGGATAAGAAGGATAGTTTGAAAGAATAATAACAGAGAGGACTAATTTAGGATGGAAGGTCAAGATAGTTTTCCTGAGGAAATAGCAATTAAATTGAGACATGAGGCTTGGATAAGAGTTGGCTCAGGGAAAATATACTTCTTAGGCAGTGGGTAGGCCCCAGTGAGAATTTTTGAGTAAGGCAGTAGTAATGAAAGGCAGTTTCAGATCGTCTGCAAGTTGAACTGAAGAATAGGAAAGCATAGAATCTTAATTGACTTCTTACACTTGATTTTTGTCTATTTATTTGAACAATAGTATACTTGTAAAAGTTTGGGTTTGCAGTCTCACAGTACTGGATTTGAACCTTGGCTTGTTATTTACTAGCTGAGTAGTCTCAGACAAGACTTTTTCCTCATCTATAAAATGGAATTAAAATTCCTACTTTATAAGATTAATGTGTGAAATAAATGAAATAGTGTATATAAAACCTAAAACAGAGCATTGCATATAATAAACACTCAGTAAACAATAGTAATTTGTGTATCTGTTTTCTAAATAGGGTCAGTAATATAATTTCAGTGATAGTAATCTTTAGAATTGAGAAAGCTTATGAGGTCTCTAAAATTTCTTAATCACCAGTAAAGTTTTAGTTAACAATATGCAAGGGTCA
Source organism: Globicephala melas (assembly GCF_963455315.2). Classification (NCBI taxonomy): domain Eukaryota; kingdom Metazoa; phylum Chordata; class Mammalia; order Artiodactyla; family Delphinidae; genus Globicephala; species Globicephala melas. The sequence continues at coordinate 49,752,001 of NC_083319.1, forward strand.
GTTCTTTTAGATACTTTTCTAACTTTTTGGTCATTCTGGAAAGAATTCCAGTTTGAAGGAAAAAAATAACTGTTAGATTAAAAAGATTTGTACCATTTGCCGAATCTTGGGCTGTTTTCTCTTCAGTCACTCCACATTACAGGGTTCAGTTTTAATATTTGGGGACCATCCTTACCTGCCCGACAGGAAGCTGGTCAATATTACTTTTGTAAATAAGTGGACCGACTCCAGTTAGACTGATGTTCCTGAAAAGTACAGACAAGAGAAGCTGTCTAAACATGAGGAACAAGGTCAGTATCAGTGCTCTATGAACCTTGAACTTCATCTAGAAGTTAGTGGATCCCCATTGTGAAGTGAAGCGCTAAGGGAGATATACCATGCTGTGGATGATCTTTTTAAGTAAATATGTAGGTTCATTCCATGTTGCTATTCCTTTGGAGCAGCCTTCAAAGGTAACCTACAAAGTGAGCACTGTGGTTTCTCGTTGAAAAGATTGGAACTTGATCGCTGTCTCAAATTTTCATGTTTGTAAAAACCCATGACCTTGTTAATGCTGATATTTACTTGAGTATCCTGGTTAAGCACCAGGAATCTAAATTTGCCAGAAACCTAAAAATAAAGAAGAATGGAATGTGGTGGTAGTGAAAGAGTCAGAAATTTCTCTTATGAGACTATTTCATAAGGAAATAACTGGAGATGTATTTGATGTTTATAGCACATTCATTGTACCCATGAATGATACAAAAATTATATAAGAAAATGTTTAATGTGAATTGTTAAATTAAAAAAAAAAAGAATTATAGGGGCTTCCCTGGCAGTCCAGTGGTTAAGATTGCGTGCTTCTAGCACAGGGGGCACGGGTTCCATCCCTGGTCGGGAAACTAAGATCCTACATGCCATGGGGCACAGCCAAATAAATAAATAAATAAAATTTTAAAAAGGATTATAGAAGAGTATGTCCAACATAATCCCACTTTTGTAAACTACTTAGAAAAAAAGGATGCATACCCAACATTAGTGGTGGTAGAGGGATGACAAATGACTTTTAGTTTTTTTTCCCTGAATTTTCCAACTTTGGGTATGAAATTAGAATTTAAATAGCCAGAAATCTTGCTAGAACTCTAAAAGGAGTTAATCTAAAGCCTGCTTGCTTTCACTGATGTCTTTATTTTCATTAGTGTCAAGGGTTTTGGGCTAAATAGTAGGAGATCCAGATTTTGAATTAAGCCACTAGCACTATGACCTTGAGTAATCACCTTAACCTCAGTGGATCTCAGTTCCCTCATCTGACAAAATGAGAGACTGGAGGAATGAAGTCCCTTCCAATTTCAAAATGATTCTGGAATTCTGTTCTAAATTGTCTGAAAAAAAGTGGACTATGACCTAAGGGACTAGGCATAGGAGAAATCTGAAGTCAAACACACTGTTATTTGGAATCTTACTGACCTACCTTTATGAAGTACATGTTATATTTTTAGGAAGCAGCAAAGCATTGTATCTTAGGGTCAAATAACTCGACAAAGGCTTAACTTTCTTCGCTTTAGCTTCCCATTATCTGTTAACCAAGGAACTTTTCTGGTTGACCACAGGCTCTTAACTGAATTAATGGTAATATACTTCATCTCTGCCTGGTACTTTGTAGCTTACCACGGTCTTTACATTGTATTATTTGCTTTTCATGACTGGCAGGGAAGGCATTGTCATTTCTGCATTTCAGATGAGGATACTGATGGCAAGTGCCTAGTCAAATTCACATTGATCATTGGTAGAACAGAGACTAACTGGAACCCTGGACCTTAGAAGGTTGAGTGCTTTTGTCTCTACATCCTCCTACCTCTCTTTTAATGTTTCTTTTTTTTCCATAGTGCTTCATATTCCCTGATATGACCATTTTCATTCTCTTTACATGAGAATAGCTTTTGGGTTTCTCAGTCATAAAATTTGAAAGCTGGATGAGACCTAGCAACCCATTTCCCTTATTTAGAAATGTAATGCAATTCCTCTATTTTACAAATGAAGAAATTGAGGTCTACAGAGGCCAAGTGGCAGGAGATAGAGATATCGATACATATATAGAGAGATAATCTATATCATATTGACAAAGCTAGGATTTGGACCCACTGCATTAGAAGGAAATCAGAGGTAATGTTCTTTTGGAGAGTCAAGAAGTGATATTCTTTGAAAACTATTTGAATATTATCACTGAAGTGCATTGATAATCAGCGTTCCAGTAGCAGTTATTGAGCACCTGCTATATCCAAGGCATTCTTGTTTTTTAAAATTATTTCTTGGAAGGATAATAGCCAACTAACGCAGTGTGTTTTTATTTGTGCAGATGGTTCTGTACTTTCATTTAGGTACCAGATTATTAGTTGGGCATTTTATGTGTGGTGTAAATAGTGAGCAAGGCAGGTTTTTACATTGTGAATTTAAGTAAAAAGTCCTCCCCCCACAATGGACTATACTCAGAAGCTAGGATTCTTTTATTCTTGTTACTCTAACATTCATATTGTTGACTTTTGCAGTTCTTTGTAGTGTTGTAGGTGGTTGTTAGATCTCAGAAAACAGACTTTCTTGAAATAATTACACTGAGTTTATTATTTTTTAACTATAATTCTAGTTTTCTTAAAATATTGTTTTACATAGTAATACCTGAACACCAGAAAATACCAGCAATTCAGACATGTATTTAGTCAGTTATAGATCTAGATGTGGCTAGTTGTCCTAATAGTATGTTAAATTAGATTAGAATTCATATCACCAAATACAAAAATATATTTTGAAATACTGGACATTGGACTCAGATGCTCTCTCAGCATTGCCCCATTCTTCCTAAGAACTTCATTTATTTTACTAGAGTGGCAAAGTGTTAACATTTTGTTTTAGGTATTGACGCAACTCCCCAGCAAAACCATCAGCTTTGTGTAGTCTGGGACCACCTTGTTTTATTCATTTTTGCATTTTCAGAACCTAACACAGTATCCCATTCATTGTAGTACTCAGGAAATGTTTAGATAGTACTGGCATGGTGTATCAAAACACCCCTGAGTCAACTGAGTCAGTTGTCGGGGCAAAAAGCCTTAGGTCCCAAAGTCTACTTGGGCGTTAAATCAGCTCAAAAGAACAGTTAGTGACTTGCAACCCCTAGAATACCCTCTTTTATTGATATATCCCTGTGTCACTAATGAAGCAATCAGTAGAAAGTAGGTTACTTCTGAGCTATCCAGTTTAGAGTTTCCAGGACGGATTTTATTTTAGTTCCACAGCCTCCCACCAGTTTGTGATGGTGGCCTAACAGATAAAGAGTGCTTTTCTTATAACCTGTAATTGAACAGTTTTCCTCTTTGCATTTGTCAGCCAGCATACTGTCTTGGCAGGGGAATTCAAGGGCATAATAGATGCTGTCACACACAAGCTCTGAAAACCAGTTCTTTATTCTGTTTTTTAAAAACACATTTAAAAAAATCTGCTTAGACGCTCTAAAAATATTTATGTCAACTGCTCTTGTTAAAAGGTTTCTTGTAAGTTATTCATTAATTAATGGAAGAACATACTATTTGAGAAAGGATGTTTCACATAGACAAGAACTGTAAATTCTTTGTAGTTGAAAGGAATGAGTGCAGGTTTTACAAAAATATTTTTGTGTTTGCTGGTTCATTTACTGTGTAAGTCAACTGCCCTATGTATTGTTTATTAAATCTCTGCCTGTAATGTAAATTTTCTTTTTTTTTTTTATTGGAGTGGATACAACGAAGTGGATCAGCTATATGTGTACATATATCCCCTCCCTCTTGGACCTCCCTCCCACCCCACCCCCATCCCACCCATCTAGGTCATCAGAGAGCACCGAGCTGAGCTCCCTGTGCTATACAGCAGGTTCCCACTAGCTATCTATTGTACACATGGTAGCGTATATATGTCAATCCTAATCTCCCAATTCATCCCACCCTTCCCTTCCCCCACTGTGTCCACATGTCCATTCTCTACATCTGCATTTCTATTCCTGCCCTGCAAATAGGTTCATCTGTACCCTTTTTCTAGATTCCACATGTATGCATTAATATACAATATTTGTTTTTCTCTTTTTGACTTACTTCACTCCGTATGACAGACTCTAGGTCCATCCACATCTCTACAAATGACCTAATTTTATTCTTTTTTATGGCTGAGTAATATTCCTTGTATATATGTACCACATTGTCTTTATCCATTCATCTGTCGATGGACATTTAGGTTGCTTCCATGTTCCGGCTATTGTAAATAGTGCTGCAATGAACATTGTGGTACATGTATCTTTTTGAATTGCAGTTTTCTCAGGATATATGCCTAGTAGTGGGATTGCTGGGTCATATGGTAGTTCTATTTTTTGCCTGTAATGTAAATTTTCAACTTAAGTTGAGGTGGATTAAGGGATATAGAAGCCACCACAGATGAAAATGGTCAAATCCTGAAGTGTATTTTGTATTTTAACAATATTTACATATTAACATGTTTTTTATTTTAGAAATGTATAAAGAATTATAAAAAAGAAAAGAAAATATGGCCCACAGTCTCACTGATAATATAAGTTTATTAATAATCTGGTCTACATATATTTATTAGCAGGCAAACATAAATACATTTTTGACATTTTTATAATCATAAATAATATGTACAAGTAACTAGAAAATTTAAACTGTATAAAAATAAATCCCCAAAAGGTTCTTGGTATCCTTTCAAGAAATTTTTTAGTGCATCTATATATCTTTTTAAAAGATTATACAGGGACTTCCCTGGTGGTCCAGTGGTTAAGAATCTGCCTTCCAATGCAGGGGACGTGGGTTTGATCCCTGGTGGGGGAACTAAGATCCCACATGCTGTGGGGCAACTAAACAACTAAACCCATGCGCTCTAGAGCCCACACACAACAACTATAGAGAAGCCCACAACTAAGAGCCCACACACCGCAATGAAGACCCAGAATAGCCAAAAAAAAAAAAAAAAAGAGAAAAGAAAAAGACTAGGACTTTGCCCTTAAAAAAAAAAAAAGATTATACAAAGGGCTTTGTGCTGTACACTGTATTTGGCATTTTGCTTTTTTTGTTTTATGTATGTTGGCACCCTTTCCATACCAGCATATGCAGATTTACCTCATTATTTTTTTTTCAGCTCTATAACATGGATGAACCACATTTATTTTACCAGTCTTATATTGTTTGATACACATTCAGAGTATTTCCAGATTGTTGCACTGTTGCCATGAATATCCAATGAATTCATATATTTTGGCACAGGATAATTTCTGAACAGTAGAATCACTGGGTCAAAGGGTATATGTACTTTAAAAATTGACAGACATTTTCAAATTTCTATTCAAAGATTAGACCAGTTTTCATTCCTGTAACAGCAAGTACAGCATACTAATTTTTCCATACTCTTGTCAGTATTATCAAACTTTTAAAAGATTATTATTTCTACCAATCCAGTGGTGAGCTAAATATTTTTAAGAAAGGGAAATATGTACAGTTTTTTTAATATTCTGTAGGATATGAAAATTTTTGAAAAGGCTAGTATTCTTATCTTTAATTCTTTTTTATGTTTTACATATTAAGAGATGAAATTGGCCTGATCCCATGTCCTGAAGCTAGGTATAATCGGAGTCCCATAGTCCTGGTTGAAAACAAACTTGGCGTGGAGAGCTGGTGTGTCAAGTTCCTTTTACCGTATGTCCACAACAAACTCCTTTTGTACAGAACAAGAAAGCAGTGGCTGAACAAAGATGGTAAGTATGGAGTCTATCCTCTTTCTTTGACTTTTAGAAGCAGCATGAAATATAGTGGGAAGAACCCTCTCTGATGTTGCCATTCCTGGATTCTAGTTCTGGCTTTTTCATTCACTGCCTGGGCAGGCGTTTAACGTTTCTGTCAACTGAGGAGTTTGGACTCATCACTCGTTTTCTAATTTTGCATCCATGATGATTCTGTGGAAGGTGCCTCAAGCAGGGTGCCAGGCCCTCTACTGCAAACAGATTTTTTTTTTTTTAATGTATTGAGGTCATTTGTAAGATATTTGAAGAAAGCATCTCAAGGCTAAAAACAGTTTGAAAATCTGTGAAGTGAACTCTAGTCCCTACAAGCTCTGATTCTCTGGTTTCTAATCCTTTAGTAGGTTATGAGTAATAGAACTCATTTAGTAACAGTCCAAATGAGATAACCAAGGTGTGATGGTGGTAGTTATACTGTGAACCAGGTCAGTGGTTTATGATGGTGCTGTTGTACTTTGACTCCCAAGTAAGCTCTGGCCCACTGTGTTCTGTTCCTATGCTGAAATGAGCAAAAGAAAACCATCCTATTTCTTCATTTTTTCTGCTTCTCCGAGGTAGTTCTTTGCTGCATCAGACAATCCCTATTCATCCCACCTGGTGTCTTTTCCTTGTTTTCCCCCTGTATGTGATGTTAAGCATCCATGTACACAAATTCAGTTTACTTTTTAGGTAAACGTAGGATCTGAGTTCTCACTTTTTTGGAGAGTGCTCATCCAAGACCATATTCTTGACTGTTTCTGTAAAGCTCCTTCCCCTTCCCACATACAGCAGTACCTTCAAAAGTGCTCAGTATATCTGGTAGCTAATTTTGAATAAGAACTTTGTTTCTTAGAGAATTTTAATTATAAGTTCAGTAGCCATTACCGAGGGCCTACTCCTACCTGAAGCTGTTATAAGTACTGAGGGGGATAAAAAGATGAATAATACCTGTTTCCTTTACTCAGGAAGCTTACAGTTGAGTGAGAAACAATCTCTTCATGGAGAATAGTGTTGCCAAAGGGGACATGCCAATTTCCTTGTGTTCCTCTTGGCATTGTCCTTAATATACTGTCATAATAGGTTAATAGAACTTTCCCCTGTTTAGACCAGTAGAAAAGGTAATCTGATTTGAAGATTTAATGTGAAATAGTTTCTATTTTCTGTTTCACTCAGTCCACTGATATATATATTTCTTAATTATAAGGCTATGTCTAAGTTTATGGCATAACTTAAGTTTGTGGCAGAAACTTAAAGGCATAAGTTTAGGCATAAACTTAAAGTTAAGGGCATTTATCTGTTGTTAGCCCCCTTTCATTCTCCATTCCATTACCCTATAGTAGTTTTCATCAACATTAAGGTACAAAGTAGCACCATGTGAATCCATCAAGTTATTTTTTTGCCTAACAGAGCTATATTGTGTATGTTCTGGCACACAGAAATGTATAATTGAGCCAATACGTAACTAACTCTGCAGGGGGAGACAAATGACGCTCTTGTAGAGAAGAAACAGTATGAATTTGAAAGTGTCAAAGGCTGTCATTTCAGATCATCAGCTTTTGCCCTTTCATGTATGCTAGCCCAACCTGCCTTCTTCCTGTAGTCTTCCAAGTTCTTCTCTCCATTTCCCTGTTTCTTGTCTTTCTGGGCAGTGCACTGTAGGCTTTGCTAAATCTCCTCATCATATAGTTTTATCTTGATAGACCCAGGAGAACCCAGGCAGAAGATCAAATGGTTAAGCTCACTCACATGAATTGCTCACATCTAAGGTTTGAATTCTGATGCAACTGTGCGTGTATACAGAAGCAACTTGATTTTATCTTAACCTATATCTTCATGGAAGTAGTTTTCAATTTCACTTTTTGGGGGCAGCGACAGTATAGTTCAATGCGGTGTCATATATTACTCAGGTTGTATATTGTATTATTGGTAAAAATATGGAAGTGAGTTTCTGATGTGATAAAAAAAAGATACCTGAAAATGCAGACTGACTAACATAAGAGTGTTCTGCTAAACTTGTGAACTGAAGAACACCGTGGTGAATTTTGCTAAGGAAAGAAAGTTAAAAGTATTAGGAAAAAAGAAGTCATTTCATGAAAATGCTATACTTTTTAAATTGTTTTTGTAGAAAATATACATATAAGAGCCAAGTGAAGAAAGCTGGCAGTTTAAGAACAATTTCAGAAATGCCAGTGTCTTTGTGATAGATCATGCCAAAATCCTCGGCATTCCCTTAAGAATGTATTCTGTAACTGCAGGTGACCTTTATTCTGGGCATATATTTTTTTTCTTTTTAACCAAACTGAATTCATGCTCTCATTAGTGTGCTGAATTCCTTAGATGTTTGAAAATCATCTGTATTAGTCAGGGTTCTCCACAGCAACAACCAATAGAGATTTTATGTATATATATACATAAAACGAGATTCATTATGATGAATTGGCTCACATGATTATGGAGGCTGAGAAGTCCCACAATCTGCTTTCTGCAAGCTGGGGACCCAGAGAAGCCAGTGATTTAATTCAGTTTGAGTCTGAAGGATTGAGAAGCAGGGGAGCCAGTGGTTTAAATCCCAGTCTGGAAGCTGGAGAAGATAAGATGAGGTGTCCCAACTCAAGCAGACAGAGGAAGCAAAAAAGGAGTCAATTCTCCTGTTTTCCTCCTTTTGTTCTGTTCAGGTCCTCAACAGATTGATGTTCACCCACATTGGGGAGGGCAGTCTACTGAGTCTTCAGATTCAAATGTTAATCTCATCTGAAAACACCCTCACTAATACACTCAGAAATCATGTTTAGTAATGTTTAATCTGTGCACCCTGTAGCCAGTCAAGTTTAACCAAAAGTAACCATCACAGCCTCCCTGTTTATTTACTTAGAGAGAAACTAATATTTTTTAAAAGTGTGCTGCAGTAATAGCCATATTTGGTTTGGGAGAGGGGTGATACTGTAATTCTGATTTATGAAAAATCCATGGCAGAAACAAAAAGCAAGAGAGAAGTCCATAGCAGTGGAGTCCTGACTGAGTAGTGCTCTGTCCCGCACTCTATCTCCAAGTCAGCGCTTCCATCTTTTTGTTGTTGTTGTTCTTCCCTCTTTCTCACAATGCTTGCTCTCAGTCCATCACTGAGCTCTCTCTTATCTCTTCATTTCTTATTTCTCATCTGGATAAATATTATTACCTCATAGTTGGTCTACTCCATTTTCGGCCTCTCTTCTGTAATCCATGTCCGTCATGCCACTAGTCAGTCGTTTCAAACACTTCTTAGAAACACAGTTTGAAAGATGCTTTTCTGAAATATGTATCCTCTTGTCTCATGATGCCTAGAGGGACAAGGTAGAGTCATTATCCTTGGCATGGTATTCAAGGGCCTTCACGATCTGTCCGCAGGCTGTATTACCAGCTTTTTCCTCTACTTTTTTTTTTTTTTTTTGCAGTACACGGGCCTCTCACTGTTGTGGCCTCTCCCATTGCGGAGCACAGGCTCCGGACGCGCAGGCTCAGAGGCCATGGCTCACGGGCGCAGCCGCTCCGGGGCATGTGGGATCTTCCCGGACCGGGGCACGAACCCGTGTCCCCTGCATTGGCAGGCGGCAGGCAGACTCTCAACCACTGCGCCACCAGGGAAGCCCTCCTCTATTTTTATATTTAGCATCAGAGGTTGTAGACTCTCAGCCACCAGGCTGAAGCCAGCCCACATGTTTATTTCATTTTGGCTTGTATAATGTTTTAAAAATTGTTTTTAAAACAACTTTGTTGTTGGTTAAACATTTCAAATCAGGATGAACTTCTAAAATTAGGATGGAAATATGGATTTCTGCCTTCACTTGAAAAATCAGAAGCCTTGGATGCATCCGTTTCTGTGCAGCAGCAATTGGCTGAGGATCATAGCCTCTGCTTTTCTTGACTAGGCAAGCCTATTCCAGTTGACTGCAACCTCCTCATGTCCTTCAGACACTGAGGCAGTGTCATTTGCTACTTACCAGGTTTGCTTTGCCTCTTTTTTGCCATTTATTTGAGCCCTGGAAGCATTTGAGTTTGCAGCTGTTTGATGTACATTCCAGCCACAACAAACACTGTTCCATTCTTGGACTTTGCTGTGTACTACTGCCTTAATTCCATGCCTTTGCTGAGGTCAGGTTCAGATCTAATGTTGTCATTATTGTTGTGTTTGCCAACACACACACATGTGAAGCCTCTTGACTGCTCCAGGAAGCAACAGTTACTCCTTTGCACTCCTGTGGGAGTCCTTATTCATACTGCATGCATAGTAGAACTTACCAGACTTTACTGTAGTTGATTATTTAAACAACATTTATCCCAGCTAGATTGTGGGTTTGTAAGAAAGAGGGGTTATAGCTTGTCTTTATTTACTCAGCACTTTTATGTGTTCAATAGACATTTGTCAAATAAGTAACAAGAGTTTGGTAAGCAAGAGCTTTTAGCTTAGTCTGGCTATTGATTCAGTGACTGTATTCTGTAATAAACAGGACCTTTCTGATATTTACCACTAGCCTCACCTCAAGCCTCTCTTGTTGTGGTAACCTGAATGTATTTTAGAGGAAGAGATTAATTAATCCAAGTTGACCTTGGATTTATTTTTAGATGCATGAAAACATATCTCTGTTAGAGACAGTTGTCAAACCCAGTGTCCAGTACCAGGTGACTGCTCACCTTGGGCCATTTCTAGAATGCATTGAAGCCAAGAAAGCATATTGGTCTTTCTCTGACTTTTCTGTAACATCCTTAAATGTTCTCTTTGTTACAGCTGAAATTTAGGTACTTTTTTTTCCTGTGTATAATGTGCCCTGATTCATTTTCTCCTTGTGATGTGATGATGAGCTAGTCATATATTGGAGTGTGTGTAACAAAGGAATGGTTATTTGCTGGTATATGTTCTGGTGTTTGGAGAGACATCTGTTTAATTTCAAGGGACTGTAGGGATATCAATAGCTCACATCTTGGTAAAACTGCAAAGAAAAATGGTATATAGTTGATGAGATGGAGAGAGTGAAATAGTCAACTGTTGATTATACATGTTTATCTTTAGATCTTTGGTTCAACACTCACTTGAAGACAGCAAAGTAATTGTAGACAGTGTGCTAGGTTGGAAAGAGCATCTTCTTTGCAAGAAAAACAGAGCTGGATTTAGACTCAATTTATCAGCACACTGAAGTCATTTAGCAGTGATTTTAGGCAAATTACTTAACCTTTTCCTAGTTCCACACCAAAAGAAGAGAATTCTCACAGGTCTCAGAGGGTTGTTATGAGGATCACATGAATTAGTGTATGTAAAGCACCCAGCGCAGAGACTGGCATGTCATTGACTCTCAAGAAACACTAGTTTCCTTTCTCTCATTTATCCAGAGCCAGTGAGGAAGAAGAGCAGAAAAATATATATAATTCAGTAAGGATTCTTTAATTATGTCCAATATTTATAACCTAGTTACTTCTCCTTCATTGGCCCTTTTCCATTTCTGATATTCTACTTCACCCCCACCTCTTGGATCTGACTGGAATGCTTCTTAAAGGAGGTCCCATCTGAACTTAAGTCCTGAATCAGGAAGAGTTAGCAGTTTATCAAAGAGGAAGGGGGAAGGGCATGTGACTGTATGTGTTACTAGGCATTACTGGTGGTTGGCCAAGGCTGTTGATAAGTTTTAAGTGTGTTTAGAGAACAGGGGGGGTTTGAGAAGGATCCCTCCACTCAGCAGTCGCTGCTCAGCCAGCTCAAGAGATTCTTTTCCTCCCTCTGGTGGCATCCAATCCCAGTATCATTTGTAACTGGGCTAGGAGATACAGGCTTTGTAACAGGAGTTATCACTGCGTGCTTGCTGTGTGTCAGGTATTGTCCTAACAATTCACGGGTATGAATCATTTAATACACCCATGAGGTATTACTATTATTAGCTCAGTTTTACGTATGAGGCGGACACTAAGGCACAGAAAGATTGATGTGCCTCGGAACTTCCCAGTCAGTAGTAGAGCTGGGCTCTGACCCAACAGCTGCTGTTGCCTTGCTAGGGGGAGACCCTCTAGTAAAAGAAGTGCTCTTCACACATCCACAAAGTGAAAAGTGGGGACTTCGGTATTTTCTGTGTTAGTTTTTGCCTTGTGCTGCTATACACAAGTATCTTGTGGAGGATGAACTCCTCTGCATTTATGGGTGGGGAAGGAGAGTTGCATTAGAAGTACAAACAAATAGCAACTATGATTGGTCAAATACACATTTTTTTTAATGCAGAAAGGGAGAGTCCAAGAAACTAAATACCAGTTTATCTCATTATCTGGGAAGTGTAATGGATTTTGAAAAATTGTGGACTTAAAAAAAAAATTCCAGAGGCCTTCCCATCATGCACAAACATTTTGATACAGCCACTTAATAACCAAGTGGTTTTTTGTTATTGTTCATTACACAAGTTTAGAAATTTAGACAGCTTTGCAATAAGAACAACTGCCTCATTTTTTCTGACTTCTTTGATTAATTGATGTTGAGAATATTCATTTCTTGATAAGTAGTAATGGTGTTTAGTTGAACAAGTATTTATTTAGTCAAACTGTGTGTCAAACAGCTATGGAGAAATGGGATGAATCTCATTGCTTACAACACTAAGGTTGATGTTATGATCCCCATTTCATAGATAAGGAAACTGAAGTTCAAAGACATTAAGTTATGTAGGCAGTAAGTGGAGAAGTTGAGATTTGAACCCAGGCAGAATGGCTTTAAGGCCTGTGCTCTTACCACTTCTCTGTGATGTGGGCAGACTTGGAATTTCTTTTGGGCAGAGGCCATATTTTTTTCATCTTTGATGAATGAATGGCTAATTTGAAGGTGTATTAGAGAGGACCTGCATCCAAAATATATACAGTCTCATCAAGAGGATAATATTTATATAAGTTCAGTAACAAAGTAAGATATACACAGAACATAGAGATGAAAGATTGCTTTCAACCATGTAGGTCAGGAAGGCCTTTATAGAGAAAGATGCTTTTTTTTTTTTCTTTTAAATTCAGGGATAGGAGGACATTTCTGGCAGAGAGAATAGGAAGCAGGTAAATCTGAGTTATAGCCAGAGAAGAAAAGGTAGGCAGATGGGCAGTATGTTTAGGGAATGGGGGGTGTTTGGTTCAGGTGGAATGTAGCACCTGAAGGGAAAGTAATGGAAAGCCAGGCTGACAAGGACATTGGGACCAGATTCTGTTTTCCAGGTACATTTCTCCAGCACCCTCAGCTTTAGTCACGCTCAGGGTACCCATAATCTTTTGAGAGCATACTGTGTGTGAAGTTCCCTGCCTCTCTACCTTTTCTCATAGTTTTTTCCACAGTCTGTAGTGCCCTTTACTGTCTTACTCATTTATAGTCTTCCCTGGGTACTCCAGTAAGAATTAATTGCAGCTGCTTTGGTGGTCCCCAAAATGTGGTATATGTTTCTACTTCACAATTATTTTAGTTTGCCTTATAATTGTTTACATATTCTCTCCAACTAAAGGTTAATCTTTTAGAAGGCAAGATCAGATCTTGCATTTCTCATAATATCCATTCTCTCAGTCCTGTGGGCCCAGTTTAATCTCTGCACATAGTCAGTACTTGGTATATTTTGGAATTAAAGGAATAATGGTATAGAAAATTATATTTAATTTCCCTGGTAAATGTTAAATTAGTGCCCAAAACTACTAAAAGTAAAAGAAGGAAGAGGTTTATTAGATTGTTCCTTATAGACATATTGACATTATATAATATATACATTGATATTATATAGTATGTTTGTAATCTAGACATTTCATGATGCTTGTAATGAGGACGATAAAGTTAAAAAATAAATGTGTGCTAATCCTACCTTTTGTTGCTCATTTATCAAATGTTATAATATATTCAGTAGTAATGAAATCATAGGCTCACAATAAATGTTAATCTCTTATTGAGATGGTTGAGAATTGAATAATTGATTTTCATGTTCACTAAAATATTTTAAGATGACTATAGGGATGCACTTATGTGTATTTACTCTTAGATTTTTAAAAGTTTATCTTTTACTTAAACAGAGAGTGTCTCAATTATTTATTGTTGACAGACATTTCAACTGCAGTATAACTGAGTTATTAAAAGCAGTCAGACGCTGTCATTGCACATACTAATTGGGTGACTCTGGGCAAATTCCTTGAACTCTCTAGATGTCCATTCCCAAATATCTTGGATTATGATTGTGAGAATTCAATGAAATAATGTAAATAAAATAATAATGTGCCTGATACATAATAATGCCAAATAATTATAACAGTTTTTATTATTTTATTTACTTAGCATTTAATATGAGCTTGGTAGAGGTTACTGTAATTTAGTTTTATGCCCTAGGCTGATCATCTTAATCCTAAAATTCTTTTTTTCAGTTTTAATAAAATGAAGACGATATATCTAAATATTACTGACTGTTTTATTAAATATAGCCTTATGGAGCTTATTCAAGACCATGATAGATACATAGCTAATGAATATGAATAGACTATACAATGAAAATAGAAAATAGTAAACAAAATCAAAAAATGTTTGTATTAATAATTGTAATTAAAGATGTAAATTAAAACAGAAACAAAGTACAATTTTTTTATCTGCCACATTCATTTTCAAAAATATACTTACATAGGTCAAAGTTACAGGGACATAAGTACACTCACGTTACTCTTGGCGATGTAAATAGATACAGTCCATTTGGAGAACAATTTGGAAGTGCTTAGTGGGAGCCATACTGATATTTGTATTGTTTGACATAGTAGTTCTACTCCTGGAAAAATATCCAAAGAAAATAATCTATGAGACAAAAAGTATGCTTAAAAGTGTTTGTAGTAGTATTATCCATAACAGTAAAAACAAAACAGGAAACAGCCTAAAGAAGAAGATAAATGATAATATATTAAACTGAAGGATTGTTATGCAGTTCTTAAAAATGCATACTGTAGGGCTTCCCTGGTGGCGCAGTGGTTGAGAGTCCACCTGCAGATGCAGGGGAAGCGGGTGCGTGCCCCGGTCTGGGAGGATCCCACATGCCGTGGAGCGGCTGGGCCTGTGAGCCATGGCCTCTGGGCCTGCACATCCGGAGCCTGTGTTCCGCAACGGGAGAGGCCACAGCAGTGAGAGGCCCGTGTACCGCAAAAAAAAAAAATGCATACTGTAGCAATATAGGAGAATGCATATGTAATAATGTTGAGTGAAAAACATAGAACAAAATTGTGCATTTATCATTGCTGTAACTGTAAAAATGTGTGTAAGAAATAATCTTTGCAGGGGAATGTAAATGAATTGTTAACTAAGTTGGATTATATGTGATTTTCTTTTTGAAAATTTGCACGTAGTCAATTCTTGAAATATTTGTGAAATTAAATGAGTAGTGGTAGAGAAATAGTGTTTTTTTGTGCCAAAAACCGCTAAAAGAATGAATAGGTTAGTTTGATTATTCTTTATAGACGTATTGTAAAGTGGTTTCAGTGTCAACTTTTAAAAAGTTATACTTACTATAAGTAGAAGAAAATCTTCATGTCTTTGTATCTGAGGATAATCTTTGTGTCTCTGACAGCTTAGAACAAAGTTATCGTTAAAATTACTATGACATGAGATATAAGTATAATGTGATATATATATATAAAATAAAGAGGACCTTAAAAGAAAGAGAAGCCACACCTTCAAGGGTAGGACTGTTTGTTTTTAATATGACTTCTCTTTATTTTAGAATTGATAGATGTCACATGCACCCTGCTACTTCTAAACCCAGACTTTACCACTGCGTGGAACGTGAGGTACGTCATTCTCATCAGTGATAAAATGAAATTGCCCAAATTTCTGAAGACATATAAGCCACATGAATTGTTAGCTTTTTGAAAAGTGAAATATAAATCACATATTCATGGCATCTTAAACTTATTTCTTCTTTATAATATCTCCATGACAATTCTGATATACACTTTGCCCCTTTTTGCATGTTTATGTTTGTTCTCCCTAAACTTCTTGCCTGAAATATAAATTTTCATGTTGAATTACAGTATACCATTTGATACATGCTTTTATCTTCCTTTTTTAGGGGGGTAGAAGGAATCAGCATAATTGGTTGTATTGTAAAGTATTGGTTAGTATATTTGAGAAGCATTGCAGTGCAGTAGAAAGTGTAAAAGTGAGCATTCAAGGTCACAGACTGTTAGTTTAGTCACCTTGTGACCTCTGTGGGCAAATCATTTGAAGTCTCTGGCACTCAGTATTTTGGAGAAGGACCACATCTTATTAGTATCTTAAGTTCTTTAATTCTGATTGTTGTCGCCTTAAACACAGAATACTTTATAGAAATATTAAAAGTCAGGCCAGGTTCATTTCTTAAAATTTTCATTTAAACAGTATGTATGGTTTTTAAAAATTGGTGGTTCTTTAGACTAACACAAATTTTCCTGGAGGAAAGCAGGATACAAATTGTAGATAAATAAAAGTGAAGTCCTGTTGAACATTGTGAATTCATTTGAAATTTCCTATAGGAAAGAGCCATAAATTATAGCTCTTTATCTTTAAAGATGACTTAAACAATACTTCAATTTTCTGTGAATTTTAATTCCACGTTAGTGTTTTATAATACCCACTGAATTTTAAATTTGTAGCTAGTTTTATTAAATTTAGGTAACCTCTATTATTTGTTTTAAATTGTCTTTTGACTGATAATGATCAGATATTTAGAGTAAAGAGTGAGAAAGGATAGAATGAGATAGAAGGCTTTAAAAATTTACAAATTTTAGAATTCTGATTTTCTTTCATGGAAATCTCCACAGTGGTTAGGGAGTAGACTAATGTTTATGAGTGGCTACTCTATTCCAGGGACCATACTACAACTTTATATGTTATCTCATTTAACCCAAACAATACTTGACAACATTTGTTCATTCATTCATCAAATATTTATTGATCAACTGTATACTCTATGCTAGGTCCTAGGCACTGGGAATAGAACCATGAGCAAAACAAACAAAAATCTCTGTCCTTGTGGAACTTTTATTCTAGTAGAGGAAGAAAAGCAATAAGGACATTAGTAAGTGAAATATATGGTAGATCAAGTGTTGCTTAATCCTATGGAGAAAAAGTGGGAAAGGAAGGTAGAGAAGACCAGTAAGAGAATGGAAGGAATGGTATTGCAGTTTTAATAGGCTACATTTGAGCAAAGACTGCCATGAAGCCAGGGATCAATCTCTGTCAGTTTTGGGCTAAGAACATTCCACGTAGAGAGAACAGCAAGTGGAAAAGCCCTCAGTCATGACTGAAGTGTTCCTGGTTATTCTGGAACAGCAAGGAAGCCAGGGTAGCTGGAGTAGCATGAATGAGGGAGAGAGTAACAGGAGATGAGGCCAGAGAGTGATGGGCCAGATCTCACTGGGCTTTGTAGATCTTCATAAGCTGCTGTCAATAAGACAGCAATAAGAAATTTTGACTTTTACTTGGGGTGAGATAGAAAGTCATTGAAGGTTTTCAAGGTTAGGAGGGACAATATCTTATGTTTTAAAACTCTGGTTCCTGTGTGGAAAGTAGACTGTAGGAGTGCAGGGAGCGGTTAGGAAGTTAAGAAGTGGTTGCAGTAGTTTAGGTGAGTGATGATGGTGACTGAGGTAGATAAAGCTCAGCACTAGAAGTGGTGTGAAGCAGGTAAGATTCTCACTGTATTTTATAAACTATGTAAGCTTTGACTGTATTTAATAAACTGATTTTAAAGACACAGATGATAAATTGGATGTGAGAGAATGAAGGTCAAGATTGACTCTGGTTTTTGGCCTGAGCAACTGAAAGGTTGGAGTTGCTATTACTGAAATGGGGATGTCTGGAAGAGGAGCAGATTTAAGTGCGTGAGGGGGCAGGTGGTTGGAAGTCAAGAGTTCAGTTTGGGACATGTTAGGTTTGTGTCCAAGCAGTTGTGTATGAATCTAAAGTTCAGGCGAGAGTTCTAGGCCAGATATAATTTGGGAATCACTGGAAAATGTATGGTATTTAAAGCCATGAGATTGTTTGAGATATCCGAAGTAGTGGGTATAGATATTAGAAGAGAACCAGTCCAAAGACTAAGCACTGGGACACTACAGGTTTCTAGAGCTGCACAGTTCAGTATAGTAGCCACTAGCCACAAGTGGCTATTGAGCCCTTGAGATATGACTAGTCTCCACTGAGATGTGCTGTAAGTGTAAACTACACATCAGATTTTGAAGACTGGGTACCCCAAAAGTAAAATATCTTTCTTATTAGTAATTTTTATATTGATTACATGTTGAAATTATATTTGGGGTATATTAATTAAATACAATATATTATTTTGTACTTGTTTTTAATGTAGCTGTTAGAAAATTTTTAATTACATATATGGCTCACATGTATGACTCACATTATATTTCTATTGGACAGTGCTGTTCTAGAGTTTGCGAGATGAGGAAGAATCAACAAAGGAGACTTTTAGGAAGGTACTATAAACTTAAAACTGAGCGCTTTCTTAAGGGTAGAGACCATGTCTTTTTTTTTTTTTTTTTCCTTGTTTCCCTAGCCTCTAACACTTTAGTGCCTGGTATACAATAGATACTCAGTTTGCAGACTGGGCACTGAAAATAATTAAATTCAGTGAAAAAGAAATGAGTGTAATAGAGAAGTGGGAGTACCATTTTTATTTATGTTCATAGATTCCTCATCATTACAGAGGAATTTAAAATCCTGCCACAAAAAAAGATTCTTACTAGCATAATGTGTATACGCAAACACATATAATTCATTGTATATTCTATATGGCAGTTTAGTGGTGAAGAGAGAACCTAGTTCTTAAGATATATGAATCTTAGTCCTGTTTCATCAATTAACTAGCAGTTGCCTTGGACAAGACCTTTAACTTCTCAGGAGTTTTAGTTTCCATAGCTGTGAAATAAAAGATCTGAATTAGGTCTTCCCTGGTGGCGCAGTGGTTGAGAGTCCGCCTGCCGATGTAGGGGACGCGGGTTCGTGCCCTGGTCTGGGAAGATCCCACATGCCGCGGAGCGGCTGGGCCCGTGAGCCATAGCCGCTGAGCTTGTGCGTCTGGGGCCTGTGCTCCGCAACGGGAGAGGCCACAACAGTGAGAGGCCCATGTACCGCCAAAAAAAAAAAAAAAAATCTGAATTAGGTGATTTTTTTTTTTTAATGATTCTGTTGAAACTGTGTTTTGATTGTGTGTGGTTTGGTCCTATGAAGGGAAATTGCTCCATAAATCTGACTTCAGTGATGTTAATAGTTAATCTTGAAGCTATTCTAGTAAGATGATTTAGTAAGTTTTGTGCTAGATGAGTAGAAAGGAAATCTTGATTTTTAAGAAACCCATTGTAGATATGTGTTCTAGTAAATTTTAATTTGTATTGGTAAGATTGACATATAAAGACAGAGTCATGAGTCCATTTTGAGCAAAAAACAAACAACTTTGGAAATAAACTGATATAATGCTGTAAGTTCTCACAAATCAAATACTCAACATTTTATGTTTAATTGTTGGTACATTTCTTCTGCAGTAACTTTGGGAATCGTTGAATGATCTTTGGCTGAATTTATAAACTGCTAAAAGATGTTGTAACATATCAGTAGTTCACTTTATAGGTGTCGCAGTCTTAGGAAGAAAAACAAGGGCAAGAATAAGTTTTTGAGCTGATCTGTGATTAAAGTATGTGATGCATATAGTTTAAAAACCCGGCTGATTCTAGAAAAAAAATGACTGGTACTTTTTTTTTTTTTTTGCTTTGAATTTGCTTTGAAAATTGGTGAATTAATTGATGAAAGAGGTTGACTTCATAATAATGTCCTATTTTTCCCTCAGTCTGTGAACATAGAGTAAGCAAAACATCTTTGAGCAGCTAGAAGAGCTGACACCAAGCTCCAATGATTCATATTCTTTACTCAAAGTAAAGATTGATTTAAATTTAATTGGTAACTTTACTTTATGCAGATTTGATGTTTGGTTCAGACACTTTGAGCTTGGAGACCTTGAGCAGGTTACTGAATCTCTCCCAGCTTTTGTTTCCTCATCTGTAAAACTGAGGTAACATTGGATTGTACCATATAAAATTGTTCTTTTTGTAACTCAGAAATGATTAAATCCAAACTTTCAGATCCTGGTTTCTAACACCATTCTCTAATAAAAGGAGCTGGGCTTTTTGGAGAAATGGCTGATTCTAGGACCAAGCCGGGAAATACACCAAATGAGCCTGGAACATCTTTGAGAGACAGAAAGTAAGGAAGTGCTTCCATTGGCCAAAGCTGGAACAGTTTGAACAATAAAATAACATAGTATTGGATTATACCCCAAAGTAGAAAATGGATATCCATAAGTCCATACTGATAAAAGAAATGCTCAAATAAACAAACAAATAAGAGATAATAGACAACTCTCGCATACAGAAAAATTCCAAATAATTTATCTAGGTAACTCCCCTCAAAGAGATGGAGCATATATCTTCACTCCTTAAAGTGTAACCTTTTCCCAAAAAGAACAGTGGAGGAATCTAGCGTATACTGCCTAAGCCAGGTATTCAAGGTCAACATAAACAGTGACAAGTCATGCTGATATTATGTACCCATGATATATGATGAAAATGGCACTTTACCTCTGTGGTCCCCTCAAAACCCATAACCCTAGTCTAACCATGAGAAAAATATCATACAAAATACCCAATAAGTACTCTCACAACTGTCAAGGCCATCAAAAACAAGGTATATCTAAGGGACCGAGAGGAGCCTACAGAGATATAACAACCAAATATAATGTGATATCCTGGTGGGACCCTGATATACAAAAAGGATGTTTGGTAAAAATGAAGTGATTCTGAATAAAGTATGGACTTCCAATACTAATCTATCAATGCTTCATCAGTTGTGACAAATGTACCGTAATAATATAAGATGTTAATAATAAGAGAAACTGGGTACAGGCCATACAGAAATTCTCTGTACTATTCTTAAGAACTTTTCTGTAAATTTAAAAGAATTCTAAAATAAAAGGTTTATTTTAAAAAAACAACAAAACATTGAATATTGGCAGTTTCATATTATTTAACATAATACAGGATCTTTGTGAGAATTGAAGTAGAAAATATATGTAATTCACTTAACACACTGCCTGATTCAGAAGAAGTGTTCAATAAATGGTAGTTTTTATGAGGATGACTTTTATTATTATCATTATTGTTATTTCACACAAAATAACTGAAGATTAAGGGGTGAAAAAACGGTGGCATATGTTTATTCAGTATTTACTATATGCCAGGTACTGAGGCTAACCTGTTGAAATTTAGCCATGGACATGATACACATGGCCCCTGGTCTCCTACAAATTTTGGATAGAGTGACAGCAGAGAGAAGCCATAGTTTGAGATGGTAGAGAAGACATAAAAACTTTATAAAATAAGATAAACTTTGCAGAAATATAAAAGCACAGGAACTCATATAGAGAAAGAAAACATACTACTTAACCTTAGTAGTAGTACTAAGTACTATGTAGTAGTGGCCTGGAGGCTCCTGTGGGTGTGTTTTAACCAACACTAGCTGATTTTCATAGTGATGAACTACAGTCTTCAAGGGAAAGTAATGAGGTTTTTCATATACTGTTTAATTAGTAAGTGAAATGTGTAGCAAAAATTTTAAAGGAGTAACTTTTATTGTTTGAAAAATCTGCTATGTGAGAAACCTCATTCCTTTTTATCATTCTACTTTTTATTATTTCTTAAAACTTCTTTAGTCTCCTCCCTTCACCCACATTTAAAAAAAAGTCAGCCCTCACATAATTTAATCCCATAACAAGGTTGCATGTGTAGCATAGCACTGTTTCTTACCACCCTGCTCTCTATCCCAAATGACACAGCTGCCTTGTCCTTTCCTAATTAGTTTTTTCCATATTTATTTGATGACCCTCACTTAATGCCTTCTTCATCTGTTAGCAATGGACCACCTAAGGCTTTTAGGATGAATATAGAAGCCCAGCTTATTCAGTATGCCAGAAAATAAAGTCACCTCAAATTTAAGACAATACTCCATTTCCTCAATAACAGTCCAAAAAAAAAAGATTTTTTTAGGCTAATATCAATTTGTAAACTTTAAGGTAAGTACATGAAATAAGCAAATTTCTTCTTAGGATATTTAATTTTTCAATATAGTTACACACCTTTAAAATAACATGTTACCTGAAATATTTTAATTTATAAATTCTTCATTTTGCTCTCACATTTCATTAGACAGTTCAAACTTCTCACATGGCTTATTGACATCAGTGACTTTTTGTCATCACGAGAACTATTTTTTGAGTTATCTAGCACAGTTTTCCAGAGCACATCGTGTTTACTTACATTTTAGTTGTTTCAGATACAGCACTTTCCAAATCCATGTGTGACTGGAAGTTTTATCTCAGACGAGATTCCTACTTGAATATATTAAAGCAGGTGGTTTTTTGTTGGATCTCTAGGTTATATGATAGCCATAACTTAACCAGTTACCATATTTCTTTTTCAAGTGATCTTTTCAAAATTTGCTTTATAATGATCCAATGCCTGCAATGTTCAGTCCTTTCCTAGGAATGTTTATTAAATTGATAGTAAAATTTTGCTACCTTTTTTAATGATTCTATCAGACGATCTTTTTAAGCATCCATATATACCTTTGATTGAGGTTGTTTCAGACTAAGATATCTTCACAAATATGACTTTGTTGTTCAAAATAAAGAGATTAAGAGATAGCCCTTATTTAAGAAACTTTGTCAAGATTCAGTTGTAAGGTAACTTCCTCTTTTCTGAAGAATTTTAATTCCCCTTATATACAGACATATATGGGAATATAGGTAGGCAGTTTTAAATAAGGAGAGGTTTTAAATTTAGTAAATGAAAATTTGGCTTAATACAATAAGTTCTCTACAGTAGTGGTTTTTAAACTCTAGTGTGCCCTGGAGGGCTTGTTAAAACACATTGCTTTGCCCCACTGGAGTTTTTGATTCAGTGGGTCTGGGGTGAGACTTAAGAATCTATATTTCTCACAAGTTCCAAATGATGATGATGTTGCAGTTAGGGACCCTACTCTGAGAAACAAGCGCTCTACAAAGTAGTTTAAATTACATAGAGCAATATTTTGCCTTCTTTTACACTACAGGTATCCTGACTTATTGTATGAACAAAACGTTACTGATTTCAGAAGAGAAGGGATCTAGAACTGCAGAAATAACTGGCTGTTGCATTAAAATATTCTTTTAATGACATAGATTTCCTGCACATTGAAAGAAAATAGTCAATAAATCATTTTTTAAAGCAGTCATAAACCTTGGTATCACTTCAGATTATTTTACAGAGTGAAGTTACTGGTCTGAAATAAAATTGATTGTAAAATGCAAGTATTTATTATCACTATATAGTATTTTCATTAAAAAGGAATTTATTTTCCTTATCAAATAAAATTTTAGAAATAGTACATTGCTGTTGGAAAGAAAATGTATTGTGGTATTTAGGAACTAAATCCATCTAAGTAGTTGAGACATATGAGCTGGGCTCTGGTTTTGTTGAGATTAACATCTCTAAAGTAAATGAATGGTCAGCCCTACCACAGGAAAGACATTTTAAAGTTAATAAAAACTAGCAGGTGACCTAATTTTATTATAAAACAGTAGATAAATTGAAAAATAGGAGTGTAATCAGTAATATCAGAGCTTATTATTAAAAACTTACCTGAGAAAATCTAAACTTAAATTAGAGTAACCTGAGAAATAGGTGGAACTCTTGCGTGACATAGTTTATAATTGCACTGAAGCTTTGAACAGTTTTAAAACAACAACAAAAAGCTCATATTCCTTTTACTTCTGTTTATATTTCAAAAAGGAATGGTCTAGTGTATCAAGAGCCATCCAAGTATTTCACCTGGTAATATGTCTTTTGGAAACTTATCCTAAGTAGTAGTACAAACAAAAGAACTTATAAGCACAAAGATTTTTGTTTCAGAATTCTTTTAGAATAGCAAAAACTTGGAAGCAACCTAAAATGTCTAATTACAGGGGGAAAGGTCATTAAATTACAGGATAGCTACTGAATGAAAACTATTTGACCATTTAAAATGTTCATTTTAAAGATTATATAGAACTGTGGGGTAATTCTTAAGATATGAGCAGAATATAAAATTATATTTTAAAATACATATGCATATGAGGAAAGGTAGAAGGGAAAATCCAAAAAAAAAAAAAATAATTTTGTTAGGGTAGTTATTGAATGAACGATTTTTTTGCTACATCTCAGTCCAGTGTGTTGCTGTATGTGTGTTTTTTGGTAACAAACTAGACCATATCAAGTCCTACTTAGGAAGCTACAATTCTTGACTTGTATTGGATTTGCCCTACAGATACTGAAGTCAGGCCTTGTAAGTTTTGGAAATGCTACAAGCCAGAAAACCCCTTTGCCTTCTACCAAATAGATAACTAAAGTTCCACTGTTGATTTAAGAGCTTCTGTTTTTTAATTTGTTATTTCAAGATTATGAGAATACATTCTTGATTACTGTGTGACATTTATGAGAGTTTTATGTTTTCTTTTTTTTATTCTTGGAAATTTGCTTCACAATGAGGTTATATTAATAGTCATGCAGTATGTTTCTGTAGAAAGGCAAAGTAATGGTTCTTTTTATTTTTCTTTTACAGAAAAGAGCTGATCCTCTCTGGCACTTTAAATCCAATTAAGGACTTACATCTGGGAAAACTGGCCTTAACTAAGTTTCCAAAGAGTCCAGAAACATGGATTCACAGGTTTGGTTAATTTACACCATAGGATTCTTACTTAGAATTTAGAATGGCTGGAGAAAAAAAAAACAAACACAGAATGTGAAGCAGGTCACACAGTGATTCAGAGTATGAATTCTAAAGTCAAATTATATCTACATTTAAGTCTAGATGCCATCACTTTATGTGATCTTCAGAAATTGTTTAACCTCTTCAAGCTTTGGTTTTATCATTTGTAAAATGCGAATAATAATTATACCTATCTCAGAGTAAATGGTTGAGTTTACATCAGATAATGCATGTAAACACTACCATAGTGCCTGGCATATATGAAATACTCAGTAAATTTTAGCTATTATTATTAACTATCTGAAGCAATCATGGAAATTGCATTTAGATATTCAACTGTAATGAGCAACTTGTTTTATTAAACTTGGATTTAATTCATTCAAGTGTGTTCCTGGTAAAGATGGTGGTGGTGATGGTTATGGTTATTAAAACTAACCAAGTAAGGGCAACTGAAGTGAATGGTGTGTGGGCTGAACTAGAGTTGCTAAGACCGTAAATGCAAAGAATATTTTTAGGTTAAAGGCCTGAAGCAGATATCCAAAGTGCATGTAAGAACTCTTTTCAAAATCCTGGCTATCTGGAAGCATCCTACTCTTGGATCCCATGTAACTACTCTCTTTTGACTAAAATGAGATGGTTTAGGCTTACTGGTTGGGGTCAGTGAGGAGAATCTCTGAAGAAATCTGTTCTTAAGCCCCTTATAACTTTTCTTACATCCTGAGTATTTTTAGGATCTTAAAGTCAGTTTAAGGTTTCTTAACTGTAATCTTGCCTTTGGCTAGCCTTGCAGAGCATCTACTTCCAAATGATATAGTTAGCTGTATTTTCTTCCTACTAGAAATAGGGATAGCAGACTACAGAGAGATATATGATTGTGTAAATAGAGGTTAGGAAAGGGGTGGTGGCAGGGGAAGGGAGTTATTAAATATGCAGCCATCAATTTATTGGCTTATTATTTTATAAAGCAAGTTTTGGTTGTTAAAAATAACTTCTATTATTTGAAAACGACAAAATGAGTTTTCTTACTCAATTTTCTGTACCCTGGGTTGGAAATTTTTAATCTAAAAAGAATGCTTTCTTATGAGAAAATATTTGTAAAACCTGAAGACATTAAGTGGTTAGAGACACTTTTTTAGTGCTTTTCATTTAAATGTATGCTAGTGAAAATCTTAAATAGACAAAGGGAAAATCTGTGGATAAAGACATTTTAAAACCTCCTTGGTGGTTTAACTAATCATATTGTATTTGTTTCCTTCCAGATTCTGTGCTATAATATAGAAATTTTGCTTCATGAAAGCTTAATACAGCTTCTTGTTTGCAAACAAACAAATACACGTAGGATGAGCCATGCACATATAATGAAAAGTGAACCGGGACTTCCCTGGTATCCCAGTGGTTAAGACTTCTCCTTCCAATGCAGGGGGTGCAGGTTCAGTCCCTGGTCAGGGAACTAAGATCCCACATGCCTCACCGGCCAAGAAACCAAAACATAAAACAGAAACAATATTGTAACAAATCCAATAAAGACTTCAAAAATGGTCCACATCAAAAAAAAATCTTAAAAAATAAATAAAAGTGAACTATGCTCCTCTTGATTATTTACCAGCCATTAATTAATATCACCCCCTCCCACACACACAGTACCACCACACACACACACACACACACACACACACACGTTGCCTTTACATTTCCTGGCCAAATGAAGTTTTGAAGTTGTCATTTTGGAACTGATGACATTCTCTTTTTGACAAATGTTAACATTTCGGAAAGCTTTTTGTTTAATCTTTGTCCTTTATTCCCCGCCACCACCCATATCCGTGCTGCTCAAATTAATTATGTCTTTAAAAACAAAAACAACCCCCCCCCAAAAAAGTTTGAAAACTGGGCTTTATTTTGCATTGTCTATGAATGGAAATTAAATTGAGAATAAAGAAAACTCTGGTTGTTTTCCTCTGTGGTTTATTTTCTTTCCTCATTTCTTTCCCACATGTTACCTTAACAGGCGATGGGTGCTACAACAGCTAATTCAGGAAACCTCCTTGCCTTCCTTTGTGACCAAAGGAAACTTGGGAATAATTCCTGCAGAAAGGACACAGCAACTAATACGAGAAGAGATGGAGGTCTGTGGTGAAGCAGCAGGGAGATACCCAAGCAACTATAATGCCTGGTCCCATCGCATCTGGGTTTTACAGCACCTGGCCAAGCTAGATGTCAAGGTAGGGCTGTTATTCTATGTCCCTAGGCATACTTCCTGCCTGCCATTTAAATCTTCTGGTAGTATATAGTAGTTCCTTCTCAGAGGAGCTTTAAAAGAGAGAAGTAGAGGAACTAATGACCCAGTAGGCCGGAGAGGATTGTAAGAACTGATACCTCCCGAGAAACCCTGGTAATTTTTTTTAAAAAGTTTGCATTCCTCACCAGCATGGTTTTGACACTTTTTTTTTTTTTTTTTTTTTTTGCCGTACGCGGGCCTCTCAGTGCTGTGGCCTCTCCTGTAGCGGAGCACAGGCTCCGGATGCGCAGGCTCAGCGGCCATGGCTCACGGGCCCAGCCGCTCCGCGGCATGTGGGATCTTCCCAGACCGGGGCACGAACCCGTGTCCCCTGCATCGGCAGGCGGACTCCCAACCACTGCGCCACCACGGGAGCCCTTGACACTCTTAAGGCTAGTCCATTGGTAGAACAAAGCAGGTTTAAGCAGTAAGGAAGACTGAGCATAACTCATTTTGCCCTGAAACAGGAAGAGATTATTAAACCTTATGGAACTGAAATTGTTCTTTCTTGGTAGTCTTCTGTTTTGTGACTTAAAGTGCTAAATCAGCTGGCTGCCTTTTCACAATCTCCTCTGCTGGGGAGGGAACAGAGGATCTCACCCAGGTGTTCCCAAACTTGGCTGAATCTGTAAATTACCTGAGAATTCCTGTGTCCCACCCCAGGCCTACTGAATTGAAGTGAAGATAGGATTTAGAGATCAGTATTTTTCACAGGCTCAGGGGGTTATTTGGATGCAGAGCCAGTTGAGAACTGTCACAGCCTAATCCTTTTAGTTTAGAAATGAGGAGATGGAAGTTTCCATAGAATTTTAATGGCTTGGACTTAGCCACGGTTGTATCATTTATTATTCATCAGAATGAGAGCCAGGTATCCTTGTGCTCCTTCTTACATACTACAGCTTCTCTATTTTTTCTTCACTTCTTGTGGTATCAGTGCCTTAAGAATCTAGGGTACTCTTCTAAAAGCTTCCCAGGCTTGAGACAATTTAAAGGGGTCAGAATGTCTCATGTGGTGCTTTCAGATTAATAGCGAAGCATTCTCTAATTTTTACTCACCACTCCCTTCCTACGTCTCCCTTCAGTCCCCTCTCCCTTCTCCCCTCTCTGTGTCCTAGCCGGAGATTCCTCCAGGATAAATAGGAGAGCCTTCACTTCTGAGGGATTTTAAGCCAACAGTCTGGAAGAGAAGCCTTTCCCTCCAGTTTACATGGCTTTGCATTTCAGGAGGGGAGGCTACCTAATGGAGTGGAAAGAGAAAAGACAGAATCACATTAACCTGAGTTCAGATTCTGGCCCTATTAGCTGTGTGTGTAAAGTAAGGCTTTAATGTTTTCATCTGTAAGATAGGGGCTCTACTGCCTGCCTCAGTGGATTACTGAGAATTACTTGGGGTAATGTGTATAAAGTACTGGGCACCTAATAGAGGCTCACTAAATTTTAGTTCCTTTCTCTGCTCCCCATAGATAGAAAACTTAGATGAAACTTGCCTACCAATTTGCTAGGTCAACTCAGTGCAATTCATTCATGAAAAAGTAGTGAAACCCTATCATTCCCAGACACTGTTGTATACACTGGGTGAGGCATAAAGACAAAAAGCTTGCTCTCAACAAATTGAAAAATCTAGTTGAAGAAACACATACCGACAGTTACAAAGCAGTGTGACGCTTGCAGGAACTGAGGGAATCTCCGGGTACAGTGGGATCACAGAAATGGCTCCTCATCCAAACTGGGCTCATTGGAAACAGCTGCCAGAGGGAGGGATGCTACACTGTGGGGGTGTCGGGAGGGATGAATTCAAGTTATCTGGTGGGTTGTGACGGATATGGAGTGCTTTAAAACCAGTCATCTCCGCTCCACGACTTGGTATCCTGTGGGAGGTGGAAAGAGGTAAGGGGAGGGTTGAGGATAAAGGAAGGCAGAGTCCAGGTAAGTTGAGAGGTCTTTGGAAACTTTCCTGCCTTTATGTGAACCTTTTAAAGTGGCATTCCCATAAATCAGAAACATGAGGCCAAGGTGAAATTCTTGGTTCCTTGAGACCATCCATTGTTGAAGATGACAACGCGTTAGTAATGTGTTGACTTATCTGCCCTGGTCCACTGCTAGCCTCACATGTTGTCAGTCTGCCCTCCTCTGCCCTTGGGGGGACTTGGGACTCTTCCTGTCACCACTGCCACTGTCTCTCACTCTCAGTGAAGTGCGCTGAATTTACAAAATCCCCTTTCTGTTCTTGTAAGCCATTGGGCCCAGCTAGGAGATCATGTACTATGCTTTGCCTGTTAGAGGAAGTAATCACAAAAGTACCAGTTGTCTAGAGCAGCTTAAAAATACATATGAACTGAGTGGCATTTTTTTACTTAGAAAACTGAAAATGATTTTTTAAAGTGCTGATATTCAGCATTGATAAGGGTATAAAAACAAGCATTGTAGAAATTGGTATAATCTTACCAAAGGGCAACATGGCAGCATTTACCAGATGTTACCCCCGCAAAATGTGTGTTATCTCTAATCTAGCAGTTCTGCTTCTAGGAGTTCATCCTAAAGAAAAAATGGGAGGTGCAGTATGATATAGTGATTAAAGGCTCCACTCAGTGGTCATACAGACGTAATTTGAATCTTGACTCTCCCACCAATTTGCTGTGTGGCCTTAAGAACGTTGCTTAGCCTCTCTAACCTTCAGTTTTCTCATCTGTAAATTGGGGATGATGATAATTCCTACCTCATCGAGGGACGTAAATTAAGTGGGAGAATCTACATAACGTGGCTATCACAAGTGCTCATACTAATTGATCAATAAACACTGGCTGTTACATTAAATATGGGAGTTTGGTATATAAAAATACCACTTATAATAGTGAAAAACTGGAAACAGCCTAATCCTCTAGTAACAAGGGATTGGTTACATTACAGTCCATCAAAAAGTGGAATATTTTATTGCTACTAGAAATTATATTCTAGAAGATTATTTAAAGAAAAATGTTCATTATAGGTTAAGGATATAAAACCAAATAAGAGATGGGCCTACTACAATTTTTTTTTATGTTATTAGCATTGAATGCTATTTAAGATGTTTAGAACAGTACCTGGCGTATTGTAAGTGCTCAACAGATATTTATACACACAAACACAGTGGTGTTACAGATATATTTTCTATAAGCATGCATTTTCTAGTCAGAAAAAAAAGGTTAGAGAATAAAGAATGTTTACCAGTGCTAGGGAGTAGAATTATGAGAGGTCTTAATTTTCTATTTTTTGTTCCCTGTAATGTTTGTGTGTTTCAGTGGACATACACTGAAGTAAAATTTTAAAATAGTCTAATTTGAGGGTGGGGTGGAAGGAAACAGTCACAGTTGAACAGAGTTCATTACTACTAGCCAATTGAAAGCTGATACCGTGTGTCACCTGAAAAAGCACATAGGGTCATTTCTCCAAAAAAGATATACAAATGACCAAGAAAGACATGAAAAGATGTTCAACAGCATTAACCACTGGGGAAATGCCAATCAAACCACAGTGAGATACCATTTCACACAACTAGGATGACTAAAATAAAAAAGACAATAACAAGTGTTGACAAGGATGTAGAGAAATTGGAACCCTTATACATTGGTGGTAGGAATGTGAAACAGTGCAGCCACTGGGGAAAAGTTTGGCATTTCCTCAAAAAATGAAACATAGAAACACCATGTATGACCCTACAATTCCACTGCTAGGTATATATCCAAAAATATCGAAAGCATATGTTCATACCAAAGTGTGTATGAGAATGTTCATAGCAGCATTACTCATAAAAGCCAAAAAAAAAAGTAATACCCCAAATGTCCAGTATCTGAGGAATAGACAAACAAAATATGGTATATCCATACGGTGGTCTGTTATTCAGCCATAAAAAAGGAATGAAGTTCTGATAAATACTATAACATGGTGAACCTTGAAAACAATATGCTGATTGAAAGTAGTATTCCATTTATATGACATATTCAGAATAAGCAAAGCAGATTAGTGGGTGCCAGAGGATAGGGGGAATGGGGAATTAGAGGACTCCTAATAGGAATAGGGGTTGTTTTGGAGAGGATGAAAATGTTTTGAAATTATAATCATCAGAGAGAGGCAAATGAAAACCACCTCACTCCTCTCAGAGTGGCTGTCATCAAAAAGTTTATCATCAAAAATAACAAATGTCGGCAAGGATGTAGGAAAAAGGGAACCCTAGTACACTGTTGGTGGGGATGTACATTGGTGCAGACACTATGGAAAACAGTATGGAGGTTCCTCAAGGAACTAAAAATAGAGCTACCATATGATCCAGCAATCCCACTCTTATTTTTTCATAAATGCTGCTTTTCTTTTTATCATTCCATTTGAAATTCTTTAGTTTGCAGATTTAAAGAATTCACTGCTGAATTTTGTCTTACCTACTTAAAAAAGCCATTTATCACTGATGTTAAGTAAGTTTGAGACAGATAGTGAAAGTCATGAGCACTTGAAAATTCCTGTTATTCTTGCATCATGTTTTTGTAGTAAACCCTTAGAATTAAGTAGTGAACAAAACAGACATGGTCTCTGCCCTGATGACACTTACAGTGAAGAAGAAATAATTACATTGAGTCTATTGTTGAACAAATAGTAAGTTAGGTATAATACAGATTCATTAAATGCAAAAGAAAGTTTCCACCAAAGTGATCTCTGAATTTATATTTTTCCTTCAATATAAGCATTACTTGAAAATGAACACCCAAATGTCTATCATTATTTTAGAATCTGTCTTTTCTATGTGTGTGCCAGTCAGAATGTGATCAAAGTCTAGGGAAAGGTCCGTAAATTCTGCGGCAGTAAAAAAAAAAAAAAAAAAAAAAAATCAATTACTTTATAAAAGAAAGGGAAAATTAGAATTTACTGAGCTTCCACTAAGTGCAAGCTTCCACTAAATGACAACACTGTGTTGGGCATTATATACAAAATATTGGTAGGAATGGTGTTGTCAAAACAAGAAATGAATCAGAAGAGAAATCCAAAGCATTAATGGAGAAAGTAAAACCTTTGGCAATTCCTTATTTCACTTCCCTTTTTTCTTCCTACAAGATTCTTCTTGATGAACTATCTTCTACTAAACACTGGGCGTCCATGCATGTTTCAGACCACAGTGGATTTCACTACCGCCAGTTTTTATTAAAGTCTTTGGTTAGCCAAACTGTGACAGATGGTTCTGTATTGGAGCAAAATACGTTGAGAAGTGAGCCAGCTATAGTTCTTCCAAAAGATGAAGAAGCAGTGGCTTCAGCAGAGGAATCAAGGATAAATCTTCCCCATCTTCTAGAAGAAGAAGTTGAATTCAGCACTGATCTTATTGATTCCTACCCAGGACATGAAACCCTTTGGTGTCATAGGTAAGAGAAAGGAAGATCTATTTCCTGCATAAAACTGTGTGTGTCCTTATGAGAGCTACAGAAGGTCTTACATCTGACTCGTGCCTACTTGGGTAAATATGGTAATCTGATTGTGGAACTTTGCTTGAGTGCTTCAGAGGAGTTTGTGTTACCATATACTCCTGCTCATGGTCATGATCAATATGAAGTTCCTCATGCAGATCTTTGCCAACGGCTCAAGGTGGTGGCGTTCATCCTTGACTGCGCCACAGAATAAGGTGTGTTACTTTCAAACTAAAGAAAGTTTCTGGACTCCCTCCTTGGAGATCCTGATACTTAGCATATCTGGGATGGAGTGCTGCCATCTGTTTTTTCAAATATAAAGAAAAAACCCTGACAGGTAAATTTGATGCACAGTCAGGGCTGAGACCATTGATTAGACCCTGAGAATATTTAGACATTTTTATTGTTCTTCCCAACCGTGATGGCCTGCAGATTACTTTACCTTAAGTATAATCTCTTGACACTTTTTGCTTTTTTAAAGTAATATGTACTTTGGGAGTGAATCAGGATTATTAGGAAGGAGTGAAAGACGGTTAGCAACCTCATAACTTGAGTTTTAAGAACCTTTGACTGTACTTTTCATGTTGAAATGAAATCCAGGTATGGGAACCCCCGATTGATTTATTTTGGATTATCATTTAGTTGGAGGCATCTCTGGCATTATATCTACAGATTTTACTTCAAGTTACAGGATTCTGTTTGTAGACAAAAGAGTTGCCTGTGTTAGGCAGGAGGTAGGCATTTTAAATATTTGTGTATTTTTTAAGTTAAATGTGATTTGTTCCCTTTTTCCAGTCTAAATATATTTGGAAGATATAGTAGAAGATGGAAGACAGTCCCCCTCTTTGGCATCTTCATAAATACAGAATTTTCTTTTTCCCTTAAAAACAAAACATTTTTATTACACATTTTTAGGAGAGAAGATAGAT
Source organism: Globicephala melas (assembly GCF_963455315.2). Lineage (NCBI taxonomy): Eukaryota > Metazoa > Chordata > Mammalia > Artiodactyla > Delphinidae > Globicephala > Globicephala melas. The sequence continues at coordinate 49,785,230 of NC_083319.1, forward strand.
CTTGACTTGCATGTTTTGTTGTTACCGATTTTTTATTGCTGTTTTATATTTAGACACATTAATAGCAAGACTCAAAGAATATTAAAAATTATATTTGTGTTTGAGAGAGAGCTAGATCATTAGAACAGAAACTTTCTTTTTTTATATAAAGATTAATTGGAGTTTGGAGTAGGGAGAAGAGACAGTTGGGATGACCTGTATATTACAGGAATGAATTATATTTTCTACTGATTCAGTGCCCTTAAGCAGTTTATCAGCCCTTTTAAGATTTGTCCTCTGTAAAATGGGTGTTATATGCTCCTTTGTCTGCTCCCAAATAAGCTGGGAAAATGAATAGAATTCTCTTTTAAGGGCTTAGAGTTATTAATATGAATGATGAAGTATAACAACCTAGAAACTACCTAAGGTAGTTTACCTTATTTTGTACAGAGATGTGCACCCCTTTGAGTCACAAATTTTGGAAATTAGGCACATGGATCTTCATTTTTAACAAATAACTCCAGATGATTCTAAGGGCAGGAGAACTCTCCTTAGAGGAAGAACAGGAACTGTGTCTTTTAACATACTTTTCTCAGAGCCCAGCACATCCCTACTGCATGTCGGTGTTTAATAAGACTATAGTGCTGGATTTAGGGGAGAATTCAGAGGGTTTCTAAGATAATAAGTCCAACCACAGCAGTTCTGTTCTTATTAAAGAAAGTATTGGATAGAGGCCATACACTAAGCCTCTAGAGGAGCTAATATTTAATTCTCTTGTTTCTGAAAATCACTTGTCTTTTAGGATATCAATGAGGTTAATTTTTGGTTTTGTTTTATATTTTAACTTATAGCAGAGATTGAGCTAAGACCCATTTCTAGTTTCATATTATAGTAACAGGTGTAACAACACCAAGTGATTGTCATCATCTCAGTCCATTTTTTTTAAACACCTTCGGGTAGTATTCTTTCTCACAAACCAGTAATCTGGGTTTGTGAGGCTCTGTAATACCCAGAGACTACATCTTAACTATTCTTCCTCCTTCCCCCAGATAGCTCTGGGTTACGAAGGGGGCACTGAACTGAGTACTGTATGTTTTAAGATTATCGACTTTTTTGTCTTTTCTGAAAAGCTTGACTTTGTGATGTGATTTTTCTTTTTCTATTCTCTTCCTTACCCTCCTCTTTCACAGGCGGCATGTTTTCTACCTTCAGCATCACTTAAATGGTAGGTTTCCTCACAGCGTGGTCCAGTTGTCACCTGCAGACAACCCAGGGGGGACTTTGAGTGACTTGCACCTCATCCCAGCAGGACCGCATACATCTCAGGCAATGGAGGTGGATGGACTCAGTGACTCTAGCAAGCAAGGCTATTCCCAGGAAACCAAACGCCTGAAGCGGACCCCTGCTCCAGACTCCCTGGACCTGGAAATGGAGCACAGGTTCATCGATCAAGTATTGTCCACCTGTCGGAACGTGGAGCAGGCCAGGTTTGCCAATGCATACAGGAAATGGCTGGTTACATTGAGTCAATGAAAGAGGTGGATTAGTCCTGCAAGGTTCCCCTTTTAGTGCAATATTGCTTTCCTTTCTTATTTACATAGTTGCATGAACTGTTTGCTATTATTGTCTAACTATATGTGCTTCATCTTTAGGTTAAAAGTCCATAGTAAATCTTTCATTTTATTTATTTTGTTAAGAACTGGCATTCCTTTGGGGATAAAATAATTGTGTAGTTCCTTCCTGCTGAACAGTGAGTCTTAATTTTTTTCTTTTAAACTTCTCATCCTTTATATTCCTGTACTTGAGGCTTTTCTCATTTGGTTCTCCAGATTGGTTCACATACACCTCAACCCACCTCAGTGTGGTTGCTGCATAGGCTAGTTTTTTTTTTTTTTAAATTAAAAATGTATGTTGTAGTTTAGCTTAAGAACAATACAAATTCAAAATTACTTGATCTAATTGTTGTTTTGAGAATCAAATGGCCAGATGGATGGATGTGTGAAAATACACACCATTTCTCTTTCTCTAGTATGTTCTACTCAAGTCATAGACCAACATAACCAAAGTCAGAAGTATTGGAATTTATATGAACAACATGCTTCCAATATAGTCCATTTTAAAAATGGTTATTTTTAAAAAAAATAATTTTAAGAGTTTATGTAATTGTAGTAGAAAATTATTTTTACTACTAGCTTTGATAGGTTGTTTTTACCTCAATTAAAATCAATTTTAAAAAAACCTAGAATGCTGTTTTTAGTTATTACTACTTACTTTCCTCCAGATTCACCATGAAAAATGGGAAGCTTATGCATAGAAATGTGTCCATTAAAAATCTTCCTTTTTAAAATTTAAGTTATTAAGGATACACTGGATAAACTATAAAGTTTTTGTGAAGTGATTATTAAAAGTTTACTGGCAAAAGCCAGGGGGGATGAATAGTTTTGAAGGTTAGTTCTTCAGTCTTTATTTTAAAAAATAAAACAGTTTAAAAACTTTGATACTAAATTTATCAGGGACAACGTACCAAAGTATCCACCTTTTAGCTGTATCTTATTCTTTTCAATAATAAGGGCTGGGTTTTTTAGGTAGGTGAGGCAGGTGTGGGGAAAGTTCCAGGTAATGTCTAATGTCTTAATATGAAAGAATGCTTTGCATTTCTTCTTTCCACACACCTTTCTCTTTATTTTCCCATTCGATTTTTTTGTCATCTCCACTTTTGTATATTTTTCCTTATCTGTTGTATTTCATGGATGTGTACTAAACATAATCTCCTCTCTGTTTCCAGTTAATTCCATACCCCATTAAACACACGCACACATACACACACACACAATATGAATATGAACTGCCCCTCTAAAAGTTCCCCTAATGATGGAAGTTGTCTATTATCTTGTGTGTGTTTGAAATGTAATAGTGGCAGAAACAAGTGTGACCACTATGCTTTGCCTGTTTTCCTCTTTATTTGCTAGGTCACCTGTAGGGTGAGAAGACAGATGTAGGGAAAAGCAGACCTCTCCTATACCACTGTTACGGAGACTCTGGACTTGAGTGAGGAGCATTTCTTTAAGGGAAAAGAATAGGTCCTTTACTTGTATGTCATGATTTTGTTGAGTGGCAAACTGTCAAGTGAGACTTAAGAACACCAAAAAAATTGTCTAGACTGGTCCTTGTAGACAGAAGCTGCCTGTCCTTCTCTCTTAGGGCAAAATTTACCCTTTTTTAGCTTTTTATAGTATTTAGGTGAGAAAATGATTGGCATTATGAGCATAAATCTATGACCCTTTGTGTACAAAGCATATTTTGATTCAAATACCTCAAGGTCTACCTAGACCTCTATGGATAAAACTATTAATTTATGATTTTTAGCACCTGTGGGGCTTGGGGGGCAGACTACACACAGATGACATGGAAGATTTAGCACATTCCACTAATATATGTTGCCAAATTCTGGCCTCACTCAGTATTACCATTCTTCCAAGCATCATTTTAAGTATCATCATTTTAAGTATTAAGTAGTAGGGCTTCTTATGCGTTGATGTGAGAGTGTTGAGACATGAATACAGACAATCCTCTGTGAAACAACAGCTAAATTTGATAATGCTCCACATCTTTTTATACCTTCCACAGAGTCTCTTGCCCTTCTTTGATGTTAACTGCCTTCATGTGTTTTAAGTCTCTTAACCCACCCTTACAAGAAGCCATGCAGTCCTTTAATATATCTTGGTCTCCTGTCTTCCTAATAGCTTTAAGTAGGGAGTAAAAATACAAATATCCAAAGGATACTGTTTATATCTGACTTTTGTGTGCTGCTTTATTTCTAAAATTTGCAGTTTTCAAGTGTTCATTCACTGAAAAACCTAGTATTGCCCTGGATGGTTGTATTTTTTCCCTAAATGGTTCACATCTAAACTCACTAGCTGTAGCATGATATTATCTCTTGGAATGAATGAGCTCATGCAGTGGAAAGGATGTGTCTATTTTTAGGGACTCATTAGTCTTCACTTATTTTTCTATAAATATGTCATTGTTAAAGGAAAAGATGATTTAGATTGACACAAATGTCATCCATCTTTCACTGGAAGAATTGTAGGCCATCCTGTGGATCAAGAATACTACTGACAAGCAAAAAAGCAATAAGATCTGTAAATATCTCTACCACTACCCCTCCCCAACCTGACTTTTTTTTTTTTTTTAAGTGTACCTATTTTGGTAACATGGTGTTCCCAGATTCTGTGTGCCTTGCACATTGTAAGGACTCATTAAATATTTATTAAATTTATGAATGATTTAACTGAAGATGAGAAAGATCAATCATGAGTGATACATAGAGTGAGTTATGATTGAGAAATTGATGGAATAGAGCAATGGATTGTGAATGAATGATGTACTCTGCCTTCATGATACTTAGGGGGAGCTATTGCATATAGAATAAGTTAATTTAGATTTTTTTCCTGCATTAAACTACTTTGTTTATGCTTGTTAAATCCCAGCCAAGAAATGCAGCTGTATAATATCAATTAACTGTACTATAATGTATATTAAAAATTCATAGAAAAATGAAGAACATTTGCAAGAACACTACTTTCTATTCACTTATGATGTTGGAGGACAGATCTTGCCAATAGAGCCATAGCCACTCTTGGAGTATCTGAGGAAACTGATTTCAAAGACGTGTTGATCTGTATCTGTGCATGAATAGTCATTTTAGACTCAAAACCCTTTCTTTTCTAGGTTTTAGCATTTTATTACCTCTTTGAAAACTCTGGGCCCAGACTTTTGAGTCATATCTCTTATTCCTATGGTACAATTCTAATTTAAATTAAAGGCTTCATTATTTATCGGATTAAATATACAGGAGGTCACTCAAAGCCACTTAAGTCTTCAGATAAGGGCTTATGTAACACAAGATGTGCAAACAAAAGTTCTTGGATTTTCATGTGGCATTTTGTAGGAAAGCATATATGGTGGTAGGCTGTGTCATTTAGATATATTCAGGTCATGTGAATTCATGCTTGTTTAGACACATACCTACATGTGTGTAAAAACTTTTAATATTTTTGAGAACAAATTGTCAGCCTAGTATTTTTCTCTTAATAGCACAAGATGATATCTGACATGAGGGCTAAATATAATTTAGGAATGCAACTACCACTTGCTATGCAGCAATCTCATTTCTACCTTAGTTCCCCTGTATTAGAGAAGATGCTAAATATTTAGTTTATCAAAGGAAGTAAGAAACACTTTTGTTTTTGCAAAAAGCTTTTGTGAGCTTAGTTATTTTGTTACTAGAAAATTATATTTTAAAACTTTAAAATATCTAAAGTATGCTAGAAAATTTGAGCAGCATTGTAACAACTGAACTTTTTGTCTTCTAAGTAAATTTCTCAAATAGAACTGTGCAAACCCTAGCACTTTACGTGCTGCCGCCTCCCTGTACTTGAGTATACTCTGTAATGTGCTCCTTTTTATTAGAGAAGTTCATGGAGGCACAGGAAAGCATAGGCAAATTCAGTGTTATAAAGGCAGTGAGCAGGAAGAATCAACCCTGAGAATTCTCCTTACCATCACACAGTGTCTTTTAAAAAATAACTGTATATACTGTGTTCATTCGAGTGCCTTTCTTTTTGGGGGAGCAAGATTATATTTAAGTCTAACATTTAGGTAGAAAACAAAGGATGAAAATTTTATTAAACAGTTGATTGACTCATTATTTTATTTATTCCACTTGCTAGGCATGGCCCAATGGAATATTTTATCCTTAAGTGAGTTACTGATAAGAGCAGGAAGGATGCTTTGGTTTGCATGTCATTAGTTATCATTTTTAAGCACCCTACCAGGAAGAATTAGTTCTTTCTCAGTGACAACTAATGTTTTTGGGGTTGGAGGCCTCACATTTAGAGGACGGCATATGCATAAAGATCAGCCAAAAACCCTGTGCAGCCCATGTTTAAAGGGAAACAGTGGCCCTCTGCCCTAAAAGAAGCGCCATACAGTTGTCCTAAATGAATCCTTTGCCTTATCTTAAGGACTTTAAAGAACCCCATCCCAAATTTAGTCCTACGTAAGATAGTTGAGTGGGGGGAAAAATGGAACCTTAATCTTTTCAAATATTGGAGGAAAAGAGGCAAATACTGAGATGAAATTTAAAATGTGGCTTTTTATGTATTTGGGTATGGAGAGGGGAGGGATAGGAGTTCCATATTTCCAGATAGCCAATAATTGTTAATTGTAATTTCATTAAAATATATAGCTTAAGATGCCAAAGTGCTTTTCGGAGAACTGTCGAATAATGTATTCCTAACGGACAGCAATAGGTCATGTTCATAGTGGAAACAGAAAACTGTTGTGTCAGTTGTGGATCTGGGGGGTAGGGACTTCAGGCTCCCAACTTTGACTTCTGTATTCTCACTAGGCCATGTTAACACTGTAAAACCAACCCTTTACTTAAAAAAAGAAAAAAAAAAATAGAGAGCAGCAGCTTACTCTGCTGATGAAATCTTGTGCTTCCAAGAATATTAGCTATATATAGCTTGTGCTTTCTGGACAATAATATGGTCCACAAAGCTAACCCTGGCATTTCTTTTTATTAATCTGTTATTATTTCTCAGGGTGTAGGAGATTTAGTAAATTTAGGATAAAATTTTATATTCAGTGGCCAAAAAAAGGCAAAAATATGCTAAGTATATTACTAGCTCTTAAAATTTTAGTATAGATAGTATTTTTTATAAACTACTACCAGTGCAGTAGCTCTGTGACTGCCTCATTGTTCATCTCACTGCTTCAATCCCTGTGGTTCTATCATGAATGTTCTCTTACACGTGTCTTCTACGGAAATGGCTTCTGTATTGCATTATTTTCCATGTTTTGCAGAGGTAGGAGTGCTTTAGTTGACATCAATCTCAGTTTTTAGAAATTCTATTGAGAAAGTGATTACTGTTGGTTTTCAAACTGACAACTCTTTTGCTTCTTAAAACTTCAGTTTCCCTGAAAGAGTGCTTTGTGTCAGATCTTGTACACGTTCCGTATGTTGCATAAAGCCTTGCACCTTGTAGGAATTCAACAGGTCAGAATTGTTAAAGGCTAGAAAGTTGAAACTAGCTTATTTATCTCTGTCTTATCATCGTTGTCCACATTCTTAACTTCAGGAGAAATACAGTATTGTGCTGAAGATACATAATCAGGTTCAAACATACAAGGCAAAGATATACAGCTGTACAGCATTGTAAGTGCAATTTAGATACTTTTAAGGCATACATATGTGTGCGTATTCACATATATGTATATATATTTAAATGAGATTTGGAATTTCAACTTATATACTGGTTTTACAAAGAATTTTATCCAAAGGACTTTTATTTTCATACTTGCTTGAAGTGCTTCTGTTTAAAGGCAGTTTTCTTTATTAGACCAGCCCCCTCAAGCAAAGTTGGAAACCTAACACAAGTGCCCATTTGCTTGAATTAACCAGATGTTGCTGTAAACTGTTTATAGTAAGTCTTCAGTTGCTTGCGAACCATGACATTTTGACTTTTCTTCCATACCTTTAGGGAATCAGCCTTAATTTAAAGTATGGCAGTCACTTTCCTCAAAGTACTATGCAGCATACTTCAAATGTTTATTTATCTTTATAAAGTGATCAGTAATAAATTTGAGGTTTTTCAGTGTCATAGGGATGAACAATTTCACATGTCCAGTTATTGACTCATACAGCATTCTGTTAGAAATGCTAATATGTTATCCTCCCTCACAAATGTCATTTTGCATTTGGAGCAGATATTTTTTTTCTTGTTGGTTGAAGAATGAGTATAGGCTGAATGCAATCATAGTAGGTGCTTAATAAATATTTAGTTGATTATTAATCTAACATCAAAGTAACAGCTTTCAGAAAGGAGACTGTTGTCATCTTTTCATTGAGGAGTATATTTTTAGAGTAATATATGTTTGAAACTGAAAAATTTTCTCATTTGACATGAATTATTAGGCTTATTTAGGTTGGAGTTAGTAACGTGTAATAAAAATGCTGTTTATGTAGAAATGGTCTGAAGACAGGAGATGTGAAAAGTTTAAGTAGTATCTCTTTGTGCAAGGCACATTCATAAATGTGATTAAATGTCTTAATAGGCTGCTGAACTCTAGAGAGAACTGCTGTAGTCTTCTGCAATCATTGGTATATCTAGTATTATCTAGTATAGGTACTGTTTATTTCTCCCTAAATCTTGGTTACTTTCCAGTGTCTTAAAAGTAGTCATGGGCTTCCCTGGTGGCGCAGTGGTTGAGAGTCCGCCTGCCGATGCAGGGGACACGGGTTCGTGCCCGGGTCTGGGAAGATCCCATATGCCGCGGAGCGGCTGGGCCCGTGAGCCATGGCCGCTGAGCCTGCACGTCCAGAGCCTGTGCTCCGCAAAGGGAGAGGCCACAACAGTGAGAGGCCCGCATACCGGGGGGGGGGAAAAAAAAAGTAGTCATGGTAAGGTATGAAGTTATATTAAATAACTTCTACTTGTTTTTTGAGAACATGTTCAAAATGAAGGAGAAATTTTTATGAATAATATAGTCGTTTCAGAGTCTATTAATTTGTGGCTTTCAGAGCATTTTTGACAGACTTTACCTAATGCAAACAGATTTAAACAGTTTAAAAACAAGCATTCCAACCTGAGCTGTGAGAAGCAGCGTGTGCAGCACAAGCGTATTTAGGCATTGCCTCCTGGCGAGGTTCTTGATGCATGGCTATGACGCTGGCTTCTGACTGAGGTCACCACTGTTGGTATTGTATTTTGGTGCTTGTTGTTCCTAGGAAAATAATGGAGTATGTACTAGGTTAACTTGTTTTTTGAGTTGGACAAAATAAAAGATGAGGTATTATGAATATACCAAATATTTATATCCTCTACTACAAAAAAACTAAAAAAGGAGGAGGGGAAGAAAATGATAAAAGAGCAATGATCTTTTTTTTTTAATAGCTTCTAAAAACCTTTTTTTCAATCCACGTCTCTTGGACACTAGGTAGTTGCTTACTTTAACACTGAGGGACTTTAAGGGATAGTTCTTAGCTACTATATTCTGCTATTAGAATCCGTTATGTGTGTTAATTTACATTGCTTGAAGATTCTCCAGAAAATGGAGCATTTAAGTAGGTTGCAATCAGTGTTTTAAGATTTTCTTTTAGGTTATGGTTAAATGGACAAGTTACATGTATGATCTGTGGTGCAAGGTCAGATCCTGGGCATTAAAGATAAGTTTGGCTAACTTATTTTACTGAAGATACTAATTGTCTTCACTATTAAACTATTTTCCCCCAATATAACAGTCTGCATTGAATTTCCTTTAGCTCTAACCATATTCTAGTTGACGTTTTTTAAGGATTAAATATTTTGTGAATTCTTTTTACACTTAAAATGTGTAATTGCAGAGGCATAAAAATAAATTTTGCAATAACGTACATACAGAGTGTGTTTACGGTGTTCTGAGAGTTAGTACTCCAGAGCGCTTTAAATGTGATGCTAAGTGCTAAGGCTGATGTAATGACTATAGACGTCTGTATCAGTGCTATCCAGTAGAAATAAATGTGAGCCACATATGTAATTTAAAATTCTCTAGTAGCCACATTAAAAAAAGAAACACATAAAATTAATATTTTAATTAACCCAATATATTAAAAATGTTATCTTTTAGGTATGTAATCAATATACAAAATAGAGGTGTTTTACCTTCTTTTTTCTCCATAGTAAGTCCTCAAAATTCAGCGTGTATTTTGCACTCATGTGCATCTCAGTTCTGACTAGCTACATTTTAAATACTCAAAAAGCCACTTGTGGATGAGGGCTGCTATACTGGACAGTGTAGATTCATAGAATACAAAGTATGGCTTTACTTTAAATTGGAGGTGGTGAGGTAGGCATGAAATTATGGTACTTTAAAAATTATTTAGTATACTTAGAAAAGCATCGAACAGAATTGTCCACTCGTTTTTTTGTCTTCATTTAAAATTTTCTCTAGAAGTAGGGTCAACCAGTTTCAATTTGCCAAGCATTATTTAAGAAGGAAGGATTTCTGTGCATGTAAAATACCATGATATGCTGATTATAACAACATATTATTAACAACACATTTTTCAATGTGTTCACTAAATTCTGTCCTGTTTCTTCAAAATAATAGCTTAAATTGCATGTTAATTATATATCTGTACCTATTTTGTTTTTATATTATTGTTATAATACAATAATATGTATTAACAAACAGCCCTCGGATTCTAATCTGCCTATGCAGCTGTCCTCCAGTACTTACTGGTATACATATTAAGTTGTAATAAGTGGCAGAAAAGTAGAATGAACTTTTTTTTCCCATTATATTTGTTTTTATCATGTGACCATGTACCAAGCCAGCTATAAATTATTGTATTTCTGTAGAATATGGAAAATAGTGTTTATGTCTTGTCTTTGCTAAATGTTTGCAATTTCTAAGTAAACTTTTCATCTCCTAAAATGAGTGTTAAGTGTGATTTTATTTTTACTTGTGGTGGTGTTTTAAACTCAACTTCAGTCTCCCAATTTGTCCTGTTTAATTGCTGTGATAGTGGTAGTTGGGTGGAGGTGTGAACTGTTGTCTGTGTGAAGCCAATGATTTGATTACCTACATTTGTAAAAAGAATTTAAACATATCACTTGTGTCTAGGACATTAAAAAAAAATGCCCAAAACAAATTAGAGCGCAGTTGTCTTTAGGGTGCATTAACGATGACTAGCTGACTTGTGAAATCATCATTATGACTACATATGCTTTTTTCCAATATACTTCAGATGAACGTAAGAAGCAGGGAATTACTTGGTTATTTCAGTGTTATACCCCATGTTTTCTTTTTTGTTTGAAATATCTTTATTGGAATATAATTGCTTTACAACGTTATGTTAGTTTCTGCTGTATAACAAAGTGAATCAGCTATATGTATACATATATCCCCATATACCCTCCCTCTTGCGTCCCCCTCCCACCCTCCCTATCCCACCCCTCTAGGTGGTCACAAAGCACCGAGCTGATCTCCCTGTGCTCTGCAGCTGCTTTGTTTGCAAATATTTTCTCCCATTCTGTGGGTTGTCTTTTCATCTTGTTTATGGTTTCCTTTGCTGTGCAAAAGCTTTTAAGTCCCATGTGTTTATTTTTGTTTTTACTTCCATTTCTCTAGGAGGTGGGTCAAAAAGAATCTTGCTGTGATTTATGTCATGGAATGTTCTTCCTATGTCTTCCTCTTAAGAGTTTCATAGTGTCTGGCCTTACATTTGGGTCTTTAATCCATTTTGAGTTTATTTTTGAGTGTGGTGTTAGGAAGTGTTCTAATTTCATTCTTTTACATGTAGTTGTCCAGTTTTCCCAGAACCACTTATTGAAGAGGCTGTCTTTTCTCCATTGTATATTCTTGCCTCCTTTATCAAAGATAAGGTGATCATATGATCATATGTGCATGGGTTTATCTCTGGGCTTTCTATCCTGTTCCATTGATCTATATATCTGTTTTTGTGCCATTACCATACTGTCTTGATTACTGTAGCTTTGTAGTATAGTCTGAAGTCAGGGAGCCTGATTCCTCCAACTCCATTTTTCTTAAGATTACTTTGGCTATTTGGGTTTTTTGTGTTTCCACACAAATTGTGAAATTTTCTGTTCTAGTTCTGTGAAAATGCCAGTGGTAGTTTGATAGGGATTGCATTGAATCTGTAGATTGCTTTGGGTAGTAGAGTCATTTTCACAATGTTGATTCTTCCCCAAGAACACGGTATATCTCTCCAGCTGTTTGTATCATCTTTAATTTCTTTCATCAGTGTCTTACAGTTTTCTGCATACAGGTCTTTTGTCTCCTTAGGTAAGTTTATTTTATTAGGTATTTTATTCTTTTTGTTGCAGTGTTAAATGGGAGTGTTTCCTTAATTTCTGTTTCAGATTTTTCATTATTAGTGTATAGGAATGCAAGAGATTTCTGTGCATTAATTTTGTGTCCTGCTACTTTACCAAATTCATTGATTAGCTCTAGTAGTTTTTTGGTAGCATCTTTAGGATTCTCTGTGTATAGTATCATGTCATCTGCAAACAGTGACAGCTTTACTTCTTTTCCAATTTGTATTCCTTTTATTTCTTTTTCTTCTCTGATTGCTGTGGCTAAAACTTCCAAAACTATGTTGAATAATAGTGGTGAGAGTGGGCAACCTTGTCTTGTTCCTGATCTTAGTGGAAATGGTTTCAGCTTTTCACCATTGAGAACGATGTTGGCTGTCGGTTTGTCATATAGGGCCTCTATTATGTTGAGGCAAGTTCCCTCTATGCCTACTTTCTGGAGAGTTTTTAACATAAATGGGTGCTGAATTTTGTCAAAAGCTTTTTCTGCATCTATTGAGATGAACATATGGTCTTTCTCCTTCAGTTTGTTAATATAGTGTATCACATTGTTTGATTTGCATATATTGAAGAATACTTGCATTCCTGGGATAAACCCCACTTGATCATGATGTATGATCCTTTTAATGTGCTGTTGGATTCTGTTTGCTAGTATTTTGTTGAGGATTTTTGCATCTTTGTTCACCAGTGATGTTGGCCTGTAGTTTTCTTTCTTTGTGATATCTTGTCTGGTTTTGGTATCAGGGTGATGGTGGCTTTGTAGAATGAGTTTGGGAGTGTTCATCTGCTATATTTTGGAAGAGTGAGAAGGATAGGTGTTAGCTCTTCTCTAAATGTTTGATAGAATTCGCCTGTGAAGCCATCTGGTCCTGGGCTTCTGTTTGTTGGAAGATTTTTAATTAGTTTCAGTTTCAGTGCTTGTGATTGGTTTGTTTATATTTTCTATTTCATCCTGATTCAGTCTCAGAAGGTTGTGCTTTTCTACGAATTTGCCCATTTCTTCCAGGTTGTCCACTTTATTGGCATATAGTCACCTGTAGTAATCTCTCATGATCCTTTGTTTTTCTGCACTGTTACTATTCATCAGGGATGAGCAAATCAAAACAACAATGAGATATCACCTCATACTTGTCAGAATGGATATAATCAAAAAGACAACAAATAATAAATGTTGGCAAGGATGTGGAAAAAAGGGAACTCTGTACACTGTTGGTGGGAATATAAATTGGTACAGCCACTATGGAAAACAGTATGGAGTTTCCTTAAAAAATTAAAAATAGAACTACCATATGATCCAGCAATTCCACTGCTGGGAATATATCTGAAGAAAACGAAAACACTAATTTGAAAAGATATATGCACCCAGTGTTCATAGCAGCACTATTTACAATAGCCAAGGTATGGAAGCAACCTAAGTGTCTATCAACAGAGGAATGGATAAAGCAGATGTGGTATATATATACAATGAAATATCACTCAGCCATAACAAAGAACAAAATTTTGCCATGTGCAATAACATGGATGGACCTGGAGGGTATTATGCTTAGTGAAATAAGTCAGACAGAGAAAGAAAAATGCTGTATGTTTTCACTTGTATGTGTAATCTGAAAAATAAAACAAATGCATGAATATAAATGAAACTGACTCACAGAGGCAGAGAACAAACTAGTGGTTACCAGTGGGGAGAGGGGTGGGGGGGGAAGGGCAAGATAGGAGAAGGGGATTAAGAGGTACAAATTACTAGGTATAAATTAAGTAAGATATAAGGATGTAATGTACAGCTTAGGAAATAGGGCCAATATTTTATAATAACTCTAAATGGAGTATAATCTATAAAAATATTGAATTACTATTTTGTACACCTAAAACTAATATTGTAAATTAACTATACTTCAATTAAAAAAAGAACTGATCAACCGCAATAAATGCCCAGTAAACTCAAATTTTAAGTCTAAAATTAAAACAAAATCCTAACAATGGAAAGATAAACTATGAACTTGAGGCAACATTTGTAAGCACGCCACAAATGAAAAAATGAATGTTGTTGTTCTTTATACTTTACCTCCAAATTTTTTGTAAGCTTAGGGTTATTTCAAAACAAAAAAAATTTATAAGCACCCTTGATATATGAAGAATTCCTGCAATTTGATAAGAAAAACATCAAGAGCCCAGTAGATGAATGGGTAAAGGGTATAAACAGATAGTACACATACCCACAAACACACACATACACACACACACTCACAAAAAGACAAAAAGGTACCTTAACAGGGCAGAAAAATATCAGTCTTAGCAAAGAAAGGCAAATTAAAATAAGACTTCAATACCTATCAAATTAGCAAAGGTTTTTGGTTTTCCCTGTTTTTAGTAATAATATCAGATATTTGCAAAAGTATAATAAAACATGTACCCTTTCTCTTTACTGGTGGGAGTGTAAATAAGAATAAGCAATTTCGTCATTTGTATAAGGACTCTTGACATCCTTGAATACAGATATCCCACTTCTAGGAATCACCCTAAAGAGAAATCCTGAACAAAAGAAAAAGCTTTATATATAAAGATGTTCACTAAGAATTATTTATATTAATGAAAATTTGAAAACAACTTAAATGTCAAGCTATACAGGGGGGTTATTAGATAAATAATAAAATATCAACTAGCTATTAAAATGTTTACAAAGAAGCTTTTAAAATGATGTGCTAAGTGAAGAAAGCAAGATGCAAAATTGTCTCTTTTTTTTTGATGTGGACAATTTTTTTAAGTCTTTATTGAATTTGTTACAATATTGCTTCTGTTTTAAGCTCTCGTGTTTTGGCCACGAAGCATGCGGCCAAAACACCAGGGTTCAGTGCAGGTTCAATCCCCGAGCAGGGATTGAACCCACACCCCCTGCATTGGAAGGCAAAGTCTCAACCACTGGACCACCAGGGAAGTCCCACAAAATTGTTTTTACAATATGATCACATACTTGTAAAAATGAAGAAGTGGGGAAAAAAGATTTTTAAAAGTATAGGCTAACAGTAGTTGTTTTGAGTGGAGAAGCTGTGAGGAATTTTGTTCTTTCAATTCTTATATTTACCAAATTTTCTATGAGGAGAATATATTAGCTTATATTTTTATAATATATAATATGCATAAACAATCACTGCTATGTCTGGAACAGCAGGGAAATCTCACAGCATGTGCTCATTACAGATTCCTGGTTTCTAACTTTAATAAAGAAATTCAATATGAACTTTCAAGCCAATGGTGACAGTTTTTCCAATTCCTTCTGGCACTAGCAGCCATACAGAGGTCAGGTATATAAAAAAAAAGTTGTCTGTGAGGATACGGGGAGGGGGAAGGGTAAGCTGGGACAAAGTGAGAGAGTGGCATGGACATATATACACTACCAAACGTAAAACAGATAGCTAGTGGGAAGCAGCCGCATAGCACAGGGAGATCAGCTCGGTGCTTTGTGACCACCTAGCGGGGTGGGATAGGGAGGGTGGGAGGGAGGGAGATGGAAGAGAGAAGAGATATGGGGACATATGTATATGTATAAGTGATTCACTTTGTTATAAACCAGAAACTGATGTACAGTTGTAAAGCAATTATACTCTAATAAAGATGTAAAAAAAAAGTGACCAGAAATTCTCTTGCTTGGCACTTCAGTGCTATAAGACACCTGATGACTAGTTGGGCCTGAGGAGGAAAAAGCATTTTTAGAAAAAATACAAGTCTATTAAAATGGACTAACAGTATTTTTTTATTTGCTCTTTTTCTGAACTACTTATTCTGAGTATAAGAATAATAAATCCTTGTTATAAACATTTCAAATGTTATAGGTATTTATGATAGAAAGAGTGACTAACTCTACTATAGTTTGGTATATGTTACTCCAAATTTTTGGATGAATATCTAACATTTAAAAAATAATGGGATCATTCTAAACATACTGTTTTGTAACTTGAATGTTCAGTTAACAATATATTGCAGACAATTTCCCTTTTAAGAACTCATGGGCCGCCTCCCTTGTTTTAATGATTTATAATCTTCCTTTTTTGGTATACTATAGTTTATTTAACCAGTTCCCTATTGATAGTCATTTCAGTTACCATATCATTATTATAAACAATGCTACACTGAATAGGTACATGTCTTTGTATACTTGTACAATGCAAAAATATCTGAAATGTATGACTATTTTACAGTAAGCATCCATCACTCTTGAGTATTTCTGTGTGATAGATTCCTAAATTTCAGGGTCAAAGTTTATTAGCTAAGCAGTCCTTTA
Organism: Globicephala melas; assembly: GCF_963455315.2. Classification (NCBI taxonomy): domain Eukaryota; kingdom Metazoa; phylum Chordata; class Mammalia; order Artiodactyla; family Delphinidae; genus Globicephala; species Globicephala melas. The sequence goes on from NC_083319.1 coordinate 49,801,367, forward strand.
AAAATATTGTTTATACTCACATTATACAGTAAGAGTGTATAATGAAAATGCCTGTTTTCTTACATCTTTAACAAGGTAGTATATTATCAAGTTTTGTTTTGTTTTGGCCAATCTAATAGATGCAAAACATTACCATTGTTCCTTTGTATTTCTTTAATTATTAGAGAGGTTGAGCACCTTTTCACAGATCTGTTGGTCATTTGTTTTTCTTCTAGGAATTGGCCTTTATTGTCCTTTGTATTTCTATTTGTTTCCTTTTTCTTGTTGATTTGTGAAAGCTGTTTTTATATCAAGGAAAGTAGCCCTTTATTATGTTATATGCATAATTTTCTAAGGTTTTCTTTTGATGCTTTGTTTTCAATTTTTTTGGTACAGAAATTCTTTAAGGTTAATGTACTTTCATTGGTACTTTCTAATTCTGGGTTTGTGTCATGCTTAGAAAAGCCCTCTCCACTCCAAGATTATAAATAATATTCACTGTGCTTTCTTCAAGTATTTTAATCTCTTCATTATTTTACATTTTTATTTTTGAAGTAGGTGGAATTTATTTTGATATAAGGAGTGGGATCAGGAATTCCCTGGTGGTCCAGTGGTTAAGACTCCATGCTTCCGCTGCAGGGGACAAGGGTTTGATCCCCGATCCAGGAGCTTAGATCTTGCATGCCCTGCATCCCAAAGAGTGGGATGGAGATCCAGTTTATTTCATCAGAAATGTCTAGTCAGCCAACCTAATAACACTTATTAAATAATACATCTTTCTGCACTAACTTGAAATGCCACATTTATGATGTCCTAAATTCTCATAAAGACCTTGTGTATTTCTGGGATCCATTTACCTTTGCTCCTGAGCCAGAAAGTGGCCATTTATCTTTGAGTAAACACACTCTCAGTAGAAAAATAAAATACTTCTGTTCTGGAGTTGAACATCCCTTGACTGTATGGAAAATTCCCTTTTACTAATTTATCTTTCAAGATGAATCTTCAGTCTTGGGTGATATGGTCAACATGGCTAAAAGAGTCAAATTTGGTATCATGCCCAAGTCACCATGAGCCTTACCCACAGTTTCTTACCCTACTCTGTTTGCCAAGTAAGGATCAATACAGTTCATCTCTTATCTCTAGCCAGAGAGTTTGCTGTGGATAAATAATAGAACCACGAATTGAAAGTATTGTCTACAATAAAGGTTGGTAACGTCAATCTAAGCTATGGAACTTTCTCTCTCAAAGATGCTCTGAGTATGAGCCAATGTGGATGTTTAGATTCACATGCATAGATGAGAAACTAAGAATCTCTTTTTCCAGCTACTGAACCTAACCCTATGTAGATTTACACTGAACACATAAAAATACATACAGTATTTCAGTTTAAGGGAACATTTCTGAATAGAGTTCACATAGAATCAGTGATAGGGAGATTTGCCACAGTCTGCTTTCTTGCCATAGTGTGTGTGTCCTTTTGTTTCTTCAGTTCCCATAGCATGAAGGAAAGGAATGACCCTGTAGACCACCATCTCAGTACCTTAGATGGAATGCCATATTGTGCCTCTCGATTCCATTCTGTAGGTTTTGTGTGGTGACTCACTCCTCCTATGTAGCACTCTGTATGGCCGACTTACCTATTAGAGCAGATACGATGTCTAAGGTCCATAATACTTTAAGGAGCCCATAAAAATGTCTTAATTTCTTTTAAAATCAGAGGCAAAAAAAATTTTAAGTCAAAGAAGATGTTTCGTTTTATAATATTAATATATTCATCTTTGTACCAATATAGTTATAAAATGTATTCTTTAATATTTTTTATGAAGGAAAGGGCCCACAAAAGTCATGATACAGCCTTGTCTGTCTCTCAAAAGATGTCTTACAAAGGGAATACTAAACATTTTAGATCTTGCATCTCTATTCTCCTCCTGGAAATTCACAATTAAAGGTTCATAGAAGCCTTGCAATAAATTAAGAAACAAAACAACAAAAACAAACTATAAATTTTAGCTTCCTTCAGGTTGTTCAGATTTGTGTAATCTTGGAACTTTTTTCTTCCACATAATAACTACTGCCTTCCACCAGAACTAGTGATCCATAGAAGAATTTGGGAAATACTTAACTTTCTATTACATTAAGATTCAACATTGATCAAGAGAGTCTATAGCTGAAATCTCTCAACCATATATTATTTTAGCAAACTATACAGAAGCCTAAAGGATTATTCTCTCTTCTATGCAAACAGAATTAAAATGCATACCTGATTCTCTTTGAGCAGCATGGTAACAACACAGCTCTATCTATCCACTTGGCAGGAGAATTTTATTGTTGCACAAGTTGTAGATTTATGCTACACAGTTCACTGAGATGCATTTCAATTCAGTTTTCTTGATAGGCTTGCAGTAGCGTGAGAATGAAAATAATTCTCAAATGACAAGGAAGGGTGAAAAGCTGCTTTCCTGAATTCCAGAACATGTTATTCCTTAACCTATCAGACCTTATTAAGAGTGACTTAAAATCTGTCAGCTCTCAAAAGGTTTCTCCAGTAACAGATTTCTTGGTTCCATCTCAGTTCCTGCAGTTCCCGTAACCACAGCCTATTCAATTTAGCAGTGCTCGGCTGCATGAAGGCTGAAATTAAAATGTGCTTTCAAAATTCAATCCATAGCAAAACTGACCTAACTTAGAAGCATCTCCACAGTTAGATTTAATAAAAAGATAAGAGTTTGACATGGAAGGCCAAAGAAGGATAAATTTCTCTGAGAAATAAAAGTAGAAAATGTTGTGTTTTTTTTTTTTATGTTGACTAATGTCCTTTTTAAAAAGTCAGTTTACTGTTTGACAGAAAAATTCAGAGACTTCTGAACCAGGAAAAAATAGAAAATATGAACAGACCAATCACAAGTAATGAAATTGAAACTGTGATTAAAAATCTTCCAACAAGCAAAAAACCAGGACCAGATGGCTTCACAGGTGAATTCCATCAAACATCTAGAGAAGAGCTAACACCCATCCTTCTCAAACTCTTCCAAAAAATTGCAGAGGAAGGAACACTCCCAAACTTATGCTATGAGGCCACCATCACCCTGATACCAAAACCAGACAAAGATATTACAATAAAAGGATATTACAGACCAATACCACTGATGAATATAGATGCAAAAATCCTCAACGAAATACTAGCAAACAGAATCCAACAACACATTAAAAGGATCATACACCATGATCAAGTGGGATTTATCCCAGGGATGCAAGGATTCTTCAATATACTCAAATCAATCAACGTGATACACCATATGAACAAACTGAAGGAGAAAAACCATATGATCATCTCAATAGATGCAGAGAAAGCTTTCAACAAAGTTCAACACCTATTTATGATAAAAACCCTGCAGAAAGTAGGCATAGAGGGAACTTTCCTCAACATAATAAAGGCCATATATGACAAACCCACAGCCAACATCATCCTCAATGGTGAAAAACTGAAACCATTTCTACTAAGATCAGGAACAAGACAAGGTTACCCACTCTCACCACTATTATTCAACATAGTTTTGGAAGTCCTAGCCATGGCAATCAGAGAAGAAAAAGAAATAAAAGGAATCCAAACTGGAAAAGAAGAAGTAAAGCTGTCACTGTTTGCAGATGACATGATACTATACATAGAGAAACCTAAAGATGCTACTAGAAAACTACTAGAGCTAATCAATGAATTTAGTAAAGTAGCAGGATACAAAGTTAATGCACAGAAATTTCTTGTATTCCTATACACTAATGATGAAACATCTGAAAGTCAAATTAAGAAAACACTGCCATTTACCATTGCAACAAAAAGAATAAAATACCTAGGAGTAAACCTACCTAAGGAGACAAAAACCCTGTATGCAGAAAATTATAAGACACTGATGAAAGAAATTAAAGATGATACACATAGATGGAGAGATATACCATGTTCCTGGACGGGAAGAAGCAACATTGTGAAAATGACTCTACTACCCAAAGCAATCTACAGATTCAATGCAATCCCTATCAAACTACCACTGGCATTTTCACAGAACTAAAACAAAAAATTTCACAATTTGTATGAAAACACAAAAGACCCCGAATAGCCAAAGCAATATTGGGAAAGAAAAATGGAGCTGGAGGAATCAGGCTCCCTGACTTCAGACTATACTACAAAGCTACAGTAATCAAGACAGTATGGTACTGGCACAAAAACAGAAATATAGATCAATGGAACAGGATAGAAATCCCAGAGATAAACCCATGCACATATGGTCACCTTATCTTTGATAAAGGAGGTAAGAATATACAGTGGAGAAGAGACAGCCTCCTCAATAAGTGGTGCTGGAAAAACTAGACCACTACATGTAAAAGAATGAAATTAGAACACTCCCTAACACCATACAGAAAAATAAACTCAAAATGGATTAAAGATCTAAATGTAAGGCCAGACACCATCAAAGTCTTAGAGGAAAACATAGGTAGAACACTCCATGACATAAATCACAGCAAGATCCTTCTTGACGTACCTCCTAGAGAAATGGAAATAAAAACAAAAATAAACAAATGGGACCTAATGAAACTTAAAAGCTTTTGCACAGCAAAGGAAACCATAAACAAGATGAAAAGACAACCTTCAGAATGGGAGAAAACATTTTCAAATGAAGCAACTGACAAAGGATTAATCTCCAAAATTTACAAGCAGCTCATGCAGCTCAACATTAAAAAAACACACAACCCAATCCAAAAATGGGCAGAAGACCTAAATAGACATTTCTCCAAAGAAGATATATAGATTGCCAACAGACATATGAAAGAATGCTCAACATCATTAATCATTAGAGAAATGCAAATCAAAAAGACAATGAGATATCATCTCACACGGGTCAGAATGGCCATCATCAAAAAATCTACAAACAATAAATGCTGGAGAGGGTGTGAAGAAAAGGGAACCCTCTTGCCCTGTTGGTAGGAATGTAAATTGATACAGCCACTATGGAGAACAGTATGGAGGTTCCTTAAAAAACTAAAAATAGAACTACCATACGACCCAGCAATCCCACTACTGGGCATATACCCTGAGAAAACCATAATTCAAAAAGAGTCGTGTACCAAAATGTTCATTGCAGTACTATTTATAATAGCTGGGACATGGTAGCAACCGAAGTGTCCATCAACAGATGAATGGATAAAGAAGATGTTGCACATATATACAGTGGGATATTAGCCATAAAAAGGAATGAAACTGAGTTATTTGTACTGAGGTGGATGGACCTAGAGACTGTCATACAGAGTGAAGTAAGTCAGAAAGAGAAAAACAAATACCGTATGCTAACACACATATATGAAATCTAAAAAAAAAAAAAATGGTCATGAAGAACCTAGAATAAAGAATAAAGATGCAGACCTACTAGAGAATGGACTTGAGGATACGGGGAGGTGAAAGGGTAAGCTGTGACAAAGTGAGAGAGTGGCATGGACATATATACACTACCAAACGTAAAATAGATAGCTAGTGGGAAGCAGCCACATAGCAGAGGGAGATCAGCTCGGTGCTTTTTGACCACCTAGAGGGGTGGGATAGGGAGGGTGGGAGGGAGGTAGATGGAAAAGGGAAGAGATATAGGGACATATGTATATGTATAAGTGATTCACTTTGTTATAAAGCAGAAACTAACACACCATTGTAAAGCAATTATACTCCAATAAAGATGTTAAAAAAATAAAAACTGTGATGAGAACTTAAGCTTGTGTTTTTTTCATGTTATTAAAAAATCTGTGGATATAACTTTTTTTTTTTTTTTTTGCGGTATGCGGGCCTCTCACTGTTGTGGCCTCTCCTGTTGCAGAGCACAGGCTCTGGACGCGCAAGCTCAGCGGCCATGGCTCCTGGGCCCAGCTGCTCCACGGCATGTGGGATCTTCCTGGACCGGGGCACGAACCCGTGTCCCCTGAATCAGCAGGCGGACTCTCAACCACTGCGCCACGAGGGAAGCCCTTTTTTTTTTTTTTTTTGGGATATAACATTTTTAATGGCTGCATAATATAGTACTGTTAAGACATATTAATATATGTGCCAATTCCACTATTATTGTACATTTATGTTAAATTTTCTCATTTTTCTCTGGTATAAGCGTAAGATGAACAAGATAGTTGCTTTCCTCTGTCCATTTCCCGCTCTTTGCGGTAATACTTAGGTCTGCTCTATCCTTAATCAACCACGTGGTTTGAGGAGGATAGACCCAGCTCCGCAGGTGGGAGTCTTGCCGCTGGCCATGGAGGTTGGTTCAGGGACGGGCACATAACCATTTAAACAAGACAATATGTTCCTATGACATTCTTCTTTCAGAAACTCCATTTTCAGTTGTAGACTTACTATGTGTGGAACCAGAATATCTTCCAATGGGTCAGATAAGCATAGCCACAGTACAATATTCTGGTGGGAATCATTAAAGGGCACAGTGAATGTGATTCAAGGAAGAGAGAGAGGGAGCCTGACCTGTTTGGGGAATAGAAAAGACGGGGATCTGTCTGAAGCCAGGACGGAATGTATGTCTAGAGAAAAAGCTGGTGAAATAAGAATCAGTGTGTAAAAGTAAATTCACTGAAATTTAGGATATGTCCATTTCATAATTGTTTATTTTGTCCATACATTTAAAATTGTGTGACAAAATAACTACACTGTAGATTAGAAAGGTTGCTAGATTATCAAATGTTAGCAAAACTGAAATCCTCAAGAAAAACCTCATTACCTGCAGATTGCTGAGTGTTTGTCCTATATACAACCTCAGCTCATAAGACAAACTCAGGGACTGAGATAGAAAGAAGGCAATCACTAAGCAACTTTCTGAAATCAAGCAAAAGTATCTACCGCTACCCAAAGAGACATGTCCAGTTTGGGCTGTCCAGAATCATAACAGAGGCTGAAAGACATGGTCACACTCTTTTGAAGTGTGAATGAATTTAGTGAATCCTGGAATCTTCAGGTCTTTGCTGACAAAAAGAAACCTAAATCAGTAAAAGATCATGGATCCCTGCCCTCTTATCAAGTGAACAAACCGTGCTTATACCACTAAGATATACTTGTAAGTACAGGGCAGGCTGATGAGTTAGGGAACTTGGAGATCACACTAAAGGAAATTATGAAATTATCTATGAGCCAGTGGGAGACAAACTTGAGTGTGCTTGTAATAGGAGGCTCTAGACTGGCATGCACAGAGACTTCAGATCCACATGCAATGGTGGACAAGGCCTGAATTTAAACTCAAGTCACTTGGCACAGTGTCTATAGTATTGTACCCACTACAATGGCTGGCAGGGTGCCAGTATTTTATATCCTGGCTTCTGAAACATTGAACAGTAGTTCTGACCCTTGTTAAAATAGGTGGATACAAATATTTGAAGTGGCTTATAAGAATACCTATAATAAAGTAGAAAAATACCAATAAACAAGGCACAGGAAAACTATAGATAGAACAGAATAACAAGACCAAGGGGAGAACTATGACATAGATATTAATATCATATGGATCTACCCATTTCCTACAATGACCTGCAAATTTGGCTTGAGTTTCCTGCCAGCCAAGGCACAAAGAGTAACACGAGCACTTCAGACAGTTTGTGCTCTCCAAAAGAAATAGGCATCTCTGTGTTTTCTTCGTGGGAGGGTGGAGGGAAGAGGAGGGAGTGAGTTTCCGAGATGTGAATATTTGGTAACTAATTAGTTTCGGAGGTCTCTAAGCTGCCATAATAACAATGATTATTTTCTTTTATATGGTACTTAATACTTCACAGAGTAATTTCACTCACTTTTTTAATCTGCACAAAAATCCTGTGATGCAAGATTTGAAGAAAAGATGTTATATTATTAAAGTAATAATGCATCTCTCATTCATGCATCAAGGAATTTTGCCTCACTGTAAGCACAGCACAAAAGCAGAAAATAAGCAGAAAGATCACGGAGATAACAAACCAAATGGCACCAAGCGTATGCACAGAAAAAGCCTCTCACTCAGAACCTACATCTCCTTACCAAACCTGAAATTCTAACAAGATTAGTTAATTTCTTTCCTAAACCTCAGATTAAAAGTAACAAAATAGGGACTATTACAGAGAGGCACTCTGAAAGGCCCCCAAACTGCTACATATGAAAGCAGAGGGAAGAACTAAAAGCAAACGGAAGAGCAGTCAGTGTAAAGACTAAAAACTCTAAATACTCACCAAGCATATAGGCAGGGATGTGTCATGGGGCTCAGATTCTCTCTGCCCTGGACCCTACCCTCCATGAATCACTTCTTCACAACACTACCTCACCCATCAAGAACTAAAATGTGATGATGATCACTCACTCCCAACTCTTACAGCCTTTCAGTGACCTTCCAAGGCTCACAAGATAAAATCCTTATTCAAAAAGGCCCACAAGTGGCTTCCCTGGTGGCGCAGTGGTTGGGAGTCCGCCTGCCGATGCAGGGGACACGGGTTCGTGCCCCGGTCCGGGAAGATCCCACATGCCGCGGAGCGGCTGGGCCCGTGAGCCATGGCCGCTGAGCCTGCGCGTCCGGAGCCTGTGCTCCGCAACGGGAGAGGCCACAACAGTGAGAGGCCCGCGTACCGAAAAAAAAAAAAAAAAGGCCCACAGTTTCTGGCTGCAGCTGCCTGCCTCTCCCACCCGGCTTTCCTTCCCTCTCACTTCAGCACCACCTGGGTGGGCTTCTACACATTTCCTTCCATCTGTCTACCTGTAAGTGTCTCAGTGCTGCCTCTCCTGGACAACTTGAAAGGTCACTTCCCCAGAAAGACCCAATCCTGGAGAATATATTAGGTTTCCCTGTGAACCCTTAGCACCTTTGCATTTGAGAACTGATCGTGGTTGCACTTACTAGTCTGATTGTTTAATACCTCCACTGTACTGAGAGCTCTGGGAGAACAAGGACCTTGTCTGGAGCACATGTCGAATAAATATTTGCTGGAAAAAAAATGGAAATGTAAGGTCACAGGGCAAGTATGTTACATCTTCCTAGTATATAATATTTCAGTTTTACTAAAATCTTTTTGAGGAGGGGAAGTTATTATTTGCTTTATTAAAGCGAAAAAGAGACAGAGAGATTCATTGTCGAGTAGAACGCAAATTCATGTGAATTTTAAAACTGAAACACAAAACTTCAAGAATGCTTCAGGCTACATACCCAGATTTTTCTGGAGGCACTGTGCTAAAATAATATGGAAACACGATGTGATAGAAGATCTCTTTCCCAAGGGTTCTAGATAACCAAAACTTATCTTCATTTTACTAGATGAGAATACGTGTATGAAGATGGCTTTGCAAACTATAAGGCTTTGTGCAAATATCATTTCTTATTATTGCTGAGAAATCTGTGAAGAGGGGAAATGATTTTGCCCATATTACACTGCCAATTACAGGTGAGGCAGGCGCCAGAACCCAGGTCTCCCGAGGCCTGTCCGTCCCACTGCTTTTCATTAACGCAGAGCTCCTGTTACCTGGTCCCTGCTGCAAAGGTCCCCTCCCTTACTCCCTTCCAGGCATATCTGGGGCTGATGCCCTAAGCCAGTCTCAAATACTCTCCCGGCATCATAATCCAGAGGCTTCCTGCTCTTTCCCGCAGGACTGGGCAGTTCCCCTCAAGGGCTGCAAACGCGGCCCAAACCCGAGCAGCTCTCTGCCTAGCGGCGAAAACGCAGAACTGCAGCGCGCTCCAGAGACACCGGCAACCCCATTTTCTCAGGGGGCCTTGTGCGCCTGCCTGGCCGCGCAGTGCAGGCAGCATTCAAGGGGCCGGAGAAGCGGGAAAGCTCGGCAGTAACACAGGAAAGGGAACACCCCTCAGGAGCCGACGCGGCGGCCGGGCTTCGTGGTCCCGAGAGCAGAGGTTGGCCACAGCTGCTGCTGAGGAAGCCGGGGACCCCTTTGGGCTTCTACCGAGGAGGGTGGAGGTCCCGCAGCCGCATTTCCCGCTCCGTGCGCCGGGCCGGGAGCCGGAGGGGGTCCGGGGAGCTCCAGCGGGGCCCGCGCACCCCAGGACGCGCCCACCCGAGCTGGGGCAAAACGGGCTGGGAAAGGCAGTAGGGCCCCTCACGCCCACCCGCGCCGGGACAGTGGAGCTTCAGGGGCGGTGCATGGAAGACTCCGCCCCGCGGCTTCGGGCTCGCGCATCGCGCGTGCGCGCAGGTGGGCGTGGGAGGCGAGGGCGCTCCTAGCACGCGGCGTGCGCGCGCGCTCCCCTCGGCGCCCTCCCTCGCCAGCCCGCCGGCTCAGCCCAGGCGCGCGTCACTAGGGGTGGGGAGAAGGGGGTGGGGCCGCGGGACCGGAGGGGCCCGAGCGCCGGCTGCGGAGCCCCAGCTGTAGCTGGGCGAGGGCGGCTGCGGTCGCGGCGGCGGCGGCGGCGGCGGCGGGAGAAGATGGTGGCGCTGGAGGTAGGAGCGGCTGGAGTGGAGCTTTATTCCCAGCCTCGGCACCAACGCTGTCGTTAGCGTCGCCTGCTTCCGCGGGCCCGCGGACCCAGCTGTCAGGCAAGGTACCACCGCCAGGGACTGGTGGGTAAATGCGGGGTCCCCGGTGCTGATGCTGCCCCCGATAGAGACCCGGTCCTCGCCGAAGGGCGCCTGCAAGGAACAATAGTGCGGATGAGAGGGGACAGCCGGCGACATCCAGGGGGCAATGACTTGAGCCATCGAGCTAACGGGGCGGGGGAAGGGGGCGCTGAGGGTATGTGGTGTCCGGTGCGCGCTGAGATTCGGTGCTTTGGGGGCAGCGGCGGGCCTGATGACAGTCATGGCAGGAGTGTGTGTGTGTGTGTGTGTGTGTGTGTGTGTGTGTGTGTAAAAGGTAGAGCCGAAGGGATGGGGGTGGCGTACGGTGTTGGGGGAAGGTGTTGGGAGATGACATTTCCAGGAATCCCCGCTAGGATCCCTCAGCTCTCGGCTGACTTCTCCGGGAGAAAGAGTGTGGTGATGGCAACGATGAAGTGTGCAGGAGGCACTTGGTGTCTGAGTGTGGAGGGAGGCATTGGGGTGGTGCGGATTTGTAAAATCCCATGTGTGTGAATCTGTGTACGTGTGTATACTCGCGTGATTGCATACTGCTCTCCAAACCCGGAGATCTGCGGGTGCCCTGACTTGCTGCCACCCGTTGACTGTAGGACAGTGTTCGTTATTTCGACCCTGCAACTCTGAGCACAGTCTCGGTTCTGCTCCTGCCGCGTGGATGCCCGGGTGTAGGGATTCTCACTTCCCTTTGCTTCCCCTCACTTCCCCCCTTTTTCACATGTCTCTTGACATGGGGATGTGGAAGTGTGCATATGGCTTTGGGCACATGGAAGGGAAACAGGATAATGGTTACCCTTTCTGGGCTTGCTGGCATCCAGGTTTTGAGGGAGCTTCCATCCTGTGACACTTCTCCTCTCCTCAGCCCCTGTTGTGTAAGGGTCTTAGATGCCCTGACTCTGCAGTTTCTATTGTTTATCTCTTGTCTGACCTGAAGGAAAGGGTCTTTAATGGTCACAACCTTCTCTCTGCCCCACAACTTTGAATGTCAACTAGACCTTCTTCCACATTTAAACTCTGGAAATCTTATGGCTGAAGAATATGGTCTTTTTTGTGGGTTCTTGTAGAATGAACTCTGGAGGTGTATATAAGAGATGGGGGGTAGTATTTAAAAAGAAGAAAAAGATCATACTGAGAAATGTTTGGTATCCCCCCACCTCCAGCCTTGGTCAGCGTCACACAGGCAGGGCGTTTTCCTTAGGAAAGGGGATACTTTATTTCTACTGCTGGTGACATCCACTCTTCCAGCCTTCACAATGACTAGGTGGTACCATGTATTATTCGGGAACTGAAATCCCCAAAGACCCATGGTGATGGGGTCCCAGGTCAGTGTATCTGCTTTCCAAGCCAATGTAGCCTGCTAGTAGGGAATTTGGAAAATGTCAAGCTGGCAGTAAGTCACCCAGTGGGAGCCAGGACACAGAATTGAATCCAAAGTCTATAGCTGTTTAATTGTTTCTGTGTGATAAAGATAGGCTTGTGTGGGGTTGGGCAGAGAGAGACAGGAAGGGAGATAGCATATTCACATGTGAGCCCACTGCAGTTTGACTCCCCAGCTCCTGTATTTCTCCTGCGGTATTTATAGGAATGAATGCACCTTTACACTTAACATCTTGATACGTCTTTATTAAAATGTTATGGGACTAGATTAACCTGCTTAGAACCTATTTTAATCGTAACACCTTAGATTCTACTGCATTGCTGTCAGAATCCAAACTGGCTGCCTCGGTCCTCTTGAAGAGCCTGTAGCAGTCATAGCTACACAAGTAAGTGTACGACACGTTGGCATCAGACGTTTCTTTCTCTTTTAAAAAATTTTTGTTTTGTTTTGTTTCGCAGAGGTTGCATTGAAAATAATAGAACCAGGGCTGTCCACATATGTTTTTTTTCCTTCTCTTAATTAATGTTGATCCGTAGACCAGGTTTTCTTGGAGCTGTGAGCATTAAAGTAAATTTCCTCATGTCCTTCAAGTCAAGCTTTCTAAAATTTTAATATGAGGTTGTTGGATCGCATCCAAGGTGTAAGGATAGATTTATAAAAATGAATTTGGAATCTTAGTTCTTTACTCTCTTATTAGTTCTGCCAGTTTCTTTCTGAGAAAAGTACTTTGGAATGTAAAAGGCATTCTAAGAGGTTTTAGCTTTTTTTTAAAAAAGTTGTCTTTATATTTGCAAGTGAAATACGGAGATATCAATGTCTTACAAGGAAGTTTAAGAATGTTAGCAATTATCAAGGTAAATCAACTGTTTAGAAAAAGAATAATTATACAACAGCACAATTGATGACTCAGGAATTAGTGATTTCCTTTCTAACGTAACTGTGATGATTTTTAAAATGCAATGCCCAGCTTTCTAAAGATTGGACTATTAAGGTTAATGATACAGCTTGAATCCTGTAATTCAGTCTGGTAAACAGTTGTACCTTTTGCTGTAGCCTGCAGCAAGTAATTTGTTTTGCATGGATGCGTCTTCTTCACTTAAAGGAGCATTAATTCTTTTCTTTTCCACTATTGGGTCTTTTAAAGAAGTTTGTTTTTCGGAAGACTTGGGAATAAAAGATGTCTGAAAATTGACCTTTGGGGCCAAAAGGAATAAACTATGGGTACCGTGCGGGAGGTGGGACTTACATCCTGCAAGGAAAAAGTAATTGTTACAGTTGAGAGAATTTCAAGCACTAAAATCCAAAGTTAACCCTTTGGGTCACAATGATTAATTTACAAACGTTTGTTAGTTGCCTACTACATCTCAGGTAGTGTATACCTTTGGATAGAGTTTGGGAAATGTTACGGGGGCTGGAGATTTGAAGAATAAGGAGACTTAGATCCTGCCCAGAGGAAGTTCATGGCCAGGAAGGAGAGACAGGGCATGCATGTAACGAACTACAAGAATGGTGGAAAATGGTTAAGTGCTGAGAAAGCTATATGCCTGTAGAGCTGTAGGAGTTCACAGGATACAGCAATGACTTCAGAAGGAAGAATCAAGAAAGATTTCTTGGAAAAGGGAGCCTTTGAGCTCTGATTTACATAGGTGGAGTTTGGGCTGCCGGGGAAGGAAGGGTATACTGGGGGAGGAACAGCGTAGCAAAGGTGGAAATTGTGTGCCCATTCAGGGAACAGAATGGTGTGCTTAAAAATTCTTTCTCAGTAAAAATGGGGGAAAAAAAAGAATGATGTGCTTTGGCTGGAGCGTAGGAGATGCCCAGAGATGAAGTGAGAGGTAAGGTAAGAAAGAGAGGGTCACTCAAGGCTGTGGGGCAACTTTTATGTGGATTGTATTCAGTAACTGCCAGGGAGCCTTGGAAGGTTTCTGAGGAGGAAGGTTGACAGGACCAGAACTGTGCTTCAGGGTGCTAATCTTGAAGCATTGTGTTGGATGTATGAAATGAGGAAAGAATGGCAGTAGCTAGACCAGATAGACTCTATTGTCAAATTAGGGGCAAGAGGAAATGAGACAGTGGGAGTGAAGGGGAGAGGGCAGACTCAAGAGACAAGACACAAGAGTAACCTGAACACTGAGCAGGGAAGTCAGAGGTCATTGTCAGGCTCAGCTGAGAGAATGCTTGGGTCATTGTCAAGAAGGAGCTTCAGAGAAGGATGAGGAAGAGGGGAAAAAGGAAGTTCCATTTTGGGCCTGACAGGTTTGTCCAGATGAAGGGACTACAATACAGGGGTAGGTCTTGGAGAGAGGTTAGAGCTACAAAGAGAGGTTTGTAAGTCATCTACTTAGGAGCAATTTTAATGTCTCAGGAATGGCCAATAAAGAAAATGGAGCAAGAAGAGGCAGAGGCTAAGGGTGCGATCCTTGGGGGATGTCTGTGGGTTGGAGAGGAAGAGAGAAAAAAGCAGATATGAACAATGTTAAACAAGGGGCAGTTGCAGGAATGTGGTGGCAGTAGTGTGGTGTCATGGAGGCTGGGAAAGGTGAGGGGAGCATCGTCGTTCCTATAGCACGGCACAGGGGGATGAAGGTGCAGTGAAGGAAGAGCCATTGGATTTGACTCCTGGCATTCCTTGATTATCTTGAGGCAGGTAGAAGTGTAGCCAGGCTGTGAGGGGTTAAAGAGGAGAGGGTGATGCACATGGAAGAAGTGAGGACAGACTTCCTTTTTAATAAGTGGGGTGAAGGAGAAGGAGAGAGAGTTTACTACATCAAAGGTAGGGTGTAGTATAGAGAAAGTAAGTTTTTAGTATAAGAAGACCTGAGCCTACTTTATAAGCGGAGGAGAAGAAACCATTGAAGGGAAAAGAGATCAGAAATGTAAGGGAGAGGCGAAGCCGATGGGACGGAATCTTTAAAAAGATGGGACTCTTCAAAGGAGGGACTCTTTTGAGACAGAAGCATGGGAACTTTGTGGTAGAAAGAAAGGAATTTGGCTATAGTCTTCTAAGTCAAGTCAGAGAGAGGAGGGCAGGTTGAGGTCATGAGTAGAATAATAAAGACTTGGACTAAGTGCTGTGGAAATGTAGTGGTGACTCATTCAGGGGTGAATAAAAGATTATCACGCAACTATGAGGGCCTCATGTGTTTGGAGAGCATGAATTTGTGGTGGAACCAGTTAGCCCTATGTAATTAGTTTGACAACCATTTATGTAATTTTTGTTATTAAAATTAATAACATTAAATGTTGTTAAATACAGTGGTTCCTCCTTCCCTTAAACTCAATGAAAAGAGAAAAATGTTTGCCTTTAAAATTAGCTGAATAAAAGACTCCACCTGAAGTATTTCCTGTGACTATTTTCTCTCAGGGATTGCCGACTTCAATAAATAATGGGGGAAAATGTAAGTGTTTTTAAAAAGATGAACTTTCCCTATCTGTAATGGCAGAATGTTGCAAAAGAAAAATCAAGTGTAGCACTTCACCCAACACCATGCCCATCATAAGCACACAATAAGTATTTTTTGCATGAATAAATTATTTTTTTTAGTAAAGTAGGTACAGTATCTAAGATCTAAAATTTCAGGATTTCTTTCCTATTTACACTGTGGACATTGAATGAGTTGCATTCCATGGCCTGTTCAAGTTTATGACAAAATTAAAACTTTTATTTATTCATACCTGCTATACACATTGAAGCTTTACAAAAGTTTTTTTCACAAAATAATTTTGTACCCTTTAGACCCTTGAGTTATAGGGTCATGTCATGATTCCAGACAAGTATATAGAAATTCGACTGTGGTGAGTGATGATTTTGAGGTTCTAATGATGAAATCATTTATTCATTCCTTCAACAAATGTTCACTGAGCACCTTCTCTCTTCCATTCACTATTCTTGGTGCAAGGGATACAGCAGGGGGGAGAAAGTCCCTACCATCGCCGACCTTTTAGAGGAAGGAGATTAAAACATAAATAAGCACATATATAATATGTCAGGTGGCAGTGCATGCTATGAAGAAGAAAGCAAGGAATGAATAGAGTGTGGTGATGTAGGGGTTGCTGTTATTTTATATGGAGTGATCAGGAAAGGCCTTGAGCAGAGAGAGCTTAAAGAGCTGAAAGAGTGAGCCATGCAGGTATTTGAGGGCAGGGCCTTCCAGGCAGAGAATGTCAAGAGCAAAGGGCCTGAGATGGGAACATGCTTGGCATGATCAAGGAAGCCTCACTGGTTGGTTTCCTCGCTTCGCCTGGCCATGTAGTGTCACACACACATGATACCTGGAGCGGTCACTTAGGGACCCTGCAATGTGATGCCTTGCCTTCAGGTATTGAATCAGTTGCCTGTAAGGCTGTATCACACGTACCATGTTTGGGCTGACCTGTGGGTGAGTCAGTGCTGAGTTTAAAAAGATAGATGTCCTCAATCACACGTTTGAGTTAGAAAATTTGAAGAGTGGCTGTGTCTGAGTAGTGATGAAATACTAGACAGCTGGAAGTAGTCCTTCTCTTGGAACTGCACATCACTTTTCTGTGGCCTGAATCTTCTTCAGTGATAGGGTTCCTTCTTCCATCTTTCATGTCTCATTCTCAAGTCTAAGGTCTTTGAAACTAGAACTATATTTTGTTCATCTGGGCATACCCTGCAACCCATAGAAAAACTCTTTGCATTAGTAAGAGATCATCAAATATTTATTGAAAGGAATGGATGAGATATTTCCAAAGATCTATTCAGTTGTAAAGAATGAGGGTAAAGCTCTTTTACCTTGATTCCTGCAGACACCTGTTTTTCAAAGAGGACACAAAATCACCACATGATGCTAAGTAGTTTATGCATGCAGGGCCTGAGACGAGGACTTGGGTACAAGTAGTCTCTTTGGGAGGTGATCCCAAGAAGCACACGTGAAAGAATGGAGAAAATGAGACAGGGAAGGAAGGAAAACCAGTAAGAAAAGGGGCAGATTAGTGAGCAGATTAACATTGTGGGCAATGGAGGCTCTGTTCTTTATGATTGTCCACCAAGCAGTGGGGAAACTGGGATTTTATCCACAATTTAATACTGGGGGCATTAAGTTCCCAGCACTTTAGTGCTGCCAGTATTAGCCTGAGCAACCTTTGGAGGCACCAGAGAAAGCCGTTGCGTAGCTAAGCAGAGAGTAAAAGTGGGCTAGAGGCGGGAAGCTGTCAGTGTGCAGGGGAACTGTCCATCAGAGCTACAGGTGAACTCCCAGGTGGGCTGAGGGGACAGCACAGCAACAGCCTCTGTTGCACATGGCACAGGGATATCATAGGGCATATTTAACAGATAAGAATTTGTTTGATAGCAGTTACTGGTACTTTATTTTAGGGATTTTAATGTATTGTAACAGCTTCCTGCTCTTCAGGTTCACTCACAAGCCAACTATTGACAATCCTCAATTATCTGGGATGGAGATTACCACATATGCCCATGTATAAGGTACCCTTGATTATGAGGTGGTCCCCAATTTTCCAACGAGGTGGTTTTTTAAATGGCTTTACATCAACTTGAATAAGCACGTGTTAGGGATGTAAATAAAGGATGAAATATCTACTTATATTTATTAATCTACTTGCATGTATTTTAACTCACATTATATAAAATTAGTAATTTAAAAATATGACATTCTTTGGGGCTTCCCTGATGGCACAGTGGTTAAGAATCTGCCTGCCAATGCAGGGGACACGGGTTCAAGCCCAGGTCCAGGAAGATCCCACATGCCGTGGAGCAACTAAGCCCATGTGCCACGACTACTGAGCCTTCTCTCTAGAGCCTCAGAGCCACAACTACTGAGCCCACATGCCACAACTACTGAAGCCCGCACTCCTAGAGCCCATGCTCCACAAGAAGAAAAACCACTACAATGAAAAGCCCATGCACCGCAACGAAGAGTAGCCCCCGCTCATCACAACTAGAGAAAGCCTGTGCACAGCAACGAAGACCCAACGCAGCCAAAAATAAATAAATAAAATAAAATAAAAACATGACATTCTTCCACTTTTGCACTTCACAAAATCATTTCTTCAAATGCTTTGACTTCAGAGTTTTTTTCATCATTAGGCCACTTTCGGCATATTCATTTCTATCTAACTCATTTGAAATGTAGTACTTCTTGAATTTCCGTATTATGTTGCCCCTGTACACTTAATTCTAAGCCCCGTGTGCCCATTCACATTGTGTAAGAACAATTGTTTTTTTCCTTTCTTTCTATACGCGTATATTCCTACTCTCCACAACCCAGCACTTCTGCATGGCTCGTAGGACATCCAATACAGGCAGTTGTGAAGGAGTATATTCTTAAATTGGTGTTAAAATCTTGGCCCCCTTCATTCATTCAGTCATCTATTCTATTTCAATCCTATGACCTCCGTAAGCATCCCTATCTAGTATTGATTGCAGTTGTTTCTGGCTATCTTCTCCAAATAGTTCTCAAGTAACCTCTGAAACATACATCTCCTTTTTATAAAATCTTCAGTCTTACCAGGTAAATGTTTTTGACATGGTTTCTCCCTTTAAAATCAGTTACCATCACCTCCAGGATTAATGAATTGCTTGATTTCAGTTCCTGTTATCTTGGAGATAATAGGCTTTTTGCTTTTTGGCATTCAGAAGAGAGTGATTGAGGGAATGCCTCTTAGGATGGGAGACTTCATATGGAGTTAAATACAAGGTGACTTTCTCTTTTCTGAAATCTAATTTTGGGGGGACTAGGAATCTCATCTTATTTTGTATACACCAAGTAATCATGGGGGTTGTTCAAGTATAGTGGTGGTAAAAGCCATCCCTGCCCACTCTTTGCTCTCCAGCCCCCTCTTCTGCTCCATGGTGGATTAATTAGTGTGAAAAATACTTCAGTGATTTTGTTTCATGAAACAGGTGATCAGCCATAATTCTGAACAATGTAACCATTTATCTTGCTGACTTTTGATAAATTTTGTATCTCAAGATCAATTCTGTATTAATTGACAGATACACTTTATTTTAGAGAAGAGGTATACGTGACAAGGTGTGCATAAATCCTTTATCCTGTAAATTGTAGCATATCTTAAATGCAAAGGGACAGCTTATCATTTAAAGAAATTCCACTTATCAGGAATAATAATTACCCTCTCATGTGGCTATTCAATGAATTAGGATTTTTATACTGGATTTACCTACATGGATCACACTCTATTTCCGTGCCTTTAAACTTGTTTGACCATGATCTCTAGTGAGAATACCATTTACATCATAGCCTAGCAACATAGATGAGTGTGTGTAAACACACACATACACAAACATATAGCTGAAACAAAAGATTCACCTAACAATACTTGTCCTTTATTATGTGTAATGCACTTGGATATTTTCTCTTCTATTCTATATGGTTGTCAACCCAGTAAACTGATTTCAGCTCCAATGGGTCCTGACAAGCGGTTTAAGAAACAGTGTTCTGTTGTATTACATCCATCAGAAGAGTGCTTATTTCCTTATACTATGAAATAATTTCACATCAGAGAGTTTTTAAAATTTGTTTCAAATTATTAGCATATTTGGATATTTGGTAGTATGAGTGTAGGAGGTTACAGTAATACTAAAGGGAAATTTATTTTTGAGTAGATGTTTTATTTCCCAAAGAAGAAATATTAGTGTGGAAAGTGGAACAAGATGAATGGATTGGTTCTTAAATCTAGCGGCTTTCCTGGGCTGTATGAACCATGCTCGGGCCCTGGGTCCCAACTGCATTGCTGGACTGATCATCACTCATGGGTCTGGTCAATCTCTCCTCATGGTTCTTTCCTGCCCTTCTCCCTTCCTGTCTCTTTCTCAGACCACTGCCCCCAAACCCCAGGAGTTCTAGATGTTCAGTTCAATTACTTAATTCTCAATTTCAACCTAACATTTCTTCCTAGATGTAAAACTAGTTTTTACACCCACTTCTCTTCCAAATAGCTTGAAAGTACAAGAGTCTTTTTTTCCTGAGCTAATACCTAGGAGGGTTTTTTTTCCTAAAGGAGCTAGAATTTGTTCCACAGGTGGAATGTTTCCATAGTGTTGGGTGGTATGACAGTCTAACGTAGTCTGATGTTCAGGTGTGATTGCACTCTTTATGGCTCTCCTGTTGTCTAGTGGAAGGACATGTCAATTCCTGTTTTCAAAGCCCAGTAGGCTCCCCGTCCAGTGAATGAAAGCAGGTTAACATCATAGCTATGAAGTGCCAGGTGTTGTGCTAAGCACTATACAACATACACAGTTAACTCATTTGCTTCTCATACTGACCTCGCTTACTCTTCATAACTGTATCAGGAGAGGACTTATGTTACCGATACAACTTGGGTCTCTCAGAGGTTCTCTCAGTGACTAAAGGGCAGGGCCAGAGAGACTCACCTCGGGTCCAGGGATGGGATCAGGCCCTAACAGCTCCTGTCTGCTTTGTCCTAGGGCCCAGCGGAAGCCCTCCACACCAGCTGCCCAGCTGGACTCCCTTGTTTATGGTGCCCTTGTCCCATCTGGGATGTCTGTGTATGCATAGCTGTTGCACCAGCATCTCTCCAATCTCTGCACCCTGGGGTAGAAAGGCTCAAGACAGATGTAATGTGGTACTGCCACTGATTAGCTACCAACATTGAACAAGTCTCTAGATTGGGCTGAGCCTCAGCTTCCCCAGCGGTAAAAGTGGGGAATGATGAAACCTGCCCTTCCCTTCTCGTCCCCCAAAGGGCCACTGGGAGGGTCACATGGGCTATCAAGGGCTATAGGAAAGTAAGGTAGATGTGTCACTTCCCTCATAATGACCTTGGGCAAAAGTGACATCTCCCTCCTCTAGGCTAGGGGTTGGCAAACTGTTTCTGCATATGGCCAGATAGTAAATAGGTTCCGAGGGGCCACACGCGGTCTCTGTCACAACTTCTCAGCTCTGCCGTTGTGGTGCAAATTGTGTAAAGCAATGAGCAGGGCGGTGCTCCAATAAAACTTTATTTCTGGATGCTGAAATTTGAATTTCGTATCACTTTCACTTGTCATAAAATTTTGATTCCTCCCTTGATTTTTTTCCAGCCATCTAAAAATGTAAAACCACTCCCAGCTCCCAGGCACTGGGCCAGATATGTTGCATGGAACTTAGCTTGCTGACTCCTGGTGTACATGTTCACAGCACTTTGTACCACTTGTTAGTGAGCAACTCCAGTTCACTTTGGACTGCATCAATGTGTGCTCACTCTATTCCATCCCTCTCTTGTCCTTCCAAAATACACACCCACCACTGACATTTTTTCATCTGTAGCACTGGGAAGACTAATAGCACGTAGATACTCTGCACACATATACACACATACATAGTATATGCTGAATACATATTTGTTGAATACATGATTTATATGATAAGAAAATCTGCTACTTTTCTATGTATCTTATTTTTCCATCTTTAAAAGGAATTCTGTCTATTTTCTAGTAAACCTTTGGGAATGATTAAGTTAACATTTTGTAATTAAATTTAAGGGCTTTAAGAATCATGGCTTTCGCCCCTGCTATTAACCAAAAAAGGAAAAGAATGTCAGGGAAGAAAGAAGGGGAAAGCAAACAGACAAAACAAAACCAACATTTCAGCATAAAAAGGGCTTATTAGAGAATAACCGAAGTGGCCAAACGTTTAGCTTTGGTCCCTGGGGCTTTCTGTCGCTGTAGGAGCTCTGGAGGCTGACGTGCTTTTGTGCCTCAGCTGCCAGCAGCCCTGCTTTTTGCTGTGCTTTCCCAAAAATTTAACTCAGGGCCCAGAACTCTGCATTTGGCTATACATAAAGACAGAATGATAGAATGTACTTTATCTTTTCATCTGTATTTTCTCAACAGGTATCAAGGAGTCACATCTCTTAAGAGCAAAGCCTTGAACACAACTCCCGTTTTATTTCTTAGTAGGTATATAGGCTCGGGAGTGGCAGTATTAGGAAATACATAAATCTAAAATTTTCTTCTCAAAATAAGATGGACAGAAACTGGATGGTGGAATTACAGCATGCATGTGTGTTATTTTTCCAAATAGTCTGTGATGAAGATATTACTCTGTGTTCTGTCATGAGGAAATTAAATATATGTGCGTGTACGTGTGTGTGTATTTAAGGAGGGGGAAGGAATATGCTAGAAAATTGGAACCAACATCATTAATAATCTATGCCCCTTATTAAATTTGTTAAGGATAAATACAGTTAGGTCAGCTCTCAAATAAGCACTTACCTTTTTTAGTCTGCCAAACCATGTTAACCTGGAGAAAAGATCCATGGCTGGTGTAAAAGAAATTATCAAGTGTGCTTTCGACTTGGCGTAAGTTGTTACTGCTCTGGTAGCTGCTGTCTAGCCTTGAAGACAGAATGTTAATCCAGTGTTAGAAGTGCATATTACATTTAAGTCGTGTGAGGTATTCGAACGAAGCCTGCTTGGGGAAGAATGGAGCCTGAGGCGCTCAGGATTTTGTTCCCTATTATGTCTGAGCTGCTCCCGGTGAGACACAACATACCACTTACTGGCAGTGCAAAGACTGTTCTCAAAATTACTCTAGGTGGATAGAGGCAGAGAGGGCGAGGGAGGGGGCCAGGCTTACCTGAGAACTGCAAGGTGGGGGCGTGGTAATTACCCATCTGTCTGCGGTTTCTTGTGTGGCATGAGGCTCCCCTTGATGAAGTAGAGACTGTGCTTATGCAGGTGGATAATTAAGGTTTTGTTCATTATGTTATCTGCACCGTGAATCTTACCTTTTCTTCTTGTACTGAGTAAATTTTTTCCTTCCTTGCAGCCCCCTCCTCCTTCTTTCTTCCGCTTGGGGAATTACAGTGGGCTCTTTTACATCTCATGGCTTATTTGGATGGCTCCCTTTCATGCCAGAGGTTTTCAGCTAATGTCTGGTCATCATGGATTGTCCATTCATATTAAGGCTGTGACACCAAAGATGGCCAGGCATCTGTATTAGTTGGCAGGGTTTGTAAAGGTCTTAGGTTGGGCTCCCCAGAGCAGACACTGAAAAGAGGGCTGGTGTGTGCAGGCACTGCCTTATTAAAGAGATGCTCCCAGAGGAGACTGGGAAGGGAGGGGAGAGGCAGTCAAACAGGGTATGATCTCAAAGGCACGAGGGTGGGGAAGCTCTGGTATGATATGGCCTCAGGACTGTCCCCACCAGAGTCAGTGGGGTTGGCAGTACAGACTCCATACCTGTCAGTCATTGGGTAAAGGCCCTGGGCGTGAGGGGGTACGGTGGGGAGGGGGACGTACATTCTCAGGTATTTCTGGTTCTCTGTTTGAAAAAGCAAAGCTAGTGCAGCCCTCCCCAGAAGAGTCATAGGTGCTAGCTGTGGACCGGGTGGGGATTTGGATGTGACACCAACATTGTCCACCACCAGACCAGTGGCTTCTCCTTGGAGTGGTCGGCCAGGGAGCCAATTCAGCTGCTTCCCTGGGAATCCCCAAATGCCAGTCCTTTTCCTGAGAAGTGGCTGTTGGCTTCTGGTGATATGTGTGTGTCACATCGAGCAGAGGGCTGGGATCCAACTGGTTACAGTGAATCGCCTGTTTCCATAGCCTTCTGTACCTCCATCCTTTGCCAGGCCTGTATCCCTGCGGTTCTACAGTCTAGTCACTTCCAAAGAAATGTGTTAAAATCTCGTTTGTAGATATTCTCTCTCCTATTCTCTTTGTGGCTTTATGGCTTATCTCTGCCTTTATACTCATTTAAGTGGGATCTTGAGAGGAAAAGGATAAAAATGTACACAGTCAAGTTGTCACCTTTAACCAGAAGCCACTCAAAATAAAAGCTAAAGTAGAATTGTGGACTGAAAAATATATCTGAATATATATACACACATCTACATATGTACATATATATGCTTCAACATTTATATTCCTGCAGCTCCATGGAAGTACACTAATAGTTGGGAATTAGCCAATCTTAGTATCACCTAGCAAAGTGGTATATTAGCCAAAAGGAATAGTTACAATCTGTTACAATCATTAGCTGGGTACTGTGAGTCAATGGTTGTTGTTGCTATCTTTGGGCTAAGCAAGAGGACTTCTGTCTTCTCCAGTATTTTTGTATAGTACCACCAGACGTGGTAAACTGCAGATGTCAGCATGAACCCTGGTTCCCATGTTATCACATCAGAGTTCATCTTGGCCGTTAACTAGTAAACAGAAACCTAAGTACTAATAACTTTGACAGGCTCCAAAGCACTGTCTTGTTATTTAGGGAATCTTGAATTAAAGAAACTGCCCTCTGTGTAGAATAGGTTTATGGAACACGGGTTAGGTTCCGTAGGGTGCACAGAGCCACCCTCTCCCGTTCTCCTTACATGGCTCCTTCAGGTCCACTTAACAGACTTGTTTTCTCTTCCCTGTTGGAATCCAGTCTTGGACAGTTTCTTTAGATTTCCCTCTCTTGAGTGGTGAAAAGTTAAATCCAGGCTATTGATCACATAATATAGTCCAGTGTAATAATAAAAATTCCAAACTCCTGCCTCATTCCTGACTTTTAAAAATTGCACGGTAACCTGAACACAGTATAGAAATCTCAAGTGTATAGTCTGTTGAATTTTCATGTATCTTAAAACCCATGTAACTAGCACTTAGGTGAGATACAGAACACATCCTAACCCTCCCACTCGCCCCTCAGGCTCCCTCTTGGCTCTTCCCAGTTAATATCAACCAGCACCACAAAGGTAACCACTAATTTGACCTCTATCACCATAGAGCATTTTGCCCATTTTAACTTCGTATACGTGGAATCATAGAGTATGTAACCTTTTGTGTCTTACTTTTTTGTTCAATACTGTTTTCAGGATTCATCTGTGTTGTCGTATGTATCAGTAGTTCATTCCTTTTTATTGCTGTTTGGTAATCCATTGTGTGAATATACTGAGTTTATTTTCCATTCTTCTGTTGAAGGACAGTTGGGTTGTCTCACTGTGAACATCCTTGAATGTTTATTTTGGCGCACATAAGCACTCATTTCTATAGGAGTGGAATGGCTGAGTCATAGAATGGGTGTACATTTAGGTTTTGAGCTGTCCCCCAGAGGTTTTCCAAAGTGGTTGGACCCATTTACTGCGCCAACAGTGGCCTATGAGAGCTGCGGTTAGACCCCGTCCTCGTCAGCACCTGGTTTCACACCATTCATTTAGCTCTAGCGGTGCTGGTAGGCGTGTAGTGGTGTTAAACACGTAGAGCTTTCGACTTCACCTCCTCCAGCTCAAGCAGGCTGCTTCTGTGGAGCCCAAAGGAAACACATGTCGCTGTTCCACAGGCAGTACAAGTGCCTTTTGCTGCAAACACAGCCCCTTCTCCTTTTGCCCTGCCGGTTCTGACTAAATTTTTTTTTTTTTTTTTTTTTTGCCGGACGCGGGCCTCTCACTGTTGTGGCCTCTTCCATTGTGGAGCACAGGCTCCGAACGCACAGGCCCAGCGGCCATGGCTCACGGGCCCAGCCGCTCCGCGGCATGTGGGATCCTCCCGGACCGGGGCACGAACCCATGTCCCCTGCATCGGCAGGCGGACTCTCTACCACTGTGCCACCAGGGAAGCCCCTGACTAGCTTTTTGATTTCTCGTAGCCAGAGTCAGATAATAACACCTGGGTCCCAAACTCCAGAGGGCCTATGTCAAGCTCCCGGAGTTTTTCTTGAAGCCTCTTTGCTTGGTGTGTTAATCTGCTAGGGCTGCCATAACAGACTACCACAGACTGATCAGCTTGTCCAACAGAAATCAACTGTCTCACCGTTCTGGAGGCTGGAAGTCCAAGATCAAGGTGTTGGCAGGCCTTTTTCCTCGGCTTGCAGACAGACACCTAGTCTCTGTGTCTTTACATGGTCCTTTTCTCATGTGTGCACATACTTGATGGCTCTTCCTTTTCTTAAAAGGACACCAGCCGTGTTGGATTAGGGCCCCAACCTCATGACCTCATTTAACTTTACCTCTTTAACGGCCCTCTCTCCAAATACAGTCACACTGGGGGTTGAGGCTTCAATGTGTCGGGGCGGGGGGCACACAATTCAGTCCATAACACTTGGTTTGGTGTGTACGTGGGAAGAGTTCTCTGCCAACTCTGCAACAACACATGAAGTACTCACGTGGCAGTCAGTTTTGTTCAATCAGAGTACAATTGGTCATGATTTAAATTACTAGTTGGGAAGATTTTTTTTATAATAGGAGTAAAACACATACAGTAAAGTACAAAAAGTATGTACATCTTCAGTGTACAGTTTGAGGAATTTTCCATGTGTATAAACCTGTGTAACCACCACCCAAATCAGGGTGTAGAACATTGCCAGCACCCCATCGATTCCCCCAACCTCTACCTGTTCCCCCCTCCTCGGAGGTAAGCACTGTTGTGACTTCTATCATCATTTATCAGGTTTGATGATTCTTGAACTTCATATAAAAAGAATCACATATGTACTTCTTTTTCGTGCAGATTCTTTTACTTGGCATAATATCTGTGAGCTACATGCATGTTATTACAGGCATCAATGGTTCATTCTTCTCATTGCTGTATAGTGTTCAGTTGTATAAATACACAATGATTTGTTCATCTGTTCTGCTGATGGACATCTGAGTTATTTGCAGTTTTTGGCTATATGAACAAAGCTGCTATGAACGTTCTTATATATGTCTTTCTGTCTTTTTTCCTGTTTCTTGGATATGTATTTAGGAGTGGAATTCCTTGATCATAAGGATTGGTGTGTCTAGTTGGAAACATTTTAATAATTTGTTTTTGTAAATACCTTTCTGTTTGATGTCTTAACATATCCTCTTCATAACTCAAGGATAGATGTAGGTATACATGTTCTGCTTTAAGGCAGAGATGTGTTTTGTTGATTTTTTTTCTGATTACTTTTATTGTCCAACTCCGTTAACAGAATGAGATTTTGTCACTTTATATATCAAAGGTAAATGAGGCATATGCTTGTGATACCAAGCAAGTTATTCATACATATTTGAGGAATGTTTTTGTCACACTCTGTTAAGAAGTCAGCAACCATCCACTAACACATTTTGTTTGCTTTATCTGAATCAACAAGTTTATGCATTCAGAATATTTTCATTAAAAATAGTTTTATGCACAGCAAAACAAGCCAGTGCATACTATAATTTTTAACATCTTAGTTTTAAACATTAATTGAGCCCCATTCGAACCAAATTATATTCGTTTTCGCTAGAATACCATAAAGCAGCTTTAAAAAACACCTAGTAGTAATAAAAGGGAAAACATTTACATATTGTCACATAAGACACTGTTGAATAACATAAGATACTGCTCAAAGCACTTAATATGCATTAACTCATTTAATTCTCACAACAACACTATAAAGTCTGCTATTATTATATACCTCATTTTATAGATGAGGACACCGAAGTACAGAGAGGTCAAGTGACTTGCCCAAGATCACACAGCCAGCAAGTAGCCAGGATTCAGAGTATGTACACATATAACCACTATACAACACTGCCTTTTAACTCATTCTTTCATCTTTCTGTTTACTCATGGGAGAGAGGGCTGAGGGAAAGAGCATTCCTGCTTTTTCAATTCTTAGACATTTTCTCAGTTTAGATTAAAGCTGTAGCAGTTAAAATCTTTATTGTTACTTAACAGATTCTGTTAATCAGATGCCTAAAGAATGCCAACCTGCTCTCACTGCCTTAAAAAAATCACATTAAAAGAATACCAACAGAAATAGTGTTACAGATGTAGAAAACAAACCTATGGTTACCAGGGGGGTAAGGGGGGAGGATAAATTGGGAGATTGGGATTAACATATATACACTACCACATATAAAATAGATAACTAATGAGTACCTACTGTATAGCCCAGGGAACTCTACTCAATACTCTGTAATGGCCTATATGGGAAAAGAATCTAAAAGAGAGTGAACATATGTATATGTATAACTGATTCAATTTGCTATACACCTGAAACTGACACAACATTGTAAATCAACTATACTCCAATAAAAATTATAAAAAAAAAAAAAAAGAATACCTCTCTCCCCCTTTTTAAGCCATGAGGTTATATTGGGAAAATCTGTTAAGGGGGGAGCCTGGATGTTCCTACAGACCCTCTGAGGCCCTGAAAGACCGGCTTCTGTATAACCGGCTCTTTATGGCAGGAGAATGATCCTTGGTGAGAGGGGCCTTAACCACCGTGATCTGAGCACTAACTCCTTTCTCAGTGTTCACCCTCCAACACATTCATTCTACACGTGTTTGCTACTCATGGACAATGTGCCAACCCTGTGCAAGGCCCAGGGAATTGATGGGTGCAGAGCCCCTGAAGCCCCTCCCCTCAGGGAACTAATTTAGAGTTGAGCCCAGGAGACAGGTACTCACACTAACCACAGAAATGTCACTGCTGTTATTACACCTGATAAGTGCTGTGAAGGAAAGGTGAGGGTGCTTACGTGTGACAGGGAGCCAACCCTGCCGGGGTCCCTCAGGAAGGGCTTCTCTGTGTGGGGAAGTGACTGAGATGAGGTAGAGGAAATAACCCCAGCGGAAGGGAGAGGGTGCACCAAGGCCCTGGGAGGGGAAAGGGGTTTCTGGAGGGGACAGTGGGGGCAGCTGGCTGGATACTGAGGACAAAAAGGAGCCGTTTAAATGTTTCAAACAAAGGAAAGACACGGTCAGATTTGTGCTTTTCTGAGACAGTAGATTGGAAAGACGGCACAATGGAAAGCACATTTGTAAACATTTTGCAAAGGGGAAGGTGATTCCCATTAGAGCCCATCATAGAACTCCAAGGGGGAGGTGATGGTTTGGAAAATGCTGGTGGAAGAGCTGGGAGATGGACAGACTGAAGAGATATTTAGCAGGTAAAGTCATCAAGCCCTGGGGATGGATTGGGTTTAGGAGGCGAGGAAATAAGGGGCATCACGGCTGACGCCCAGGTTTTTTGTTCTGCTGGAGGCATGGGGTCTCCAGTCACTGAAATAAGAGACGGAAAATGGAAGGTGACTCATTGGGAGGGTGGGCAGGGAGTGGAGAAGACACTGACTGTAAGGTGTCTGTGAAGTCTACAAGGAGGGGCGAAAGGTGGGTGCTTGGATATAGGCGTCTAGAACCTAAGGGGAGGTCCGGACTAGAGATTATGCTAATCAAGCATCATAGCTTTAGAAATGAGGTTCTAATCCATACGGATGCCTTGAGTTTGGTTAGATCAAGTACTATTGTGAAAAGAGCGTGGTTGAGGGCTAGAGCAAAGAACCAGGAGTTAGCCTAGTTGAACTGCCCTTTCTCAATCCTTCAGACCTGCTCTGAACTGACTGCATCTGGAGTCCTAAAACCATTAGAGCTCTATCATAGCACCAGTGGTCCAAGCTCTTCAATTGCTCTTCAATTGAAAATTTGTTAAGTATTTGATCAGTTCGTCTTTAAAATAAGTGCATGGTTTGTGTAAAATGTTTATAAACATGTTTACATGTAAACTTGCTAATAGTAAAGTTTATAGTATCAACTACTGATTAATTGGAAAAATTACTTCCATGTCCTGGGCTTTAGGTGTGTTAGAGCCACTTATTCAAATGCGCCTTGTAACTTTGTTGTGAAGTTAAACCCATTTATGTTTTCTGACCCAGACTCTGGTATAGTTTTGTTCCTAACTTTGTTCTCACCTCCCTTTAGATTTGCCTCAAGGGCATCACTCGGTGAGAAATGGTGAGGCCAAGGGTCTAGCGGCCGGGCTGTGGGAAGCCAACATAGAGGACTTTTACCCATGCCCTGCTCTTCCAGGCAGGTGACTAGCCCTTCACCTGTCTAGACACCGTAAACGAGGACATCCGAGTGCCTTTGAGCCCTGACCCAGAGTCAGAGGGCTGGTGCAGGATTCAGGCCCATGCTGGGGCCAGCAGTGTGGCTCAGCCTTCAAGCCCTGCCTTGGTCACCCCCCTGTTCCTACTCCCAGAGAGGCCAGCACCAAAACCCTGCTCAACAGTCTGCACTCTATTAAAAAGGACTTATCACGAGCTTCACTGGTCATTTGGCACCTTTAGCTTGATTTCTAGAAAACAATACTGTTAGAAACATTTTACCTAAAGATTTTTAGATACTCAATAGTATTGTTTCATTTTTGTGTATTTTTATGTGCTTGAGTCTTAATATTTTAATAGCATACATTCTGGTGCATTAAGGAAGCAACTTTTAAAGCTTGGTTATTTTGAGGTTTGCTTTTCTGTTTAATGACATGCATATCTTAAACTGTTGCTTTCATGACCTTGAGTTATAACTTAAGAATAAATTTGAGAAAAATATTGTCAGGAAACCTGAGAAAGAAGTTATTGTCTACCCTGAAAGCTGTCAGATCGAGATTACATGTAATATTTGGAATTTGGCTGGCTCCTTTACTGTGGTTTTTTAAAGCACTTGCCATATCTAGCTACTTTGCAAAATACTGATAAACTCTCGGGAAGATGGGTGTGTTTTTTATGGCTTGATGTTAAGAGTAATGATTTATGAAACTTAGATACTTTATCTGAGGGAAGCGAAGAATAGTAAAATAGCCAGGGTAGAACTGTAGATTTGAGATTCCATGATTTGCTTCTTTTTCTTATACTTTGTGAACAAAAAGGTTAAGATCAATAGATAAGCTTTCTAGGCTTCAACGGTGCCTGCTTTCTGAACAAAAAGAGCTGTAATCCCATTAAAATGTCTTGCTGCTAATGAAACCTCAGGGCCCGGCCTCGGATATTTTATTTGACGGCACAGGTTATATACTGCTGTAACTAAGGCATTGAGCCCTATTTGGGGGAGAGCGGTTTCTGAATATTAAGTAATGATACAGTTCCCAACGAAGCAGTGGGAGAGAGGCTGCAGGCTGGACTGGCAGTGCATCAGGGGCTGCCTGTCTTCCTAGTTGCAGGGGATTAGAGGAGCTGTCCACCACCCTGTGTTCCCCTGTGTCCTGGGACTTAGGCATGGAGGGCACTGAGAAGCCTAGAGAAATAGTGTTAATCACAGGTCCCTGGGTGCCTGGGTGTGTCTGGGACCACTTGACCACATCCCTCAATTCCCCTCCCAACTCTGGAACCAGTGAGAGAAAATCAGGCAGGAGACAAATGGAGCTCTGTTACTGATAAAGCCAGCTGGAAGCTGTGCCTTCGGTCTGCAGCCGCCAAGGACTATCTGAAATCCGTCTCACTCACACTGTCCGCCCTGCCACAGCAGGGTCAGCGTGTGCTGGTAAGCTCACCTGTGGGCAGGCAGAGGTGAGAGAGAGGAAAGGTTGAAACTGGGCACACTCAGGGCTTCCTCCCAGCTCTCCCATGTCCCACGGGACACACCCCCTCTTGTGAGGAGGGATGAATGTTTAGGAGTGGGGTGTGGCTGAGAGTTGGGGAGGGTTACTCCTCAATATCCCTCGTGGGAACATGAGACCATGGGAAGGAAGTTGCTCCTAAGATGGAGAAAGTAATGATCAGCATACCTGCAGAAAATATCAGACATGTTTCTATATCTTCTAAAATGACTGTTTATCATATGAGAGTTACACAGGCAAGGTAGAAAACATATAAACTGTGTATAAGCAAAATGAAGGAAATCAATATCACTCTTTATCTCACTAGCCCAAAGTAATGACTGTTAACATTATGGTGTAACAAAAATACAGCATGTGTGCTATTTTATGTCCGCCGCTTTTCACTTAAACAATATCATAAATTTTAATAAATCTAGAAAATGATGCCTAGGAGCTTATCAAACTAAAACTTTTCCTATTTTCAGCTTGTTTATATGCTGGAGGACTTGATTTCAACTGGTTGTAAGATTAGTGAATGAATATACGCATGTAGGATTTAGAGTAACATATGTGACATTTATGGTATTAGTGTGTATCAGTCAGGGTTCTTAGACGCAAGTAATAGAAAGTGACTGGCTGACCAAGCAGGAAAGTTACTGGGTAGCTCGCAGAATTGTTCAGAGACCTGGAGGCCTGGGATGAAGGTTGAGCTTCCTGAACAGCACCCAATATCAAGCCTCCAAACTGGTCTGACAAGAAAAATGCCACCTCTTCTGAGCTCTTCATGATACATGACTTCATTGCCAGGACCTTAACTTTCTTTTTGGTCTTTGCTTTTTTTTTTTTTTTTTTTTAATTGAAGTGTAATTGACCTACAACACTACGCTAGTTCCAGGTGTATTAGAAAATGATCACCCAGGACCTTAACTTTATCACAATGACTGGTCCCACGAGCATTGAAGCTATCTCTGTGTCATGTACTCAGCCAAGTGGCCATGACCTCTTCTGCCACCACTGAAGAGAAAGCGAGCTCCCCTCTTCCCCTTTCACATCTCGAGCTCCTGAGTCTGCCTCTGTACGGGTTTGCCTGGCTGGCAGAGTCCAGGTCATATGCCTTTCCTTGAGCTGCAAGAGAAACTGGGCAAGCAGGTATCTAGTTTTTTTTCTCTCATGTTTCTTGCCTAACTTGGACTCATAATGATGAACTCACCAAACACAGAATGAAGTTCAGGAAGGGGTAGCTGAATGAAAGAAAAATGTTTTGCATGAGTCACGTTGTTATGAGTTCTTACTTTAACTGATATTTTCAGATAACTGACCAAATTTCTGTCTTGATCATGTTAGAGAAATTGGCTTCAATTCTTTTGGCTCATGTGGCTTGGACAAGTTACATTCTTTCTTACCTGCCTTGCCACAAATAAGGTGAAAAATGCTTTGGGAACAGTAAAGAACATATAAGCTGTAATTATTCAACCCCTCAACCAATTTCTTTATATCTCTTTTGCAGTCTAAACCCCATCTGACACTGTATCTTGAGGATTACCTTGCACCTCCTAATAAGCAGTCCAGCAACTTCAGGCTTGACCCTTTGGTAGCATCTGACACCTCTCCCATCCCCACCAACCTAGTCCCATCCCCACACATACTTCTAGTCACCTTCCAATCCAGATATATTCTTCCCCCGCTGTTGTTTTCTAGGGTTCCATTTCCAGAGCCCTATTCAGGCCCTACTCAGAATAAAGTCGGCTTCTAAGAGGCTTCACCATTAGGACCCTGGCTCTCCATCCACAATTATTTTGTAGTTTCAACAGATATCCCCAACTTCCTCTATTCAAACCAATTACTTGTGGTCTCCCAAACATGCCCATCCCCAGGCTTTGCTCACATTGTGTCCTATTCCTGGAGTGTCTTCCCCCATCTCCCTCTCTCTAGACATTCTCCGCTCTTTTATTTCTAAACCTCAGTTTTATCTATACTAATTTCTCCTTTTATATTCTGTTTTATTTGAATCTTCCCTCTTTTTTCTTGGCAGTCTTGGCAGATGTCTATCTTATCCAACCTTTTTAAAGAACTATCTTTTGGTAATGTTATTTTTCAATTTTTTTAAAATAATACCTTAATTATTTACTTCTTTTTGTTAATTTGGGTTTGCTCTGGGGGGGGTTTCCCCAACTTTTTTATTTGAGTGCCTAGCTTATTTATTTTAAAACTTTCCTGGGCTTCCTTGGTGGCGCAGTGGTTAGAGTCCGCCTGCCAATGCAGGGAACATGGGTTCATGCCCCGGTCCGGGAAGATCCCACATGCCGCGGAGCGGCTGGGCCCGTGAGCCATGGCCGCTGAGCCTACGCATCCGGAGCCTGTGCTTCGCAGCAGGAGAGGCCACAACAGTGAGAGGCCCGTGTACCACAAAAAAAAAAAAAACTTTCCTTGTTTCCTGATAATTGTATTTAAAAACTATAAAATTACCTCGAAGTACTGTTTTAGCCACATCTCCATATTTTTCACATGTAATGTTTATCTGCATTTTAATTCAGTGCTAAGTATTTCTTTTCTCCATTCTCGAAGGTTTTTTTATATGCCACCTTCTTTCTAATACCTCCCGCATCACACATCCAGAGTCTGTTTCGCCTCTACTCTCCTTGACTTTGAGAACATTTTCCCCTCTCAGTACCCGTCTTATAATCTACCTTATTAGTTTTCTGTGTGGTGTTTTAATCCCTGCAGTGAACAGCCTGTCCCTTGGCAGTGTCTAAGGACTCTGTATTGTTCATCTCTTCTGGCTTCAGCCCCCGGTACAGGGCAACAATAGTACGTGCTCACTATTATCAAATTGTCTGGAACAAAGGTTTTTATTTTAGGTTCCTATGTACTGAATGATCAATCAGTAACTCTCAATCCACAAGCACTTGCTAAGCATATTTTGTTTACAAGTTACTGTGCCCAGTCCTGTAGTTGTGTCTAAAGAAACTTAAACTGTTGAGGTCCCATCTAAGATGTGGCCAAGTTGGAAAGAAGAACGAGGTTGCTAGACCTCTAGAAATAGAACTCTCTAGTGAGAGCATCTGGGTCTTATGGATAGGGAAAGCCAAACTGAAGCTGCCAGAATGTGATTAAATGGCTAAAGAGGAATTGACCTGAACCTCTTATTAAGAACTAACAGCAGAATTTGGCCGGGGGGGGGGGGATGGAAAAAAACTAGGTCAACATTGAAAGAGTAGAAAATACGGGCATAGACATGGTAGGAAATACCTCACCCCCCATGGGGTATTATCAGTGGGGATAAATGGACTGTGATGATGGTCACTGAATTAAAATGAGTATGTAAAAATTAATTAATACTTTATAAAACATATTTATGGAACATTTACTCTGTGCCCGATACCAAGAGTCCTATTTTTTGGGGTTTTTTTTGTTTGTTTGTTTGTTTGTTTTTGCAGTACGCGGGCCTCTCACTGCTGTGGCCTCTCCCGTTGCGGAGCACAGGCTCCGGACGCGCAGGCCCAGTGGCCATGGCTCACGGGCCCAGCCGCTCCGCGGCATGTGGGATCTTCCCGGACCAGGGCACGAACCCGTGTCCCCTGCATCGGCAGGCGGACTCTCAACCACTGCGCCACCAGGGAAGCCCCCAAGAGTCCTATTGATACAGCAGGGAACATAACAGTTCTCACTCTCATGAAGCTTACATTCTAATGGAGAAAAATAGATTAACAGGGTGTGTGTGTGTGTGTGTGTGTGTGTGTGTGTGTGTGTGTGTGTGTGTGTGTGTGTGTGTGTGTGTGTTTTACAGTGATCTGAGGACAGATAAAGCAGAGTAATGGCGAAGAATATGGCATAGAGTTTGCTGTTTTAGATATGGCAACCAGGGAAAACCTGACCATTTGAGCAGAGGCCTGATGAAGTGAGGGAGTCACCCTTGTTAATATCTGTGGGAAGAGCCTTTTAGACAAAGAGACAGCAAATGCAAAGACACTGAGGCCAGGATCATGATGGAGTCCTTGGGAATAACAAGGAGCTAAAGAACAATGGTATGAAAAATGGTGGTCAGTGTCAGCTCAGGTAGGGCCTCACAGGTCAGAAAGCTGATCCCTTTCCCAGAGAGTTGTCTCCTAGGCCAGCCCCTGTTCACTGGACATTGGGGCTTGGGATATGAGCTCTGTATCCTTAGCCAAATAGTCCTCAAGATGAATCAATTCATTTCTTTCTCCTGAGAATTTGGATATGAAACTATATGAGGTGATAGGAGACCAGACAGGGTTGGGCTGGCCACATTTGGCTCCTGTTTCTGGAACAAGAAAGAGAAGAAGCATGAGGTAGATATGACTGGAGAGAAACAGTTATGAGATACCACCTGCTCTTGAGGAGGAGAGGAGATATGCCAGTTCCTGGTCTCATACCTTCCTGAGGTCAGCTGTGTTTCCTTTTTTCAAATTCCATAAAATATCCATGTCCTCGCTAGTAAATTCACGTATACGTAAGCCAGCTTGAGTGAGCTTCTATTTCTTTTTTTTTTTTAATTTACTTATTTATTTATTTTTGGCTGTGTTGGGTCTTCATTGCTGTGTGCGGGATTTCTCTAGTTGTGGCAAGTGGGGGCTACTCTTCATTGTGGTGCGTGGGCTTCTCATTGTGGTGGCTTCTCTTGTTTTGGAGCACGGGCTCTAGGTGCACGGGCTTCAGTAGTTGTAGCACGCGGGCTTCAGTAGTTGTGGCATGCGGGCTCAGTAGTTGTGGCACGTGGGTGCAGTAGTTGTGGCACATGGGCTTAGTTGCTCCGCGGCATGTGGGATCTTCCCCAACCAGGGCTCAAACCTGTGTCCCCTGCACTGGAAGGCGGATTCTTAACCACTGTGCCACCAGGGAAGCCCAATGAGCTCCTATTTCTTTCAACCTAATAATTGCTAACGCAGACACCATTCTATGCCACATGACAGGTATGGAAAAGGGGCTGTTGACATTGAGGAGGGCAAGGTCATTGGGTCTGGGCTGGTGAAGGAAGACCTCAGAAGGAGCTCATGGGCTTCAAAAAAATGAAATATTAGGACTTCCCTGGTGGTCCAGTGGTTAAGACTCTACGCTCCCCATGCAAGGGGCCCTGGTTCGATCCCTGGTCAGGGAACCAGATCCCGCATGCCGCCAATAAGAGCCGGCACAGCCAAATAAACAAATAAATAAATAAATGAAAAAGAAATATTATAGGCACCTATGGAGGTATTTTCAGTGTTCATAATGCTTACTTCACAACCGATTGTTACGCTTTTTATAAAGATTGAGGTGTAATACACGTATAATAAAATTCATCTTTGTAAAGTATACAGTTTGATGCATTTTAACTAACATATGCAGTTTTGTAACATCCACCACAATCAAGCTACAGAACATTTATGTCACCTAAAAGAGTTTTCTCGTACCCCTGTAATCAATCCCCTCCCCTCCCCTTCAGCCCCTGACAACTACAGTCTGTTTTCTGTCCCTATAGTTTTGCTATTTTTAAGAATGTCATATAAATGAAATATTACAGCATATAATCTTTTATGTTTTACTTCTTTCACTTAACATAATACATTTGGGATTAATCCATGTTGTTGCATGGATCAGCAGTTCCTTTTCTGTCATCTTATTTTTATCCTATCATATAGACACATCATTTGATGTGCATTTATCCATTTACCACTTGATGTGCATTTTGGCTTTTTCCCATTTTTCTATTATTATGAATAAAACTATTAAGAATATTCACAAAATATAAGGTCTTTGTGTAGGCATTTGCTTTTTTTTTAGGAGGGTAAATCCTTAGGAACGGGACTGCTGGATCATATGTATGTATATGCATAATTTGATAAGAAACTGCCTATAGTAGAGTTCTCCAGAGAAATAGAACCAACAGGATATGTATATATAGAGAGTGACAGAGATTTATTTTAAGGACTTGGTTCATGTGATTAGGGAGTCTTAATAAGTCTAAAATTTGCAGGATAGGCAAGCAGTCTGGAGATCTGGGGAAGAGCTGCAGTTTGAGTTGAAAGGCAGTAAGTTTGCTGATGGAATTTTTTCTTGCTCAGGGGAGGTTGGTTTTTGTTCTGTTAAGGCCTTCAGCTGGTTGGAAGAGGCTCACCCATGTTATGGAGGGTGATCTGTTTTACTTCAAGTCCACTGATTTAAGTGTTAATCTCACCCAGAAAACATCTTTACAGAAACATTGAGAATAATGTATGACCAAATATCTGGATACTGTGGCCCATCCAGTTTGACACCTAAAATTAACCATCACACTGCCAAACTGTTTTACCAAAATGGCTGTTTCACCATTGTGATTTTTCCATCAGCAACATATGAGAGTTTCAGTTGCTCTGCATCCTTGTCAACACTTGGAATTTCCAGTTTTTTAAAAATTTTTAGTCACTCTAATTGGGTTATAGAGCTAATTCATTGCATTTCCTTAATGACTGACTAATTAGTTTGAATATCTTTTCATGTGCTTATTAGCCATTTATATGTTGTCTCTAGGAAAGTGTCTGTTCAAATGTTTTGCTTATAGTTTTAGTGGATTGTCTTATTATTGAGCTGTAAGAGTTGTTTTTATTCTAGGTACAAATCCTTTAGCACATTTGTTTTGCAAATATTCTCTCCCAGTCTATGACTTGTCCTATTGTCTTAACAGTGTCTTTCAAAGGACAGAATTTTTTAATTTTGATGAAGCTCAAATTATCAAATTTTTCTTTTATACTTTGTGCTTTTGGTGTGTCCTGTTTAAGAAATCTTCTCTTAGCCCTAGATCACAAAGATTTTCTCCTATGTTTTCTTCTAGAAGTTTTATAGCTCTATCTCTTATATTTAGGTCTCCAATCTTTTTCAAGTTTTTTTTTTTATATAGTGAGACTTAAGGATTGAGGTTCTTTTTTTCATATATGACTATGCAGTTCTTCCGGTGCCATTTTTAGAATAGACTATTTGTTCCCCATTGAATCATCTTAGAACTTTTGTCAAAGGTCAACTTACTATATAGGGTGGATCTATTTCTGGACTCTGTTTTGTTCCATTGATCTATATGTCTGTCCTTATGTCAGTACCACATTGTCTTCATTACTGTAGCGTTATATTAAGATATAATATGTTTTATTATAATTTATCAAGAACAGTTGACAATATGGGGGTTAATCCATGAATAACTTATAGTCAGCCCTCCAGATCCACTGTTCCTCTGAATCCACAGATTCAGCCAACCATGGACCATATAGTACTGTAGTATTTACTATAGAAAAATATCTGCAAATAAGTGGACCTGAGCAATTCAAACTTGTGTTGTTCAAGGGTCAACTATAGTGTGAATCCTCCAACTTTGCATTTCCATATATATTTTAGAATCAGGTCCTTGGCATTTCCATACAACTTTTAGGAACCACTTGTCAATTTCTACAGAAAAGTCTGCTGGGATTTTGATTGGGATTATGTTGAAGCAATAGATTATTTGAGGGATAATGACATCTCATTTCAATATTGACATATTGAGTCTTCTAACCCATGAACATGGTATATCTATCCATTTATTAAATTCTTCCTTAATTTTTCTAACAACAACAGCAACAAAAAAGTAAAAACCTACAAAACTATAGACAAATATGCTTCATGAACAGATGTAAAAATACTTAACAAAATATTATCAAATCAAATCTAGCAATATGAAAGAAGACTAATATGTCATGACCAAGTGGGGTTTATCCCAGGAACACAAGGCAATGTGTTCAGTTAGGGTTAAGGTTAGGGTTAGGGTTAGGGTTAGGCAATGCACAATGTTTTTTGATTTTCAATGAACATATTTTGTTAAATTTATCCCTATATCATGTGTTTGAGATTTCCTTTTAATTTCAGCTTCCATTTGTTCATTGCTGACATGTAAAAATGCAGTTGATTTTTGTATATTGGCCTTGTGTCTTATGACCTTGCCAAACTCAGTTATTAGTTTTATAACTTTGATAGGTTCCTTGGGATTTTCTTTATATAGTTGATTATGTCACCTGCGAGTAAAGAAATTTTACTTCTTTATTTCTTTTTCTTGCCTTATTACACTGGCTACGACCATCAATATTGAATAGAAATGGGGAGAGATGTGGTCATTCATCATTAAGTATGATGTTAGCTGTTTGTTTTTTAGATATGACCTTTTCAACTCTCCTTCTATTCCTAGTTTTTATTATGAATGGGAGTTGAATTTTGTGAAATGCTTTTTCTGTGTGCACTGAGATGATTGTATGGCTTTTCTTTGTTAGTCCTTTGGTATGGTGAATTAAATTGATTGATTTGTGAATGGTGAAACAGCCTTGCATTCCTGGGATAAACCCCACTTGGTCATGACATATTAGTCTTCTTTCATATTGCTACGTTTGATTTGATAATATTTTGTTAAGTATTTTTACATCTGTTCATGAAGCATATTTCTCTGTAGTTTTGTAGGTTTTTACTTTTTTGTTGTTGCTTTTGGTGATGGTGATATCTCTGTCTCATTTGATATCAGGATAACGCTGGCTTCATATTATGAGTTCTCCCCTCTTCTATTTTGTGGAGGAGTTTGTATAAAACAGTATTGCTTCTTTCTTTAAGTGTTTGGTAAAATTAACCAGTGAAACCACTTGGGTCTAGAGTTTTATTTATAGGGAAGTTTATGACTGTGGCTTCAATTTCTTTAATAGACAGAGGGATGCTCAGGTTATCTATTTCTTCTTCTGTAAAGTTTGGCAGATTGCATGTCTTCCAAGCAATCTGTTTTATTTATGTTATCAAATTTATTGGCATAGAGTTGGTAACAATATTCCTTTATTATCTTTGTAATATCTGTAGGATTTGTGGTGATGTCTCATGTCATTTCTGATATTGGTAATTTGTGTTTTCTCTTTCTCTTATTCTGATCAGTTTAGCTAGACATTAGTGAATTCTATTGATCTTTTTTTTAAATTGAAGTATAGTTGATTTACAGTACTGTGTTAGTTTCAGGTGTACAGCAAAGTGATTCAGTAATATATATTTTCAGATTCCTTTTTATTATAGGTTATTACAAGATATTGAATATAGTACCCTCTGCTGTACAGTAAATCCTTGTTGTTTATCTATTTTATATATAGTGGTGTGTATGTATTAATCTCATACTCCTAATTTATTCCTTCTCCCCAGCCCTTCTCCTTTGGTAACCATAAGTTTGCTTTCTATGTCTGTGAGTCTGTTTCTGTTTTGTAAATAAATTCATTTGTATTATTTTTTTTAGATTCCATATATAAGTGATATCATATAGTATTTATCTTTCTGTATCTGACTTACATCACTCTATATGATAATCTCTAGGTCCATTCATGTCGCTGCAAATGGCAATATTTCATTTATGCCCAAGTAATATTCCATTGTATATGTATATATGCCACATCTTCTTAAGCCAATCATCTGTTGATGGGCATTTGGGTTGCTTCCACGTCTTGGTCATTGTAAACAGTACTGCTATGAGCATTGGGGTTCATGTATCTCTTAGGATTAGAGTTTTTGTCTTTTCTAAATGTATGACTAGCGGTGGGATTGCTGGATCATATGGTAGCTCTATTTTTAATTTTTCAAGGAACCTCCCTACTGTTTTCCACAGTGGCTGCACCAATTTACATTACCACCAACAGTGTAGGAAGGTTTTCTTTCTCCACACCTCCCCAGCATTTATTATTTGTAGACTTTTTGATGATTGCCATTCTGACCCATGTGAGGTGATACCTCATTGTAGTTTTGACTTACATTTCTCTAATAGTTACTGATGTTGAGCATCTTTTCATGTGCCTGTTGGCCATCTGTATGTCTTCTTTGGAGAAAAGTCTATTCATGTCTTCTGCCCATTTTTTGATTGGGTTGTTTGATTTTTTTTCATGCTGAGCTGTATGAGCTGTTTGTATATTTTGGAAATTAAGCCCTTGTTTATCACATCGTTTGCAAATATTTTCTCCCAGTCTGGAGGTTATCTTTTCATTTTGTCTATGGTTTCCTTTGCTGTGCAAAAGCTTATAAGTTTGATTAGGTCCTGTTTGTTTATTTTTGCTTTTATTTCTTTTTCCTTGGGAGACTGATCTAAGAAAATATTGCTATGATTTATGTCAGAGAATGTTTTGCCTATGTTCTCTTCTAGGAATTTTATGGTGTCATGTCTTATATTTAGGTCTTTAAACCTAATTTTTGGTGTCATGTCTTATATTTTATGGTGTCATGTCTTATATTTAGGTCTTTAAACCATTTTGAGTTTATTTTTGTATATGGTGTGAGGGAGTGTTCTAACTTCATTGATTTACATGAGGCTGTCCAGCTTTCCCAGCACCACTTGCTAAAGAGACTATCTTTTCTCCATTGTATACTCTTGTCTCCTTTGTTGAAGGTTAATTGACTTTAGATGTCTGGATTTGTTTCTGGGCTCTCTATTCTGTTCCACTGAGATATATGTCCGTTTTTGTGCCAGTACCACACTCTTTTGATTACTGTAGCTTTGTAGTATTGTTTGAAGTCTGGGAGGGCTATGCCTCCAGTTTTGTTCTTTTCCCACAGGATTGCTTTGGCAATTCTGAGTCTTTTGTGCTTCCATGTAAATTTTAGGATTATTTGTTCTAGTTCTCTGAAAAATGTCATGGGTAATTTGATAGGGATTGCATTTAATCTGTAGATTGCTTGGGGTAATATGGCCACTTTAACAATATTAATTATTCCAGTCCAAGAGCATGGGATATCTTTCCATTTCTTTGAATCATCTTCAGTTTCCTTTATCAGTGTCTTATATTTCTCAGCATATAGGTCTTTCACCTCCTTGGTTAGGTTTATTACTACATTTTTTTTTTGAAGTGATTTTAAACAAGATTGTTTTTTTACTTTCTCATTCTGATATTTCATTGTTAGTGCTAAGAAATGCAACAGATTTATGTATGTTAATCTTATATCCTGCTACCTTGCTGAATTCATTTATTAGTTCTAATAGTTTTTGTGTGGAGTCTTTAGGGTTTTCTATATAGAGTATCATGTTATCTGCATATAATCATAATTTTACCTATTTTTTTCTAATTTGGACACCTTTTATTTCCTTTTCACATCTGATTGCTGTGGCTAGGACTTCCAATACTATGTTA
Organism: Globicephala melas; assembly: GCF_963455315.2. Taxonomy (NCBI): domain Eukaryota; kingdom Metazoa; phylum Chordata; class Mammalia; order Artiodactyla; family Delphinidae; genus Globicephala; species Globicephala melas. The sequence continues at coordinate 49,843,669 of NC_083319.1, forward strand.
AATAGAAGTGGTGAGAGTGGGCATCCTTGTCTTGTTCCAGAATTTAATGGGAAGGCTTTCAGCTTTTCACCATTGAGTATTGGCTGTGGGTGAGACTTTTTATCATGAATGGATGTTGAATTTTATCAAATGCTTTTTCTGCATCTATTGAGATGATCATATGGTTTTTGTCTTTTCTTTTGTTGATGTGGTATATCACATTGATTAATTTGCATTGAACCATCCTTGCAACCCTGGAATGAATCCAACTTGATCATGGTGTATGATCCTTTTTATGAGCTGTTGGATTCGGTTTGCTAATATTTTGTTGAGGATTTTTGCATCTATATTCATCAAAGATATTGGCCTGTAATTTTCTTTTTTGATGGTGTCTTTGTCTGGTTTTGGTATGAGGGTGATGGTGGCTTCATAGAATGACTTTTACAGTGTTCCCTCCACTTCAGTCTTTTGGAAGAGTTTGAGAAGGATTGTATAAGTTCTTTGTATGTTTGGTAGAATTCCCCAGTGAAGCCATCCAGTCCTGGATTTTTGTTTGCAGGGAGGTTTTTTAAAATTATGATTACAGATTCTATTTCACTTTTACTCATTGGTCTATTCAAATTATTTGTTTCTTCTTGACTCAGTTTTGGCAGGCTGTATGTCTCTAGAAACTTGTACATTTTTTTCTAGGTTGTCCAATTTGTTGGCATATAACTGTTAATAGTATTTTCTTATGATTTTTTGTTTCTGTGGCATTGGTTCTTATTCTGTTGATCTTTTTAAAGAACCAACTTTTGGTTTAATTGATTTTCTCTATTCTGTTAGGCTTGAAGATACTGTTTCCTCAACTCAAAATCTATGCCCTAATATGATCAGCATAAAATCTCATTTTCCCGAAAAGATTCCCAAAATGCTTCTGAAGGATTTTTTTTTCATCCGTCAGACACTCTACACCAAATCCTGGTTAAAAGCCGCATATCTTCCATGTATATCTAGAATCCAAGATAAGTTGATGCAGCTTTTCTTGAAGCAGAATGGTGAAGTGGTTAAAAAAAACCCACACAATTTCTGGAATCATGTACTGGATCCACCGGTTACTAGCTATATAGCATTGGGGAAGTTACTTCCTCTTGCTGAGAAATAAGGATAGTAATACTTGTTTCAATGGTTGTTATATAATATATGTAAAATATTCAGCATAGAACCTGGAATTTGGTAAGGAAGCAATAAATGTTGACTCTTCATAATATTATATACATTAAATACTTTTCAATTTTCCAAGTATAAACTTATATTTTTAATGTAATTTGCAAGCTTTTGCAAATTATATAGTTCCCAGCAATCCTAGACTTCCCTCAAAGGGTGCTGTGCCTCATTTGAGGATTACTGTTGTAAGCTTTCCCAATTTCCTTTATTTCCCAAGTGTGAGGGCTCACACTAAGTTTTATGATTTCCCAATCAAAAATATGATATTCTAAAATTGTAGTTTTCTAGTAATTTTAAAGCAATTTTTTGTTTACATATGCATCTAGGACATGTTTGTCTCTGTGTGCTTGTATAATGGTTTAAAAAGTTGTACATATACATACTGTGCAAAATAGACTGGTATCAAAACTGAATAAATTTTGTTATCATTAATATTTTCTGTTCTTTTTCTTCCCTTTATAATTTATTTGTTGAAAAAACAAACAGGTCGATTTTCCTGTAGGCTGTCCCAGAGTCTGGATTTTATTGACCATCCCCTGTGGTGTCATTTAACGTCCTCTCTGGTCTTCACATTTTATATAAATTGGTAGTCAGAGCTAGAGGCTTCATCAGATTCAGTTTTGATTTTTTTTGCAAGACCATTTCGTAAATGTTTTTTCTAAATCTATTGATTTATTGGGCATTACAAAACGATGACATTCTAATTTTATCATTTCCTCATTTATTAGATGGATGTCTTCTATAAAGAGAAATTTCCCCTTGTCATCTATCTGGTTGCTTTGAAGTACAGTTCACACTGGCAAGGCAGGCTAATTGCTTTGTTCTTTTTCTTTGTTTACTAGTTTTCAAAATAAAGTGTTGGTTTTCTCACACCCTCCAGAGGTAACCAGTGAAGAGAAGTTTATATTGTTATTGTTGACTTTAGTGCCCTGAATTTAAACACATTTGATGTGTTTTGATCCATTACAGTTTGGCCAGTAGGAACCTGTTAAAGTTGGCTCCTGAATCCTTTGGACATTATCCTAGTAGTCTTTGATAGCTCCCTTGCTTCTTGTGTGATAAGATATTCCAGGTTCGTCTCTTACATTTCCTGCTCCATACCTGGACTCAACCATTTCTCTTATGAACCCTGATTCCTTTTAGTGAGAAATGGTAAAGACCACAGTCCACTGGGGCTACTCATTGCGACTGGGTTGCTCATCACTTCTAGGCCAGGTTAATTGGAAGAGTTGGGAAATGCATATTTTTTTACAGTACAAAATACATCATGAGTTCATGCTGATCCTTCCCATTCAAATTTAACACTACAGGATTATAACTACCTTTTAAAAGAGAAAAATTTGCATAGGAACATGTAGCTTCTATGAGCTTTGGACCTCAGCTAACAATAGATGAAAATAAGAGCAGGAGTCCCCAAGCCCCAGGCCGCGGACTGGTACTGGTCCACGGCTTGTCAGGAGCCAGGCCGCACAGCAGGAGGTGAGTGGTGAGCAAACGAGCGAAGCTTCATCTGCCGCTCTCCATTGCTCCCCATCGCTTGCATTACTGCCTGAATCATTCCCTACCCCCTCCACCCCCCCACCCCCATCTGTGGAAAAATTGTCTTCCATGAAACTGGTCCCTGGTGCCAAAAAGGTTGGGAACCACTGTCATAGAGCCATTACCAAACATTGCTGACTTCCTGACAAGCTATAATTGAATTAAGATTTTCTAGTTTAATTCAAATAAGAAGCAAAATAAATATACTGGATATACATACAATGGTGAGAGTGTGCAGTCATCTCTGTCACTGATAGGAACATCTTACTATTCAGTTTTAAATGTTTTACTTGTGTTTTTAAATGCAATGAATATTTTTTTACATAAATTGATCATGTTATGTGCAATGCCTATTAAGTGATTCACAGACGGTGAAAATTTGAGAAACCATATTTTATAGTTTGTTGTTTTCTTTTACAGTCTTAACGCTTTCCCCATATCCCTTAATGAGTTAGGGCAGTGTCCTTAATTTAGCCTATAGATTGGCAAATGAAAAAGGACAGTATAGCTCTTACTTGTATTTTTTTATGGCATCACTAAAGAGTTGAACTTCTTGTGTTCACATAATTTACCATGTGTGGGTAAGAAAAAACCCCCACAAACTAGTCATAGTGCAGGTGTTCTTTGTTTTTCACATACCATCTATGATATAGATACGAAAATGTGATATTTAAAATATGTGGGGAGTGGATTCTTTTTTATTCTGAAACAACACAGAAAAAAGTACATAAATCATATATGATTGTTTAACAAATAATTGTAAAACAAACGTTTGTGTAACCGGTCGCAACGTTAGAAACTAGAATGTTGCTGATATTCCAGAAGTCCCCAGTGTACTTCTCCCTTATCATAAATCTCTCCCGCCCTCCACGAGTAACCACTATCCTAACTTTTGATAATCCTTTCCTTTTCTTTGAAGTTATACCATTATGTAAGCATTCTTAAACAATGTAGTTTAGTTTTTCATATTTTTGAACTTTATGTGAATGGAATCATTGTATGTATTTTTGTTTCTCCATTTGCTTAACATTATGTTTCTAAGTTTTATCCATTTTTTATAGTTCTAATTCGTTCATTGTCATTGATGTACAGAATTCCATTGAATGAACTACAATATAATAAAAAATAAACATTTAGTCTTTTGAAAAAAAGAATCGATGAATATAATATCATAAAAATGTATTTCAATTGCAAACTGTCCCTGCAAAGTAGAGGTTTTTTGCATTTATAAGTAATAAAATGATTTAGTGCAAGTGGTGGGAGCAGAAGATTGGATTATCATAGAAATGAAAACCTCTGTAAATTCTGCAGTTCTAGCATAGAGCATGGACCTTCCTGTTTGAGAAGCCCTGTCCTAGGCTAAATCTCTACGTTATTCTCTTGTGACTTCATTAAAGGTTAAACCTTTTATCTTTTTTCTGTTAACCTTCTGAATGGGCCCTGAGGCATCTGAAGTAAAAGATTTTTCATATCTTAGCTTAGACTGACTCCAAGATGGTCTTTTCTTAGTAAACATTTGATGTGACTTTTAATCACTTCAGAATCTTTTGCTGACTAAAAGCTGGGAATTCTTTACACTATTTAAACCCATATGCACGCATACCCACATGCATAACACACACAAACCAACTGTTTCGTTTTTTCTTTTTGCTTGACAGTTTTTCATTTTCTGTTTTTTTTTTAACATCTTAATTGGAGTATAATTGCTTTACAATGGTGTGTTAGTTTCTGCTTTAGAACAAAGCGAATCAGTTATACATATACATATGTCCCCATATCTCTTCCCTCTTGCATCTCCCTCCCTCCCTCCCACCCTCCCTATCCCACCCCTCTAGGTGGTCACAAACCACCTAGCTGATCTCCTTGTGCTATACGGCTGCTTCCCACTAGCTATCTATTTTACATTTGGTAGTGTATATATGTCCATGCCACTCTCTCACTTTGTCACAGCTTACCCTTCCCCCTCCCCATATCCTCAAGTCCATGCTCTAGTAGGTCTGTATCTTTATTCCCGTCTTACCCCTAGGTTCTTCATGACATTTTTTTTCTTAGATTCCATATATATGTGTTACCATACGGTATTTGTTTTTCTCCTTCTGACTTACTTCGCTCTGTATGACAGACTCTAGGTCTTTCCACTTCACTCCAAATAACTCAATTTCGTTTCTTTTTATGGCTGAGTAATATTCCATTGTATATATGTGCCACATCTTCTTTATCCATTCATCTGCTGATGGACACTTAGGTTGCTTCCATCTCCTGGCTATTGTAAATAAAGCTGCAATGAACATTTTGGTACATGACTCTTTATGAATTGTGGTTTTCTCAGGGTATATGCCCAGTAGTGGGATTGCTGGGTCGTATGGTAGTTCTATTTGTAGTTTTTTAAGGAACCTCCATACTGTTCTCCATAGTGGCTGTATCAATTTACATTCCCACCAACAGTGCAGGAGTGTTCCCTTTTCTCCACACCCTCTCCTGCGTTTATTGTTTCTAGATTTTTTGATGATGGCCATTCTGACCGGTGTGAGATGATACCTCATTGTAGTTTTGATTTGCATTTCTCTACTGATTAATGATGTTGAGCATTCTTTCGTGTGTTTGTTGGCAATCTGTATATCTGCTTTGGAGAAATGTCTATTTAGGTCTTCTGCCCATTTTTGGATTGGGTTGTTTGTTTTTTTGTTATTGAGCTGCATGAGCTGCTTGTAAATTTTGGAGATTAATCCTTTGTCCATTGATTCATTTGCAAATATTTTCTCCCATTATGAGGGTTGTCTTTTCGTCTTGTTTATGGTTTCCTTTGCTGTGCAAGAGCTTTTAAGTTTCATTAGGTCCCATTTGTTTATTTTTGTTTTTATTTCCATTTCTCTAGGAGGTGGGTCAAAAAGGATCTTGCTGTGATTTATGTCGTAGAGTGTTCTGCCTATGTTTTCCTCTAAGAGTTTTATAGTGTCTGGCCTTACATTTAGGTCTTTCATCCATTTTGAGTTTATTTTTGTGTATGGTGTTAGGGAGTGTTCTAATTTCATACTTTTACATGTACCTGTCCAGTTTTCCCAGCACCACCTATTGAAGAAGCTGTCTTTTCTCCACTGTATATTCTTGCCTCCTTATCAAAGATAAGGTGACCGTATGTGCGTGGGTTTATCTCTGGGCTTTCCATACTGTTCCATTGATGTATATTTCTGTTTTTGTGCCAGTACCATACTGTCGTGATTACTGTAGCTTTGTAGTGTAGTCTGAAGTCAGGGAGCCTGATTCCTCCAGCTCTGTTTTTCTTTCTCAAGATTGCTTTGGCTATTCCGGGTCTTTTGTGTTTCCATACAAATTGTGAAATTTTTTGTTCTAGTTCTGTGAAAAATGCCAGTGGTAGTTTGATAGGGATTGCATTGAATCTGTAGATTGCTTTGGGTATTAGAGTTATTTTCACAATAGTGATTCTTCCAATCCAAGAACATGGTATATCTCTCCATCTATTTGTTTCATCTTTAATTTCTTTCATCAGTGTCTTATAATTTTCTGTATACAGGTCTTTTGTCTCCATAGGTAGGTTTATTGCTAGATATTTTATTCTTTTTGTTGCAATGGTAAATGGGAGTGTTTTCTTAATTTCACTTTCAGATTTTTCATCATTAGTGTATAAGAATGCCAGAGATTTCTGTGCGTTAATTTTGTATCCTGCTACTCTACCAAATTCATTGATTAGCTCTAGTAGTTTTCTGGTAGCATCTTTAGGATTCCCTAGGTATGGTATCATGTCATCTGCAAACAGTGACAGTTGTACTTCTTTTCCAATTTGGATTCCTTTTATTTCTTTTTCTTCTCTGATTGCTGTGGCTAGAACTTCCAAAACTATGTTGAATAAGAGTGGTGAGAGTGGGCAACCTTGTCTTGTTCCTGATCTTACTGGAAATGGTTTCAGTTTTTCACCATTGAGGACAATGTTGGCTGTGCGTTTGTCATATATGGCCTTTATTATATTGAGAAAAGTTCCCTCTATGCCTACTTTCTGCAGGGTTTTTTATCATAAATTGGTGTTGAATTTTGTCGAAAGCTTTCTCTGCATCTATTGAGATGATCATATGGTTTTTCTCCTTCAATTTGTTAATATGGTGTATCACGTTGATTGATTTGAGTATATTGAAGAATCCTTGCATTCCTGGGATAAACCCCACTTCGTCATAATGTATGATCCTTTTAATGTGCTGTTGGATTCTGTTTGCTAGTATTTAGTTGAGGATTTTTGCTTCTGTGTTCATCAGTGATATTGGCCTGTAGTTTTCTTTCTTTGTGACATCTTTGTCTGGTTTTGTTATCAGGGTGATGGTGGCCTCATAGAATGAGTTTGGGAGTGTTCCTGCCTCTGCTATATTTTGTAAGAGTTTGAGAAGGATAGGTGTTAGCTCTTTTCTAAATGTTGGCAGAATTCGCCTGTGAAGCCATCTGGTCCTGGGCTTTTGTTTGTTGGAAGATTTTTAATCACAGTTTCAATTTCAGTGCTTGTGATTGGTCTGTTCATATTTTCTATTTCTTCCTGGTTCAGTCTCGGCACGTTGTGCATTTCTAAGAATTTGTCCATTTCTTCCAGGTTGTCCATTTTATTGCCATAGAGTTCCTTGTAGTAATCTCTCATGATCTTTTTTATTTCTGCAGTGTCAGTTGTTACTTCTCCTTTTTCATTTCTAATTGTATTGATTTGAGTCTTCTCCCTTTTTTTCTTGATGAGTCTGGCTAATGGTTTATCTATTTTGTTTATCTTCTCAAAGAACCAGCTTTTAGTTTTATTGATCTTTGCTAGCATTTCCTTCATTTCTTTTTCATTTATTTCTGATCTGATCTTTATGATTTCTTTCCTTCTGCTAAATTTGGGGGTTTTTTTGTTCTTCTTTCTCTAATTGCTTTAGGTGCAAGGTGAAGTTGTTTATTTGAGATGTTTCCTGTTCTTAAGGTAGGACTGTATTGCTATAAACTTCCCTCTTAGAACTGCTTTTGCTGCATCCCATAGGTTTTGGGTCGTCGTGTCTCCATTGTCATTTGTTTCTAGGTATTTTTTGTTTTCCTCTTTGATTTTTTCAGTGATCACTTCGTTATTAAGTAGTGTATTGTTTAGCCTCCATGTGTTTGTATTTTTTACAGATCTTTTCCTGTAATTGATATCTAGTCTCATAGTGTTGTGGTTGGAAAAGATACTTGATACAATTTCAATTTTCTTAAATTTACCAAGGCTAGATTTGTGACCCAAGATATGATCTATCCTGGAGAATGTTCCGTGAGCACTTGAGAAAAATGTGTATTGTGTTGTTTTTGGATGGAATGTCCTATAAATATCAATTAAGTCCATCTTGTTTAAGGCATCATTTAAAGCTTGTGTTTCCTTATTTATTTTGATTTTGGATGATCTGTCCATTGGTGAAAGTGGGTTGTTAAAGTCCCCTACTATGAACGTGTTACTGTCGATTTCCTCTTTTATGGCTGCTAGTATTTGCCTTATGTATTGAGGTGCTTCTATGGGTGCATAAATATTTACAATTGTTATATCTTCTTCTTGGATCGATCCCTTGATCATTAGTAGTATCCTTCTTTGTTGTAATATTCTTTATTTTAAAGTCTATTTTGTCTAATATGAGAATTGCTACTCCAGCTTTCTTGTGATTTCCATTTGCATGGAATATCTTTTTCCATCCCCTCACTTTCAGTCTGTATGTGTCCCTAGGTCTGAAGTGGGTCTCTTGTAGACAGCATATATACAGGTCTTGTTTTTGTATCCATTCAGCCAGTCTGTGTCTTTTGGTGGGAGCATTTAATCCATTTACTTTTAAGGTAATTATAGACATATATGTTCCTATTCCCATTTACTGAATTGTTTTGGGTTTGTTATTGTAGGTCTTTTCCTTCTCTTGTGTTTCTTGCCTAGAGAAGTTCCTTTAGCATTTGTTGTAAAACTGGTTTGGTGGTGCTGAACTCTCTCAGCTTTTGCTTGTCTGTAAAGGTTTTAATTTCTCATCAAATCTGAATGAGATCCTTGCTGGGTAGAGTAATCTTTGTTGTAGGTTTTTCTCCTTCATCACTTTAAATATGTCCTGCCACTCCCTTCTGGCTTGCAGGGTTTCTGCTGAAAGATCAGCTGTTAACCTTATGGGGATTCCCTTGCGTGTTATTTGTTGTTTTTCCCTTGCTGCTTTTAATATGTTTTCTTTGTATTTAATTTTTTATAGCTTGATTAATATGTGTCTTGGTGTGTTTCTCCTTGGATTTATCCTGTATGGGACTCTCTGTGCTCCTTGGACTTGATTAACGATTTCCTTTCCCATATAGGGAAGTTTTCAACTATAATCTCTTCAAATGTTTTCTCTGTTCCTTTCTTTTTCTCTTCTTCTTCTGGGACCCCTATAATTCAAATGTTGGTGCGTTTAACGTTGTCCCAGAGGTCTCTGCGACTGTCCTCAGTTCTTTTCATTCTTTTTTCTTTATTCTGCTCTGCAGTAGTTATTTCCACTATTTTATCTTCCAGGTCACTTATCCGTTCTTCTGCCTCAGTTATTCTGCTATTGATCCCTTAGCGTATTTTTAATTTCATTTATTGTGTTGCTTATCATTGCTTGTTTCCTCTTTAGTTCTTCTAGGTCCTTGTTAAATGTTTCTTGCAGTTTCTCTATTCTATTTCCAAGATTTTGTATCATCTTTACTATCATTATTCTGAATTCTTTTTCAGATAGACTGCCTATTTCCTCTTCATTTGTTAGGTCTGGTGGGTTTTTATCTTGCTCCTTCATCTGCTGTGTGTTTTTCTGTCTTTTCATTTTGCTTATCTTACTGTGTTTGGGGTCTCCTTTTCACAGGCTGCAGGTTCGTAGTTCCCATTGTCTTTGGTGTCTGTCCCCAGCAGCTAAGGTTGGTTCAGTGGGTTGTGTAGGTTTCCTGGTGGAGGTGACTAGTGCCTGTGTTCTGGTAGATGAGGCTGGATCTTGTCTTTCTGGTGGGCAGGTCCACGTCTGGTGGTGTGTTTTGGGGTGTCTGTAGCCTTATTATGATTTTAGACAGCCTCTCTGCTAATGGATGGGGCTGTGTTCCTGTCTTGCTAGTTGTTTGGCATAGGGTGTCCAGCACTGTAGCTTGCTGGTCGTTGAGTGAAGCTGGGTGCTGGTGTTGAGATGGAGATCTCTGGGAGATTTTCGCCGTTTGATATTACGTGGAGCTGGGAGGTCTCTTGTGGACCAGTGTCCTGAACTTGGCTCTCCCACCTCAGTGGCAGAGCCCTGACGCCTGGCTGGAGAACCAAGAGTCTTTCATCCACACGGCTCAGAATAAAAGGGAGAAAAAATAGAAAGAAAGAAAAAAAAGAGAATAAAATAAGTTAAAATAAAATAAAGTTATTAAAATAAAAAAATGATTATTAAGAAAAAAATTTTTAAGAAGTAAAAAGAAAAAAAAAACCGGACGGTCAGAACCCTAGGGCAAATGGTGAAAGCAAAGCTATATAGACAAAATCTCACACAGAAGCATACACATACACACTCACAAAAAGAGGAAAAGGGGAAAAAATTATCTTGCTCCCAAAATCCACCTCCTCAATCTGGGATGATTCGTTGTCTATTCAGGTATTCCACAGATGCAGGGTACATCAAGTTGATTGTGGAGATTTAATCCGCTGCCCCTGAGGCTGCTGGGAGAAATTTCCCTTTCTCTTCCTTGTTCGCACAGCTCCGGGTGTTCAGTTTTGGATTTGGACCCGCCTCTGCGTGTAGGTCGTCTGAGGGCGTCTGTTCTTCATTCGGACAGGACGGGGTTAAAGGAGCAGCTGCTTCAGGGGCTCTGGCTCACTCAGGCCGGGGGCAGGGAGGGGTATGGATGCAGGGCGAGCCTGTGGCGGCAGAGGCTGGCATGACGTTGCACCAGCCTAAGGCTCGCCGTGCGTTCTCCCGGGGGAGTTGTCCCTGGATCCCAGGAACCTGGCAGTGGCGGGCTGCACAGGCTCCTGGGAGGGGAGGTGTGGATAGTGACCTGTGCTCGCACACAGGCCCCTTGGTGGCGGCAGCAGCAGCCTTAGCGTCTCATGCCCGTCTCTGGGGTCCGCTCTGATAGCAGCGGCTCGCGCCCGTCTCTGGAGCTCCTTTAAGCAGCGTTCTTAATCCCCTCTCCTTGCGCAGCCGGAAACAAAGAGGGAAGAAAAAGTCTCCTGACTCTTCGGCAGGTCCAGACTTTTCCTCGGACTCCCTCCCGGCTAGCCATGGTGCACTAACCCCCTGCAGGCTGTGTTCACGCCGCCAACTCCAGTCCTCTCCCTGCTCTCTGACTGAAGCCCAAGCCTCAGCTCCCAACCCCGCCGGGGTGAGCAGACAAGCGTCTCGGGCTGGTGAGTGCTGGTCAGCACCGATCCTCTGTGCGGGAATCTCTCCGCTTTGCCCTCCGCATCCCTGTGGCTGCACTATCCTCCATGGCTCTGAAGCTTTCCCCCTCCGCCACCCGCAGTCTCCGCCCGCGAAGGGGCTTCTTAGTGTGTGGAAACTTTTCCTCCTTCACAGCTCTCTCCCACTGGTGCAGGTCCCGTCTCTATTCTTTTGTCTTTGTTTTTTCTTTTGCCCTACCCAGGTACGTGGGGGGGTTTCCTGCCTTTGGGGAGGTCTGAGGTCTTCCGCCAGCGTTCAGTAGGTGTTCTATAGGAGCAGTTCCACGTGTATATGAATTTCTGATGTATCTGTGGGGAGGAAGGTGATCTCCGCGTCTTACTCCGCCGCCATCTTCTCCAAACCCCTCAAACCAACTGTTTAATCTCATACATATAGGATTTCCCTGGTGGCGCAGTGGTTAAGAATCCGCCTGCCAGTGCAGCGGACATGAATTCGAGCCTTGCTCTGGGAAGATCCCACATGCCACGGAACAGCTAAGCCCGAGTGCCACAACTACTGAGCCTGTGCTCTAGAGCCCGTGGGCCACAACTACTGAGCCTGGGCGTCACAGCTACTGAAGCCTGTGCACCTTACAGCCCGTGCTCTGCAACAAAGACAAGCCACTGTGATGAGAAACTCACGCACCGCAACGAAGAGTACCTCCCCTTCACCACAACTAGAGAAAGCCGACACCCAACAACAAAGACCCAACGCAGCCAAAAATTAATTAATTAATTTTTTAAAAATCTCATACACATAAATGAAGAGAGTGCCAGTCAAGGGCTTTATTATTCACTTTACAAAGTATTCACTTGAGTGTTTGTTCCGTAAAGCTAGATCCCCTAGAGCATTTGAAATATGATTCTCTGTACAAAAATCCGATTTGTACGCAGCTCTTCAGCAGCATCTCTCTTGAGTCAATAAAATTACAGCTCATCAGTTGTGCTGTGTTTTGGAAGAAACAACATCATTTTCAGAGGCTGCTAATGCTGTTCAGTTGTGGATTTTGCAGGAAGGCACTCATGGTGACGTCATGATTTATAAAATGTGTGCTGCACTTGGACAATGCAGTTGGCCTGATGTTCCTGAATTTTCTTTCTTTATCTCATGGGTCCTGGCTCTCTTTTTCCTATGTTAAATACCTCTTCTTTAGCTCCATTTTTAGACCCATTATCCATTTTTCCTAATGTCATTTCAGCATTAATGTTCATTAATCATGATTTTCTTAATATCATGTCAATATTGAAGATCTTAATACTTTATATCAATTTTGCTCTTGGGTCCACATTAAACAGATAGAACGTGTTATACAAGACAAACACAGCTTCTCTGCATGAGAAATTCTCCATATTAGAACCATCTCTTAGCCTGGGCCTACTGCTTCAGAGTATTGAAACGTACTTTACCCATTTAATTTACTTGGGCCAACGGTTTATCACTAAAGCAGCCCACAAACATTTATTGAGTAATTTTCTCGTATAGAGTATGACCTAAAGATGCAACTCATGATTAATTCATATGGTGAAGCTGAAAACTGCTGCTGGTGTCACCTTCTAAAATTAAGCTCGTGGTTATAATTAAGAGCTAAAGCCTTGGGGCATTCAGTATTACTGCTGACTTGATTGTTAACAGGGAGAGCTCCAGGAAGTATCTTTCAACTCCTGTTCCTCTAAGCCAGCTTGGATAAGGTGTGGTAGGGTTAGAGAAACTTGTATTTGAAGTTGTTCTCAAGGACATGGTAGCAAGTGCCTCGGTGGATTGAATGCGGATGGAGAGGAAACTTTGATCATTTGAGAGATAGTATACCAGCAAGTCCTCTTATCCTGCAGGTTGTCAGAGGAAATAACATTTACCTGACCAGAAGGTCAGCGAGGAGAGTAAATGCTGAGAGGACTGGGGTCTCCCACTTTGCGCTCTAAGTTACCAGCTCAGATGGCAAGAGTCTGAAGTGGCGTGCTTTGCGTGAGAGTCTCAGCCTTCTGGCTCCACTGTGTTTTTTCACATATCTAAAATGTTCAAGGTGCTATCTTGCCTTCAGGTTGTGCATGGCCATATGTCACTAAGCTTGACTTACTTGTCGGGCTAGGTCCCAGCAGGAAACAATCAAGTAATTTATTGAAGGGACTATTTAAAACCTTATGTTCAGGATTAAGGAAAACGAGATCGTGAAACATTCTGGGGCTTGCAACAGCAGGGAGCCGTTACCCCTTCACCACCCTCTAGGCCTGAAGGGGCCAGGAGAAGGAGGATTACCAAACCCTGGAGAAAGTAGCTGGAGCTGTAAGTGAGGGCAGGCTGGCAGGAGCTGTGACCTTTGGGAGAGGTGACTTAGCAGAGAGGGAGCTATAGCAGCAGACACCCAGAACTCACTTTCCTTCCTCTGTCCTATCCTGCCTATACCTCCCATTGGTTGAATCTAACCAGAAGCTAGAGGATAAGGAAGCCCATTGAGGCAGGTCAGCTTTGGAACACAGAGCAGATAGAGAGTAGATCCAGAGAGGGCATTGGGAGAGTATCCAACAACATCTATTTCTTAGAATGTATACAAATGTAGATTGTCTTATTCAGAAAAATGACAAATATGAACAAGAAATTCAGATGTCTGATTTCAGATCACTCTGTGGATTGGAAGTGAGAACTCCAGTAATAGTTGGGCTAAAAATAGTAGTTATCAGCATTCTCATCTTAATATTTATTAGGAGCTTACTTTGTGCCAGGTAGTGTTCTAAATACTTCATCTATATTAACTCGTTTAATTTTCAAAACAATCCTATGAGATACGTACTGTAATTAGTCCCATATTACTATTGAGAGAGCTGAAGCATAGGGAGCTTAAGGTATCTGCCCAGTCTCAGAGCTAGGAAGTGGAGAGCTGCACTCCTGCCCTGCACTGCTCTTACTCATTAAAGCCAAAGTATGTAGAATACATCTGATGGGGGAAGGGGGCTGCAGTGTTCAGTAATGATTACTATTTGCTTCCAGTCGGTAATTGGAAGAGATTTTATATGTTAGAATTCTCTTCCCACACTTGAGAATTTTAGGTCTATAAGGGCAAAATTCATTTGTTTGTGGGTCATTAGCTGTGACCCCCACCTAGAACAATTTAGTGATGGATTTTCTCTCTCCCCCCTTTATGTTATTTTTCTTTCCTCTGTTATCCAGACAGAAGGTACTCTTTTTGAGCCTCAGAAGGACAGTACCAACAGAATAGCATCTACCAAGTGCCAGGCACTGGCCAGAGAACTTGAGAAGGATAAATTATTTGATCATCATAATATCCCTGCAAGGCAGCTGTTAAACTCCCTATTTTACAGGTGAGAAGACTGAGTCCTGGGGACATGGTTTCTTGCCCAAGGTCACACAGTTAGGAAGTGAAAGTCCAGGTCTCACTTGCTCTAGTTCCATCTTTTCCACTATACTGTCTCTCAGAGACTAAGTCACTTGCCCCAGGCCAAGGCCATCAGGGCTGATGAATAAGCTTTCATGTGACCAAAGCCCCTAAGTACTTTTCCACCTGAACACCTGTGTTTATTTATGGGGCATTCCCAAGAAGAGAAACTGAGGAGAGGCCTGAGATTTAGGAGAAAATGAGGATGGCTGTGCGGTCATGGAGAGAGAAGAGTACTTCTAGAAAGAGAGCGTGGTCACCTATGCCAAAGGCAACAGACAGATAAGTTAAGGACAAGTGTCCCTTGGATTTGGACATGTGGAGAGCATTGGCAACTTCAGCAAGAGCAGTGTTAGGAGACAGATCCAATTAGAGTGAGAACTGAAGAGGAAATGGGAGGGCCAGGAAGTGGAGGCAGCATGTCTGGACTTTTCCTTGGAGAAATGTGGCTGGGAGAGATGAAGAAATTGAGTGGTAGCCAGGAGAGTGGGATGGTTCTTGAGAGATAGGAGATGATATCAATAGAATATGTTTGAAACCGATGAACAGGATCCACAGACCGTGAGAGGATAATAATGTAGCAGAGAGGGAGAACAACTGAGGATCAAAATGGACCTTTTTAACTTAATTCTACATGACCTGGCCCCTGTCCACATCCCTGGCCCCATCTCCTTGGTTGTTAGGCCCAGTCACTCTCACTTTCTTTCTGTTTCTCCATGCTAAACTCAGTCCTGCCTTAGTACCTTGGCACTTGTGGTTCCCTCTCCCTGGTACGTTCAGCTCCCAGATCTTTGTATGTCTGGCTCCTCCTTGACATAGAGGTCTCAGCTAAAATGCCATATCCTCATAAAGGACTCCCCTGGCCACTCATCTAAAGGGCCCCCCTGCACCTCTCTCCAGTCACTCCATCATAACCCTGTGTTACCTCCTTTGTAGCACATTTCCTCTTCAAGTCTGCTCAGAAGTCATCATCTTAGTGGTGCCTACCCTGACTGCCCCAATTAGAATTGTGACCCACTGCCCCGCCACATACACGCTTCTAATTACCTTTAGCCTGTTCCCTCTCTCTCTCTCTCTCTCTTTTTTTAAGAATTTTTTTTTTTTTTTTTTTTTGCTACGCGGGCCTCTCACTGCTGTGGCCTCTCCCGCTGCGGAGCACAGGCTCCGGATGCGCAGGCTCAGCGGCCACGGTTCACGGGCCTAGCCGCTCCGCGGCATGTGGGATCTTCCCGGACCGGGGCACGAACCCGTGTCCCCCGCATTGGCAGGCGGACTCTCAACCACTGGGCCACCAGGGAAGCCCTAATATTTTTAAAATAATTAATATTTTGGCTGCGTTGGGTCTTTGCTGCTGCACACTGGCTTTCTCTAGTTGCAGCGAGCGGGGGCTACTCTTCGATGCGGTGCACGGGCTTCTCATTGCGGTGGCTTCTCTAGTTGTGGAGCACAGGCTCTAGGCGTGCGGGCTTCAGTAGTTGTGCCTCGCGGGCTCTAGAGCACAGGCTCAGTAGTTGTGGTGCACGGGCTTAGTTGTTCCGCAGCGTGTAGGATCTTCCCGGACCAGGGATCGGACCCATGTCTCCTGCACTGGCAGGTGGATTCTTAACCGCTGCGCCACCAGGGAAGTCCCTCTCTCTCTTTTTAACATAGCGTATATCACCTTTTAACACAGTGCATAAATTACCTACTTATTATGATGTGTTTTTCTTTCTCTCCCCTGGTAGAGTGTGATCTCCATGAGGGTGGGAAGCTATGTCTGTTTTGTTCAGTGATGCATCTCTAGTGGCAGAGCACTGCCTGGCCAGGAGTAGGACCTCCCTAATATGTTCACTTGAATTAACTTTCCACTATCTGAAATTACTTTGATCAGTTGTTGGCTTGCTTGTTAACTCTTTGTCCCCCAACTAGAATGCAAGCAGGGACCTTGTCAGTCTTATTTGTTGCTGTAACCCCAGCACTAAAACTGTGCCAGTATATAGCAGATGTTCAATAAATATTTGTTGAGTGATTGATGGTTACATTCCCTAACTTGATTGAATTCCCAGACTTGAGACTTGATTTGCCTTGAGCACAACTGAACTAAGACTCTCAACCTGTACTCTCAGACCTTTGCCATGCTTTGTCCCTCTGGAAATTTCTGGAACTTCAACATCTGCAGTAACACAAAATATGAATTCTGGCTCCATTTAATGCAACTTGTTGTCATCATTATATGGATGATATTATATCTGTTTTTACTTCTTAATACATACATATGCTGAATAAGTATTACTCAAAAAGTAAGATTAATCATGAACTATTAGCACTAAAATGATTCTTAGAGGTTATCTAAACCTGTATCATGTACCATGATTAATATCAGGAATTGGGTTAACATTAACATCAGCTATCTAATTATAATGTGTAGTAAAAAATTCAACTGAGAACTAAATATCCTAAATATTAGCTAAATAACCTTGTCATTAACCAAATATTTGACACTGACATTGAACAAGTGGAGGAGAGGAATCCTGAACATATAATGGATATATTTAACAGTTATAATTCATTTCAATTCAGACGTTAGCTGTAATTTTTCCATTTATGCTCCACTTATTATAGGAGCTACATATTCTAAAGATACCTTTTGCATAGTTTTATATAAGCAACCTTATGTGATTAATTTTTGAACTTGTCATCCTATAAAAAAGCTATAAAGAAATTATTGAAAGTCTAAGAAATGTAATTGAGTTAACATAGGTAGAGATTAGCACAGGAAGTTTTACAGCCCTGTAAAAATACCTTCAAAGCAGAAGGCCACATTAGGCGTTCTTTCTTTTATAATTGACTTTTATTCCAGAACTATGCTAAGAACTCACAGGTATAGAGATTTAATGGAAACTTATTTGCAAAAACATGAGCTATAGGCAGACAAAGACAAACTGGTTATATGTCATTGTTCTGCATTTCCAGGAATTTTAAGTAAAGCTACTTAGAAGTTCCCTGTATAGTATAATAAGATTTTAGAACATGTCACTATACCCGTTATTTTTCATTGTCTGCTTAAGAAGCTCCTCTGGTTAATAAGCTTTCTGTCGGAGGACCCAGATCATCTAAGAAGCTAATAGGTATCCTTTGGAAAAGTTGATACGGCGCTCAGCTGGCTCTGTCCAGCTCTGTCTGAATGTTTCTTCCTGCGATTATCTGCACAGGAAGGGGGTTAGCAAAGAGCTCTGTAGCCAGACTTAGAATGACCCTGATTCCTTTGCAGGGTGGGCAGAGAGGGACTTATTTCTTCTCTCAGTGAATTAGTTTTCTGTTTCTGCATACTGAGTATTACAAACTTGGCAGCTTAAAACAACACACGTTTCTTATCTCATGGTTTCCATGGATCAAGAGTCTGGGCAAAGCTTTGCTCGGTCCTCTGTTCAGAGACTCACAAGACTGCACTCAAGGTGTCCACAAGGCTATGTTCTCATCTGGAGGCTTGACCAGAGAAGAATCCACTTCCACGCTCACTCAGGTCATTGGTAGAATTTATTTCCTTGAGGCTGTAAGACTGAGGACCTAGCCTTTACTAGCTTTGAACGGTAGTCCACCCACAGCTCTTTGCCATGTGGACTTCTCAACATGGGAACTGACTTCATCAGGCCAACAAGGAGAATCTCTCACTATATATTAGTCGTGGGAGTGACATCCTGTCGCCCTTGCTATGTTCTGTTGGTTAGGAGCAAGTCTACAGGTCATGCCTGCCCTCAAGGGGAGGGGATCACACAAAGGCATGAACAGGAGGAAGTAGCATCATTGGGGTCACTTTAGGGTCAGGTACCTCATTCCCACACTGATGCTTTTGCCTTTTAGCCATCACATCATACATAGCTTTTGCTAAAATGAGTGGTAACATAAAATGGAGGAATTTGGACCTTATTTTTTTCTAGTTGGGAGCCTAATTCAAGTTCTTTTCTCAAGCTTCTTTCTGTGTTGTGGGATCTCTCTTGGTTACTTTGGGGGTGAGAGAGAGTCATTGAGGATAATGGAAGGAAATCAAAGATCTTGCTTTTGAGGAAGGAGAAGGTTGGCTCCAGAGTTTTGGAGTAGCCGTCATCTGTGTTTCATGTGGCATTAACACAACTTCCACTTGATTTCTCATTATGTCACTGGGGAAAGTCCTTTGCGTTATAACAATGAATTGACACCGATGGCACACATGCTGTCAAAGGAGTTCTGCAGTTAGGCTGGGAGCTGGTCCAGATGAACTCAACGAGCATGTCCCACCCACAAATATTTTGTATTTGCTATAAAATTAGAAAGTTTGCCCTCCCATGCAGGCCAGTTAAGGAAGGATCTATTCCCCAGAGATCTAGTTAACAGAAGAGAGCTGTTTTCCACACTGACTGAGAGAGAGGGAGAGAGAAGGAAAAATAAAAACCCTAGGGTGACTCTAACTGCATTGAACTATAATGAATCTAAAAATGGTGTTATTTGATAATGAAAAAAACCTAAACCAAACCCAAACAAAAAGGGACTCTTCACAGTTTAAAAAGCATAGTGATTTTGCGATATTTTAAAAATTCTCTCTCACATTGAGAGTGTTCATATTTGTGGTAAATATGATGTAGTGTGTTTCTGTTTACATTCTTACTAATAACTTGCTCTTGCAGTGCTTTAAGAAATGCCCACAGGGCTTCCCTGGTGGCGCAGTGGTTGAGAGTCCGCCTGCCAATGCAGGGGACACGGGTTCGTGCCCCGGTCCGGGAGGATCCCACATGCCGCAGAGCGGCTGGGCCCGTGAGCCATGGCCGCTGAGCCTGTGCTTCGGAGCCTGTGCTCCACAGCGGGAGAGGCCACAACAGTGAGAGGCCTGCGTACCGCAAAAAAAAAAAAAAAAGAAAAAAAAAAGAAATGCCCACAGAGTGGTTTAGCTTTATTCAGAATAAAGAATAGGTCAGCTGTGTGTACCGTTGCATGGAAGGATTTGAATAGTGACTAGAAGGCACTTTTAAGCACTGACAGCCAGAATTAGTGAGGTAGAAATCTGAAAAAGCAAAAGCATTATTTAAAATAATACTTCTGAATTTATCCAAGTTTTTTTTCCCCCCAAGTGCTGCTTTTCTCCCACTGGCCTCAGGATTATAAACTTTGAGGACTTAATGGCTGGCGTTAGTGGGTAAATAAATATGAGAAGAGATGCCATTGGCTTTTATGAATATTGGTACGCCTTAGGACATGAACAGAAAATCATATTTCTTTCTTAGGCTTTGGAAGCTTATGTCCCTATTCCATTCTCTCAAGGAGGTTTGTCCATGTCTCAAAGAGTAAATTTATATAAACAGCCAAAGGTCTCAGAAATTGGTTGACAGATAAAGAGGGCAGCACATTTCATTTTTCCTGTTCCACATTTTTGAGGACATGCTGATTTATGCAGTGTAGCTTACAGCACTTTCTTACTGTCTTGTGTATTATCATAAAACTTGTGACTCTTAATCCTTAATGGGAAGTGTGGTAACATATTAAAATGGAGAAATACTGATTTGAATTTGATTTATTGGATCACCACTGTTGGTTTTTATATTATCCTTTTAAAGTACTAACAACTCCTAATGCATGTTTGTCCAAAACCAGTTTGCTCCTGTGCAGTAGAAAGACCTCTGTGGCCAAGAAATGAGCCAATATGGCTGCTCTTCACTTTTTGGTAGATGCCTATGGCTGAAGCTCAATTCATCCTCAGCATAGCCACACACATCACCAGTATGCAGGTTGCTCCTCACTGACCTTATAAGCTTGTGAACTATATTTAGAATCTACCAATTGGGCCTAGAAAAAGAGCAAATTCATTTAAAGGCTTGAACAAAAATTTAACATAACCTGTACTTAACAAATTGTTTTTTCTAGACCTAGAATGATATTTAAATGGTAGTTAATGTTTGAGTTTCCCCCAGTATCCAAGTTAATCCCCTTACCAAATAACTCAGATAAAACCTTTTCAGATGATCAGGGTAGCACTGGATATACTGTGCCAATAATGTGCTTAAGAATTAATCTTCTGAATTTATTCCCAGAGAGTAATTTAGACGGTGATGAAACTGAAGCCTGGTGACATATGTTGCTGTCTTATATGTTCAAGTTCATGGTCATGCACTGAGTCAAAACCTCTTATAGTCGTTGGGATATGTTTCAGACTTTAGTAGCACTTCTCTAATAATAATATGGTTAATGTTAAGTTTTATAAAAAAACAAGTGAAAAGTTTGAATTATGTTTTAACTAAATTAGCTCCAGAAGAGAACAGAAGTTTAAACTGTTTGGGTCTATGGGTGACATATCTCTAAACCCAGTTAATGCAACCTCACTGTTTCTCCTATTCACATGTCCAGTAAATATTGATGGGCTGACTATGTGCCAGGGAAGGTTCTAGGCACTGGGGATACCACAGTGGTCAATTCAGACAAGATCCCTGTTTTATGGAGCTTACATTCCATTTGAGGAAGAAGACAATTAGCAAAAATATAAATGTTCAAGAGAAATATCAGCTGGAGATAAGTCCTATGCAAAGAATTAAATAGGGCCTCGTGATGAAGAGTGATCAGACTCAGGGAAGGTCTCAGTGAGAAATACAGACTGTAAATGGAGATCCCAATGTCAAAAAGGAGCAGTCCCGGGAAAGATGAGGGGAGAAAGCATTCCAGGCGGAAGGGACAGCTGGTGTAAGCCTGGTGTGTTTAAGGCCGGAGAGAAAGCCCTTGTGGGCTAGAGCGCGCTAGGAAAGGGAAAGGTGGCCCAGTGTCGGGGTCATGTTGTACAGAGCCCTGTATGGTAGGGAAAGGAGTTTGAATTTATATTACACACAGATAGAGCCCAAAGATTCCTGGAATGTAAGCTCCACGAAGGCAGTATGGAGACAAGAGACCTCCATACTCTTGGGAGACTATTGCTGTGGTTTGGTTGTCAGCAATTACGTATCTGTAACAAAGGCTGGCCATGACCTATTTTTTCCTTTGAAAAAAAAAGAAGAAAAACCTGGAAAAATATGTCCCATTTTGACAGTGGAGAAAGAATTTAAAGCATTTTAAACTTACTGTTGACATCTATTTAAACTCAACTTCACATCTGGATTTCTCTGTATTTATGAAAACTTAAACGATAAACCATGCCTGGTTTTCAAACCCTCACTCAAGAACAAAGTTTTGGGCACACCCTATTAACTTTGTTGCGAAGATTTATGTAATTTCTTGGAAATTTGACTTCGGTGTGTTGCCCTCTAGAATTCAGAACAAATTTCACTTTCCACTGAAGGTGGAAGGTCTGACTTGGATGAGAATGTAAAACCAGGTCTTTTACCTGCTGGGCACCTCACCTGAGCTCTGTGGGTAGGGGGAGGGGCAGCCCTATTCAACTGCCCACAGGACAGCAGCAGGAACTGAACACAGACTCTCCTACTCGCAAAGAAAAATGCTATTTTGTGGGTACTTTCCTTAATAATTAATAAGAGAGGAGAATTAAAGAAATTATTTGAACTATAAAAATTGTTTCAAAATTGAACGTGTTTTTCATTTGGGATCTTGGCCCAGTTCTGAGAAAATTGTTTGGTACGGTAAGAATGAGGATTATATGCTCTGTAAGCGTGTGGGATGTTTTCATCTGAAGCACCCCCCATCCACCCCTATGCTGATCTTACACAGTATGGGTACTCCTTTAAAATTCAATGTATCATAAATTCATGCTGCTCTTTATTAAATTTAGAGACCATTTGATTTTCACCAGAAACTGGCTCAGACTACACAGTATTCTAATTTGGGCCTCCAGGAACTTTAAGTTTCGAATCCAGAATCCCTCAGAAGCAGTTTGCCAGTATGTTCTAAATACGGGTTACAAATGAGTAAATGAAAAAAAAGGATTATGATAATTTATGTTTCACATTTTATGTTGCTTTACATTTCTAAAAATACATTCACACCTACCTTGTATAATTCTCAACATATCCACATGAGAGAGGTATTACAACACACAAAGGGAAAATCAGACACATTAAGGTGACCTACTCAAGGTCACAAAGCTAGAAACAGCACAACTGTCCACCAGTTCTGTTGCTCACATTGTGCAGGGGGTCGGGCTGTGTTCAAATGGCCAGGGAGCCTGTAAGAGCACAGGTTTGGGCCCCACCCCAAACCTGAATCAGATTTTCTAGTTTTGGAGTCTAGAATCTGCATTCGTCAAGCACCGTGGCCCAGCCGAGTTTTATATGTAGTAAAATTAAGAGCAATTAACAGGTCTAGTCACGTCACCCCTTGGCAAAATCGAGTTTGGGGAAGATTTTCTGTGACCCATCTACCTCCTGCTCCAAATCTTGTTCTTCCCTTGGAGCCATCAAGCTTACTTACCTCTTTCTTTTATCAAACTCCCTCTGAGAAGAGGATGTGCAAAAGCTAAAAGTACCACTCCTCCATAGGATTTCTGCTTTGTGACACACAGACCAAGTCTTAAGTAAAAAAAGGAAAAAGAAAGAAAAGAAAATCTATTGGAGCAGTGGAGGAAGCATGTAGGAATAAAGGAGAATGAGGTCCTCCCTGAACTTGTAGAATCACCCTCATGCCACCTATTCTGTTGCAATCTCAGGTCAGGTATGGGTACAGCGCTGACCTACCAGCTGCACATTTCAAAACAACTATAGATTGTTAATCGAGGTTCTTAGGGCAGGGTGCCTAAGAGCCTCTCTTGAACTTGCTGGTTGCCAGACTTTTCAAGTACAACTTAGCTGTTTGAGCCAAAGATCATGTCAGACCCTGGGCATTTAAGGATGAAGCTTGGGTCTTCTCTTTCTAGTGGGACCCCCTTAGAGCATCTTTGGCAATGACCCCTGGCTCTGCCAAGGGTGTAGACACTAGAGTCATGAGGTCATTGTTGCAGATTCTGTTGCTGCCTGTGCAAATCACAAAAGCAACACGTGCCGTTTCTATGGGCTGTGATTGCCAAAACTACAGCTGACCGTGAGCTGCTCTCCAAACGTTAGAGGGGTTCGTTGTGAGTGGTTGGGAAATCATATTCCCCATCCTTACTGACACCTCCAGGGAGATGTCTTTAGCTTGGGCAGGAATTTAGTTCCTGGGCTCTGGATAAGCTGTTCTGGGACATACAGAAGAATATGTAATCTCAAGAAGATCCCAAAAGGCTTCTTGGTGTAAAAAGGTATAAAAACAGGTGTTTGTTTCATTGCACTGGCCTTAAATGCTATTGGTACTGAATGACTTCACAGGCCAGAAACATCTGTCAGTGGCATTTGTCTCTGCAAATGGAAGAACCCACGAAACGTAGCCAGAACCTCCCTGTTCTCGTAATGACCTCGACACAGACGTGCTCATGTTTAATCACCTTTGGAGATTAAGCCTCAGTGTATGATTCATTTCTTTGTTTCACTTTCTAGAGATGGTTTTCTGGAGGAGACATGTGTGCCATGTGTGAGCCTTGCTCTGCCTCTTAGTGATTCTGAAACTTAGGGGAGGTGAGCTGATTCTGCTCAGTCTTAGTTTCATCATCATTGACAGAAAGATAATGGATTGAATCAGTGGATCCCAAACGTGGATGGCATCCCATATTCCTGGGACCCGTCCCAGACCTACTAAAACAGAATCTCAGAGTCTGGGCCCTGGGAATCTACGTTTTTAAAAAAGCTCTTGGGGTGTTTTGGGTACTCATCAGGTTGGGTGCCTACTGCATCAGGTGATCTTTCAGAACCCTCTGGCTTGGATGGACCAGGAGGAAACACCTATCCTGTTTATCAGGTTGCCATTTGGGACAGTAGGACGTGGTTTATTGCTAATCATAGCCAACATAGGGTTCCAATTAATTGCTTCGTTTCTGCCAAATGCCATGGTTTATTCATTAGTAGAAAGTAGATTAAAGATCACAAAACATTTGCCTACAAAGCCTGCTGAGCCTGACTCACTCCTGTTTTCCTGTTATATTCATGAAGCACAGTTCTAATCATGGCCAATACTCGCTTAGTGCTGGTGCCAGGTGCTTTTCTAAGATATATATATGCGCTCATTTGATCCTCATAACCACTCTATATTGTGGGACTATTGTGATACCTATTTTATAGATGTGGAAACTGAGACACAGAATAAATAACTTCCTCCAGCTACTTAGTACTGGGGCCAGGACTTGAACCTGAGCAGCCTACTCAAGCGTGATACACCGAGCTGCTGTGCTATACAGACTCTCCATGGATGAGAGTTTGTCACTGGCTTGTCTGCTTTTACTTTGGGTTTCTAGGCTGGTTGATTGGAAGGATGGTCGGGTACTACTCAAGACAGGGTGGTGGAGGGGCCATGGGTTTGGCAGGGAAAGATCTGTTTGGCAAATTGAGTTTGAGGTGTATCATGGATATTGGGAAAAGTTGGGTCTCACTCTCTGAAGCGGAGACACGGGTAGAAGAGCAGAGTGGGGGAAATACTAGAGGAGACGTGGATGACATAGGTGAAAAGTGGGATACAGAGTGCTGAGAAAGCGAAAGAGAACAGCCACCATGAGGGTTGCCTCCCTTCTGGTCCAGATGAACGGGGAGCTGACTCAGGGCAAAGGAGCAGTCAAAGAAGTAACAGGAGAACCAGGGGGCTGCAGTTTCAGAAAACCAACAGAACACAGATTTTCTCAAATGAAGGAAAGATAACTAGTATCGAGTGGTACAGTGTCAAATAAATGGAAAACTAGGACCTCGTTGGTAACCTTTCAGAAGGGAATTTCAGGGTGTTGAAGTACCAGACAACAAGATCATGTTAGATGAAACTGTGTTGACGTCCTACATTTAACTTAATTATTTTGTGTAATCCTCTGCGAATTAATACCTGCGGAGTTAGTACTTGAAGGAAATCCCACCTGCATCAAGACAACCAGCTCACCACGCTGTCAGCACCTTTAACGTTTCAGTATCTGTAGTTAAGCTCACCTCGCTGGTAATTACAACTACCATTTGGTGAATGCTCATCCTTAACAAAAGTCCAACCCATCCCCATTTTACAGGTCAGGAGACTGACGCACTGAGAGGTTATATATTTTGCCCTACATCTCTGTCAGTACAAGCAGCACTCGGATACAAGCCCAGCTCACACATTCATCCCCAGCAGCACTGCCTCCTTCTGCCACCTGCGCCCTGTGCTGTTCCAGCCGCCTCTTCCTTTCCGGAACCTCATTATTGTTCATCTGTGTACAACACAGGTGTGGCCAGACTGGCCTGAGCCTGCCTCCTTTAACCTCTTACCCGGGCCTTTCCATGCAGAGACAGAGTGAGTGGGTCAAGGGCCAGGACAGGGCCCTGTGGCTGCTCTCTGACCCGTGGGGCTCCTCCTGACCAGCCACAGAAGGAAGACGTGGTGTGTCGCCTCCCTGCAGTCTCTGGGGACAGTCTCTCCATCTTACCCATTTCCTCAGCTTAGCATGTACCCTACGGCCTCTCGTGTTCTTCCTGAGGACTTTGCAGGGGAAAGAGGGACTGGCATTTATGCCAGGCTTTGCCCTGGCTTATAGAATAATTTTTTTTAAAACCCACTAGACCATCCTCAGGAGAAGTTGCAAGCCCCCAGTACTAACTTCCAGATCTAATTTGGGGCAAAAGAGGGAGAGGCAATGCTGGTAACTGGGACCTAGTTTTCCAGAAGACAGACAGAGCCGTCAAAGGAAGACTGTTTTCAGTTCAGTTTTAATTGCCTGTTTTTGAGTGTTGGGAAACTTTTTATTTTTCCAGTAGTTGAGAGATTTCAGGCAACTTTTTACAGAGAAAGCCAGAGTAAGAATTTTTATTTTTGTCAGAGAATTTTGTTGGCTGTACAAACAAGGAATGGAAAATTTGCTGTTTACGTCATCAAGCAGAACATAGAGTGTGTGTGTGTGTGTGTGTGTGTGTGTGTGTGTGTTGCACATGCAGGGGCAGCCCAAGTACCTCTGTCAATGTGAATAATTAGGTCAGGAAACGTCTATTAAAACCAGAATTTAAGAAATGAGTGAGTGTCAGGTTCAAACTTTCTCATAAAGCAGGTTTTGTTTTATAAGCAGGTAAAATTTCATCTTGGTTTTTCTGTTTGTCCGAATCTAAGCACAGGGAGGGGGCCTATATTTTAATAACTGAGAGATTTTGTTGTGCTCTTTGACATGACGGTAATAAAGATGACTTGTCTTTATGTGGCTCTTGGCGGTTGGCAGGGCCTGTCCACATACATTATTTTGAGTCTTACAACACCTATTGAGATAGACAGGAGAGAATGCAATCTGCTCTTCATGGTTGACGAAGGAGAGATTCAGAGAATTTAAGCAATTTCTGTAAGGTCACGCAACTAGTAAACAGTAGGGATAAAATAGCAAATGTGTTTGTAGTATTTATGAGTGTAGTATTTATGAGTCCCATATCTCCTTCCCTGATTTACGGAGATCTCTCCAGTAGCTTCACCGGTGCTCTCAGCCTTCACAAACGATTGTTGTGTAATCACTCAGAGAGTATGTTTCTAAAGTAATGTTCATATTATGGGTTCCATTCTATGAATGTAATTTCTTTTCTTATGGCTCTTGGAGATATACATTTCTTTTTGTTCACCACTGGATGAATTCCTTGAGAGTGGGAACTAAGACTTAAATTCCTTTTGAATTGCCTCAAAACAACAATACTGTGCTTATTTCAATAAATATTGACCCATGTAGTTTTGTGGTCCAGTGCAGTCCTCAGAAGCCCTTTAAATAAAAGGGAACCAAACTGTATTAGTACCTGCCGCATACTGAATGCTTTGCTCACTGCTCTACAAACTGCATCTCAGTTAACTTTCACACAGTCCATCGAGGTAGACATTATTGTCCCTATTTTGTAGGTGTGACATTCAGAGAAGTTGAAAGACTTACCTGAGGTCCCCCACGTAAGTCTAATAGGTGGCAAGTTAGGATTTGAACCCAGATCTTTCTGGATCCAACATGTTTGTACCTTTCCTCTATATATCTTTAAAAATAAAGGCTAAAATATTTGCTAAGAATTTCTTATGACACTTGAGACCTCGCCTGTCTTTGTGTTAGTGAATCTGCCTTCAGCCTAGGTCCTTTTCTGCCCTGAGCCATAGATCACACTTCTCCTTCTACCTGGGTCTGCCCTACCTCTCACCCCTGTCTGATTCTCTCTGTCACAACCCTCTGATCTTTTTTAGCCCAGATCAATCTCAGTTGAATGTAACAAGTGACCTTGACTTCCTTATACCTCCACTTCTGTTTGTCTCTCTGTGGAAAGTACCATATCCTTCCTCACATAATAGTTATTCTAGTACCTGCCTTGACCTCCCTCCACACTGTAAGCTTTAGGGGATTGGAACTTATCCTACTTTTCATTTAGTCATTGCAGCATCTGGAACAGTGTCTCTTGCACATAGCAAGGATACGCTAAACGTTGAGCGAATTAAACTGAATCAAGAGAAACTGAGTGGTTCCTAGAAAAGAGCTGGTGCCAGCCCAGCTGCTTATATCTGCAGTGGTCGGAGAGTCTGAGAAGTCATGCGGGTGCTGCACGAAGCTGTTGTCCATGGCTGTGTGCTTGTCAGAGTCTGAGCTCTGTTCCGTTGCTCTGAACCTGCACTAAAGTGACTAGTCCAAGGATGACAAATCTGGAGCATCCATGCTGCCATTCCACCTCCCACACATTCCAGCAGGCGTTACCAAGCAATTAAAGTTGACATTTAAAAAAATGTAGTTGCTGCTCCTGTTTTGCTCTACCTAGGGTGTATGTGTGTGTGTGTGTGTGTGTGTGTGTGTGTGTGTGTGTGTGTGTTTATATTGGATAGTATCAATAAAACATTGAGATGCTGGAGCTTTAGCATTGCCTGTTTAAGTATGTCAGGAAACACCCAGATTTGATCTTCTCATTGGCAAGAAAGCAGGATTTAAAGGGAAGTATAGTTTCACGGTAATGTGAATGTACTTAATGCCACTGAATTCTACACCCCCAAAATGGTTAAAATGATAAATTTTATATTATATCTGTCTTACCACAGTTAAAAAAAGAGGTATAAGTCCCAAATATTTGGTGTTAAAAGTTGCATGACCTAGCACTAGGGGTGGATACAGTTTTGGGGAGAGTGGAGGTATAATCCCCACTTCTTCCCATATTCTCAACAATTTCCCAAGCCTACAGCAAACATGCATCATGACCTGGGGTAAATTTATTATTAAACCATATTTCTGGCTCTTAAAGTGGGGTTGGGTGTATAGGGAATAGTCAATAAATATTTGTTGATGATGGTAATGACCACATGTAGGCGCAATACATACATACTCACTAGCTGAGATTCCATCATTGGTTATCCAGTATAAATATAATTGCTCAGTCAGTTTCTACACTATGCCATCTTGGTAGTGTGTGTCTTCTCCATCTGGCTTTAGGCTCTCTACAGACAGGAAATAAGTCAACCACTAGAAGATGAACCCTCCAAGACATGAATTGTCATTACTTTTATTCAACATCATTTCTTTTTCCCACTTCCCAGTATAATGTTCAGCAAGGAATAAGTGTAAGCATTTTTAAAAACGTTGCATTAAGGAATAGAATTGACATCTGGTTTGTTTTATGTTCATTTCAGTGCCTAGCCTAGTTTGTCACACATACAGTACATGTTTATAGGTTAAACTGATGTTTCAGATGAAAAGCAGATCCCATACCACAGTGGGCATCACCTACTTGCACATAAGAAGGGCTAATTAAATATTAGTGGTTGTTATTAGATTATGTCTAGAAAATATTAAAGCTAACACAGTGGCACAAGGGTGGAAAAAAGCCACATCTTTAGAGGAGGGACAGAGGGTGATGGAAACATTGCATAATTAGGGCTCAAAGTTGGGAAAGGATACCTGATGGGTATATGACCTAAACCTGAGTTCTCAGCATGGGTGCTCTTTAATTCAGTTTGCTTTAGGTAATTGCATGTAATTATCTACTGGGTCTGTATCACTGATTCTAAGGAGGAGAAAACCAAAGGGGACCTCTTGAAGATAATGGTATTTAGATATTCCTTTGTGACCTCTTTTCCCTTTGTATGTTGTAGTATGTTGGAAATACTGTTCTTACGGAGGCTAGTGCCTTAAAGAAGACGTGTGCATGTAATGGGCCTTGATCCCTTACCAAGGTGTCATTATTCTTCCTCACTGCGTTTTCGTTTTAGCCCTTTTGATATTCTGAAGTTAGCTGTGAGTATTGGTTATACTTCTGCTCTCTGATCCACCTACCCTCCCCCCACTTCCTTTTGAGTAATTTGATGATGGTATAGATTTTTAAAAATCCTTTCAATTAAAAAATAAAAGAGGAAATAAGATTGATTAAGATGTACCTGATCTTGTGTGGGTGTACTAATTCAGCACTGTAGCAGTTTCCACCTAGGTAAACATTTCTTTTTTTTTTTTTTTTCATTTTCACCAAGACCTTTATTGAACAACATATTCACCATTTTGTTCCATTACCTTCTTCCATTTTTCAGGCAACTTCATAATTCCATCTTCACAAAACTTTTTATCTTTTTGAGCAAAGAACAAACATTTCTATTTCTTACTACTGAGTTTGCAGCCAACAGTTTTCATCATGGTAATTAAAATGATTTTTGTCAGTAAGAGACAACACTGAGATTCCAACCCAAGTGGTCTGCATCTGGAGGCACAGCTCTAACCTCTGGTTAGTACTGCTTTCCATGCTCTATTGGTTGGCACAAGGAGACCAGTTTTTGTCCCATTAATGTTTTACTTTAGTAAGTCAAAAGTTATCACAAAATACTTTGGGGAAACAGAAGAAAAGAAAAATATGTGCTTTTATTTAGAGATGAGTACTACAGTGTATTATTCAAAGCACATAGGGTAAAGCTTAGGTTAGAGGAAGCTTGAATTAAAAACTATAAATGTGCCCATTCACCAGTTCTAGAAGTAACTGTGGATGCTGCTGCCACTTTTCTTTTTTCACTCCAAAGGAGATGATCACAGAATCAACTAAAGGCGGAACTCCTCATTTTTTTTTTGGCGGTACGCGGTCCTCTCACTGTTGTGGCCTCTCCCGTTGCGGAGCACAGGCTCCGGACGCGCAGGCTCAGCGGCCATGGCTCACGGGCCCAGCCGCTCCGCGGCATGTGGGATCCTCCCGGACTGGGACACGAACCCGTGTCCCCTACATTGGCAGGCGGACTCCCAGCTACTGCACCACCAGGGAAGCCCATGAGGGGTTTCTTTTAAAGAACTTCTACTGTGTTTCTTAGAAAGAAATGGAGCAGTATCATTTTATTTTTAACTTATCCATTTCCCATCAGAACAGGAAATCTCTTCATCTACATTTTTTACCACTTGCCATCTTGCTCCCTCATCACCTTGTTTCACTTCTTTTAGGAAGCAACATGGCCTGAGAACAGAGGAAGGACTATAATTGGACAGACTTGGGTTCAAAACCAACTTCCCACTTACCTCCTATGAGAACATTGTTTAACTTCTATGACAATAAAGCCTAACTGATAGAGTTCTTGTGAAGTTTACACTAAATGAAGGATAGCAAGTCCCTATCACAGTGCCTGCTGGCCTGCGGTGGGCACTGCCATAATACACTCTAGGTCCCGCCTCTTCCCCTCTTCTCCTCTCCCTGCTCCATTAAACCAACATTCTAGTTGGTTTAATTCTAGCTAGTACTGGGTTTTTTTAATCAAAAGCAAGTGTCTGGGGCTTCCCTGGTGGCGCAGTGGTTGAGAGTTCGCCTGCCGATGCAGGGGACACGGGTTCGTGCCCCGGTCCGGGAAGATCCCACATACCGCGGAGCGGCTGAGCCCATGAGCCATGGCCGCTGAGCCTGCGCGTCAGGAGCCTGTGCTCCGCAACGGGAGAGGCCACAACAGTGAGAGGACCGCGTACCGCAAAAAAAAAAAAAAAAAAAAAAAAGCAAGTGTCTGCTAATGGACAGAGGGCAAGGAGCCCTCTTTGCTGCACTGATATTCTAGAGAAAGACCAATCCATTTGCTTGCATACCAATCCTTTTTTTCAGAGTGTTGGCTATAAACTCTAGTGCATATATGTGTGGATTCTTTTGTGTATATTTACAGTTGTTAAGCCTGTTGGCAGGACTCTTTGTCTATTTTCTTCAGATTCTAGGAGACTGAGGACTATGGATATTTTCTGTGGTTTTGTGAATTCTTTTTGAGAATTTTCCATTCATTCACTCAATCATTCATTCACTGAATAAGTATATAGAGAGTGCTAGCTATGTGCTAGGTATTCTTTTTTAAAAATTTTTTTATTGAAGTATAGTTGATTTACAATGTTGTGTTAATTTCTGCTGTACAGCAGTGTGATTCAGTTGTACATATATAAACACTTTTTAAAAATATTCTTTTCCATTATGGTTTATCACAGGATATTGAATATATTTCCCTGTGCTGTACAGTAGGAACTTGTTTATCCATCCTATATATAATAGTTTGTACCTGCTAATCCCAAACTCCCACTCCATCCCTCCCTCAACCCCCTCCTCAGCAACCACAAGTCTGTTCTCTATGTCTGTGACTCCATTTCTGTTCCATAGATAAGTTCATTTGTGTTATATTTTAGATTCCACATATAAGTGATATCATATGGTATTTGTCTTTCTCTTTCTGACTTACTTCACTTAGTATGATAATCTCTAGTTGCATCCATGTTGCTGCAAATGGCATTATTTTGTTCTTTTTTATGCCCGAGTAGTATTTCACTGTATATATGTACCACATCTTCTTTATCCATTCATCTGTCCATGGACATTAAGGTTGTTTCCATGTTTTGGCTATTGTGAATAGTGCTGCTATGAACACAGGGGTGCATGTATCTCTTTAAATTACAGTTTTGTCTGGATATGCCCATGAGTGGGATTGCTGGATCATATGGCAACTCTATTTTTAGCTTTTTGAGGAACCTCCATACTGTTTTCCACAGTGGCTGCACCAACTTACATTCCCAGCAACAACGTAGGAGGGTTCCCTTTTCTCCACATCCTCTCCAGCATTTGTCATTTGTAGACCTTTTTAATGATGGCCATTCTGACTGGTGCAAGGTGATACCCCATTGTAGTTTTGATTTGCATTTCTCTAATAGCTTGTGCTAGGTATTCTGCTAAGTGCTGGGCACACCATAGTCAAAAAAGCAGACCCCAATCCCTGAGCACACGGAGCTTCCAATTGTAATGAAATTCATTTTGATGATAATTTAAAAACAAATTCAGTGGCAGCTTGTCCTGGATTGTGTGGATGGCCACCTTGAAACTAAATGCTGCTGCAAGGTCTCGGTGCCCACAATGGCATGTGTTCCTCGTGCTCTGTCATCAAGTGGTTTTCCTTTAATAGTGGCTCAAAGGACAGAGGTGAATATGATTACAGATGATGCCTTCCAACCAAGACAAGGCCAGATGACAATATGAGGCAGTGTTCGTGACAATGGAAGCTGCATGTAGAGCCTGAATAGGAAAAAGTGGTTAGACAATTGAGTCATCACATCATATACAATAGAAAAAGGAGGTCAAACTTGAAAGAACCAGGCCACAGTGTGGAAATCTAATTTCAACAGTATATTACATATCAGATTGATGAATATGATTCATTTGGATTTTATTGGCCTTGTGGGTTTGTTTGTATTATCAGTTATAAATTTGTTCTGATTTTATAGCTATGTAAGAGCTTAAAACATAAGGAATTTATAGCTTTATAATATAAATATAAAAATATATATTTTTTTAGTTAGCCCAAGGGGGGCCTGAGATAAGTTTTTTATTGTAAAGGAGGTCAAGTGCAGAAATGTTGTTTCAGAGAAAGTGTCTCTACAGGTAAAATCCTTTGGAAATATGAACAGTTTAGCAGGAACTAGTTATATCCTTGATTTATCAGAAAAATAAGAAAAGGGCTATGAGGAAAGGCTGTAGCTATTGTTTTTACCCCCAAATCATGCTGTGTTCTGTTCTGGAGTTGTGAGCTATTGTTTTTATGTTAGTTAGGACTGGGTTGTCATGACTAAGTATTTCTCATTAATTATTTTAGAAGAAAACGTTTACACTGACTTCTTTTTCCTTGCCATGCCTCTCCACTTACCCACGTGTACACGTGTTTGTGCACACACGTATACACACATGCAGGAATGTCGACCTATAACCTTCTTCTGAATTATACTCATCACTCATTTATTTTGGACCCGTCCTCATTATAAATTCCCTTGTACAGCATTGCAAGACTTGTTTTAAAACAGTTTTCGTATTCAGGAAGACTTTAGCCTATTCGAGAAACATTAAAGAGGAATCATGAGAGATTATATCTTCATAATAATTAGCATTTTCTGCTATGTAATATAGAGTATCTGATCTCCCCTTCCAGATTTTAGGCTCCAGGGCAGGACTGGGGAGGTGGTTCTCTGTTAGGATGTGGCGTGATGCCCATACACAAGGTGGCCATACGTCTGTCCCCAGTTGTCTGGCACTATCCAGGCTTGTGTCTCCTGTCTCAGCTTATGAAAGGTGCCCCCTTGCACTCTCAAAAGTGTCTCATTTGGATGATAAATTGGAAGGTCACTAAAGTTACACAAAACACTTTGCCTTTATGGTCTTACTAGATCCAAACAAAGAAGTTGCTTCACAGACTCAGTTTAATCACTAATTCTGTTTCTTCACTTACTCCTAACTATAGATCTATGTTTGAGTTTACACAATTGGGAAATGTTTATGTAGAAAGATACGGTGATATGCATGTACTTGTTAGTAGCAACTCTCTTACGGATAACAGCAAAATTATCATAGAAATGGTAGTGATTGTTCAGTTTGGAGCAGTGATTGTCTGAGCTTCAGCAAAACATTTTGAAATGTGAGCTGATCAGGACATTCCACATCCAGGAAGTCAAATCCTGCAAATCCTGTTACAGTGAACTTCTAGAACCTAAACATATTCTTCAAAAATGAAAAGTGAAGTTGCTTCATTGTGTCCTGCCTAAAAAAAAAAAAAAAGAAAAAAGAAACATCTAATTGCCTGGGTGGGGCTCCAAAATTAAGGTTGGAACCTGCTATTTTGGATGATAATCTTACCTTTGTCAGAAGCTTATTATTTGAGGTCTCAAGCCAGTGACTGGGCTCAGATGGTGGTTTGTGGTGTAAGGCACATGGACACAAGATGAGGAGAGACCTCTGTGTGTTCTGGAACCAGCTGTCCAACTTGGCCATGGCCAAGGCTGTGCTTCACTTCCTGCTGCTTGCTGTTAAGCTATTTGGTTTGATCCTTGCAACCCTCCCAGAGGACCAGGAGGAAGAAAGAAGGGGAAATTTCCACACATCCGTTTCCTAGAAAAAGTCATTGATAGAAAAAAATGTTTGAATCTGTTTTGCATATTTTCACGGTGTGCATGCTTGGGGGGGTGTGTGTGTGTTTGGATTATCTTTTTTGTTTATCAGACCGAGAATATTCTATTTTCTTGCATGTATTTTCTTCTCACTAAATATATATTGCTTTTAATTTGGTGAAATGAAGGTAGTCACTAGAAGAAAATCTCCATTTAGAGGAGACTCGTGGCCTGTTTTTGTTCACCAATCTGTCTCCTTATGCCTAAAACAGCACCTGTGCTGAGAAGGCGCTCAAAAATAGTAATGAATGAATGAATGACACAGGGACAGAAATTAGATTAGTTTGTGCCAGGGACTGGGGTCAGGGGAGAGAAATGGGAGTGACTGCTAATGGGTGTATGGTTTCTTTTCGGGGTGATGAAAATGTGCTGGAATTAGATAGTGGTGATGGTTGCACAACCTTGTGAACACACTAAAAACCGCTGAATTGTGCGTTTTAAAAAGATTGATTTATAGCATGTTAACTATATCAGTTTTTTATATTGCAAAGAGAGTGAATGAATGATATGCTTTACACATAGTAGGTGCTTAATAAATGTATCTTTTGGATGAATGAATGATTGTTTTTCTCTACCAAAATAGCCTAAGTATGTGTTTCTCTCTAAGCATGGTGTGTGTGTGTCTGTGTGTGTCACTGGTCATATGGCTTAGTAGTTATATGGCTAAAAACATTTGAGTTTAGGAAGTTTAGGGCTTACTGTGGTGTCTGAGCATCATCTGGGATTACAGGGAATTGGAACACACTTTGGAAAATGTAGTAGGGTCTCTCTGGGAAAGTAGTTTTGTTTGTGAAGAATCAGAGATAAGAGTAACTGCCTGTCTGCTGAGATTGTTTGATTCTAGCACTACCAAAGAGCACTGCAGTGTGATGTTTTTAAAATACTTTTTTAATATTAGGGGAGAGAGACCTCTGTCAGGGGCAGTTTCAGTTCAAATCTTTCCAACTCTTTTATTCTATGCTCTCGTTAAGTCAGTTTAACGTCCCTGAGAATGTGTTACTCTTCAGAGAGCAAAATCTGTCAAAACAGATTAATGTCATCACCCAAAACATTTGGCTGTATGGTAACAACTAATCAGGAAGGATTTATCAGAATTCATGTAATTCAGCCACTTACTAGTTGCCAACGGGTTGTTATAGAATCATTCAAGTCAGCAAATGCAGGTTGTGGAGGTGAGGATGGTTTTATACCCTCTTTAGCACAAGGTCATGTCAAATTCTTAAAAAAAAAAAAACCTTCCTGTACTTGAGCTGATTTTCTTGTATCATCTTTTCTCTGAGGTATCGGATATGAAATTAGTTAAAAGAGTGTTTACTGTTACATGAATATTAAGTAGTATCATCTTTATTCTGTCTGAAGAACTACATTCAGAGAAACTGACCTCCTGATCAAAACAGGAGTTTAAGACTCTTTGGGTTTAGAATACATTAACTTTTTGCGTTTGAAATATTTTCTGCAAGGTGAATATTCTGTCTTGTTCATATTAAACTAATGAGCTCAGTAGCTTGCATCTCTTTTGTTGTTAAAATATCTGACTCTGCTGTACATACTGTTATATTGTTATCAATTGTTTCTTTTTGTGCTCTAAAATTATACTAAGGATACCTGATATACTCTAGGCTTTACTTCTACTAGTACTATTACTCTTACTAAACATTTCATTTTTTTTACTATGTTTAGGAAGTATGCTGTGCCCTTTATTTATGTTGTCTCATTGAATCTTCACAACAACCCTCTGAGATGGAAGATGGGTTGATATCCCTATTTTGAAGTCATGCAGAGCTGACACGTAGTAGAGCTGGATTCAGACTGTGGCCTGGGGCTGCTTTCTCATAAGGGGCTTCCACTTACATCTTCTCAAACTCCCGAAGAACCCTGCCACCCCCATGTTACAGATGAAGAAGCTAAGGCCCAGGGTCACATGGCTAGTAAGAGAGAAACAGACCCAAACTGAGGTCTTCCAACCCTCAAACCTGGGACTGTCTCTACAGAATCACCTTAACCACAGTCAGTGGAAATTGTAGGTAACCACAGCCTGCACTCTTCCTGTCTTTCTTTGAGCTTCTGTGAAGAAGGCAGAAAATTGGGGGAAACAAGTCCTGGTTTCTGTGGTAGCCACAGTGGTGAAATATTCCCTTTCCTTGGTCCTTACCAGGGAGTCAACAGATCAGATAGGAAGGGGGATCACAGCTACCGCTCCCCTGACAAAAACCAGCAGGTCAGTGTGGGCAGATTTGGTCCTTGTTTCCTGGGGGACGTGAAGGCTGTAATCCAATGAGATGTTTGCAGAAATACCACAGGCAGAGTGAACCTCTGACCTATATTGGGTCAGTCTTATAAAAAACTCATGAAGCCCCAGAAAAGAAACACTTTGGCCTTCTGAGTGTGCTCATCACCCTTCTAGTGAACATGCTGGTTCTTAACATTTTGGAGGTCACAGACCCCTTAGAGCAGTGGGTCTCAAACTTCAGCGTGCTTCAGAATCCCCTAGAGACTTAAGAAAACACAGACCTTTGGGTGGACCTCATGCCCAGAGTCTCTGATTCAGGAGATCTGGGCAGGGCCTGAGAATTTGCATTTCTAATACATTCCCAGGTGATGCTGATGCTGCTGTCCGGGGACCACATGTTGAGAACCACCACCTTAGAGAATTTGGTGAAAGTTCTATACCTTCTCCACCTCAGGAAGATACCAAGTTGATAGTGGGAGTTTACAGATTATCAAGCTCTGGCAAGCTGGTTCAAGAGTGCTGGTGATGGTCTGGTGTTGGAGAAAATACGTGAGGGTGTAAGCTGCTGAATGATGTGAAGTTGGTTTGGTGAGTCAGTTAGGAACTGCACCAAAGATGTTGTGAGAGGAGCTCCGTGGGACCTGGGGGGGACCCTGCCTATGGTGGGTGAGTTTTAGGAAATGCTTTAAGACCATTTGTAATGTTTGCAAAGTTGTTATAGGCAATGGCTAAAATACTTTTCAAAATACTGACACTTGGAATGAAATGCAGTTCTCCTAGATATGCAATTCATATTGAGACTAATTTTTTAATTGCGACAAAATACACATAACATAAAATTCACTATTTTAACCATTTTTAAGTGTACAGTTGAGGGGCATTAAGTACATCCATAGTGTTGTGCAACTGTCACCACCATCCATCTCCAGAACTTCGTGTTACCAAACTGAAGCTCTGTACCCATTAAACAACTCTTCCCCTCTCCCTCCCACCCCATCTGTTGGCAGCCACCATTCTACCTTCTGTCTCTGTGAATTTGAGTACTCTAGGTACCTCCTATAAGTGGAATCATGTAACATTTTCTTTTGGTGACTGGTTTAGACTAATTTTTGAAGAAGTGTTAAAACAGTTATAAAATGCACTAATAATAACCCTAACAATGAATGGAATATCAACTAAAATCAAACTTGAAATAAAAGCATGGTAGAAAGCTTGATCTTTGGGCTTTTAAGAATCCTTCTTCACTGTCCACTGTGACTTGAAACCTGTTTCTCAGTGCACTATAGGTCCAGGGCCACTCTGGATACATGGACTCCTTTCCCTCACCTGCCCGTTGACTCTTGCTCCTAGTTCTTACAAGAACCCTGTCATCTTGAAGGACCTAAAGCTGAGCTGAGTCTTGGGCCCCCAGCCTCATCCATCCATTTATTAATTTAGCAGATACTCATTCAGCACACACTAGGTGCCAGGCCCTGTTCAAAGGGCAGGGACCTCGAGGGGAGCCAGATTCCCTGCACTTCCCCAGGGCCCTTTCCACCCCAAAGCTTCCATTAAGGCCTGGGACACTCAGAGAGTGAGAAATGCTGCTGCATCAGGTAGATTTTCTAGGTGCTGAAGCTCATGACTTTAAATGTCGTTCAAAACTTTTAACCATGTTAATGGGAATCTTTCCATTGTGTATCTGTCCTTCCATGCTTCAAGCAGAATGTGCCAAACATAATTTAATTTTCCCTCTATATAACCAGGTCTATGTTTCACTGTAATTATTGATTTGCTCCTCCACTAAATGAGTCTGAGCTGCTGCATGTAATTCAGCAGCCACTGCTATTTCAGCTGTCACTTTTCAAGGTGTCTTCAAAACCCCTTCTAATCCGCTAGCTCTAGGAAGATCGAAGGAGAAAATCAGATATTTCAAGCTTGAAACAGCTAACTGGGCTGAAGATAGATTGTGATGGAAGAGAGATTTTTTCCTTCAATCTCTCTTTCTACTCTCTTTCTACTTCTAGACATATAGAATTCCCAATATTTAGTTGGACGTATGGCCACCAGAATAGGGAAGGCCATGTTTCCCAGCCTCATTTGCAGCTATGTACAGCCAGCATGGCAGTGCTAGCCAACAAGATGTAGACAGAATGCATCTTCTGCGGGGTGTTCTTAACCAATGGCACGTACTCTTCTTTCTAACCTGCTTGGTACGTGGATGTGATGGCTGGAACTCCAGCTTGAACCATGAGGATAAGGAAAACACATTTGGAAAGTGGCTCAGAAAGCTTAAAGCTGTCTAGTTTCACATAACTGGTGCTATCTTGCCATCCATAATCTGAATTTTTAGGTGAAAGAAATAAACTTATACCTTGTTCATGCACTATTACATTGGGTCTCAGTTACTTGTAGCTAAACCTCATTGTAACGAATACAGAGATGAATTTGATGAAAGGATTTAGATGCCTGGAAAATAAAGAAGTTCCACATCAGTAGTTTAAACAATTGTCAGCAGAACCCCAACATATAAATAGATAAAAAGGAAGTAGTTCCGATTGGGTGGAGGTGTCCAGAGTCCCCCTGGCTGAGCTTTCCTTCCTCTCTACCAGAGCTCTGAGGCAATTCCAATGATGAATTGACATAGTTTAAAAACTGGTATGCATGACCTTAAGATCTCTTCCCAAGCTTAGATTCTGGGAGGTAAAGAGAGCCATCCCTCAGACCACTCTAATTGTTGAGCTCACCTTAGGATATCTCCTGAGGCATCCTGTTATCACCCTGTAACACCAGCCCAGTGGACCCAGAGTGTCTAACCTCAGTGTGGATATGGCTGGATTTAGCCATAGGCTGGTGAACTTTTAGCAATTTAACTGTCTGGAAATAATCTGGGAACTGATGAATAAACAAAAACTACACTTGATAATGAAGGAAGCAGTTATCCAGCCCATACCCTTTATTGCCTGGGGAACATGGGGCTACCCTCAGACTGCTGCCAGTGGACATAAAATGGCATATGAATTAGAGGTCCCCTTAAATATGTCTTGAAAGAGTGACATAGCCCCAAGCACTGGAGAACAGGTTGGACTAGATAATCTCAGAGGTCTTTGCCATTCTAACAAAATATGATTCTAGTAGTAAGCAGGAAGGCAGAAGTTGGGAACAAAGTCAATTTTTGTTAGTACGCTTTGAAGTTCCCCATAGGTACAGATTCCCAAGGAAACCAAACTAGAAGAGAAAAGAAAGGAGATTTAAAATATTAAGTATTTAATTATTTAAGTACTTACTG
Source organism: Globicephala melas (assembly GCF_963455315.2). Taxonomy (NCBI): domain Eukaryota; kingdom Metazoa; phylum Chordata; class Mammalia; order Artiodactyla; family Delphinidae; genus Globicephala; species Globicephala melas. The sequence continues at coordinate 49,884,025 of NC_083319.1, forward strand.
AAAATATTTAATATGTATTGAAAATATTTTGTATTAGGTATTGCTTTGACCTACTGCCTGTGTGGTGTTTAGTATTAGACCTCAGGCCAAAAGGCAACATTGCAGACATTACCTGGACACTCAGTGGCAGGTTTTGTACAAAGTTCATCACCTCATTGCCCAGAGCATCACCTCAAGGGTGAACTCTAACAATATGTGATTGTAGAACCTAGATTGTATTATTAATAATGTTTATATTAGTTGTCATGAGTTGAGTGCTTACTTTGTGCCAGGCTTTGTATTAAGTACTTCATACCACATTTCTCATTTAATTCTTAGAATTAAATCGTAGCTGTTAATATCCCATTTGACAGATGAGGAAATTTAGGTCCAGGGAGGTAACTTGTCTAACTAGTAACAGCAGAGTGTGATTCTGGCCTCTTGTCAGGCTCTAAAGCAGTGCTCTGTTTCCCCACCTGAAAGTATTTTATGATTGTTTGGGGTAATGCCTATTCATCAGAAAAGAGCTGAAAATGTTAGGTTGGAAAGCATTTCAGAACTTTTTGTGCTGTCAGTTGGATAAGCCTTTCCTATTAGTGTTTTGTTCACCAGCAATCCCCAATTGTTTTGTTATTGTGTATTATTATAATTCCCAATCATATCATAGTAATATCTTACCATAGTACTCTGCCCAATTGTATTATATTCACCACAACCACCCTTGCCTCCATGATCTCATCCAAATAATTTTATGTCATTCTTCTTCTCTTCTCTCACTCCCTGATTCCTCTCACATTCCTTGGTTTACTTTTCATTTAATAACCTCTTTCATGGTGATTAAATAGTAATACAGATAGATAAGGAAGACTGTTTGTCCAACGGCTGGTTTGACATTTTGGCTCACCTTGAGGCAGGAGATAGATGGGCTCCAAGCTAGACATTTACAGTTGACCTCCTGTTCACACTTCCTGGGGCGAGAAGAAGATGGGCTCCAGGCCAGACATTCATTACCAGTCCCCTGTTTACATTTCCTGAGGCAAGAGACAAACGGGCTCTGGACTACATATTTATGACCAGCCTCCTGTCTATATTTTGAGATCAGCACTTCAATATAAGAAACAACAGGGCTTCCCTGGTGGCGCAGTGGTTGAGAGTCTGCCTGCTGATGCAGGGGACACGGGTTCGTGCCCCAGTCCGGGAAGATCCCACATGCCGCGGAGCGGCTGGGCCCGTGAGCCATGGCCGCTGAGCCTGCGCGTCCGGAGCCTGTGCTCCGCAACGGGAGAGGTCACGACAGTGAGAGGCCCTCGTACCGCAAAAAAAAAAAAAAAAAAAACAACAACAGAATAGGGTAGATAACCGGACATTGGACCCTTTTATAGCAGGGACAGAGAGGGGCTAAACCCTGTTAAAAGATCAAGAGGTCATACATTTCCCATCCTGGGGGCAAGGAAAACATTGCACAAGCGCAGAAAGGCTCCTTGGGGGGTCAAAAAGGAGGGGGCACCACCCCATGATATGGGATGCTAAGACTGTCCCAAAGGCCTCTAGGCTGAAATCCATCTTGGAAAAAAGTTTCGCATGCATGTTTGGGAGGGTTCTAGGACAGGTCAGGTGTGGAAAAAGGAACCAGATAATTAAACAAAGACCCGGAAGAACTGCCCGATGTAAATGACTTAACCGCCTCTTTACTGCACTCCTCCTCGTTAGGGGGATGCCCACACCCTTTCTCTCCGGGTGTGCATCTCTGCCCTGCTTCTATCTTAACTAAACAAACTGTTTCTCTGTGTGCTCTCCCACTTGTTGTTGTGCTATGTCCCTAATAATAAACTTTGTACCTGTTTTTACAGTTTTTGCCTCCGTGAGAAATGCATTTTTCACTGGGAGCCAGAGCCAGGGGGTCTGGTGGCCAGGATTCCTGGTTTTCATCCACGCTACCCAGGTTCAATTCCTAGGCAGGGAATTAAGATCTCACTTCACGCCACCATTCACTGCTGCCTCTCCGAGATCAACCTGAGAACCTGATTGTACACCCTGGTTCCTTGTGACTCAGTGTTGTGTGTGAATCAGCAGTAGCATCACCTGGGAACTTAACAAATGTAGGGTCTTGGGCCCCACCCAAACCTACTGGATCAGAATCAGTGTTTTAAAGACCACCCCCTACCCACCCTGACCCCAGGTAATTTTAGGCACGTTAAAATTGGAGAAGCACTACCTTTGTCCATTGTTGCAGTCATGATACAGCACAGCTAATCCCAGAGGCTGTTTACAATGGGAAAAGATGGGCAGAACCAACAGGGAGAAGACCCAGAGCTTGTGACCCAGCTCAGGGGTATGATAAGCCGAGGGGAGGAGAGACTTCCTCTACATAAATAAAGAACATCTATGGAATCTAACACCAGAAGAGCCAACACCTCTGTTTTGCACAGATGCAATAAAAACACATTCTGGGGCTTCCCTGGTAGCGCAGTGGTTAAGAATCCGCCTGCCAATTCAGGGGACACGAGTTCGAGCCCTGGTCCGGGAAGATCCCATATGCCACGGAGCAACTAAGCCCATGTGCCGCAACTACTGAGCCTGCGCTCTAGAGCCCGCGAGCCACAACTGCTGAGCCCACATGCCACAACTACTGAAGCCTGCACGCCTAGAGCCTGTGCTCCGCAACAAGAGAAGCCACCACAACAAGAAGCCCGTGCACCGCAATGAAGAGTAGCCCAGCTCTCTGCAACTAGAGAAAGCCCACGAGCAGCAATGAAGACCCAATGCAGCCATTAATTAATTAATTATTAATTAATTAAAAAAACACATTCCGCCCAACTTGGAAACTATAGAAAGTTAAATAAGAGTTGGGTAATCAAGGGCATGAAAGTCATTTAAGGGAAGTCATTTAAAAGAGCTTCACTAAACAAAATTTCTTTTCATAAGTAATGAATCCTTCAAGGATGAAAAGAGCTGATGAAACAAAAGGTTTCCGTTTTCAGAAGTAAATTCGTTATTTTATTTACTTGGTTAATATGTTTTTTTCTTTAATCCTAACCCTCTTATCTACTTTGGCTTTCATTGGAGCCAATAGGAGTGTGAAAGAATTGACCTCATTTGAAATTTCCTTTCAGCAAATGGTCAAACCTTTGTATTCTGCTCCACTGTTTTCTAAACTGGTGCATAAAAATAATGCTTCTGCTTCAGGCGTGTGCTTGGAATGTTAACCTCCTGTAATTTCCTGGAACACATATTACATCTGTTCTCTGATTATACATGAACCTCTACTCCTCACTCTCTTAGGGTCTCCTTTGTGTTCTTTCTCATCTCTCACTGATGATTGATAATTCTCACGGTTATAATTACTTGAATATTTTCCTTGTGATAATTGGATGAGAACTGAACAAGTGAGATACCACACGCTGCGTTTTTCCTATCAAAGCAACCCCATATCATATATGCATGACAGTGTTGTTGCTGATTTAAAAAGCAACTCTAGAAGAAAAACGATCCTGCTTCCCAGAGATTATAAATGACTAGACAAAGATAAGAGCAGGTGTATTTATATCATTCTCCAAATATTGTGATAAGAAGAAAGAACTATAGTTTGCTGTTTGACTTCAATGGATAATTTTTTTAAATGTAATAGAAATGCAGATTCTTGGCTTTGTATTTTAAATGCATTATCTTCAGAAAATACTTTCTTATGAGGGAGAGACACTGCAATGCCAACAGTTATGGTCTTATAACAGTGATAATAACTCTGCAGTATTTGAATGACTTATTAAGTTTCTCATATGGCTTTTTATAACCCTTCTTGGTTGCAGAAGACTTTATCATTTTACTTCATTCAATGTGGTAAACTGACCTACCATTCCTATGTATGTAGAAGACCTCAGGCCCAAATTGATGGACTATAGTCATATTTACAGTTCAGTTTTCAGGTTCAGGACAATTTTAGTCTTAACAAATGAAGAAGAGCTTATATGAGAAACCATGTTCTTTGGCACAAAAATGATATATGCTTTGTGGATCCATAAGAATGAAGCTGTCATAAAATATTGTGACTTCAGGATGTGGAGGAGCTTTAGTTTCCTGTTCAGCATTCTAATGGGGTAATTTAGATAAGTGGCTTTGTAATTATTGAAAACGATAAATGTATCTACAAAAAAAGAAATCACTCTTCAAGCAAGAAAATGTAACTTAGAACACATTCTGTGAAATTGCTATCAGCAATGATAAATTAAGGTGAGGACTGGTCACTATCATTAGAAACACCTATCCTGGGCTTCCCTGGTGGCGCAGTGGTTGGGAGTCCGCCTGCCGATGCAGGGGACATGGGTTCGTGACCAGGTCCGGGAGGATGCCGCGGAGCGGCTGGGCCCGTGAGCCATGGCCGCTGAGCCTGCGCGTCCGGAGCCTGTGCTCCGCAGCCACAGCAGTGAGAGGCCCGCGTACCGCAAAAAAACAAAAACAAAAAACACCTATCCTGTCAAAGGCAGTTAGGAAACGTGAGCGTGGGCTGAGGACCCGGCTTATTGACACTGGGCCACTAGGCAAATATTGCTGATGGCTTGTGTGTTAGGCATTCAAAATAAGTGGCAGGCATGGCCCTTGGCTTTGAGGGGTTGCACTTAATTGAAGAGACTGGACATTTTATACATCGAGACATTTAAAAATATTTGTGGGTCACTTATATTTGAAAATATAAAATGTTATTTTACTGGGAGGTTTTTGTATTAACTGTGGATTCAGGAATCCACAGGATAAAAATACAAAAAAGATATAGAATTAAGAGAAGGAAAGAAGAAAGGCGTGTGAAGGGAGGGGGGAAATGCAGTATTGGGAAACATCAGGACTTCAAATCTGAAGCTCTATCTTGAAAGCATTTAGGAAAATGGAGCCTAATAGGCAGTGCATTCTGTCTGCCCAGAGCCCTGCCTTGGCCTCACTGGGGAAGCATCACATGCAATTTTTCATCTTCTCTCACAATTTGGGACAGGGGTTCAGGGGCCCTCCTGGAGTCATGGCAACAATGGGAAAGAATTTTCTTCATGGATCTGTTCAGATTTGCTCGGCCAAAAACTTTCTGCTGAAAGCCCCCAGCATTCCTTTAGGACTTTGGTCTTAATATTGAGCTTGGAACCAGATCTGGGGATTAAAATATGCTGTTCAGCTGTGCGCAGTGCATGCCAGGGAGCAGGACCCCGCTTGCATTGGTATCCGGGTGTGTCTCCTGCCCATCCCCACCCTAGAGAAGCAGGGGGTGTGCCTTTGGGATGGGCAGAAGCCAGGAGAAGGGCAGTGTTTGCACTTGGCCTGAAAAAGACTGACACAATTAATAGATATTAAAACACGATTCTCTGTGTGGAAATTGAGGGTGATTATTTCTCCTTCATTGTGTGCAACATCCTTTAGAGATCATTTGGGGAGGATTTTGTTAGACTGGAGAATTGTGATTAATGGTGAGGGCCTTGTAGAGCCAGCCTGCATGAATACATTATCCTTAGTTGCTTTCCCATCTGTGCACACAGATCACTCAGTGCCAGAGTGTCGGGGCCTTTGGAGCTAAGCTGGTCCAGCCCCATTATTTTGGCTGATGGAACAGACAGGCCCAGAGAGAGTAAGGGACTTACCCCACAGCACACAGAGAGTTGACCCAAGGCCAGGACTAGCACGAGGGTCTCCTGTGTCCACAGATTCCTCTTCCTCTGACAACACAATGCCAGTCTGTTCACCGTTCAATTCAACAGCTATTTCGTGAACCTCACTGTATCCCACTGAACTGGGGTTTATAAGGTGGGTAAGACGTGGTCCATGTCTGGGAGGGAGAGTGAGCTTGATAGCACATCTTGTCATTTTTCAGAAATTAAGACAGGAATGAACACAGGGGTAGGAACACAGTGAAGAGGACTTGAGCCACCCTAGGAGTGCTACAGGGGGTACCATTAGAGCTGAGGCTTACAGCAAGGGTGAGTCCAGGGAGGAAAAGGTGAGAGGGCCATCCAGGGGAGAGACAGCATGAGCCTCACCGCTGGGCTTTCCTGACAAACCACTTCCTTGTGATCCTCTACTGAGAAGAAGTGTGGTCTTCACTGTGGGTTCAGTAACCCCATTTCTCTTAAAACTGTAGGTGGAGGCTGTACTAAGTGTATTAAATTATTCATTCCCTATTTCATCAAGTGGAAGATTGAACTAAAGCATTTGGCCAGGCAGAAGTAGAAAAGCCAATCCTAGTTTGAATTGCTTGAATCTGATTCAATCAGGATCTCAGTCTTTCCTGCTTATGATTTCAGCCTTTTGGAAGCCACCTGGGTTTGGCGGGGTGCGGGGGTACAGAATGAGTTTTAGTTTTAATGGACTGAAGACTGCTGTAACAGCTTGAAAGGCCCGATTGAAAACCATGGCCTATATGAGCTACTGAGTGGAAGCTGTGTGCTAAGCGCCACCCGCCCCAGCCCGTGTTTGGGGTGACTTCATGCTCCAAACTTGTCACAGCGTACTGTACACACCCTTCTGTGGAGTGTTCTAAATGCTTGTGAAATAGGAAGATGGACCAATGGGTCAGAAGCCCCTTGTTACAGGGAGCTAAGGAACAGGGAGGTAAAAGAGAAGAGAACAGAGAACAGGAGGGGACGACTTCTTGTTTGGGCCTTGCCTTATGCCATTTGGTCTTTTCCCATGAGGGATGGAATTGAGCAACAAATATTGATTGAGCATCTTGTGAGGACAAAGTGCTTCAGGAATGTAAAGAATGAAAAGATACTGTCCTTCCCCAAGCACCTTATATTCTAGTTCAGGAGATACAGCACACTTTGTGACAAGGTCTCAGGCCACCTAAGGTAGAACTCTACTCCTGGTTTAGTTAGTAGCCATGTCACTGTTGACAAGGTGCTTTACCAAGTCTGAGCTTCAGTTTCCTCGTCTGTAAAATGCAAGTCCTAGCTTAGAGGGATGTGGTGAGATTATGAGAGATGGTCTATGTATAGCACCTCACATAATGCCTGGCATATAGTACATGCTTAGTAAATAGTAGCTGCTATCAGTACCACCACCATCATCATCATCATTGTGGTTTAGAGGAACTAAGCTCTGACATCTAAGCTCTGATGTCTATATTGATATCTTCACATGAATCTTTAACAGGAAGATCAAACTTAACATGTCCAAAAATGGAAATCCTGATTACATTCCACCCCAAAATGGTTCTTTTCTTATCTCACCATCTGACTAAATGACATCACCATCTAACCAGTTGCTCAAGCCAAAGACTTAGGAGACCTCCCTTTTTCTCATCCTTCATTTCCAACTACCCAGCAAGTTTTGTGTGTGTTACTTCCAAAAAATATCATGAATTTGCCCATTTCCTTTTTTAGCTCCATTGCTACCACTCTGGTCCAAGGCACCGTCATCTCTTGCCTTGACCACTGGGCCCTGCCTATCCAACCTAGACTATTGGATGCTTTCATTCTCTTGCTGTCACTAAGCTCCAAAGACATTAACCACTTTTCTGTTCCTCCAGTATGGCAAGTCATTTCTTGCCTTAGAGCCTTTGCACTAGCTATTTTCCCTGTTGGGAATGTACTTTCTTCCTCTCCTCCCCCGAGTAGCTTCATTGCTTGCTTACATTTGCATATCAGGTCTCTGTTCAAATATCTTTTCCACAAAGAGGTCTTCCCTGACAGTGCTTGCCACCTCACTCCCATCCAGTTTCTTATATCACAGTGCTCTGTTTCGTACCACCTGCAACATCTCCGAGAGTGCTACAGAAGGGGGAAAAGTCCTGGAGGATCTTATAGGATTGGGAGGAAAAGGGCTTGGAGATGGCTTATGTCACTTCTGTGCATATTCCTTTAACCAGAGTTCAGTCTCATAGACCCAACCTCCCTTCAAGGGAGGCTGAGAAATACAGTTTTCTCGTGTGCTCAGGAAGAGGAACAGTATGGGAACACATGTTGTTGACTGCCACAGCTCAGGAACTGAGGGTCCAAGTGTGTGGTTTTGTCAGGACACTCAGTGACACCAGCATCCTTTTGTCCTTTCTTCATCTCTGGACTCTCCTTCAGTTTGGCCACATTCTCAGATAGGCTGTCCTCTCACTGAAGTGAGATGGATGCAGAAGCTCCACATCTTGCCACCTACAGTGGTAAAAAGTAAGAATCTTTCCTAGAAACCCCAGCAGAAGTCTCACCAATTCCAAGTGGGTCACCTTCCCATCACGCAACCAATTACTGTGACCAGGGGAATGTGATCTTAGAGGAATATTGTGTTCTCCATCCCTGGATTTGGGAGATCAGGGGGACAGCTGAACCTCAGTTGATCAAGACTGAGGGAGAGGTGGAAATGAAAGGGCTCTTAAGGGATGTAGGGTGAATAGATGCCAAAGGCAAAAAAATAAAGCATCCACTACAAGTGCTCCTAGGATTTACTGACCTACACTGTACTATTCTAAATACTTCCCAGATTAACCTATCTCAGGATTAAGGGGCCATGTTTTTGGAAAGATTTTTCTTCTTAAATTACCTCTGGCAGCAATGGCCTCTACCAGAAGCATATTGTTCACAGCCACAACTATTTGTGAAAGAATGTGAAAGGTCTTAGTTCTTTGATTTGTCTCACTTTAGCCTGAATTTTTTGTTGACTAAGGATAAACCTACGTGGCTTCATTCCAGTTAAAAAAAAATAGGTATTTTGAGTTGTAGGTTATCATGAGCAGTGAGGACTTGCCCTATATCACCCCACCTCTGCTGAGGTTGCAGAGGATGCAGTTAAAGCTCATGATAAGATGGAGGGTAAGACTGAGTGGCTGAATGTGAGAACAAGATCGTTGGAGGAGAAGAACTTGGAGTCATGGTATTATTAGGATCATCTGCCTGTATATTGGAATCACCCAGGATTGTGCTGGCAGGGACATCACAGAACCCAAGGAATGAAGCTAAGGGACTCAGAGACTTCTGAATGACTGAAGCAGTGAGGTGTAGTGGCTAATTTATCGTGTGATAGGGTGAGTTTCAAAGCTGAGGGAGTACAGTCAAGTAGAGGAGATAGACATTAGTCAAATAATCAGATAAATATCCAAATAGAAACTTTGATAATGGAGGTGTACAAACATTCAGAGCATCATATAGAGAGTTCTGATTCTGGGCTAATTCTAAGCAGGCAGTAGCAAGAAGACTCCAGTTGTCAATCTGGATATAACCACTTGGTGCTTGGAGTTAACTACTGCAGTGGCCAAGTCCTAGAAGTATATTGATTGGTCTTTGTAATGGTTATGATGTGTGGGTGGGGTGTTGCGTGATGTCCCCAGATGCTTGCCCCAGCAGAAATCCTGGTGAGCAGCCTCAATAAGGGTTCAGGAGCTCCAAGGGAACAGCAAAATTCAAGGGCCCATCAGTCACTGTGGCAGGGTTCCATCATGAAGTGACAAGGTAGGCGTAGACATCAGTGGATGGTCCAGAAACTGGCCCAATTTGAAAATGCTGGGAAAGCATGGCCCACCCCAGGGCTTTATGAGGGATGTATGATGAGCAGGAGAAGACACATAGCCCCCAGCCCAAGGAGTACTGGAGTGCTCAGTAGGTGGCCAGAATGGGCTTCGGTACAGAGATTAAACCAGGAATCCTGTCACCAGAAGTGGGTCATTAGTTTTGAACCAAGGCTCATGTACGGGGAGGAAGCCTGCTTTTCAGAGCATGAGTACAGGTCAGAAATGGTCAAGGGGAGCTGGATACTGGGCCCTGGATGTCAAACCAGAGCTCCAGAAGTCTCACCACCAGCTGGTCAGGACTGAGATTTGAGGACCTGGCTGGGGTGAGCCTGGCTGGAGGTCAGATGGTATCACTGGGACCTGGGGAGAGAGGCAGAAGCTGGGAACCAAAGCCAGGGCTGGGTCAGCCCCTGCGTTGCTCCCCTTCTCTCCAGGGTGCTTTGGCCTAGGCCAGCCTCCTGCCCCTGCAGGGGTGGAGGAAGCCAACACATACCCCTTCCGTCGTGGCCCAGGTTCTTCTCTTCATCTCTTCTGCTTTCATTCAGAAGATCCCAGCAGAGGTTTGGAGTCAAGTAGCCGAGCTAGAGACCTAACAGATTATTATGGTTCAGAAACTGTTTTAGTCTTTAAATCTTTCCCCTCTGCTTGTAGTATTTTAAGGAAAAGGTAATTTTGCAACTGCAAATTTACTAATTAGACATGGTACTGTCACTACCTACATGTTATTATGTACTTATCTGTTTGCTGCCTACCTCACCTAAAAGAGGGCCAGCTCCTCGGGGGCAGGGACTTTGTTTTGTTCACTCCTGGGTCCCTCAGTGGCTAGATCAATATCTGTCACAGAGTAGATGCTTAACATGTTTGCTGAGTGAATGAATATGAATAAATGAATAGACAAAAGAACATTCCATTCTAAGGGGTATGGATAGCTCTATTCTGTCCATAGACACATTATACCCAAATGAGATAATTTACAGGTTCAAGCTTGTTGTCAAAAGGTTCCTCTGGATATCGTAGGCAGATGATGACTATTTCATCCTGGACAATAAATGAATATTCCTTTGTTTTCTTGTCTACTCTGAGCATAATTCAGGTTTTTAATGTTAACTCAAACTTTGACCGTTGTTTCTCGTTTTCCTGCAAGAGAAGAAAAGTGAGCTTTTCTTGTTTGTATTTATAATAACTGAGGTGGATTTTACTACATAGAAAGGTATTATTTCCTCTTTAGAATGGACCCATGGTAAAGTTTGCTAAAATTTACTGAGTGATTGCTGTGTGCCTGGTACTATTCTAAGCCCTTTACTTTGCTCTTTATCAGCAGATCTTTATAATAGGTGCATGTGTGATTATTATTATTATTCCTACTTTACATTGGAGAAATTAGGGTACAAAGAGGTTCAGTAACTTGCCTAAAGTTGTACTGCTAGTAAGTAGAGGAGCCAGGAGCATTCTTAACCACTAGACTATACAGCCTGTCATGGTACATTGGTAACCATCCCGTAAGTCTTCATTTATTGAGTGAATAGAGACTGAATAAGACATATTGACCATAGGCTTCTTGTGAAGATCAAATGAGTTAATACATGCAAAGCACTTAAAACAGTGTCTTCCTCATGGTAAGCACTGAACAAATGTTAGCCATTTTCATTCTCCACCACTCTCCAAAAGCTTATTGTATTGTAGAGGTAACAAACATGGATATATGTGCTTTATAAATATCTAGATATACACACCTATGGATGTATATACTTATATATATTTTATTAGATTTTTATTTGGGGTTGGTCAATATTTTCTGTTACTGGCAAAAGTTGGGAGAAAAGAGCCAGTGACATTAAATGAGGTTTATTTAGCAAACACACAGGAAGGGGATGTGACACACTGCTGGAGAGATTGCAGATCTTAGCCATTCTTCAACTGACCTGATAAAAAAGAATTTTACAAGTAGATAGAAAATGGCTGACAGTGTCCAATGCTGGACACCGTGCTAAGTACTTTACATGGATTATACCCTTGAATCTTCACCACATCCCTTCAAATTAGATACTGTTATCCACATTTGGGAGATGAAGAGATGGGATCCTGGAGAAGTTAAGTACTTGCCTACGGTCCCCAGCTGGCTAGCACACACAACAGAGCTGCTGCTTTTAATGATTCTGCAAAACCACACATTACAACATTCATTGAATAAGAGAAGGTCAGGCATGAAAACTGCTGCTATCTAAGACTTTTTATGAAATGTGGGACGTAGTCAGGACAGAAACCCTGGTTATTTTTTAAAAACTGTGTGATTAGAAATCTCTTTTAAGATGATTTTTTTCTTTTAAATTCCATTCATTTGTTGGATAATTTTCTTGAGCTAGCTCTAGTAACACCACTTTATTATAATTGCTTGAGATATAGGAGCTTAAGATAGAATTCTTAAGAACAGTGTCAGATTGATGGAGGGTAATTTTGTAGTAATAGATTTAAAGTAAATCCCAGTTGTCAAAACCATTAACACCCAGGGTTTCTATATAGGCTGGTTATATATGTCTTCATTCATTTGCTTCATTCATTCATTTATTCAGCAAGTATATATATTGTGAGCCTACACAGGATCTGTTCTAAGTGAACATGACAGATTCCAGCTTGCCTGGGTCTTAACTCACTTTCGTAGCTGAAGGAACCAGGAAGGCAAGCGAAGGCAGGAAATTAGAGGGATGGGGGTGGGAGGTGTAAGTCCCCAGTTAGAAGAAGGAGCCCCCAGTTGTGGGGCTAGTGAAGTGAGGCCAAAATGGGAACAGCTTGAATGGAAAGAAAAAGCCAGTGGGGTAGAAGTCAAGAGGGTTCCAAAGGAGAGAGCAGGATGCATCAGTAGTATCTCCCCCATTTTATCAGGGCGGAGACTGCGTAGAGGAGACTCAGAAGGTGGGATGGGAAGCAACATAAGCCAGAGAGAGTAACAGGCATTGTGCCTAGAATCTGCAAAAATACCCAGTTTACATATTACTTTATCCAAAAATCTATGGTTTAGCTTGGTGGGCTGATGCATCACCATCTCATTGTCTGATTACCGAGGGTGGAGAGCAATCAGTCCTGATGGTGGGAGAGCTGTTTGAGCTGCACTAGAAGCAGGTTGGAAAGTGCAAGCTTTCACTTCTATACTGTACACTTAAAAATCTATTAACAGGGTAAAACATATTAAATATTCTTACCACACACACAAAAAAAAGATTTCACTTCTTTGTTCGGACTCCTACAGTATCTAAAAGGGAGATTGGGAGATCTTAGCTATTAAAGAGCCTCACACTGTTGGTTTATCTGACTTTTTTTTTTTTTAACATAGTTGCGTTTATTCTTAAATTTTATTTTTTAATTTTTTGGCTGAGTTGGGTCTTCATTGCTGCTCGGGCTTTCTCTAGTTGCGGCAAGCGGGGGCTACTCCTCATTGCAGTGTGAGGGCTTCTCATTGCGGTGGCTTCTTTTGTTGTGGAGTACAGGCCCTAGAGCTCGCGGGCTTCAGTAATTGCTGCAAGTGGGCTCAGTAGTTGTGGCGCACGGGCTTAGCTGCTCCAAGGCATGTGGGATCTTCCTGGACCAGGGATCGAACCCGTGTCCCCTGCATTGGCAGGCGGATTCTTAACCACTGCGCCACCAGGGAAGTCCCCCTCACTTCACTTCTGAAAGAGAAGCCAGGCCCTTGTCCTTATCCTCAAATTACCCTCAAGAAAACTAAGGCTCAGTGAGTGAGATGACATGACCCAGTCACACAGCTGGGAAGTAAGAAGTAGGATTTGCACTCAGATCTCCTTCTCCTCAGGGCAACAGTCCCACATACACCCTGCACTCTACTCATTCCATAGGGCATTGTCAGTAAGGAATAGTCTTACTATACAGGCTTTCCTCTGCTCATTAAATATTTATTGAGGTCCTACTCTGTGCTGGAACTGTTCTAGGCTGATCATACCTCTGCCTTCTTGTTTTTGTTTTTTTTGTTTTTGCGGTACACGGGCCTCTCACTGTTGTGGCCTCTACCGTTGCGGAGCACAGGCTCCGGACACGCAGGCTCAGCAGCCATGGCTCACGGGCCCAGCCGCTCCGCGGCATGTGGGATCCTCCCGGACCGGGGCACGAACCCGTGTCCCCTGTATCGGCAGGCAGACTCTCAACCACTGCGCCACCAGGGAAGCTCTGCCTTCTTGTTTTGAAACCAAATTGCAAAAGACAAAATATGAGAGTCCTTGAAGTGTGGAAGTCCTGTTAGTCAAGCCCCTTCCCCCAATCAAACACACACACCTGAAGATGGTATATTTTCCTAACCTCTTATATCATGGAACTTCTTTGAAGGAGTCAGGACTCTTTTTTTCTGCCCCCAGAGAAGTATGATGAGTTAAGCTTTTGGATGCACTATGGTAAATGTCAGGGATGTTTTCTCAGTGAATCTTACTGGCAGATCTTATTTTCACTTGCAGCAAAAATAATAACTGTGGCCGTGCTAACATATAATCCCGAGGTGAGGAAATTGCGGGGCAGGGTGAGGGGAAAATGCATTTTGACACTCTTTCTTTGACTGATACCATTTATGTGGCCTATTGTGAGCCTGAATTTGATTTCTGTCAGATGGCTCAGGAAATTCCAATGCCAGGAAAGGGCACCTGGAGATGACGCCATCCACAGGGCACTTCAGTGGTGTTGCTGATCGGGGCTGTCTTTGATCTTTGTCACCTGCGGCTAGGAAATGAGTGACTATCAATTATATAAGCTATCAGAGGCTCATAGAGGCTTGTCAAAGATGGATCCAGGTCAGGATACCCATCAGGAATCTGGAAGAGCCATTCAGCCATTCAGTTTAGGGACAACTATTCATCTCCTAATGGGTCTTCATTTTATTTAACTGCTTGATAGCAACCCCATGAAGCTGCCACGGTGACACCGAGAGGGATCTGTGAAGTTGATGCCATGGGGAGCTGGAGGTGCGTTATATAGCCCACAGGATTCTGTAGACTCAGTCAGTATGTGTCATGTGGAACACCATTCAGTGGACTGAAAAGCATTTCATGCTTTTGGTCTTTCAAAGGACGCCTGTCAGCAGGTTTCCTAGGGCAAAAAATAACTGTGCCATAGTCAAACTTCACTAAGAGTCCTATCCAATCAGATAATGTCATACCACCGTGAGGAGGAATTTAGGGCTTTGCTGGAATAATAGGATCCTAATCACTGCCAAAAGGATTTGTTAACACAGGCCAGGAGCGTTGTCCGTGACCACTGGCACACTGATTGATTTTTACCCTTCACACAAAGTTCATCTTCCTTTCTCAATGCCTGTCTCTGTCCTGAGATCAAGCCAGAGGAGGAAGAGGTTGTGCTGTGGTGCTCTGGTCAGTATGAAGCTTTCTAGGGCTTAATTAGCAGTAAAAGATGCATTATTTGTTGGGTATACACTCAGTGTAGGCATTGTGCTAGAAACTTCTCCACTATGTGCTAGTGGAGTGCTACTCACCCATGCAGCCTGGATTCAGGCTTATAATCCTCCACAAAGGCTTCTGGCAGCCACAGTCAATCAATTGGGGTTGGCAGGCAAAACAGCATCTGGGTGCCATCCGGCTATTGAAAATGATTTCCTCAAGGACAGAGACCACAGCTTCCCATCTCCTCACTTATGCTCCACTGTATTCACTGCCTGGTAAAGGTCTGATGTTAAATTAAGACTTGCATTTTGAGGATGGTACCCACAGGCGGATGTGGCTATGTTTTTTTAAGGAAGTGAGGAAATAAAACCTCCATATGGGGCTACAGATAGCCCCAACTCTGGGTCACAGTCTGGCTGACATAGTCAGGTGGGCACACCTATAAAACCACTCTGCAGTTAATTGGCTTTTGAAAATGGGATAGAACAAGCAAGAATCAAATCAGATCTACTCCAAAACTGGCTTTTCTCTGTTTTTTTCTCCTTTCCTTCTTCCTCTCCACCCACTCACTTACCTCTCCCTTTCCATCTTATTTCAGTTAGGATATATTTATGGGAATCAGGTAACATCCGTTAACTGAGATAATACAACTTTTCTGTGAGCACCACAATAGGTTTGACAAGATGCTTAAGAGCATTGGGTTAAAAGTCAGACTGTCTCGGTTTCTACTAAAAGCAACTCTATGCCAATAAAGTGGACAACCTGGAAGAAATGGACAAATTCTTAGAAAGGTATGACCTTCCAAGACTGAACCAGGAAGAAATAGAAAATAGGAACAGACCAATCACAAGTAATGAAATTGAAACTGTGATTAAAAATCTTCCAACAAACAAAAGTCCAGGACCAGATGGCTTCACAGGTGAACTCTATCAAACATTTAGAGAAGAGCTAACATCCGTTCTTCTGAAACTCTTCCAAAATATTACAGAGGAAGGAGCACTCCCAAACTCATGCTATGAGGCCACCATCACCCTGATACCAAAATCAGACAAAGATACTACAAAAAAAGAAAATTACAGACCAATACCACTGATGAATATAGATGCAAAAATCCTCAACAAAATACTAGCTAACAGAATCCAACAACACATTAAAAGGATCATACACCATGATCAAGTGGGATTTATACCAGGGACATAAGCATTCTTCAATATATGCAAATCAATCAATGTGATACACCATATTAACAAACTGAAAAATAAAAACCATATGATCATCTCAGTAGATGCGGAAAAAGCTTTTGACAAAATTCAACACCCACTTATGATAAAATCTCTCCAGAAAGTGGGCATAGAGGGAACCTACCTCAACATAATAAAAGCCATATATGACAAACCCACAGCAAACATGATTCTCAATGGTGAAACACTGAAAGCATTTCCTCCAAGATCAGGAACAAGACAAGGATGTCCACTCTCATCACTATTATTCAACATAGTTTTGGAAGTCCTAGCCACAGCAATCAGAGAAGGAAAAGGAATCCAAATTAGAGAAGAAGTAAAACTGTCACTGTTTGCAGATGACATGATACTATACATAGAGAATGCTAAAGATGCCACCAGAAAACTACTAGAGCTAATCAATGAATTTGGTAAAGTTTCAGGAAACAAAATTAATGCACAAAAATCCCTTGCATTCCTATACATTAACAACAAAAGATTAGAAAGAGAAATTAAGGAAACGATCCCATTCACCATTGCAACAAAAAGAATAAAATACCTAGGAATAAACCTACCTAAGCAGGTAAAAGACCTGTACTCAGAAAACTATAAGACACTGATGAAAGAAATCAAAGATGATACCAACAGATGGAGAGATATACCATGTTTTTGGATTGGAAGAATCAATATTGTGAAAATGACTATACTACCCAAAGCAATCTACAGATTCAATGTAATCCGTATCAAATTACCAGTGGCATTTTTTACAGAACTGGAACAAAAAATCTTAAACTTTGTATGGAGACACAGAAGACCCTGAATAGCCAAAGCAGTCTTGAGGGAAAAAAACAGAGCTGGAGGAGTCAGACTCTCTGACCTCAGACTATACTACAAAGCTACAATAATCAAGACAATATGGTACTGGCACAAAAACAGAAATATAGATCAATGGAAGAAGATAGAAAGCCCAGAGATAAACCCACACACCTATGGTCAACTAAACTATGACAAAGGAGGCAAGGATGTACAATGGAGAAAAGACCACTTCAATAAGTGGTGCTGGGAAAACTGGACAGCTACATGTAAAAGAATGAAATTAGAACACTCCCTAACACTCTACACAAAAATAAACTCAAAATGGATTAGAGACCTAAATATAAGACTGGACACTATAAACCTCTTAGAGGAAAACATGGGAAGAACACTCTTTGACATAAATCACAGCAAGATATTTTTTGATCCACCTCCTAGAGTAATGGAAGTAAAAACAAAAATAAACAAATGGGACCTAATGAAACTTCAAAGCTTTTGCAAAGCGAAGGAAACTACAAACAAGACTAAAAGACAACCCTCAGAATGGGGGAAGATCTTTGCAAATGAATCAACAGACAAAGGATTAATCTCCAAAATATATAAACAGCTTATGCAGCTCAATATTTAAAAAGCAAACAACCCAATCCAAAAATGGGCAGAAGCCCTAAATAGACATTTCTCCAAAGAAGACATACAGATGGTCAAGAAGCACGTGAAAAGCTGCTCAACATCACTAATTATTAGAGAAATGCAAATCAAAACTACAATGAGGTATCACCTCACACCAGTTAGAATGGGCATCATCAGAAAATCTACAAACAACAAATGCTGGAGAGGGTGTGGAGAAAAGGGACCCCTCTTGCACTGTTGGTGGGAATGTAAATTGATACAGCCACTATGGAGAACAGTAGGGAGGTTCCTTAAAAAACGGAAAATAGGGCTTCCCTGGTGGTGCAGTGGTTGGGAGTCCGCCTGCCGATGCGGGGGGCGCGGGTTCGTGCCCCAGTCCGGGAGGATCCCACGTGCCGCGGAGCGGCTGGGCCCGTGGGCCGTGGCCGCTGGGCCTGCGCGTCTGGAGCCTGTGCTCCGTGACGGGAGACGCCACGGCGGTGGGAGGCCCGCGTACCGCAAAAAAAAAAAAAAAAAAAAAAACGGAAAATAGAATTACCATATGACCCAGCAATCCCACTACTGGGCATATACCCAGAGAAAACCATAGTTCAAAAAGACACATGCACCGCAATGATCATTGCAGCACTATTTACAATAGCCAGGTCATGGAAGCACCCTAAATGCCAATCAACAGACGAATGGATAAAGAAGATATGGTACATATATACAGTGGAATATTACTCAGCCACAAAAAGGAATGAAATTGGGTCATTTGTAGAGATGGATCTAGAGACTGTCATGTAGAGTGAAGTAAGTCAGAAAGAAAAGAACAAATATGGTATATTAACGCATGTATCTGGAACATAGAAAAACGGTACAGATGAACTGGTTTGCAGGGAAGAAATAGAGACGTGGATGTAGAGAACAAACATGTGAGCACCAAGGGGGGTAAGTGGCTGGGTGGTGGGTGGTGGTGGTGGTGGGATGAATTGGGAGATTGGGATTGACATATATATACCAATATGTATAAAATAGATAACTAATAAGAACCTGCTGTATAAAAAAATAAATTAAAATTCAGAAAAAATGAAAAAAAGAAAAGTCAAACTGTCTTGGTTTGCTTCTCCACCGTCTTCCATTACTAGCTATATGACCTCAGCCAAATTGACTTATTAAAACCTCAAAATCTCAGCTGTAGTACAGAGCCGACACCAGCGTTAATTTATTGTGAGGCCAAAAGGTGATTTTACTATTACAAAGATGAAGATAAAATATAGCCCCTGCTTATACTGTAATTGAGGAATTAGATTGGTAAAATATAAACGAAACAAAGATACAGATATTCCTCCTATAGTTGGAGGTCCCCATAAAGCAAACTGATACACGAATGCCCATAATCTGGGGAGCATAGTGTCCATCACATGGCCTCTGTCATTGATGACCTAGTCTTGCTCAGGAATTAGTACCATCCCTAGAAAAAAAATACCGCTCCAAGTGCAGCCCAGTGGCGCTCTTTGTGTGGCTTTGTACATTATCACCACGGTGTGTGGATTATGCTGTGCTGACGTTGGTCCCAATATGATGGGTGGGAGATAGGGGAAACCCTAATATTGAGGTGCATATTAACAAACACTGAGTTTTCTTAGTAATGCTTGCGGTTGTTTTTAGCTGTACCCTTTTATGTACAAAAAGCTTATTGAGGGCTTCCCTGGTGGTGCAGTGGTTGAGAGTCTGCCTGACGATGCAGGGGACGCGGGTTCGTGCCCTGCTCCAGGAAGATCCTACAGGCCACGGAGCGGCTGGGCCCGTGAGCCATGGCCGCTGAGCCTGCACGTCCGGAGCCTGTGCTCCACAACGGGAGAGGCCACAACAGTGAGAGGCCCGTGTATGGCAAAAAAAAAGAAAAGAAAAAAAAAGCTTATTGAGGGAGTTCCCTGGTGGTCCAGTGGTTAAGACTCTGTGCTCCCAATGCAGGGGACCTGGGTTCGATCCCTGGTCAGGGAACTAGATCCCACATACATTCTGCAACTAAGAGTTCACATGCCACAACTAAGAGCCCACATGCTACAACTAAAAAGAGACTGTGTGCCACAGCTAGAAGATCCGAGTACCGCAACAAAGACCCAGCACAGCCAAATAAATAAATTAAAAATATATATATTTTTAATTTTAAAAAAAGCTTATTGAATTTTCTATAGGAAATAGAGCTCAGTTATTGCTAGAACTCTAGTCTCTAATCCCTTTTTACCAATTGAAAGAATGGTTTTCTGTAAGGTAGTTTTTGACAGCCCAAGGTTTCTCATTGATTCGTTGATTCATCCATCCCCTTCCTTCCATCCATGTATCCATTTATGTATCCGTCCATCTATTCAACAGAAATTTAGTACCTAATATGTGTTAACATGGTGCTAGGTGCTGGGTACAATGGTGTACACAAAGACAGAGTCCCTGTCCTCATGGAGCAATGTAATTTTTGCAAAGTTCTAATAAAATTACATTTGCTAACATGCAGATTATCCTATTGTAGCAGAAAGTCTGCATGTGCTAAACTCAACTCTAAAGCCTAAAAGGGGAAGAGCAGAGAAGATATCAATGGTGGCCAGGGGAGGGGACTCCGTGCTCCCATAAAATCTGCCATGTCTTCCCCCTTCTACAGGATAACATTTCCAGTTATAGACAATTGATTTCTCAATCTTTATAAAGTGTGAAAAAGAGGATTTTTAGAAACTTTGCAGTTTTTTATTTAAAGGATATAAACTAAGTAAAACAATGTGCTTACTTTCAACCAGATTGCCACTTCAAAGCCCCTTCTATCCAGAAATTCTGGATAGAATTTAGAGAAAGGAGAAGTGAGTAAAGGTGAGAAGACTTGGAGAGCCTCAGACATGGAATGGTCTGTGGATTGAGCCTCAAAGGATGATTAAAATCTTGACCCTAGATGCCCTAGGCTACCATACACAATCAGCGCATACTCATAAAGAAAACCACCAGGCTCCTGGGTGTGCCTTGGCATGGAGTGGTAGGGTCTGTGAGGACCTAGGAAAAGCCTTAGTGGTTAGATTCCATGTTCCAGAGAATTGGGCTCTCTGCTTCTTATGCTGTGTTGGGCCTTGCTGGGGGCTCCCTTGACACTGCTGCTGGGATGCTCTAATTTTGCTTGGTTGATTTAATTTCTCACTCTAGAGGGAAAAAATACAATTGATGTTTTCTAATTTGCCTCTAGACTTCTTTAACATTTACCTTCAGCACAGCAAATCTGAGGCACTCCACTTTAGATCAGCTAAGGGCTCAGAAGACAGTATTTGCAGAGTCACTTGGGACAAAAGTATTCCTCCAGCTGGGCCAGTTCTGGTGATTGCCTGGGTTGCTGCCACACCGGGGGTGTCATGGTGGAGAAGTCCAGAGACATGAATTCCAACTGTGTGACCTTGGGCAGGTCACTTCACCTCTCTGGACCTTATTTTTCTCATCTGAAATATGAAGAGACTAAATTAAAGATTTCTCAACTGTGGTGAGTCAGATAATTTAAAATGGCTAAAGGATGAGCATTCTTTATTTACTAGCCATATATTTTCATGGTCCACTCTGTTTATGTTAAGGGATTCTAGGTTTTTATAATAATGATCATCGTTTCTAAATAATTTTATTTATTTTCCTCATGTGATTTCACTCACAAGCGGACCGTGACTCCTTATTTGCCTTGTCCCCGTGGCCCTGAATTGTAAACCGTCCAATATCCTTTCCAAAGTCTTCTTCCTTGGCCATTTGTTTCATGATGGTCTTGAGGGAAACTGTTCACTTTGTGTGTTGGGTGCTGGATGGGCCCTCATTAAAAAGTCAGAAAACCACTTGGGTTTCACATGATGTGGGATTGGTCCGTCCAGGGCTTCCCAACCTCCATTCAGTCCCATGTGACCTTCACAGCTGTTGCCATGTCTATGCGCCGTGTCTACTAATAATGATTTGATGTTTTCTTCAGATAAACTGGGTTTACTTCTTACTCAAAATTATCTGTAAAGCTCTTACAAATGTTTTTCACATTTACCTGAAATAAGAGTAAAACCAGCATACCGAACACAAGGAATGATCATGACCCTTTACACTTTTTAAACTTTAGTTCTCCAGAAATTTCACAGGCTCTCTTTTGCCAGAGTTTCAAAAAGAGATCAATAAATTCATTGCTTTTGTGGAAGGTTATCTATATAGAGGCTTTTAAATTTTTTAAATTTCTTAATCCGGACCTATTCACTTAGGTCCAAAATTTTCAACTCAGACTGAAACAAGTGAAGTTGTCAGTGAAGAAAAGGTGTATAGAACAAAATGTGTTCCCTTAAAATTGAAAGAAGGAAAAATTTGAGGTTGGGGAGGCAATAACTATATTATAGTTAGAACAAAATAAGGCTCTAATGTAATGGTTTACAAACTTCAGCAAGCTTAGAACTTTTCTACAACTTAATGGCAAAAAAAGAAATCCAGTTAAAAATGGGCAAAAGACTTGAACAGACATTTTCCCAAATACATATGAATAGCCAACAAGTACATGAAAAGGTGCTGAACATCACGAATCATAAGGGAAATGCAGATCAAAACCACAGTATCACCTCACACCTGGCTATTCTCAAAAAACCCCCAAGAGATAAGTGTTGGTAGGATGTGGAGAAAAGGGAACACATGTGCACTGTTGATGAGAATGTAAAATGGTGTAGCCACTATGAAAAACAGTATGGGGGTCCTCAAAAAGTTTAGAATAGTTACCATTTTATCCCCCAATCCTAGGTCTAGCTATATATCCAAAGGAAATGAAATCACTTTCTCAAAGAGATACCTGCACCATCCTCCATGCTCATTCCAGCACTATTCACAGTAGCCAAGATATGGAAACAACATAAGTATCTATCAACAGATAAATGGATAAAGAAAATGTTTTATATATGCATATGTATACATATATACACACACACACATAAATATATAATGGAATTTTATTCAGCCATAAAAAAAGAAGGAAATCCTACCATTTGCAACAACATGGATGGACCTTGAAGGCATTATGCTAGTGAAGGACTAGTACTTTATGATCTCACTTATATTTGAGATAATAAACAAAAAAGCCGAACTCATAGAAACCGAGTAGAATGGTGATTGCCAGGGGATGAGGGGTAAGGGAAATGGGGAGATGTTGCTCAAAGGATACAAACTTCCAATTATAAGATGAATAAGTTCCAGGGATCTAATGTACAGCATGGGGACTATAGTTGACAATACTGACTTATGTCCTTGAAAGTTGCCATGTGAGTAGAGTTCTAATGTTCGTACCATAACAACAGCAGCAGAATTATAATTTTGTGAAGTGATGGAGTGTAACTAACCTTATTGTAGTAAACATTTTGCAATATATACACATATCAAGCCATCACATTGTACACCTTAAATTTACACAATGTTATATGTCAATTATATCCCAATAAAGCTGGGAGGGAAAAGAACTTTCCTGGGAGCATTTTAAATACAGATCCCTGTGCCCACTCAGTAGGTAGGTGTGGCCCCAGGTGATCCTTACACAGGTCCAGGGAATGGACCACACTTTGAAGTTCTTTACCGGCATGTAAAAGTTTGCCATTTTAAAGATATTTGGCGGGGGAGATTTTTGTTTTATCAATAAGACATTTATTTGGAGATACATAAATATGTGTATATGTGTATATATACCTATATACAGAAATTAGTATTTGTGTAGGATAAAAATGTTTGAATATCACCAATTTCATATTGCCTGATAAAACAGAGTTTGAAAGAAAGTGTCATCTCTGGGTCAGGGGAGAGGAAATACCACTGAACCTGAAGGCACTGATATCAATGTGCTGTTTCTGAGCAGCTGCGCTGAGTTGCAGACGCTCCAGAGTCAGTCATCTCTCTGGCCTCCGCGGGCAGAAAGCAGAAGAAAACCGAGCGGTTTCTTTCCCTTCCCCAGGCCTGGTGGCTGAGGCTGCCCCTCCGGGTGGAACGTGCATGTGTCATCAGGGGCCCAGGCTCTGCATCTGGGGAAGCATCGAAACGCTGAGGTTCTTCAACAGGAAGGCCATTTTACAGGGCAAGAAGTTAATACAAGCAATTGAGTTGATGCATTAAAAGGACAGCGCCATAAACAAGTAAGACGGAGACTGGAATCTAAAGATACGAAGCCCTCCACTTCGGCAACGTGTAGTCAGAGACTACGATTGCCAAGCAAGTCAACAATTCTTTACCTTAAATCTTACTATTTTTTTAAAGCATAGGATTTATGTATTAGGATGTTCCCTGTAAATTATTTATAATACCGCCCCATCCTCCCCAACCCCCCACCAAAAGAGGACTACAGTAGAAAGAGAATGGTTAAATAAATTGTAAAACCTATAACACAATAAAATATTACGTAACCACTAAAATCCTATTTTTGAAGATGAGTGACACGGCAAAAAGCCATTCAGGCAGTCACCATCTTGGAGGATCTGCTGTGTGTTAAACCCTGTGCTAAAGGCTTGTGATGAAAATCACAGCTCTCTGGCCTGGAGGAGAGAGAGGAATAAACAGGCAAACATAATGTGGTGAATGCTCAAATGGAGGCGCTTACTAGGGACTCTGGGACACCTCCCCAAAGTGGGGCAACTAACCCAGACAAGCAGTCCCAGAAAGATCACAAGACGATGGTTACTTGAACTGGGTGGGCATGAGTTGGACCCTGTAGAGACGAAGTGGAGGAGCTTTCTGGAATGAGAGCCATACACACAAAGGCAGTGGAAGCTAGGGAGTTGCTCTTCAGGCAAGTTGGAATGATTCATTCTAGCTGGAGCTTCAGGTGACTGAGGAAGAGGTGGGAGTGGGGAGAGAGAACAACCATAGCAGCACCCTTCTCTGAGTGCCCTCCGTGTAGAGTAACATACTGTTCCATTCCATGACCACCCTATGAGAGAGTGGCAAGGCAAAACTGTGACCAGGACATGCAACTCCGATGCCTGTGTTCTTAGCTCTGCCCTGAGTCTGGAGCAGTTGGCAGAGGTCAGATCATCAAGGCCTCATTTTCCATGTAAAGCAGCTTGGATGTGGAGTCAGGAGAAATTCAAAACATGAGCTATAATAGCCTCCATTCCCCACGAAGAAGAATTAAGCGAAAAAGCTATGTCCATTCAATGGCGTATTGTACAAGCATTAAAATGATGGTTATTGACGCTAGGAATATGGGAAATGTTCCATGTAATATTTAGAACTTTTTCCAGTATAAAATTGATAAATGCTCATTGTAGAAAGTGAAAATTTCAGAAAAGCTATAATAAAACAATAAATAATCCTACCATCCAGAAATAACCACTTTCCATCTACTTGTGTGCCTATGTGTGTGTATACACACAAAAAATTAGGCTTGTAAGTTGTATAGTTTTGTATCTCGTCCCATTATGTTAAAAGCATTTTCCCATGCATACCATTAAGTATTCTCAGAAAACATACATTTTAACACCTGCATAATCCGTTTTAGGGACAAATAGTTACTTAAATGGATAAAAGACAAGAATACAAAGTTTCAGGGACTTTGTGGTTATAGCAATGTAAAATTGGCATAAGAAACAAGTTAATAATGCTGGGGTTATGGACTGCTCTCCTTTCATTTTCTCTAATGTGGTTATTTTCATGACTTAGTTTTTAAAATATTTTCAGCCCTTGGCATTAATTATTCAACAATGAAATTTTTTGCATCATTTTACATTTGCCAAAATCACCAATTAATAATAAAATTGTGCTTCTGTTTGACATCCCACCCTGGGTTTGGGTTTGTAGGAAATGTACATCGTGAGAGAAAGGAGGGAAAGAGATAGAGAAATCCTCCACAATGCCCTTTCAGTGTCGCTGCTTTTGAATGTCGCTACTATGACAGTGTGGCTGAAAAACAGTGGGGAATTGTGCTTTCCAGTAGAAATCCCAGTGTGGAACTAGAAGAGTGCCTTACAGCACCCACCATCCCACTCCCATCTGAGAGCTGGAGAATTACTTTGTCAATATAAAAAGTAATAAAAACCAGAAGAGACTTGCTTTATTAGCTGATATTGTTCATGTTGATTTATTAAGTCTAATATTTTTCTCTTCAGAACGTGGTCACAAACAAACCAAGAGGGAAAATTGAGATTCTAGTCAGAGGCTTTGGTGATCCATGGCTCTGAGAGTGAAATGTAATTCAATTTATAGCCTGTTCAAGTTTGTATATGGCATCTACAACATTATTCAGGGAGAGAAATATAGAATCTGGTCTGTAACAGTGAGGATATAATTTGTTAGTTGGGCGAGAGGTGATGGGAAAAAAAGTGAAAGGGAACTACTGTGTCAAAGCATCTCCAGAAGTTCCTTGAGCTACAAAACTGTTAGAAGGTAGGTCTTTTCTATTACAAAGAATTTACTTAGCCCCCTTTTAGGGAACCATTCTATCATTTATTATATGTGTTTGTAAATCTCTAAATGTCAGAAAAACAGGTGCTTAAAGGGGGCCAAAATATCTTTGGGAAGTCACTTTGAATTTTAGATGAAAGACAGATTATAATATTATAACTGTCTCAATGTGACAATGAGAAAACCTAACTTTATGCCATCAAAATTGTATTTGTTTGCTAGGCCCCGGTCCATATTTCCAGCAACAACCCCCAGAGTGTCTCCTTCCCCCACACCAGGACACTCCTTCAGCTCCAGAAACCCAGCCCCCTGAGCAGACACCTCAGTGCCTTTGCACAGCCACCCCAACCTATCATATACATCTGGAAAATATTCTTCTTCCTTCAAAACCCAGGGAAGGTATCCCCTTTTCCAGCATGCCTTCCCTGAGCTACCCCAGATCATGACTCCTCTGCATTTTCTCTGGGATTCTTTGAACATTAAACTGTTGCTCTTGTGACACAACCCCATGATGGCTTTGTTGTGGGTCTCTCCACCATGAGCCACTGGAGGTCAGGGGTGGGTCTCACCTTCATTTGTGTCCTCACTGCCTGGCACACAGTAGGCACTTAATACATTTTATATTGAAGTAAACGCTTCCATTTCAGAAAACAAGTGACTCATTAAACTGTGCTAAGGAGACTTTAGGTCCTAGAACCTGGTCAGGGTCCCCGGTCTGAATGACACCCGCACCAGCCCCCTTTCTGCTAGAAGGAAAGGCAATGAGTTAAATGCTTTCTCAAGCTTCTCAGAACCCTGATTAATATTCTCTGATTCTCTGTCTTAGAATACATACAAATCTCTCCCTCAATTCCGACCTACCTGGCAGGGGAACAAGAATTTACAGTGTCACTCACCCACAGTGAAGATTGCATGCTTGGCAATTTGATTTAATTATTTCTGGAGCTTGATTCAGACTGTTCTTATCTGCCTAGGAAGAAAAAGGACTTTAGTAAGTTTCTTGGCCACTTTTGAATCAGTGCTATCACAGAAGAAAGCAAGGGATAATTTTTTTTCCATTTTAAGCCTGGGATTCACCTCTACAGTAGAGTTTTATTTCACAGGAAGAATGTTAAGTCTAGTGGACAAACTTTGTTTTTTCATGATAACAGCAATTTCTGCTGTCGCCCAGTCACCTTCAATAATAACAGAAATATATGTAAATATATTTTTTTCAGGGTTTATCAACCTTGGCACTATTGGCATTTGGGGCTGGCTAATTCTTTGTGTGGGAGACTGTCCTGTGCATTGTGGTATATTTAGTAGCATCCCTGGGATCTGCCCACTAGATGCCAGTAACCCCTCAACACACACACTTGTGACAATCAAAAATGTCTCCAGGTATAGACAAATGTCACAAGGAGAGGGGGGAGGACAAAATCGTCCCCAGTTGAGACCCATGGATACGCACACACACACAAACCCACACACAATAATATATAGAAACGTATACATATAACACACTTTCTCACGCTCATATACCCTTGGCACTTGGCAAATTCTGCTTGGCTTTCATTTCTTTTATGAAAATCACTTCTTTTAGAAATACTTGTCCAGTTTAAGGGCATGACGTGGTGGGGGGTAGTGTGTGTGTGTGTGAAGCCACACCTGAATGAAAAACTTAGTCTCCATAGAAAGGTGACCAAATTAACTTTCCTTTTGTGGGGAAAGCACCATAGGAGGTAAACGGAAACACTACAGGATGCCTGTTCCGTCACTAAGTAATACAATAAGGGAATGGTTCAATATTTGCTCCTTCCTGTTTCCCCTCTCTTGGCTTTGAGCATGCTTTTTCATAGCTGGATTTTGGGAGCTTACTGGATTGTAAAGGTCGAACCTTCCTGAAAACTCCGGGTCTTATACACTGGCTCACATTTACCTCTGACGTACTTAGCTGGAAGTAACAGAGCTACTGCTTTTGCATTGTTTACTGCATCCCAGACTCTATCCTAAATTCTTTACCCGTATTATTTCTTTTAGTCTTTACGGTAATTTTATAATGTAGGCACTATGACTATCCCAGTCTGACACGTGGGGAGACAGGCATAGAACACTGAACACAGAACGCAGAGCTTACTCTCGACCGCGGCATTGTGTTACCTTCCAAAAGATTAGTGGATTTGCTTATCAAGAACCTCAAATGACTCCATCATAAGCTATTCCTATAGGAGGCTTTTACTTTTTTTTTTGGTACACGGGCCTCTCACTGTTGTGGCCTCTCCCGTTGTGGAGCACAGGCTCCGGACGCGCAGGCTCAGCGGCCATGGCTCACTGGCCCAGCCGCTCCGCGGCATGTGGGATCTTCCCGGACCGGGGCACGAACCCGTGTCCCCTGCATCGGCAGGTAGACTCTCAACCACTGCGCTGCCGGGGAAGCCCGCCTTTTACATTTTTATATGATCTTTTCTGTTGCTGGTCGAAAATGAGAGGGATCTGGAGGAGGTGAGGATCTACTTAAAATTCTGGTAGAGGAGACCGGAATCATGGCTGGGGAGGCTGGTTCTCTGTTAACTACATGTGATATAATGCCTGCATTCGGGTTGTATTTTTATGTTAATTAATTGGAAGATGTAATTGGTTTTCTTCTAAATGAATAACATATTAAAGCCCTGAAACGCAGAGTGCAGGCAGACTATTTCTCCCCAAATTTAAATTTTCAAATGAGAGAGAGATTCACCTGAAGTCTAAGAGAAGGCTCTGGATCATCCATGAGGTTTCTTCCCCCCTTTGTTGAAGTATCACAGGCTGACTCTGATTAAGAGCTTTGAGAAATGAAAACTTTCACTTAGGGCATGTGAGACATTCTCAGGAAATCCCGGTGACTTACGTTGTCCTTCCGGAAGTGGAAAACCTTCCCACCTA
Source organism: Globicephala melas (assembly GCF_963455315.2). NCBI lineage: Eukaryota > Metazoa > Chordata > Mammalia > Artiodactyla > Delphinidae > Globicephala > Globicephala melas. The sequence continues at coordinate 49,912,818 of NC_083319.1, forward strand.
GACAGTTTGGTTGCTCATCCAAGGCAGGCCAGCCCTTCCCGGGATTCTCAGCACAAGACCAGGGTCCCCATCATTTCTCTTACCTCCTCCTAGCTGGGGGACGCCGTACTCCCCCAAGGCAGGCTCCCGGGGCAGAGATGCTCTAGGTGAAGGGCCCGCCCACCCACAGGCTATCCATGACCCTCACGTTGTCTAAAGCAGCTCTGCTTCCTCCAGCCCCCACTCATTTTCAATCAGCAACCTGGGATTCAAAGTTAATGAAAAACGTTGAAAACTCAGTTTAACAATACGAGTTAAGTTGCGCAGGGGTGGGAGTGGCAGGAATTTTTTTAGTGTTGGGAGCAGCTTTCACAGCCCTGGCCTTCCCTTTGCGAGTGCACTTTTCTGTGTGACTTTTCCTTCCCTATCTGGCAGGTGTCTGCTCATCTTTCAAGAGCCCCCCTCCAGTATTGTTTCTTCTGTGTGGAAACGGTTGATCCCTCCTCTGTGCTTTACAGCCTTGTATAGAATCCAGTAAATACTTATTGAATGAATGGGTAATTCCATACTGGAATCTACACCTTTTTATTATTATAATAAATGATCACTGTAAAAAAAAAATTTCAAGAAGTACTTACGTGTATACACCATTCAATTTTGAGCATTTATCCATCCACTATTCATTCAACGAATATTTCTTGCACACCTACTGGGTGCCCAGCATTGTTCCAACAGCTGGGAATACAGGCGGGAGCAATATAGAGAAAATCTCAGCCCTCTAAAACTTGACATTCAACGAGGGTGAGACAGATAGTAAACAAAGAGCAAATATATGTTAGATAATAATGCACCTTGAAGAAATATAAAGCAGGGCAGGAGAGTTGTGAGTGATGCGGGGGTGAAGTGGGCCTGGTGCTGTTCAAGCCAGGCTGGGCAGGGAAACATCTGAGCAGAGGCCTGAATGCAGCTGTGGAGCCAGCCATAGGGATCTCTGGGGGAAGATGGTTCCAGGTGGAGGGAACAGCAGGTGCAAAGGCCCTGATGAGGCCTTTAGGAGATGAGGTCAGATAAGTAGCCAAGGGCAAAATCATGCAAAGCTTGACTGACCATGAAAAGGACATTGAATTTTATTCTAAGTGAGATGCAAAGCCGTTGAGCAGGAAAGTGACAGGAACAGATTTATATTTTTAAGCATCGCTTTCAGAGCATTTTCATGACCTTTCATTCAACCAGCAATTATCAATAGTGCCAGGCACTGCCCTAGATACTGAGAGGTGGCAGGTAAAAGACACAGAGCATGCCTTCAAGAGGCATGCAGTCTGGTGTGGAAACCGCTAGGCAAATGGACAGCTCAGCACGCTGGGTTAATGTCATGGTCAACACGGTGGAGGGCTGTGGAGCCAGGATGAAGAGATGCAGGGCAAGGGCAGAGGAGATTTTCCGGGTGAGGTCATTGTCAATGACGTTCCTAATCTGTGTCAGAAAAGCAGGAGTATCTGTTGCATGGGGATATGTAACAGGAAGGTCCACCTCAGTCTGGGGAAGGGAAGGGAAGAATCTTTGAGGAAAGGATTTTTAGACTGTGTTCTGAAGGCTGTGTTCTGAAGGCTGTTCTGAAGCAGTAGCTGGTCAGGCAAAGAGGTGGGATAGAGTCCAGCACAGGCCCTGGAGTGGAGAGGTGGGATGGCAGCGGGAGCAGGGGAGATGAAGCTGGGCTGGGTGGGGACAGTCCAAGTGTGTGGGTCTTGAGGCCACAGTCAGGGCTTAGGTCATTACTCGGAGAGCAGTGGGGAAAGAAGCATTTTAAAGAAAGAAGGGGCGTGATTAGAGTTGTATTTCAGAAAGATCATTCTGGTGGAGAATGTTCTAGAAAAGAGCAGGGACAGGGAAGAGAACAGTTAGGAGCTAAGTTGTGGCCTAGACTGGACAATGTGGGAATGGGGCAGAGTGCTGGATTTGAACAGCGGGTAGGAGATGGACCAAGAGGACCGGACAAATGATTGGATGTGGAGGGTGAGGAAGAAAGATGAACCGTCACAACTGCCAGGTGCTGCTTTGGAAATGCTGGGCATCAGAACTGTTGACCGAGATAAATGATATGATACGGAAGAAGAAATGTTGACAGAAAGAAAGACAATCAGTTACTCTTTGGGCAGTCTGAGACAGCTGCAGGGAGATATCCAGCGGGCAGTTGGATATTCTGGTAGGAAGCTCCACAGAGCATCCTTGGGAGAATTAGCACGCGGGTAGTTAAGGTCGTGGGAATGGATGGGATTGCTCAGGGAGTGTTACAATTTGCATGTGTGTGTGTGTATGTAACTGACGAACACCCATATTTGAGACTGCCTAAGGACTCTCCTCAGATGGCTGTTTAAGTCTCAGACCCATCACAGCTCTCACAGTAGCGCTGGCTGTGGGCACTGCGGAGGCTGTGCAGCAATGTGCATTCTGAGACTGAGGAGCAGGGCAGGCACCCCAGCGACAGGAGAATCCTGGTAAAGGTGGCCTCGGGATGATAAATGAGTTCAGGTCTCTGCCTGACAAGTGCCTGCAATCACCTTCACATTTTAGTTGTTTGGAGGCTTTTGTGGGTGAATAATCAATCTTGTTTTCTGTTTCTTACTTCAGGATTAGAAAGAGTGTTGTAGAATATTTCCTTGTCTTGGCCTTATGCCCATCCTGTATGAAGAGCAACAAAGGAAGATGTGCCTTTTCTTCTTTCTTACAGACTTGAGCTGCGGCTTTTCACTAAATTCACAGTAGCAATATTTCAGGATAGGTGAAGGTGGTCCAAGAGTACAAACTTACATTTACAAGATGCATAAGTTCTGAGGATGTAATGCACAGCATAATGACCATAATTAACAATATTGTATATTTGAAAGTTGCTAAGTGAGTAGTTCTTTTTTTTTAATATTTCAATTTTATTTTCTTTATTTTTTTATACAGCAGGTTCTTATTAGTTATCCATTTTATACACATCAGTGTATCCACATCAATCCCAATCGCCCAATTCATCACACCACCCCCCGCCCCCGCCACTTTCCGCCTTGGTGTCCATACGTTTGTTCTGTACATCTGTGTCTCAATTTCTGCCCTGCAGACCGGTTCATCTGTACCATTTTTCTAGGTTCCAAATATATGCATTAATATATGATATTTGTTTTTCTCTTTCTGACTTACTTCACTCTGTATGACAGTCTCTAGATCCATCCACATCTAAACAAATTACTCAATTTTGTTCCTTTTTATGACTGAGTAATATTCCATTGTATATATGTACCAAATCTTCTTTATCCATTCGTCTGTCGATGGGCATTTAGGTTGCTTCCATGACCTGGCTACTGTAAATAGTGCTGCAATGAACATTGGGGAGCATGTGTCTTTTTGAATTATGGTTTTCTCTGGGTATATGCCCAGTAGTGGGATCGCTGGGTCATATGGTAATTCTATTTTCTGTTTTTTAAGGAAACTCCACACTGTTCTCCATAGTGGCTGTATCAATTTACATTCCCATCAACAGTGCAAGAGGATACCCTTTTCTCCACACCCTCTCCAGCATTTGTTGTTTGTAGATTTTCTGATGATGCCCATTCTAACTGGTATGAGGTGATACCTCATTGTAGTTTTGATTTGCATTTCTCTAATAATTAGTGATGTTGAGCAGTTTTTCATGTGCTTCTTGGCCATCTGTATGTCTTCTTTGGAGAAATGTCTACTTAGAGCTTCTGCCCATTTTTTGGATTGTGTTGTTTTTTTCTTAATATTGAGCTGCCTGAGCTGTTTATATATTTTGGAGATTAATCCTTTGTCCGTTGATTCGTTTGCAAATATTTTCTCCCATTCTGAGGGTTGTCGTTTCGTCTTGTTTATGGTTTCCTTTGTTGTGTAAAAGCTTTGAAGTTTCATTAGGTCCCATTTGTTTAGTTTTGTTTTTACTTCCATTACTCTAGGAGGTGGATCAAAAAATATCTTGCTGTGGTTTATGTCAAAGAGTGTTCTCCTGTGTTTTCCTCTAAGAGTTTTATAGTGTCCGGTCTTACATTGAGGTCTCTAATCCATTTTGAGTTTATTTTTGTGTAGGGTGTTAGGGAGTGTTCTAATTTCATTCTTTTACATGTAGCTGTCCAGTTTTCCCAGAACCACTTATTGAAGAGACTGTCTTTTATCCATTGTATATCCTTGCCTCCTTTGTCATAGATTAGTTGACCATAGGTGCGTGGGTTTATCTCTGGGCTTTCTATCTCCTTCCATTGATCTATGTTTCTGTTTTTGTGCCAGTACCATATTGTCTTGATTACTGTAGCTTTGCCGTATAGTCTGAAGTCAGGGAGTCTGATTCCTCCAGCTCCGCTTTTTTCCCTCAAGACTGCTTTGGCTATTCATGGTCTTTTGTGTCTCCATACAAATTTTAAGATTTTTTTGTTCTAGTTCTGTAAAAGATGCCACTGGTAATTTGATAGGGATTGCATTGAATCTGTAGATTGCTTTGGGTAGTATGTCATTTTCACAATATTGATTCTTCCAATCCAAAAACATGGTATTTCTCTCCATCTGTTGGTATCATCTTTGATTTCTTTCATCAGTGTCTTATAGTTTCCTGAGTACAGGTCTTTTACCTCCTTAGGTAGGTTTATTCCTAGGTATTTTATTCTTTTTGTTGCAATGGTAAATGGGAGTGTTTCCTTAATTTCTCTTTCAGATTTTTCATCATTAGTATATAGGAATGCAACGGATTTCTGTGCACTAATTTTGTATCCTGCAACGTTACCAAATTCATTGATTAGCTCTAGTAGTTTTCTGGTGGCATCTTTAGCATTCTCTATGTATAGTATCATGTCATCTGCAACAGTGACAGTTTTACTTCTTCTTTTCTAATTTGGATTGCTTTTATTTCTTTTTCTTCTCTGTTTGCTGTAGCTAGGACTTCCAAAACTATGTTGAATAATAGTGATGCGAATGGACATCCTTGTCTTGTACCTGATCTTAGAGGAAATGCTTTCAGTTTTTCACCATAGAGAATGATGTTTGCTGTGGGTTTGTCATATATGGCTTTTATTATGTCAAGGTAGGTTCCCTCTATGCACACTTTCTGGAGAGTTTTTATCATAAAAGTGGTGTTGAATTTTGTCAAAAGCTTTTTCTGCATCTACTGAGATGATCATATGGTTTTTATTCTTCAATTTGTTAATATGGTGTATCACATTGATTTATTTGCATATATTGGAGAATCCTTGCATCCCTAGGATAAATCCCACTTTTTCATAGTGTATGATCCTTTTAATGTGTTGTTGGATTCTGTTAGCTAGTATTTTGTTGAGGATTTTTGCATCTAAATTCATCAGTGATATTGGTCTGTAATTTTCTTTTTTGTAATATCTTTGACTGGTTTTGGTATTAGGGTGATGGTGGCCTCATAGCATGAGTTTGGGAGTGTTCCTTCCTCTGTAATTTTTTGGAAGAGTTTGAGAAGGATGGGTGTTAGGTCTTCTCTAAATGTTTGATAGAATTCACCTGTGAAGCCATCTGGTCCTGGACTTTTGTTTGTTGGAAGATTTTTAATCACAGTTTCAATTTCATTACTTGTGATTGGCATGTTCATATTTTCTATTTCTTCCTGGTTCAGTCTTGGAAGGTTATACCTTTCTTAGAATTTGTCCATTTCTTCCAGGTGGTCCATTTTATTGGCATAGAGTTGCTTGTAGTAGTCTCATAGGATGCTTTGTATTTCTGTGGTGTCTGTTGTAACTTCTCCTGTTTCGTTTCTAATTTTATTGATTTGAGTCCTCTCCCTCTTTTTCTTGATGCGTCTGGCTAATGTTTTATCAACTTTGTTTATCTTATCAAAGAACCAGCTTTTAGTTTTATTCATCTTTGCTATTGTTTTCTTTGTTTCTATTTCATTTATTTCTGCTCTGACCTTTATGATTTCTTTCCTTCTGCTAACTTTGGGTTTTGTTTGTTCTTCTTTCTCTAGTTCCTTTAGGTGTAAGGTTAGATTGTTTATTTAAGGTGTTTCTTGTTTCTTGAGGTAGGCTTGTATAGCTATAAACTTCCCTCTTAGAAGTGCTTTTCCTGCATCCCATAGGTTTTGGATCGTCGTGTTTTCATTGTCATTTGTCTCTAGGTATTTTTTGATTTCCTCTTTGATTTCTTCAGTGATCTCTTGGTTATTTAGTAACATATTGTTTAGCCTCCATGTGTTTGTGTTTTTTCCTTTTTTTTCCCTGTAATTCATTTCTAATGTCATAGTGTTGTGGTCAGAAAAGATGCTTGATATGACTTCAATTTTCTCAAATTTACTGAGGCTTGATTTGTGACCCAAGATGTGATCTATCCTGGAGAATGTTCCATGTGCACTTGAGAAGAAAGTGTAATGTGCTGTTTTTGGATGGAATGACCTATAAATATCAATTAAAGCTATTTGGTCTATTATGTCATTTAAAGCTTCTGTTTCCTTATTTATTTTCATTTTGGATGATCTGTCCATTGGTGTAAGTGAGGCATTAAAGTTCCCCACTATTATTGTGTTACTATCGATTTCCTCTTTTATAGCTGTTAGCAGTTGCCTTATGTATTGAGGTGCTCCTATGTTGGGTGCATATATATTTATAATTGTTATATCTTCTTCTTGGATTGATCCCTTGATGATTATGTAGTATCCTTCCTTGTCTCTGGTAACATTCTTTTTTTTAAAGTCTATTTTATCTGATATAAGTATTGCTACTCCAGCTCTCTTTTGATTTCCATTTGCATGGAATATCTTCTTCCATCCCCTCACTTTCAGTCTGTATGTGATCCTAGGTCTGAAGTGGGTCTCTTGTAGACAGCATATAGATGGGTCTTGTTTTTGTGTCCATTCAGCAAGCCTGTGTCTTTTGGTTGGAGCATTTAATCCATTCACGTTTAAGGTAATTATTGATATGTATGTTCCTATGACCATTTTCTTAATTGTTTTGGGTTTGTTTTTGTAGGTCCTTTTCTTCTCTTGTGTTTCCTACTTAGAGAAGTTCTTTTAGCATTTGTTGTAGAGCTGGTTTAGTGGTGCTGAATTCTCTTAGCTTTTGCTTGTCTGTAAAGCTTTTGATTTCTCCAGTGAATCTGAAAGAGATCCTTGCCAGGTAGAGTAATCTTGGTTTGTAGGTTCTTCCCTTTCATCACTTTAAGTATATCATGCCACTCTCTTCTGGCTTGTAGAGGTTCTGCTGAGAAATCAGCTGTTAAACTTATGGGAGTTCCCTTGTATGTTATTTGTCGTTTTTCCCTTGCTGCTTTCAGTAATTTTTCTTTGCCTTTAACTTTTGCCAATTTGATTATTATATGTCTCGGTGTGTTTCTCCTTGGGTTTATCCTGTATAGGACTCTCTGTGCTTCCTGGACTTGGGTGGCTGTTTCCTTTCCCATGTTAGGGAAGTTCTCGACTATAATCTCTTCACATATTTTCTCGGGTCCTTTCTTTCTCCCTTCTTCTTCTGGGACCCCTATAATGCAAATGTTGTTGCGTTTAATGTTGTCCCAGAGATCTCTTAGGCTGTCTTCATTTCTTTTCATTCTTTTTTCTTTATTCTGTTCTGCAGCAGTGAATTCCACCATTCTGTCTTCCAGGTCACTTATTCGTTCTTCTGCCTCAGTTATTCTGCTATTGATTATTTCTAGTGTATTTTTCATTTCAGTTATTGTATTGTTTATCTCTGTTTGTTTGTTCTTTAATTCTTCTAGGTCTTTGTTAAACATTTCTTGCATCTTCTCGATCTTTGCCTCCATTCTTTTCCCGAGGTCCTGGATCATCTTCACTATCATTATTCTGAATTCTTTTTCTGGAAGGTTGCCTATCTCCACTTCATTTAGTTTTTTTTCTGAGGTTTTATCTTGTTCCTTCATCTGATACATAGCCCTCTGCCTTTTCATCTTATCTATCTTTCTGTGAATGTGGTTTTGTCCCACAGGCTGCAGGATTGTAGTTCTTCTTGCTTCTGTTGTCTGCCCTCTGGTGGATGAGGCTATCTAAGAGGCTTGTGCAGGTTTCCTGATGGGAGGGACTGGTGGTGGGTAGAGCTGGCTATTGCTCTGGTGCACAGAGCTCAGTAAAACCTTAATCTGCTTGACTGCTGATGTGCTGGGCTGGGTTCCCTCCCTGTTGGTTGTTTGGCCTGAAGCAACCCAATACTGGAGCCTACCCGGGCTCTTTGCTGGGTCTAATGGCGAACTCTGGAAGGGCTCACGCCAAGGAGTACTTCCCAGAACTTCTGCTGCCAGTGTCCTTGTCCTCACAGTGAGGCACAGCCTCCCCCCGCCTCTTCAGGAGACCCACCAACACTAGGAGGTAGGTCTGGTTCAGTCTCCTGTGGGGTCACTGTTCCTTTCCCTGGGTCCCGATGTGCACACCACTTTGTGTGTGCCCTCCAAGAGTGGAGTCTCTGTTTCCCCCAGTCCTGTCAGAGTCCTGCAGTCAAATCCTGCTAGCCTTCAAAGTCTGATTCTCTAGGAATTCCTCCTCCCATTGCCAGACCCCCAGGTTCAGCAGCCTGACATGGGACTCAGAGCCTTCACTCCAGTGGGTGGACTTCTGTGGTATAAGTGTTCTCCAGTTTGTGAGTCACTCACCCAGCAGTTATGGGATTTGATTTTATTGTGATTGTGCCCCTCCTACCATCTCATTGTGGCTTCTCCTTTGTCTTTGGATGTGGGTTATCTTTTTTGGTGAGTTCCAGTGTCTTCCTGTCGATGATTGTTCAGCAGCTAGTTGTGATTCTGGTGTTCTCGCAGGAGGGAGTGAGAGCATTTCCTTCTACTCTGCCATCTTGGTTCTGTGTGAGAGTAGTTCTTAAAAGTTCTCATCACACACAACATACACACACACACACACACACACAGAAATTGCAACTTTCTGAGGTGACAGATGCGTTGACTAACCTTATTGTGGTCTAATCATTTCACAGTACATGCATTTATCAAATCAGTATGTTGTACACCTTTAACTTAAACAATATTATATGTCAATTATATCTCAGTAAAGCTGGAAAAAAGAAATATTTCACACAACTTCAAAAGGGTTACTAAGTGTTACAGAGAGTTGAGATTTCCTTAAACCAGAGGTGTGGCCATTAAAAAGCAAACATCTAGTGAACCATATTTGGCCAAAGCAGAATTGATCATTCTTGGTAAGACTTGATTGTAGTGATATTGTTTATTCTGATTGTTCAGAATGAGAATTGATTCACTCCCCATTTCTACCCTTTCTGAAGTAGGTATGCACTTTCGTGCTGGTCCATGCAATGTCAGGCACATTAATATATAGTAAGTCCTCACGAATCCTTATTCACCATTATTACTGTTGTTTTGTTATTATTACTTTTTTGTACTTGAATGCTTGTCCGTTGCCCCCAGACAGGCACTAAGGAAACTTTTTATGCCCTTGGGACTAACATTCCTAGTCCTTGGTACAGGGTAGAAATGAAGTATTTTATGTTGTATTCTAATTGCTTGATTATGTTAGTAGTCTTTTCCTAGTTTGAGTGTAGACTCCTCGAAGGCAGGAACGATGTCTCCTACTTCTTTACTTCCAAAACTTCTAGCCATGATCTAAACACATGGGAGTTATTTACTTATATTTATTTTAAAACTGAAAGATTGAAATAATGAGTTCACTTTTGCCAATTCAAGAAGAGCATAAAGATTATAGAAACACTTTGGACCTCCCACCCCAAGAGCAGAAGCAATGTCAAGACCACCTTATTGAAATGCACATCCATAACTTGTAAAAGTGATGGGGAAATTGGCCTTTGACAATTCAGAGATGTGGCAGTCGAAAGTGAAGACATACCTTTTGTTTTTAAACATTGCTCTTTGATCAGGGTATTAATATTCATAAAACTCTTGAAAGGAGATTGTCATTAGGTGTTAGAGACATTAAGGTTTCACCGGTTTTCAAAGCGTTTCTACAGAGATGAAATTGCCCCTGTGCTTCCACTGCTCTTCATATTAACTGCATTTGGTATGAGTTCCCTCATTTGTTTTCAGGCCTGTGCTCCTGAAACCTAGAAGTGTGATTAGAAATACAGAAGTCAGGAGAGAGTTTGTGGAGTTGCGTTTTTTGTGCACTTTATGAGGATAATGTCACTGGGAATAGAACACCACCACCAGGAAACAGTCTCTTGCTGTCACATGAATGCCGCCATACACACTTGATTGAGAATTGACATTGAGGAGAGGCTGCACTATTTGTTTTCAAAGAGAGTAGCTTGTATTTCTTGACATTTTATCCCAGTGACTTTTACATTAACAAAAGCCAATGGGTGCTAGGGAAATAATCAGTCTTTGGCAAAGCCAAAGACCTCCTGTTGTTGCAAACATCTTGGAGAAAGCTGTCCATCTGAGTGTCAGGAACCCCAAGATCCAAAGCAGTTCATCTAGAAGGATTTGGTTTCTTCAGAGTGCTCTGAATCTTGGTTGATAGATGGACAGACAAGTCTCTCTAGCATTTTTTTAATAAATTAAAAGCAAGTAAGCAGTAAATGTGGAATGATAGGACCCAACATATTCACTATCGATATGAGTCAGGCGAAGTAGAAAAGGTTAATATAGGGAGTTGCTTGGTGGCTTATTTGGTAGCCATGCAACACATGTACTAACCAATATGTTTACCTTTGCTACTTTGTTTTTTGAAAAAAAAATTTTAATTAATTAATTTTTTTTATTTTTGGCTGCATTGGGTCTTTGTTGCTGCACGCAGGCTTTTCTCTAGTTGCTGCGAGTGGAGGCTACTCTTCGTTGCAGTGCACGGGCTTCTCATTGTTGTGGCTTCTCTTGTTGTGGAGCACGGGCTCTAGGTGCGCGGGCTTCAGTAGTTTTAGCACGCAGTCTCAGTAGTTGTGGCTTAAGGGCTCTAGAGCACAGGCTCAGTAGTTGTGGCTCACGGGCTTAGTTGCTTGGTGGCATTGTGGGATCTTTCCGGGCCAGGGCTCAAACCCATGTCCTCTGCATTGGTAGGCGGATCCTTAACCACTGTGCCACCAGGGAAGCCCACCTTTGCTACTTTTGAATTTAAGACTTTTTTATTTCAGAAAATAGAAAGTAGGCCTTAAGTTGGATCTTGATGAAAATTGTGCTAATCCTGGGATAGCTTTTCCCTTGTAATCATTTAAGAACAGGAATTTTGTTGATATCTCCTTTGCTGATGTTAGTGGAGGAGAAATTTAACAGTTAAATCTTTTTAATTTCAAAGTCCATTTTGAGTGGATGGGGAAAACAAGTCATTTTAAACTGGAACATGACAAGTTGGATAGAGATATACGTTTTCTTAAATTTATTAAAAATGATGTGTACCCAAAAGTACAAGAGTATATAATTCAGATTTTAAGAGTTTTGCCAAATTTCGGTAACCTTATGTGTATAGAATAAAAAAGAATTGAGACTTGTGTAGGGGTAGGGTTCAGTTTACAAATGGACTGGCCCAGATGACAGGGCCCTGCTGATGCCCAGAGCAAAGATTAAATGAAGGCTTTTAAGTATTGTGAGATGACTTTAAATTCTGTTCAAGATTTAGAAAACAGTCATCTCCAAAGTAGCCAGGTAAATTTTGTGAACCACACCTCTTGGAATTGATAGTGATAGTGAGTTTTTAAATACTTATTTTCTACGGCATTCAAGTCTACCAAATACTGCTTTATCAGATTGTTTCTAACTTTATTACTTTAATAAATATTTTTAAAGATCATATATTGTATTTTAAAGCCCAGAATTACAATTTTGTATTTGGCCAGATCTAGCATATTTTCTTTACAACAGGCCAAGCACACACAATAGGTTGTGAGTTTTGTTTGTTTCTTGTTCAGTCCTTAAATTGATCTTTAAAAGTTTTAAGTAAAGCAGAAATTCAAATAGAATCAACAAAATCTGAGATATTTTGAGTGTCAGTAATATTTACACTATAGGCTTCTCTTGAGGTCCCAGTATAAGACTTTAAAAAATTGTTTCTGAATGGGATTTAATGTTTGATTTGACCTTACGGTAGCAATCCAATTCCTTTTGAATGTACATGGAAAATATTATTAGATCTACTTTGGAAGTACAATGAGTCATTCCACCTGCTGCCTTTTTTTATTGGAAATTAATGAAAAACTAATTGAGAAAAATTATCACCTCCTACCAAAAACACTATTAGATGGCAAATAGCAGAAATGAATATTGTGGTCATCATAGGCCCCTTAAAACAACAGTCCCCAACCTTTTTGGCACCAGGGACCGGTTTTGTGGAAGACAGTTTTTCCGCTGACAAGAAGGGTGGTATGGTTCAGGTGACGATGCGAGTGATGGGGAGCGGCAGATGAAACTTCACTCGCCTGCCTGCCGCTCACCTCCTGCTGTGCGACCCAGTTCCTAACAGGCCACAGACCGGTAGCGGTCCATGGCCCGGGGGTTGGGGACCTCTGCCTTAAAAGAACCCCTAGACCCACAAGTGATAGATTGTAGGATTGGCAGTTCCATATGGATCCCCAAATCAGCTCCAGTCAAGACTCCAGTGGACCCCTGGACTCTATAGCAGATATTGATTTGTTCATTAAAAACCAATAATGAACTTTCTTTGAATATGTAGCATAATTAGTTTTGTTCTCCACCTGAGGTTATTGCTTAACTCAGACCCCAAGCATCCTTTTCTGAGGAACGTGCACTTTCCTTCCTACATAACAATAATAACACTTTTTACAACAGTGCTAACGTGTCCCTAAAGCCATGCTATTCAGAGTGTGATCCTCTTATCCAGTCAGTGAACTGTTTATTACTGGTCTTCAGGGAGTTAAAGGAGCTCACAGCCCCAGGTAAACCAACTACATCACTAAGCACACTGTTTAGTTCATCTGTGCATTATGGCAACTTCCTCAATGAAGGAAGCGTGTGCATTGACTTACATTCTGGGGGAAGCGAAGTGCCAGTGTTCTCTCTTATAACGTTCTCTCTCTGACTTTCAATGATTTTCTCCAAACTTGGAAAGTTCAGCTCAGAATGTATACAGAAAGAGACCATGAGATTTTTGTAGGGCAGTACTTATAAAGAGCAACATTATCTATCCCACATATACAGAGTCCATATTACCGTATCTAATTATTATTCGGTTTACTTCTTTTTCATGAAAGATACATTTCTGTTTCTATGTAGCATCAGCTTGTACATCAACTTGATTCCTCGGTAGACAAATTAATTAATTGAATAATATCATTATGCAGTGTTTCGTAACATTAATAGTTATTGATGAGTGCTTGCTAAGGTACTCTGCTGAGCACTGTACATGCATTAGCATATTTTATCCTCACAACAACCCTTTGCAGGGAGATATCGATCATCTTCTTTTTGGAGGTGAGAAACCTGAGGCTTAGAGAGGTCAGATAACCTACTCACCCCGTTTCAAAATCAGGTTGGCTTAGCTTCAGGACCCTTGCTCTTAGCCACGCAAAAGCCCATAAGGACCAGCCAGATAAATGATAAATGAGTGAATCAGATTCAAATTCTGGCAACGTGGTGGACAAAGCTCATGCAAAACAGACAAATAGAAAAGTTGGTTAAAATATGCTTTTTAAAAATGTCATAACAATTGAGATTGAAAGAAATAAAGAGAATCACAAGGTTTCAGAAAGGAAGTGGGGCTCCAAGGAGCCAGATGAGAAGGCTGAAGTTAGGGCCCTAGGAGAACTTGGATCTGGAAATAGACCCTCGTGTTAACCCTCATGCACGCAGAATCTGGACCTGTGCAAGCAGGAAGCTAAAACTTAAACTTCGTGTAAAGCTGAGCTCCTCAAGGGTCAGCCTTTTTTCCAGAAGGGAGCTTGAAAAATTCCATCCATCAAACTCATGCCATATACAGGTATGGAGTCCAAATCTACCCCAGTGATGCAGAAGTCTGGAGAGATTATTTATACCTGAAGGGTCATAAGCCCTCAGATTGATGAAGCACATTGCTTCTGTCCATTGTTCTATCATTACCAAAAGCAAATCCTCATTCTGATATAAAGTATGGAAATTTTAGAACACCAAGGATGAAAGGGGCATCTTAAACATAAACATAACCACAAGAAGGAAAAATCGAAACAAAGATAAAGTTGCCATCAAAGGAAAAACAGTTCAACTAGCAGCAGTACTTCTTCCTGGCAACAATGAAGACTAAAAGACATTGAAATAACATCTAAGAAAAAATAACTATCAACCTGGAATTTTCTACCCTGCAATCCATCATTTAAGAGTGATAATGACATGGAATACAGAGTGATAGGAAAAACTACTGATAAAAAAACAGTAATCTCACAAACATCATGTTGAGTGATACAAACCAACAAAAAAGAGTACGTACTGGATGATTCCCTTTATATGAAATTCAAGAAATAGGCTAAATTAATCAGTAGTGAAAAATGTCTGGATAGTCAGGGTGAGTATTGACAGAGAAAGGGCATGAGAGGACCCTCTGGTGTGATGAAAATATTATAAATCTTGATGTGGGTGGGATTTGCTTGGGTGTATACCCAAGCAAAAATTAATTGAGCCAAGTCCTTTGTATGCATATGTATTACATACCTCAGTGTATATATATCTACATTTTTGGCTGTGTAACACAGCTTGTGGGATCTTATTTCCCTGACCAGGGATCGAACCTGGGCCCACAGCAGTGAAAGCTGGAGTCTTAACCACCGACCGCCAGGGAATTCCCTTCACTGTATATATTATTACCCTCCCAAGAAGAATATATATATATATATTTTTTTTAACATCTTTATTGGAGTATAATTGCTTTACATTGTTGTGTTAATTTCTGCTGTGTAACAAAGTGAATCAGCTACATGTATACATATATCCCCATATCCCCTCCCTCTGCATCTCCCTCCCACCCTCCCTATCCCGCCCCTCTAGGTGGTCACAAAGAAGAATATATTTTTAAAACAGGAAGGGCATAATAAAGACTTTTTAAGTTTGCTTTTTATAGGTGCTCACTAAAGAATTGCTAAAGACTTATTTCTGCGAGAATGAGATAGAACCCAGAGGATCAGAGTGAGTTGTAATAATGAACAGTAAGAAAAGAAAGTGGTAAATAAGAGTTTTCTTCGAAACACACATTGACTAACAACAATAATAATGACTTTGTGGGGTGGGGGGTCAAAAGCAAGATGGGATTAAAAGACTAGATAACAACCAGTGAAGGTGGTAGGTGGCAATTGGAGTTAAAGCATTCTAAGATTCTAGCTTTTTTCTGGAGGAGGGTAGAAATGTAATTAACTTTGAGTCAATGTTAAAAGTTTAAGGTAGTCACAAAAGCAGTAAAGACAGACTAACTTTCATATTAGTTGATTGTAAAATAAGAGTTAAGAAGTTATTCAATCTAATAGTAATCAGGAAAATAGAAAAACAGAGGCAAAGAAAAGACATGTAGCAAATAGGAAAAAATTACAGAAGAAGTAGGTCCAATTAAGTTAGTAATTATAAATATAATTTATTAACAGATGTAACTTTTTAACATGTTAGAAGACAGAGAGTCTACCATACTATTTATAAGAGAGATTCTCAAACCAAATTACACAAAGCCACAGGGAAAGAAGTGATAAATTAGGAAGATTTTTAAAAAATGATAGTTGATATAACTACTTAATACCTTGCAAAATAAACTTTAAGGCAAAAATGTATTTTTAGGAATAATTCACCAGGAAGATATAAAAATCCTGAGCTTGAATCCTCAAAGTGAATCAAGCAAAATTTGATAGAATGACAAGGAGATACAAATTCTTAATTACAGTGGAAGACTTTTGTTTGTTTTTTGTTTGTTTGTTTTTGTTGTTGTTGTTTTGTTTGGGGTTTTTTTTGCGGTACGAGGGCCTCTCACTGCTGTGGCCTCTCCCGCTGCGGAGCACAGGCTCCGGACGCGCAGGCTCAGCAACCATGGCTCACAGGCCCAGCCACTTTGCGGCATGTGGGATCTTCCCAGACCGGGGCACGAACCTGTGTCCCCTGCATCGGCAGGCAGACTCTCAACCACTGCACCACCAGGGAAGCCCTACAGTGGGAGATTTTAACACACATCCATAGAAAATGATACCGGAAGCAGATAGAAATGACAAAAGATGTGGAGTAGATTTGGACTCCATACCTGTATATGGAATGAGTTTGATGGATGGAAAATGATACCATAAGCAGATAGAAATGACCAAAGATCATTTCGCACAGAAAATGATACCGTAAGCAGATAGAAATGACCAAAGAAATGACCAAAGAGTTGAACAATGCTGTTAATGTACTTGATCTTTTGAATATATAAAGATCCCTGCCCCAAGAGTTAGGCAATGTACATTCCTAGCACAACATACATCATTTACAAATTTGAGCATGTATTATTGATACAAAAGAAATATCAGTAAAGGTAAATCAGACAAAGTATAAAACAACTGGGAGAGTTGAGGCTTGTGGCAAACGAGAGAGAGTGGGCTTTCTTAACAATAAAGTAAAACAAAACAAAAATACTCTGTAGCATATAGCCTTGGTTAGAAACTTCTAAGTGATTGCACTATTCTGGAGTCATCGAAGCACAAACGTGTGCTGCTGCCTTTACATCTTGTTGCCCACTCTCTGATCTTTTGACAATTCAGACAGCTGTATTCATAGAAGGGAACGGGGTTATCAGTGAATAAGACTCCCTCCCCCATAATCAGTCATCTTTGGAGTTGTAAACACTTCTGATAGGGGGTGACATGGCATGGGGGGGCAGGGGAAGGACAGAAAGAGGCTATTGTCTTAAATTAGTTGTAAAGATTCTGTGATGAGTTTTGGATTATTCATTATCCCTGGTCCTCAGAGGGGAGGTTGTATGAAATCTTTCTCTGAAGATGTTGAAGAATTAATCAAATAATTTTCTTTTTGGATACAGTTAAGACTTTATTCATGTGTTGAACATATTTAATAAGTGCTTGCACTTTGTCATGGCTGAAAGAATTTTGTGACCCTGAGAAATCCTGGACATAGATTCTCTGCAAACTGGGTGAGTGCCGGATTTATCAGGAACGCTATAGGACTTCACTTAAACATCTAATTGTCTCATCTCCTCTTCCGTGGTTTACGAATCATGTTGTTCAGTATTGTTCAATATCATACTTATAATACTCTAGATTTAGTGTGTATCCTTTTAATTTGTTAATCTATAGCACTCTTAACCCTTTACTAATGATTCATGATAGCCTTTCATTTTGTTAGATTTTAGTATCTCTTCTTGCTGACCTAGAAATTTTACAGGCAGCTCCATTTTTAGGTTGATGAGATGCAGTGATCCCTGAAGCGACCTGTGCAGTCTCCCACAGGTAACTTCCTTCAAGCTTGAAATGATTCCATTTATTACCATGAATCCCTGCCCTTGAGAACACATTAGCTGAATGTTTGCTAATTTTATTCTCCGCTCCGCCTTTGAATACTGGATATCAATCTATCTCCTAAAATCTTTCTTAACTTTTTAAGTTAAGGCATTTATCACCAAATTATGTATCCCATGAGTGGTTTTGGTTGACAGAAGAGGAATAAAACAACCCATCCAGTTTATTTTACAGTGTAATTGAAGAGCTAAAGCGACTATTAAGGGTTAGCATCACCCCTAGGTCTAAGGAATAAATAATGCTCAGGTTTATATTTTCTAAGAGTGCTAACTATTGGTCCCTTTGCAAAGAGTAGTAAACTACAACTGTACTTGGTCACAAACTCACACTAGGCATCAGAATTCTTACCACAGCAGAAGTCATCATTGACTGCATTTGTGTAAATTCTGACAGGCTGTCAGCACAGTTGTGCTCATGAACTTTCAGTCTCGGCGTCTCTGTCCAGCATCTCTCTGATTTCCCATATCTATCCCTAAGATTTCAGTCTTTAGTGTGTGCACTGAATAGAGATGTAAATGCTTTGGTTTGCCCTTGATGACCAAAGAAGAGCTGGTGTGGTTGCAGATCCAGATATATTTGAACTGGTTTGATATTTTCCACTTGATATAAAGTGGGGGACACATCGATGTGACAGTGACAGATTTCTCTGGATTATGTTTGTGTTGCTGTGCCTTAACGGTTCCTATGAAAAACTTCATGTACCACACGTGAGTCCTAGTTGAAGAATTACCTAAATGCTTTTCTGATTTAGGTTCAAGTAGTAATTCATGTTGAGCTATAAATATGAAAGGGATTTGGTTTTGCTGTTTTCTTTTTTTTTTTTTTCTTTCTCTCTCTCTCTCTTTTTATTTGCCACTTAACTGCTTCCTCATTTTGGGTCCATCAGTTTTAAGCTTAGATTAGAACAGTCACCTGAGTCATAAAATTTGGCAGTTAAATGGACAGTATCCTCGTTACATAAATAGCTTATATAATCTTTACGAATAACACTAAGGCCACAACAGATAAGTGAGTAGAGGACATGAACAATTCCCTAAAGTAAAAATCCACATGGCCAGTATGCATTTTAAAAACTGTTCAACTCCCTGGTAATCATAGAAATGTCAGTTAAAACAACCACAAGTATCCTTTCTTATCTTTAAAATTCTACTTTGGTAGGTTACTTAACTTTTTCTTAAAGTTTTAATTAGAAGAAGGCATTAAAGATTTTGACATATCTGTTAAATTAATAAATTTTAACGTATGTTGCAAAAGTGTTTGCCAAACTGTTGTAACAATTATACTCCCAGGTATGCCAGTATAGGGAGGAGAAGCCTGTCTCTCTGCACTCTTGGGTGCATTGAGATGATCCATTTTTAAAATGCTGCCAATGAGAGAACAAATTACTGCATAACTATATAATACTTTTGGGCATTAAATGAATACTTATGAAGATTTTATATAACACAGAAGAGATGCTTATGAAAAGGACAAATGGCACTTTGGGTAGCCCCAGCCCTACACTTCACATAGTCAAATAGAGTCTAAGGGAGGGTTCCATTCCTTTTGTTCCCACTTCATACAGCCTGAGGAATGTTTAAAACTTGGGTGAAAGAGCCCGGTGGTAGAGCCCACTTCCTTCCATGTATTGGAAAATGGTTTTGCAAATATTAAAACTCATTTCCATGGTTAAATCAACTACTGTTTGGAAGAAACCTGGATTATCTCCAAGCAAAATGAGTTTCTGATGTTGAAACGTTCTTGCCTCACTTAGTTTTGAATACTTAAGTTATGGAGATATTTGGACACGTGCAAGACGTCAGAATCATCCGTCATTCTTCAGCTCCCTTAGCTTATCCCTATCCTGTCATCTGTTTATGTCTGTGACGAATTCTTTAGAAACCATGTTGTGAAGAGAGCCGACCTTTCTGCAGGTGTCCTTACCACTGAACCAAAATGAATAGAGAAAGCTCTCAGAGACTTATCTTCAGAATCTGTGATATCACCACGTGTGTTTCTTTTAACCTAAAAATATCTGCCATTCTTTGCGATTTCTAAAGGGTGTGCCTCATTTGAGAGGCGGCAGCAAAGTCTCACACTCAACATAATTTTATTTTTAAGGTAGAAAAAAATTAGAAATGATGAACTGTTTTGACTGGTGTGTCACTGAATCCCTGATGAAAGCTGTTCTTGTAAGCACATCAGATAAGTCTTTGTTGTATTATAAAGACACATGCACCCCAATGTTCATTGCAGCACTATTTACAATAGCCAGGTCATGGAAGCAACCTAAATGCCCATCGACATACAAATGGATAAAGAAGATGTGGCACATATATGCAATGGAATATTACTCAGCCGTAAAAAACAACGAAATTGAGCTATTTGTAATGAGGTGGATGGACCTAGAGTCTGTCATACAGAGTGAAGTAAGTCAGAAAGAGAAAGACAAATACCGTATGCTAACACATATATATGGAATTTAAGAAAAAAAATGTCATGAAGATCCTAGGGGTAAGATAGGAATAAAGACACAGACCTACTAGAGAATGGACTTGAGGATATGGGGAGGGGGAAGGGTAAGCTGTGACAAAGCGAGAGAGACGCATGGACATATATACACTACCAAATGTAAGGTAGATAGCTAGTGGGAAGCAGCCGCGTAGCACAGGGAGATCAGCTTGGTGCTTTGTGACCGCCTGGAGGTGTGGGATAGGGAGGGTGGGAGGGAGGGAGATGCAAGAGGGAAGAGATATGGGAACATATGTATATGTATAACTGATTCACTTTGTTATAAAGCAGAAACTAACACACCATTGTAAAGCAATTATACTCCAATACAGATGTAAAAAATAAATAAATAAATAAACAAAGCAAAGAAAAAAAAGGAACGAAATTGGATCATTTGTAGAGATGTGGATGGACCTAGAGGCTGTCATACAGAGTGAAGTAAGTCAGAAAGAGAAAAACAAATATGTATAATAATGCATATATGTGGAATCTAGAAAAATGGTACAGACGAACTGGTTTGCAAGGCAGAAATAGAGACAGATGTAGAGAACAAACGTATGGACACCAAGCGGGGAAAGCGGGGTGGAAGGAGGTAGTGGTGGGATGAACTGGGAGATTGGGATTGACATATATACACTAATATGTATAAAATAGATAACTAATAAGAATCTGCTGTATAAAAAATAAATAAAATAATAAAAACTAAAAAACATAATAATAATAAGCTCCCTGCAAGTGTTTAGTGCTGATGGAAGCTTTGAGGTGTGTTTGTGTGCTGACTCTTTGGATGTGGAGATGTTAAAAGTTTGGATTCCTCCTCATCAAAGACTGCAGTTGGATCTCAAGTGAGCCAGTTGCGTCTATGTCTCACTTCTTCAAGTATGGAATTTATGGAGCCCACTAATTTTATAAATATGTTTTAGTGTAAAGCATCTGGGTGGGCTTTGGACTGTGCCAACCTGGGGCTGAGTACTGGCTCTGCCAGAAACTAACTGCATGACCTTAATTTACTTTACACACCCTTATGGCAGGTGAAGTTTGGTGCTTCATCTGACACGTGGGAATAACAACACTCACTTGGCAATCTTGTGAGGATAACGATAATATATGTAGTATATAAGAATCAACACGTGTTAATTAACATTAATACTTCCTTAGTGTTTTATTAACATTGTATAAGGAAGTACTTGAACAAGCTGCTTTTTTAAAAATCCTTATTGGAGTATAATTGCTTTACAATGTTGTGTTGGTTTCTGCTGTACGACAAAGTAAATCAGCTATAAGTATACATATATCCCCATATCCCCTCCCTCTTGAGCCTCCCTCCCACCCTCCCTATCCCACCCCTCTAGGTTGTCACAAAGCATCGAGCTGATCTCCCTGTGAGCTGCTTTTTGAATGACTTTATGATTTACCCAAATTAACCCAATGCATTTTGGGTTCAATTTCTAGTCTAGGTGAGGGGTTTTCCCAGTGATGCACAAGACCCTTTCCACTGCCTTCGTGCTCCATGACATGCACTGTTAAGATGGTCGGGGGGGTCTCTATTGTTTTCTGAGACCTGGGAGTGAAGCTTTTTTCACCAGAAAAACCAACATACTCATATAGGAGTCAATCCACACTTTTGTATTCACTAGCACCATGCTGAACCAAATATATTTAATTGGATGCTTAATAATTCTGATTCAGACACTTTATAGGCTGCAAGAAAGATATATTCTATTTCTGCCAGGAACGTGTAAAGTATTCAGAACAATTTTTTTTTAAAAAAAGGTCTGTGCTTATAGCTTAGTTCATTTCTCATGCCTCTCTCACCCATTCTTAAACTCATGAAGCTGTCAAAAGCAGTGTTCACACTGGAAACAACCCAAATATCCATCAGTAAGAGAATAGACGAACAAATTGCATATTCATACATTGTAATACTACTCAACAGTAAAAAATTCTGAGTTATGAAGAGATGCAACAACGTGGGTGAATCTTAAATACATTATGTTGAGCCAAAGAAGCCAGACACAAAACAGTATATACTGAAAGACTTCATTTCTGTGAAGTTTGTGAAGAGGAAACTCCAATCTATGATGACAGAAGTCAGAATAGCAGTTCTCTGGGGGTGGAGCAGTTATCTCTGGGGATAGTGAGTACAAAGGGGGCAAAAAGAGATTTTCCAGGATGATGGAAATGTTCTGTAGCTTATAGATACAAGGTATGTACACACACACACATACAGATACATGTTCATCAAGCTGTACACTTAAGATTTGTGCATATACAGTATGTAAGGTATACCTCCATGAAAAAAATTGTCCGAGATAGAGCACCATTTTGTTTGGAGAAAGTAAGCTGAGGTTAGAAAGAGATTAACTCTTAAAATCGCAATTTTTTTAGGGCTTACATTTTTATAAGCTCTGTTTCTATAAAAATGAAGCTACTGTTGAATTCTGATTTTAAAACTAAATAAAACTTGTCAAGGTAGCTCCCAGTAGATGAATATATTGGATCCCTTTACTTTTCATGTAAAGTTTTAGCTCTGAAACAGAATAAACAGTATAAACAGTACTCACTTTCCCAGAGAGTTCCAGCCCTGAAGCGCCAGAAGTTTAAATTTAGAAGGAACATTGCTTTTAAATGTTTCTTTGGATGAATCGCTAGTTCAGTTCAAAGAAAAGGACAAGTTATGTTGGAGATTCATCCTCCCATCTTGGGTTTGTTAAATTCCATGGGAGAAGCAGGAGGATAAATTACTGAGTTGAATATGAGAGTGTTTGAACTCAAAGTAAATTGATTTTCATGCAGGACATCTTCATTTTATGCATAAAGAGTGAGCCATTAGTTGATTACTCTCCTTTTGCTCTGTGGTATGCTTTTTCTGAGACTGGAAGAGAGAAACGCAATGAATCAAGCAAGGGGTGTGGGGACATATCCAGGTGTCACCTAAATAGAATAAACACCCAACTTATGAAGATCATCTGGAAGGCAAAGTCAACACTGTCATTTCACTTTTTTCCTTAAAAACCTTGACTGAAAAATTTGTAAGCAACTTCTTCTGTTGTAGTGTTCAAAGCCTTTCATGATCTTTTTTCTCAATCTTTCTAGACATTCCCCCACTTTTCTGAAGGAATCCCCACCCCTAGCTTTCTGTCCACAGGGAACTACGTGGTAATTCTTTAAATCTCTCTCAACAATTCTGTTTTGGCCTCTGCCATGTGCTTCCCATTTCTACATTAATCACAGACACCATGCCTTACACAGAATAGGCATTAAAGGTTTACAGAATTAAGGGAAGTGGAGAAAGAGAAAGCCTGCATCTATCTGAACAGCACAGATGAAAAGGAACGATGAAATGTTTCAGATTTACCATTTCATGGTACACAGGTTTTGCACTAAAAGAGATTTCATGGAACCTTTCAAAAGCCTTGTCTTTCCCTGATTCAGAACTTCATAATACCGAGTAATTAAGATTTTTGTTCCAGGAATATGAAAGGTCACCCAGACTTATTTCTGTAACAAAATAGTTTAACGGTTGCAGGAAAAAATAATCAGGAAAAAAAAAAAGATTGATTCTGAAACTCTGTATGCTAAAATTAAAAAACAGATTTATATTATTTTATTTTTTAAATATTAAGTTTTAAAACCTCACAATCTGCTATGAGCCACAGTGTTCGGCAGCATTATGAGCAGCTGTGACCTCGTCCCCTGGAATCTGTCACCAAGGCCTAATAGCTGGTTAGAGATCCAAAAGATGTCCATTGAATTATTTTTCCAAACGTTTTTCTTTTTAAAAACTGTCTAATGAACATTACTTAAAGGTAGAATATGTCAACACTACTTTTCCTCATAGCCAATGATTTAACATAACTTCTGTTAAAGTTTTAAGTTATTCATATATGTATTATATATATACCTATATGCATATATAATATCTATATCATATATTATACATATTTACATATACACCTAGAGTGTACCTACACATATACACCGAAAGTGTCCAATAAGTTAGTTACACATGGTGGGGGGGGCAGTATGCTCCTCTTTGCTCTTGTCTCAGGACCTTTGAACTTGCTCTTCACTCTGTTTGGAATGCTTTCCTCCCAGGTAACTGTGCGCTTACTCTCTCATGTGTATCTTCATCCTTGTTTTTTCCCTTTACAGTCCTTCTCGGAACTCACAGTATGTATATTTGATTACTTGTAAACTCCTCAATATGGGATCCATGAGGGCAAGGATCTTGTCTGTTTTATTTACTTTGTATCCCTAGTACCTAGCACAATGCCACACGTATACTAGGAGCTCATTAAATATTTGCAAAATGAATGGTTGCATGAATGACAATGGTCATCTGACCAACCCTCTACCAACACATGAATTCCCCCTGTATCATTCCCAATAAGAATCTACAGTTGCAAATTAATCGAAGGGCACTTATAAAACAACATGGGAACAAACTGAGTCCAGAAGAGGTAAAAATAAAACAAACGAATGGCCCAAGTTGAGGAAGAGGAGGAGGAAAATTTCAGAGAGCATTTAAAAGGGAAGAAGAAATCAGTCTGACCCATTTTGTATTATGGAAAGATGGCTGGTGGATATAAACTGCATCATTTGTCACAGAGTTTATTATTTTTATTCCTCAATCCCTGAGAAATTAATATCTGTGTAGCACTTTAAGGTTACAAGTACAGTTTATGATGTTATTTATAACTAAGTGGCTACATAAATAAAAACAGGCCGTGTAAGGAGTAATGATGAGAGTATATCATGAGCCAAAGAGTATAAGGTCCAATATAGAAAATCCTGCATGTGCCTCATCTAATTTGGACCTCATAACAACCAAGTCAGTGAGACAGGTATACTTATTATTCCCATTTTTCAGATGTGGAAACTGAGTCTCAGAGACTTTAAATGACATGCATCTTACATCTTATGCATACCAGATTCCAAATTTGATGCCAGATATTTAGAATCTGAAGCCTAACATATGATGGAAAAACTCTGTTTTTGCATCAATTCTGGGAAGCAAGTTATTAAAAAAAAATTATTTCTCCTCTGTCTTAATGTCAGCCTCCTTTCCATGTTGGTATTCAAGTAAAGGTATTCCTTTTTTTTATTATTACAAACTTGTTTTAAAAGTTCTTTACTCTCACTTCTTCCACAGTCACTTTGTAACAATAGATTGAATTGATGTGAATTGAATTATTTGGATTTAAAAGGTGCTTAACTCTGCAGTTACCCTCTTTTACCACAAGAGGGCACTTACAGGCCAGTGAGGCCAAGACCACTGAGGGGTTTATGAGAAGTTGTAAAAGAATTGGGGGAATTAAAATTTAGAGACCATGTCATGACTCCTGACAAGGTGTGAAGTTGATGACTCATTGGATGAAGATGGCAGGAAGTGAAATATCCGTGGGTTTTAGACACCCTTGGACAAGAGAGTGGCAGAATACAAGAGGACAAATAGTGCAGAGGCCTCAGCTGGTGACAGTTACCCTTGACATATTGTCTTAAGCAAACACTCCTCAAAGCACCTACAGTGTCTCAGGCACGGCGCTGGGTGTTTGGACAATGACAGCAAGGACATAGCCCCTTCTTCCTCCAAACCCCCATCTAGCAGGGTGACTGACAGCCTGTTCCCACTAATCTCCGTGTTTTGCTTTAACGGTAAGATTGCAAATGGAGAGCCTGCAATGGCCTGCAGCTGGCGGTGTTTGGTGTTGGCCCACACGCTGCCCCATATTTTGCTTTTTCATACACCTGGCTGGCTCCATTCGTTTTACATTACCTGCCTGGCTCCTGTAGACATTTGAGTTTTGTCCCTGTGATTTCCTTGCTCTCCTTCACCTTGCCCACTGTGAAGACAAGCCCCGTCTACTTCTGTGCTTTTTTTTTTTTTTTTTTTTTTGAGAGGTTTGGTTACCACCACCCTGGGCATTTCAGGGCTTCAGTTGCTTTGCTGCCTCAGCAGCTGCTGTGACAAAGGAGACGTCAGCTACTTCTTCTCCAGATGAGATCTGAAGTAAAATGACCTTGTTTGCCTCAAAGAGAAGGACCAAAGGCTTTGTGGGGAGGAGGGGGGCCAACCAATGAGCAGGATGTGCTAACATGGCTGGCCCTGGGGACACCAGTGGCCAAATGTTGGTGGCACCAGGCTGCCTCCAAGGGCATATGACCCTGTCCCTTTCCTTCCAGGGTTTTACTTCTTTTCATCTTTTCCTTTTTCTTATTTCTTACCTTATCTTTCCCATTTTACCCCTTTCTTCCCATGTTATCTTCTCACTGCTTTCTGCTCCCTCTGGTGGCCCTAACAGAAACTGATGGTGATGCAGGGACTGAATCTGGCCCTCAAGTGGATGTTGTTTGGCTGGTGTCAATTGCATTTGATGGTCTTTGGACATGGTATGCTGTCCAGTTCATGCCACAGTCCCTTCCACTCAAACAAACACACCTACAGCTGCATTCATTTAATTTACCTGCCTGGCCCCAGCATCTGTGTGCTCCAGAGGTTATTTAAATGAATGAAGGTGTGTGCTGCCTGTATTACTATTAAGATGGGGCTCTTCTTTTTTTTTTTGCGGTACGCGGGCCTCTCACTGTTGTGGCCTCTTCCTTGCGGAGCAGAGGCTCCGGACGCGCAGGCTCAGCGGCCATGGCTTACGGGCCCAGCTGCTCCACGGCATGTGGGACCTTCCCAGACCGGGGCACGAACCCATGTCCCCTGCATCAGCAGGCGGACTCTCAACCACTGCGCCACCAGGGAAGCCCAAGATGGGGCTCTTCTAATACTTGAGAGCTCAGGTGTCCCCACCACCTTTTACCCATTAATGGCTTCCACCTGTTAATTTGTCAGAAGCTGTTCCTGTGCAGGTAAGGAGACATTTATAAGCTTGCTTACAAATATGAAAAATATTACAGGAGGGCTTGCAGCCTCTGTCTGAAGACTGTCAGCCCACTTGTACTAGTTTCCTGTTGCTGATGTAACATTATCACAAATTTATCAACTTAAAACAACAAAAATTATCTACAGTTCTGTAATTCAGACACAGACACAAGTCCCACGGGGCTGAAATCAAGGTGTCTGTAGGACTCTGTTCCTTGCTGGAGGCTCTGGGGGAGGATCTGTTTCTTTGCTCATTCAGATTGTCAGCAGAATTCAGTTCTTCGAGGTTGTTGGACTGAGGTCTGCATTTCCGCACTGGCCAGCAGCTGCCTCCCATTCCAGCTTCTAGAAGCCACTTTCATTCCTTGGCTCATGCCGACTCTCCTTCACCATCTTCAGAGTCAGCAGTGGGGGTCCAGTCCCTCAAGTTTCCAATCTTCTATCTCATCTCTGTGACACAGCTGGAAAAGATTCTGTGTTTTTAAGGACTCAAGTGATTAGGTTGGGCCCACCCAGATAATCCAGGTTAATCTTCCCATCTCAAGGTCCATTCCTTTAATCACAACTGTAAGTCCCTTCATCACATAAGGTAACATCTGCACAAGTTCCCGGGATTAGGGCATGGACGTCTTTAGGGGCCATTATTCTGCTGACCACACTGCTGATCCTGGCTCTTAAATTGGTAGGAAACTCACATGGTAATTGTATTTGAAGCCAGACATGAGGTGCCCTGCTGAGTAAAGCACTTGGCCAGGGATGGGGAAAGCTTAGATTTCATTCCAGCCCTGTGGTCATGACCCTGGCCAAGGCTGTGAAGCTTTGTTTCTTTTAGGATATTGCCAAGATGACCAGCTTTAAATTTTCTTAGAAATTGAAAATGAATAAAATTAACACTCTAGTAACCAGAATTCTCAATTACTGGTATAACAGAGACCTACTCAATATGCTTTCCTTCTTAATTACTAAGAGAAACCAGGTTTTATTGGGGGTAGCAAGGGGTACAGCCAAAACCCCAAACCAAACAACAATAAAATCTGTGGGTCTGAGCTTTCCTGGCGGGTAGAGGTGGTCAGTGTGACACAGTTTTGGTTGAGATATAAATGGAAATTACTGGATAGGGATTCCAGGAAAGCTCTTTAGAAGGAGCCGACTTACGGCTTCCCTGGTGGCGCAGTGGTTTGAGAGTCCACCTGCCGATGCAAGGGACACGGGTTCGTGCCCCGGTCCGGGAGGATCCCACATGCCGCGGAGCGGCTGGACCCGTGAGCCATGGCCACTGAGCCTGCGCGTCCGGAGCCTGTGCTCCGCGGTGGGAGAGGCCACAACAGTGAGAGGCCCGCGTACTGCAAAAAAAAAAAAAAAAAAAAACAGAAGGAGCCAACTTAGCTGATACACACCCCCTCTTGCTCGATGCCCTGCCCCATCTACCTGCCTGGATGTAGACATGACGACGGGCACTCAGGCTGCCATCTTGAAAGTTGTAGATGAGAGACAAGCCCTAAGGAAGACAAACTGGAAAGGGAGAAAGAGTCAAGTCCTCAACAGTATTGCAGAACCCCCATACCAGCCCTGGACTGCCCACTTCCAGATTTCTTTTCTATGAGAGAAAAAGATGCCAGTGGCAGAGTTAGAGGGGGGAGGAAGTAAAAGGTCCTTTGTTTCTAAGCAGCTGAATTGAATTACTCACTAGTCTCTGTTTTCTAACAATTGATTATTACTCTAAAGATTATCACAAGATTCAGAAGTGTCCCCTACCGATAGGAAATGAACTGTGAAAAATAACCTTTTCTTAATATATTTAACTCTATCAAATGATTTCAAAACAAAAGTAGGTATAAATGTACATCTAATACCTTTAATTGCAATATCTTTTTCACTTTTATCTCATTTTATTATCAGAATAACCCCATGAGGCAGGTGGGTCAGACATTGGCATTGTTTTCATTTGCAGTTCAGGAAACTGAGGCACAAAGTGGTTTAGTAGTCTTCTTACAGACCCCAAATCCTTATATATATATATATATATTTTTTTTTTTTTTTTTTTTTTTTTTTGCAGTACGCGGGCCTCTCACTGTTGTGGCCTCTCCCGTTGTGGAGCACAGGCTCCGGACGCGCAGGCTCAGCGGCCATGGCTCACGGGCCCAGCCGCTCTGCGGCATGTGGGATCTTCCCGGACTGGGGCATGAACCCACGTCCCCTGCATCGGCAGGCGGACTCTCAACCACTGCGCCACCGGGGAAGCCCCCTTATTTATATTTTTGACTCTAAGCCATTTGCTCTCTCTTGCTCCTCACTTCGTAAGGTTTATTTCTTAATATTTTGAAAGAACCCCTAATATATGATGCGAAAAAAGGACAAAAATTGTTTTCCTTTGCCTGTGATGTGTATTTAACATGGAAAAACTGTAAGATTATCCTTCTCAAGGCTTCCCTCCCCCTAAGATTGGGCAGGTCACTCAAGCTGGTTCTAATGAAGGAGAAGTTGAGGGACCTCTCGGAGATGAGGGTGGCCAGGCCCTGGGGATGATCTGTGATTCCAGACGCCACTAGCAAGCGTCGCCCTGTGGTTCTCTGACCTCCTCCAGCTCTCTCCACCTTCTCGTCTAGTTAAATCATAGCGGCCCAGGCTGTCCTTTCAGCAGAGTCCCTGGGTAGGAATAGTTCCTAGAGAAATAGAATTGGGGACAGGAAAGGCAGCCCACAATCTGTCGTCAACAGTTACTTCACAGAACTGAAGTAGATTGACCCCTGAATAAGAATAACTTGCTCTGCTACTGTAGTGAACTATCTGGTCAGAACGATTTCAGATTTTCTAAGTCTCGTGGATTAACCTTTAGAGCAAAATGCTGATTTTTATGATGATGAAATGGAATCTAGACCAAAGAGTACAAATAAGTGACATCCTTGTTTTCAGATTGCTTCCTCCATCTGAAGGACTGAAGAATTCTCAGTACAAGTTATGAACTTTTAAAGGTAAATGTATCTTGTATAATTTCAAAGATCAACATGCTTTAGAAAATTTATAAACTGAAGAGGAATAAAAAGAGTGTTTCCACCAGGCAGAGCAGAGGTCTCTCTTCAAATGCCTTCCTTTTCTTTGAAGAGGTGATGACTTTGACCTGGATCTTCTATGACATTTAAAAGCCCCTATGTTGGGGACTTCCCTGGCAGTCCACTGCAGGGAGTGCGGGTTCAGTCGCTGGTCAGGAAACTAAGGTCCCACATGCTGCGTGGTGTGGCAAAAAAAAAAACAAAGCTCCTGTGTTGAAGGCCGTTTATTGGTAACTTAATTGACTTAAATATCTTGTTTTCAAATTCTGGGGTTTTTTAGTATCGAAACTAAATTCACATCTGAGTCCAAATGGTAAGATTCAGGACACTGAAAAATCATCATCATGAATGCAAATTCACAGAGGGCTGCCTACACTGTACATTACAAAAGGCACCCTGAGGGTTCCTCATTGTAGTGGAGGCTTGGTCTCTGCCATCAGAGCATTCAGAATCTAAAGGGAGAGAGAGACTAAACACCAGATAAATTTTTTTTAAAAAACAAGATGCAATGCTTTATGACTATTTGCAAGCACCTTACCTGAATTAGCAGATGTCTCCTGCCCAACTTGATCCTGTTTGTATTGGTTAGAGCTATTGGTCATAACTAATAGAAACCAAGGCAACTAGATTAAGGAGGGAAGAAAGTGGGGAGAAGATATATTTAAAGAATATGTAGTGTCTTTTTTTATTATTAAAGTATAATTGATTTACAATGTTGTTTTAGTTTCTGCTGTACAGCACAGTGATTCAGATACAGATATATATATGTATATTCTTTTGCATATTCTTTTCCATTATGGTTTATTACAGGATACTGAATATAGTTCCCTGGGCTATACAGTAGGTCCTTGTTTTTTATCTATTTTATATATAATAGTTTGTATCTGCTAATCCCAAACTCCTAATTTATCCCTCCCCAACTCCCTTTCCCCTTTGGTAACTGTAAATATGTCTGTGAGTCTGTTTCTGTTTTGTAAATAAGTTCATTTGTATCATATTTTTGATTCCACATATAAGTGATATCATATGGTATTTGTCTTTTTCTTTCTGATTTACTTCACTCAGTATGATAATCTCTAGGTCCATCCATGTTGCTGCAAATGGCATTATTTCATTCTTTTTTGTGGCTGAGCAGTATTCCATTGTATATATGTACCACATCTTCTTTATCCATTCATCTGTCCATGGACATTTAGGTTGTTTCCATGTCTTGGCTATTGTGAATACTGCTGCTGTGAACGTAGGGGTGCATGTATCTCTTTAAATTATAGTTTTGCCTGGATATATGCCCGGGATTGGGATTGCTGGGTCATATGGTAGCTCTATTTTTAGTTTTTTAAGGAACCTCCATGCTGTTTTCCATAGTAGCTGCACCAGTTTACATTCCCACCAACAGTGTAGGAAGGTTCCTTTTTCTCCACACCCTTGTCAGCGTTTATTTGTAGACTTTTTAATGATGCCCATTCTGACCGGTATGGGGTGATACCTTACGGTAGTTCTGATTTGCATTTCTGTGATAATTAGCGATGTTGAACATCTTTTCATATGCCTATTGGCCATCTGTATGTCAAGAACATATAGTGTCTTATGGATCCCAAGAACATGCAGCCTGGCTACAGGAGGGACTGGAAAGCTAGCAAGAATCCAGCCAGGTGTTTATTGTTTGTTTTGCATTTTGTTTTTGCCTCACTCATCTACTGATTCTCAGTTTCAGTCTCTCTGTGCCAGTTAGCACATCTTCTACGAAGCCCCTTTTGTCCAAGATGACTAAATTGGTTTTTGTTCTTCCATTCATGCAGCCAGCCCAGATTAGAACTGGAACGTCTTGGTCCCATTTCTAAATTTCTGCAGAAAGAACTCTGACCTATCATGGGTAAGGGACTCACCCCTAGTCACTTGGCTAAGGTCCAGTGGAATAAATGAGACAAACAAAGGCCAACCCCTAGGAACATGTGGATGATGAAAAAGCAGTTTTAGAGAAGGTAGAACTGTGATAAGCTGCACAGAGACCCCAAAAGGTGTCTTCTAGTCTGACTGAAGAACAAAACATCGCTTTACAACCTGTGGGCCAAGGCCCTGGGTGGGGAATGGCAGGTGGGAGGGTAGAAACTCATATTTATTGATGGGTCCTTCCTTGAAACCATCCACCCAGATAACAAGCCTTCTCCATAGACTGAATAAATAGTATATCCTGAGCATATGGGTGTAGATGGTATTTAATTGTGTGTAGATGTTATTACAATTAATACAATTTAAATTCCTTTCTATGTGTTAGTGAATTAATCCTGTCTTTTGGTCATTGTGTGTCTTTTTCAATCACTGGGCACTGTTAGTAAAGCTGTTCTTGTGCGAGAGTCCCCTTTATGGAAGATAGTTGAGGAGCCCTGTGTATAAGGTTAGGTTTGGACTGAGAGACTATATGAGCAGTTGTGAGTGTTGGCTGTGATGGTCAACAGGAAGCTCGACACATGAATTTTATTTTATTAGTCCTCCTTTGTTTTTCTCGTCATGAATTTGTCTATAGATACCTTACTGCACGGAAGTGTTTTATATGCATGATATAGTAAATTTGTAGAAAGTCCATTCTGATTGATAAAGAATATTTAAATTGACCTTGTGTTACTTTCAACTCTGTTTAGTAACAGGAACTTGGCCAGCAAAGGGTTAATAAGAAGAGGTCCTTTGTAATGTGCCATGAGCAATATTTAAGCCTGGCTTGCAATTGCCTGCTGATGGTTGACACAAGAGCAAATGCTTTTAAAGTGTTTTAAAATATCCCTTAAAGGTACCTTAAATTCTAAAAGTACTGTTTGCCGCATTTAACAAACTCTCTTCCTATATATTGCAAAGGGAAAGTTCCATTTCAGCCTAAAAATAACAGTAACAATCAAATAATAGTAGAAGCTAGTATTACTGTGGCAGCTTCTTGATACAAGGACGCCGCACTTTATAAACATGTCTTCATCTTATTCTTGCAACAAATGTCAATACCGTATCTACCCCTGTTTTATAGGGAAGGGAATTGAGTTTGAGAAGCCTGCAATTTATGTCAAATTACTTGGATCCAAATTAATATGCTTTTACTGTTTGTAAAATACTCCCTTGAATGGAAGAAATGATGACAGAGAGATCCAATTAACCCATTAGGTTAACTGGGGAAAATTCAGGACATTGCGGGCACATTGAAGGGACACATACCTTTGTCATTAAGACTAGATCCTGGGGGCTTCCCTGGTGGCGCAGTGGTTGAGAGTCCGCCTGCCGATGCAGGGGACGCGGGTTCGTGCCCCGGTCCGGGAAGATCCCACATGCCGCGGAGCGGCTGGGCCGGTGAGCCAGGGCCGCTTAGCCTGTGCGTCCAGAGCCTGTGCTCCGCAACGGGAGAGGCCACGGCAGTGAGAGGCCCGCGTACCGAAAAAAAAAAAAGACTAGATCCTGGAACAAACCAGACTGTGCACTTTCAGATCCTAGCCCCACTGCTTACCTGCCTTGTGACCTTGGAAAAGTTACTCAACCCGTATGTTCCTTGGTTTCCCCTCTTTAATATGAAGATGAGTAATAACTCCTTCTTAGAGTTGGTATGAGGGTTAAATAATATTTAAGTGCATAGAAGAGTCCCTGGAACCTAGGAAGTACCGTCCGTTGATTGGCCTGGGGCCTGTGCACTTGGTGTGTTAGCACAGCCGAGGGGTGCTGCTGGTGCTGCTTCTGTAAGCCCAGTGGCCAAAGCAGTGGAGCAGTCTGGAAAGGCAGCAGGGTACAGCATCAAGTACTTCTTCAGCCCCATGATTCTCCACTTTCTAATGGTTGCCAGACCTCTTTGCACCAACACAGCAGTCAGGAGCCCAGGCATGGTGCAGGCTGTGTAGGACAGGCCAGGAGGGGCAATCCCAGCCCAGCCTGCAGCCCAGGCTCGGAGACCTGTCGGGGGCCT
This sequence comes from Globicephala melas, assembly GCF_963455315.2. Taxonomy (NCBI): domain Eukaryota; kingdom Metazoa; phylum Chordata; class Mammalia; order Artiodactyla; family Delphinidae; genus Globicephala; species Globicephala melas. The sequence goes on from NC_083319.1 coordinate 49,946,538, forward strand.
ATCTCCAATTAGCGACTACTGTCCCTCTCAGGGCTGCCACACTTCCATTTTAAATCCATCGAGTGCCATCCTTAGGAGCTGAGGAACCCTAACTAATTGGACAATAAAAGAAGATTTTGGTCTAGAGACGACGGTGCGTTTAATGGAGTTTGCAGAGATTCTGACTGCACTCCTGCTCCGCAGCTGGCTGGCTCGGGCCTGCAGAAGCCTCTTCACCTCGTTGTCCTGATTCCCTCGCAAGGAAAATGAGAGCCAGTTCACTTGCCCTCTCTGCTCTCCCCAGTAGTCCTTGGATTAATTGCTACTTGTGATTCATTTTGATTTGGTTCCAAGAAATACAACTACAGAAACACTATAGTGGGGTGAAATACTGTTTTTCTATAATTCAGGAGAGATTATCTGTCTTAAATAGAATGACCATTCAATTTAAATTGAATAAAACTTGGACATGAGAATAAAAGGAAGCACTAAGCATAATTAAAATTATATAGATTTTCTTGGAAGACACTTAAGCAGTTTCTTGACAAAACTAAACACACTCTTACCATACATATGATCCAGCAGTCACGCTCCTTGATATTTACCCAAAGGAGTCTAAAACTTCTGTCCACACAAAAACATGAACATGGACGTTTATAGCAGCTTTATTCATAACTGCTCAAACTTGGAAGCAACCAAGATGTCCTTCAGTAGGTGAATGGATAAATGAACTGTGGTACATGCAGACAATAGAATATTCAGCACTAAAAAGAAACGAGCTCTGAAGCCATGAATAGATATGGAGGAACCTTAAATGTATATTACTAAGTGAAAGAAGCCAATCTGTAAAGGTTACCTACTGAATGATTCCAACTGTATGATATTAAGGAAAAAGCAAAACTATGGAGACAATAAAAAGATCAGTTGTTGCCAGCAGTTAAGGGGGAGGGAAGGATGAACCGGTGGAGCATAGGGGATTTTTAGGGGATTATTCTGTATGGTACTATAATGATGGATGCATGTCATTATACATTTATCAAAACACATAATATGAACAATATTAAAAATGAACCCTAACATAAGCTATGAATGCTGGGTAATAATAACATACCAATGTAGATTCATTGATTGTAACAAATATACAACACTGGTGGGAGATGTTAATGGTGGAGGAGGCTTGGTTGGGGGGAGGTGAGTAGGAGGGAGGTATGTAGGAACTCTACATACTTTCTACTCAATTTTGTTGTGAACCTAAAACTGCTCTAAAAAAATAAAATCTATTATTTATTAATTATATAATGTTTGGACATATGTATTGATCAGTTTTATTATAAATAGCTATATTTTTAGACTATTTTCAAAAATAAAATTATTTTTATAAAAGTAAAACTGTTTTTTTAAAAAAAGAGTATAAACTGGGATTGTCGCAAGGATCAGAGATGTGTGGTCATCTTAGTCTCAAGCAACAAACTCTGATTTGGAACTAAAAAGAAAATAAAAGATAGCATGCTTATTAATAAATTTCTTTTCTGTAGCATATCTACCCTTCTGCTGGAAACATATGCTGTCAAACTTTTCTCCTTTTTTTCCATGTTTTTATTACTAATTTATTGAGCAACTCACACTGTGCCCATACTCTATTAAATGTTCTACATACATTAATTTAGTCCTTACTAAATAAAAGCTTGTTCATTCATTCACTCAGAAATCTATCGGGCACTTGTTAATTATCACATACTCTTCCAGACAATGGGAACATAGTAGTGGTGGGGGAGAAAGCCAATAAACAAATGTGTAATATGTCAGATGAAAAGTGCTATGAAGAAACAAGAATAAAGTAATAAAAGTAAGAAATATAGTAATATTAAATAATAATAAAAAGGGAAAGAAATAAGAAAGTAAGGTGAGCAGATAGTGATGGGGGAACTGCTATTTTATATAGATTGTTGGGAAGAACTGCTCTTAACAGGTGACATTTGAGCAGGAAACATGAGGAAATGACAGGAATGAGCCATACAACTATCTGGGGGAAGAGCATTCTAGACAGAGGGAACAGAGAGTGCAAAGGAACATGTTGGCATTTCATGGAATAGGAAGGAAGCTAGGATGGCTGAGCAGATATTAGCTGAGGGGAGCTTGAGAGTTGAGGCCAGAGTGGCAGTGGGGACCAGATAGAATAAGGTAGGTCTTTGTAAAGATTTGGGGGTTACTTGGTAGAAGACAGGAAATCATTGGAGGAGATACGTGATCTTGCTTACAGTTTGGCAGGATTGTGGAAGCCTGGACACCAATGAGGAAGCTGTTGAATGGTCTGGATAAGACTGGCAGTGGTTGTAGTGGAGAGAGTGAAAGTGCTTGGTTGGTTCTTGATCTGTTTTGAAGGGAGGAAGGACAGAGTTGCTGACAGATTTGATATAGGATATGAGAGAAAGGATTTAAGGATGATGCCAGGGTTTTGCCTGAGCAACTGAAAGAAGGACAATGAGGAAGATGGTGGAAGGAAGAGGTTTAGAAGTAGAAATCAGAAGTTTGTTCTTAGACATAATTTTGGGATGCCTACCAAATACCCATGATGAGATGTCAAGGAGGTAGGTGGTGTGGAAAGGAGTCCAGGGGAATGGTCTGAGCTGGAAAGATAAATTTGGAAATTGTCATTGTATAGATGGTTTATAAGCTATGAGTCTGCATGAGATCACCTGCGGTAGATGGTGAAGAGAAGGGTCCAAGGACTAAGCTCTCCAATGTGGAGAGACCTGGGAGATGAACCAGCCAATGAGATGCTGAAGGAGCAGCCAGGGAGGGGAACCAGGAGAAAATGGTCCCCTGGAAGCCAGGAGAGGAGAGTGCTTAGCGAGGGTGTGATCCACTGTTTCAAGTGCTGCCCAACAGTCAAGGCCAATCACTGACAGATTGTGCAGCATGGAACTTGTGGGTGACCTGGACAAAAGCTTGTTCAGTGGAGCAGTAGGGATGAGAGCCTGACTGGAGTTGGCTTACCACAGAACTAAAAAAGAGAAAGGAGAAACCAAGAGATGGTCTCAGAAAGGTTAATAACCCTGCTCATGGGAACACATCTTGTAAGTGGCAGAGCCAGGATTCCAACTCAGATCTTTCTTACTCCAGAGTCTGGAGAGTTTACAGTAGGGGAAGGAGTCCTGAACCAGGAACCAGTGGGGCTTTGACACCAACTGTGTAGTCTTGGAAACTCATTCAACAAACTTCTTTGAGGTCCTACTATATGTCAGACACAGCGCAAGGTGTGAGGGCTACAGAGATTAATAACACAGACCCCTGAGCCAGCTAGGGGGTGAGAAAGGAAGTTAGGGATGGCTCCTAGAGAGAGGTGACACAGACATTTTAGTTCTTCCTCTCATTTCTTAAACAAGTGGGGAGGTTGGCTAAGAAAAGCTCTAAGCGCCTTTCTTATACTTTAATTCCACGGACTGGGGATATAAGCAGATCTTTTCACCTACAGATGAGGAAGGGAAAATCAGCAAACTTCCCACCCCCTCCAGGGTGTATTGCCAAGGTTATTTTAAAGATGTCAACCCTTAGTTGGAATTATAAATTGGGAGAAGTGTGTGCAGGCACTTTAGGTGCAATTAGTGCAGTAGATTAAAATCATTTTGAAGTGACCTCATTCACTTCCCAAACTGTTTAAATTGATTTTACAATTTTCTGCCCATGTAAGTGGCCAGATGACATATGGATAGCTGGGGAACTGCTAGTAGATTTTAATGAGCTTACCCTTGTCAAGCAAGGAAAAAAGGTAAAAGCTGTTATAGCATGTCTTTTTACTGCATCAATAAAAAAGGGTGGGGGTGGGGGCTTCATGCTTTTTCAATGGGCTTTTACAGTATTGTCAATAAACCTGAAATGCCCGAGATTCTTTTGTAGTATTTCATCACAGCAAAGCAGCCCTCATCTCTGCTGAGTGGCATCACTAAATAAAAATTTTGTTTCTCTATGGAAAGAGAACCTATAAGTCCAGTCAAAAGCCAAATGATACACTGGAAGAAGATACTTGCAACAGTGTGACAGTAAAAAGGTTAATATTCTTAATATTTTAAAAAATCCTCCTCCAAGTGCATAAGAAAAGGACTTGATAGAAAAGCAGGCAGTCCACAGAAAAGGAAATGCAATGACCAATAAGCCTATGAAAAAGTGACCATTCTGCTAGTTGTCAGGGAAACTCAAGGTAAAACACAACCTATCAGATTGGCAAAAATGAAATATATTGATAACATCTTGGGGGGAACTCCATTTCCCTGCCTCGTGATTCATTGTAGAATAACACTGGTGGCCCCTCTCCCTGCCCCTCATTCCCTTTTCTCCAGAAGAGGAGGACTGTTTCATGAATTTGGGAAAGGAAACTGTGTTGGATTGGTGCCATCTGGGTCTCTTTTCCAGCTCTGCCTGCCTGCCTGCTATGATAGGGTATTCTGATGTGCTCCCAGCCATATGGCAAGCTTCCCCCGGCAGGCATGACACCTGTGGGGGACACCTGTGGTTGACCGCTATCCCAGTGACTCCCTGAGGTCCATTTATTTAATGCAGAGGTGAAGTGTTAGTAAGACAATTTGGCTGAAAATATAAAGGCAAATCATCCAATCCAGCTTTTCAGATGACATTTTAAAATCTCCATTTGTGTGGCTCCTATATCCCTTTGCTGGTTCAGAATTTGGGAAGAAAAGAGAGGAATGTTTCCTGTTTCCTGTATGCCCCTCCCCGCAGAAAAAAAGAATACATATATCCATGGCTACATGTGGAAAAATTGAAATTCCTTGGAGTTGGAAGGGAATTACTAAAGTTCAGGGGGAAGTACCTGGCAGCGTTATCAAACCCAACTTGGGTCCACTCACCCAAGCACAGTAAAGCCAATCTACTGTTGCTGGGTTGTGGTGATGGAAAGTGCAGCGTTTATTGCAGGTGCCAAACAAGGAGCATGGGGCAGCTAATGCTCAAAAGTCCTGAACTCCTTGATGGCTTTCCAGGTAAGATTTTTAAAGACTGTGAGGGAGAGAGTTTCAGCGTATGTGATCAGCTCAAGGACATTCTTCTGATTGGTTGGTAGTGAGGTAACTAGAAGTCAATATCATCAGCCTTCTGGTTCCAGTCAGTCTGGGGCTCTACATGCTTGTGGTCAGCATGCAGTTAACTTCTTCCACCTGGTGGGGGTTTCAGTATCTGCAAAACAGCTCAAAGGACATGGCTCGGAGTATTATCTATAGCCTTTGAGGAGAACTAAAGGTACTTGACTTTGCTTAATGGCTAAACTATTGTTACTTTGTCTTGCTTGACTATTTTCCTTTGTTTCTGCATTTTCTCACTTCTCTGATTAAGTTTATTCTTTGGAATTTGGGGAAGGTGTAGGAGGCTAAAGTTTTTCCACAAGCAGGAAACAGATGGAGGAGTGGGCGGGGCAGGGGGCGTCTGTCCCTGGGAGGCCCCATAAGGTCCTGCCTGGTTACAGCTGTATCTATTAAAATGTGAACTTGTATTCATTTGGATGACATGATTTGGTGTCTGGCATTTACTTCAACATAGTCCAAGAGGAGGGGTACAAGTGGGTAGACGTATAGATACATTAAGACCAGCCTTTTTCATGTCTGCAAGTTTTTGCATCCTCTCAATCAAATTAAGAGAATAATTATACCATTATCTCTAGCTTTCCACATGTTTGACATTTTCCATAATAAAAAGTTGTTTTAGAATGTGTATTACTTCCAACCAGCAATCTCACTTTTAGGAATTTATTTCATAGAAATAACTGTATCAGCCCTCATGGATATATATCTATGAGGATGTTTATTGAAACACTGTATGGGAAAAATATGGAAATAACATAATGATCATTAATAAGAAAATGGTTATATAAACAATATATATGTTGACCTTATTAAGGAGAGTAAATAAGGGGAAACAATTTTGTGCAACATCGAGGAAAACTCACACCATCTACTTCATCCTTTATTCTTAAGTATGAACAGACAGGAATCACCAAATATGTAGGGGAAAAAATTGCAGCATGAAAGAGAAAAGGCCACAGTAAACAGAAAAACAGACCCTAGAGGAAGCAAAGACACTACAGGAAACTTCAAACAAACAAACAACAGCTCTCATTAGTATGTTCAGAGCGATCCAAGAATTCATAATATCCATTTAAAAATGACATGAAATCAGGTAATAGAAAAAGAAAGCGCTTTTAGAGATTAAAGATAGGCTGTCCAGAAATTCAACAGAAGGTCTTGAGGAAAATAAGATGAAGACATAGAGAAAAAAAGGAAAAGAGAATAGAGACAGTAGAGAAAAGAGAAGTCAAGGTAGTCCAAAAGCTCTGATACAGCCACTGTGGAAAACACTGTGGAGGTTCCTCAAAAAATAAAACTACCATATGATCCAGCAATTCCACTTCTGGGTATTTGCCCAAAGGAAATGAAATCACTATCTTGGAGAGATCTCTGCTCTCCCATGTTCATTGCAGCATTATTCACAATAGCCAAAATATAGAAAAAACCTACCTGTCCATCAGTGGATGAATGAATAAAGAAAATGTGATATAGATATAGATAGATAAAGATATATAGAAATCTAGATAGATACAGATAAGTATCTATATCTGTCTCTCTATATCTATTATGTTTTCATATAATATATATCATGGAATATTATTCAACCATGAAAAGAAGGACATCCTGCCATTTGTGACAACATGGATGGACCTTGAGGGCATTGTGCTAAATGAAATAAGTCAGACAAATATTGTATGACATCATATGTAGTTGAATCTTTAAAAGCTGAATTCGTAGAAATAAAGAGTAGAATGATGGTTGCCAGGACTGGGGGAAGGGGCGGGGCAGGGGAAGGAAATGGAAAGATGTTGGCCAAAGGGAACAAGCTTCCAGTTATAAGATGAATACGTTCTGGAGATCTAATGTACAGCATGGTTATTATAGTTAATAATACTGTATTATATACTTGAAAGTTGCCAAGAGAGTAGATCTTAAATATTCTCACCACAAAAAAAGAAATGTTAATTATGTGACATGATGGAGGTGTTAGCTAATATTATAGTGGTCATCGTTTTGCTATACAAAGTGTTAACAAATCAACATGTGGCACGCCTTTAACTTATACAATGTTTTATCTCAATTATACCTCAACAGAGCTGGAAAAAGAAAAGGCTCCAACATCTAACCAATAGGAGTCTCAAAAAGTAAATCCAGAGAGAATGCCAGGGGGAAAGGGAAGACATTTTCAAGGAAATAATTGAACATTCCCCAAAACTGGAGAAAGACACAAACCTTAAGATTGAAACAGCCGACCAAGAGCAGAGGACAATGATTAACAAAAAATTTAAAGCCTCATCCTCTGAAATTTACAAACACTAAGAATAAGAACAATATGTTAAAAGATACCCGAGAGAGAGAACTGAAGAGGGATTGAATTGGGCTCATACCAGCCTTCTCATCAGCAGCATTAAATGCTGGAAACTCATTGCTCAAGCACGGGCCTCCGACCACAGACAAGATCATCATCTGGGGGCTTATTAGAAATGCAGGTCTCAGGGACTTCCCTGGTGGTGCAGTGGTTAAGAATCCGCCTGCCAGTGCAGGGGACACGGGTTCGAGCCCTGGTCCGGGAAGATCCCACATGCCGCAGAGCAGCTAAGCCCACGTGCCACAACTACTGAGCCTGCAAGCTACAACTACTGAAGCCTGCGCGCCTAGAGCCCGTGCTCTGCAACAAGAGAAGTCACCACAATGAGAAGCCCGCGCACCACAAGGAAGAGTAGCCCCCGCTCGCCGCAACTAGAAAAAGCCCACGCGCAGCAACGAAGACCCAATGCAGCCAAAAATAAATAAATAAATTTATTAAAACAACAAAAAGAATTGCAGGTCTCAGGCCCACCCCAGACCCACCAGTCAGGATCTGCATTTTCACAAGATCCCAGGTGATTCATGTGCACACGGAATAGGCTAGAGCACATAGGATGATGACTTCATGGTATGAGAAAAAAATTATTATGAACTAAGAATTCATATGCCCAATGATAGTCAAGTATAAGGGCAGAATCAAAGCACTTTAAGGCCGAATACAAAAACTTTGTCATTCTAGTGAGTGATGTTGATAATGGGGGAGGCTATGAATGTGTGGAGGCAGAGAGTAGATGGGAAATTTCTTTACCTTCCTCTCAATTTTGTTGTAAAGCTAAAACTGCTCTAAGAATAGTCTTTCTTTTTTAAAAAGGTGGTATTTAAAGCTATAAATGTAACCAATAAAAATATAATTATTACACATTGGAAGACAGCAAGAAAAGGAGAGATTAAGTGAACTAAATTCTCATCTTTCATCATCTTTCATACCAGGAAGTCAATAGATATTGTCTAAATTATTAAGTCAGTAAATTGTGATATATTTTGTAGAGTTAAGGAAGTAAGCCTTAGAATAACTAAAAATAGTAACAGGATATTTTTTTCCTCTTGTTACTCAGTGGTTCTTTTTTTAAAAATATTTATTTATTTACTAGGTTGCGCCGGGTCTTAGTTGCAGCAGGCAGCCTCCTTAGTTGCGGCATGCGAACTCTTAGTTGTGGCATGCATGTGGGATCTAGTTCCCTGCCCAGGGGTCGAGCCTGGGTCCCCTGCATTGGTAGCGTGGAGTCTTAACCACTGAGCCACTAGGGAAGTCCCTCAATGATTCTTTTTTAAAGCTGAGAGGTAATGACTTATTTTGAGGTCTCACTGAAATGTCCCTGTGCACAGATTAGAATAACATAAACAAGCTCCAAAATTTTATTGTCGTAACACATTAAAAGTTAATTTACTAACAGTTGCAGTCCAATGAAGGCTATTTCTGGTCAGTAAGCAGTTTTCCTCCAATTCAGGGATCCAGGCCACTTTCTTCTTGTGATCCAGGCCACTTCTATCCTTCTTGTGATATCCTGCAGGTCTTGGACTCTTTTGCACGTAGCATGAATGGGGAAGGAGAGTATGGAAAAGGCAGACTCACTTCCTAAATGACCTGGCCCCCAAAGGACATCCTCACTTCCACTTTCACTCCCTTGGAGAGAACTAGTCATGGCCCCATCTAGATGTCAGGAGGGCTTGTAAAGGTAGTTCTTGGTGACAGTTCTATGTCATGAAGGGTGAGCTCAAATTTTTGGTGGGCAACAAACCGTTTCTGCCACACTCTGTATCCATATAGTTATGTATAAATGGCATGTACACCTTGCACCTCCTCAGAAGGGCATGTGGGTTCCAGACACTGCAAAGTCAAGTGCCCTGCAGATAGAAAGGATGGTGTGTTGATCAGATTTGCTCTGAGTTGTTTGAATATTAATTCCTTTCCCTTGCTCTGATATCATTTAACCAAGCACCTTTTTATAATCATTTCCTTTTACTTAGTATATCTGTCTCTTGTAACTGGGTGTCCTCTTTGTAAATTAATAAATCAGTGTTATAATGGGACAGTGGAAGGAGGTGTGGAAAGAGACCGGGCAACATGCTGCTCCCTGGTAGCAGCTTCAGTAACACGTGTGTGACTTTGAACTGGTTATGTAACCTGTCCACTCCTTGGTATCCTTATCTGTAAAATAAGGGACTTGTTGGGCTTTGCCAACCTTTTCTGTTCTAAATTTCTGTTCTCCATCAGTGAACTGATCATATTGAGTTTCTGGAGTGCGGTCAGAGTGACCACAGCCTGGACTAGAAGTTCCCACATAAGTATAGCAACTCTTAAAGTCCTTTTCACCACAGCCACCCCTGCAATCTGTCACAGAGACATCAAACTTGAATAGTGAGACTCTAAAGAAAAACAGAGGTTGAGAGACAGTGTGGTAGCAAGGAATCTGCCTCATGATGAGAAATCTCCATCAGTACCAGAAGAGAAAGCTTTTATAGGGATTCAGCTCATCAGCCCCACCACAAAGCCCTCCTCAACAAAAAGGGTGATAAATTTTCCCAGGCACTTAACAGTTCATAAAGCAGTCACCATCCCCACAAGCTAAGCAGAATAGGTTATTAATTTCATTACATATTTAGGGTTTTTTGAAATAAGTTCATGGTTCAAACATTAAAAAGTACAGGGGCTTCCCTGGTGGTGCAGTGGTTGAGAATCTGCCTGCTAACGCAGGGTACACGGGTTCGAGCCCTGGTCTGGGAGGATCCCACATGCCGCGGAGCAACTAGGCCCGTGAGGCACAACTACTGAGCGTGCGCATCTGGAGCCTGTGCTCCGCAACAAGAGAGGCCGCGACAGTGAGAGGCCCGCGCACCGCAATGAAGAGTGGCCCCCGCTTGCCACAAGTAGAGAAAGCCCTCGCACAGAAACGAAGACCCAATACAGCCAAAAATAAATAAATAAATAAACTCCTACCCCCAACATCTTCTATAAAAAAAAAAAAAGTACAAAAATGCATGTGTTGAAAAGTCCCCCATCTACCCAGTTCTCACCCCTCATCCTCCCACCCCACCCCCGAAAGAAATAAGTACTTGTCTTAGTTTTTTGTCATTTCAGAGACTTTCACACATATGTATTCTTTTCCCTCCTCTTATATTCATTATACACTGTTCTGACCTTGCTTTAATTTATCAGAGTTCTTTCTATTATCTGTACATAAGAATCAGCCTAGGTTCTATAGAAATCTATCTATAATTTATTTTATCAGTTTTATTTGTTTCTAGTCTTTTGTGAACACAAACCATGCTTTAGTAATTTAAGTAGAGTTGTACGTAAGTCATTTCACACACTTGTGTATGAATGTATACATAAATTCTTCAGAGTGGTAATTTTGATAGATACTTTCAAATTGCCCTTCGATGACCCATTTGATAGATGAGCAAAGGTGGTAAGAACTTACGGTTGCAAATCAAGGGCAGTACACAGCTTGGTGCTCACAGGTATGATTTTCCTGAGTTGGAGCTGCACGGGTGTGAGTAGGTCTAGTACTGTAAGCTGACGCCAGCTGCCGTGAGGTGGGCAAGCAGGACAGCTCACCAGAGTGCAAGCTGGAGGAGTGAAGCTTGGTCGCTGCGTGTTGGGAGGTCACAGGGCAGATGTGAGCTGAGTGCTTGCAATGTCTGAGCAGGCACTTTGTGAGCCAGGAGCCCAGGGTGTGGGCACCGGCTTGTAGGAGGCTCCAGAAATAGCAGTTACACACACATTACAGGGTAGCCTTTGAGCCAGGTGGCCAGGAGGTGGCTCTCTGTGCCAGTCAGGTTCCTGCTACCCACACCTGGGTTCATTGGGTCTTAGATTTGGGACAGTGATAGGGCAGTGGCAGAGTTGTGGCCAACCACAATGTCACTTAAGCGTCAGTGAGGGCTAGTGGGGTAGTTTTGTTAAAGTGGAGCAGCCTTGCTTGCATATTTTAAGTAATAAAATATGTACTGATATATATGTGTGTCGTTATATATTCTTATATAATATTTATATTATATATAATATATCTAAATATATATTTGTATTATTTATATACAGTAGTCACATATATATTTAATTATATATATTTTACTTATATAATATATATAACATGTATAATATAAAGTATATTTTAAATACATATATGCATATATAAATTATATATACGTATAAACATATACATTATACAAACATAAATTATACATATTTATATATAAATTATATTTTAAATACATATTTACATAAATATTTAAATAATGGAATTTTTTTCATATACTTTATTTTTTAGAGCAGTTTTAGGTTCACAGAAAAATTAAGTGGAAAGTACAGAGAGTTGCCATATGCCTCCTCTCCCACACATGCGTAGTCTCTCCCATTAACAACATCCTGCACCAGAGTGGTACGTTTATTACAACTGATGAACGTACATTGAACGTCATTATCACCCAAAGTCTGCAGTTCACATTAGGGTTCACTTTTGGTGTTGTACATTCTGTGGGTCGACAAGTATATTTTTTATTCTTGTTCTTAGTGCTATATTAACACATTTATTTAACTAGTAACACTATGAGGTCGGTGCTGTTATTACCCCCATTTAGGGAAGAGGAAACTGAGGCATGTAAGGTTAAGTGACTTGCCCACGGTCACATATCTAGTGAGTGTTGGAACTGAATTTGAACCTAGGCAGGGTGACTTAGCATGTGTTCTTAACTGCTATGCTCTACTGCCTCTAACTTGATTCCCCAGTACCTGGGATTCTCTTTCCTCTTCCCACTACTCCTCCAGGTGAGAGAAAAGTGCTCCCTCTGTTCTTACTTACCTGGCTTTCCCAGAGCCTCACTGCCTGTTTGAAGAATCTTCGCACAACTTCTGTCGTTCTCTACAGCAGGGGTGCTGTGGGTTAGCACAGGTGCACAGGTTAGCACAGATTCCTGGGTGCTGTGGCCATGACCCTGAGGGTTCTCAGTGAGGGGGACAGAAGGCGAAAGGGAGAGTGAGGCTGGGAGTGATCGAGAGGGGAAAGGAGCAGTACAGCAACACTGGCCTCAGTGTCCAAAGAGATCTGAGATTAAAGGACAGCAGTGAAATTTGGGGGAGGGAAGAATATGGGACCAGTCCCTTTGAGAGACCAAAGAACAGACAGTATGGGACTTCTGGCTCTAGGTCACAGCAACAATCAGGCTTTTCACTCATTCACTTATTTGTTCATAATCTCCTGTTATTTGGAGGGAAAATTCTGATAATTGGAGGGTCTTTTGTTTGTTGAAAAGGGTGATGGAAGAGGGTGACGTTACATGCTTTTGGAAGAGCTTGAACACAGCTAAATTGTTCTGCAGAAGAAAAGGAGAGAGTTTAGGAAGCCCAAAAGGAAGATCTAGAGTTGCACTGTCCAGTATGGTGGCCACATGTGGCTATTGAGGCCTAACTGAGATGTCTGTAAGTGTAAAATTCACATTGGATTTTGATGACTTAGTAGGGAAAAAAGAATGCAGACTGTCTCAGTAATAATTGTTTATATTGGACATATGTTGAAATAATATTTTGGGTATATTAAGTAAAATAAAATATATTATTAAAATTAATTGTACTTTCTTTACCTTTTTTAAATGTTACTACTAGAATTTTTTAAATTATGTATTTGATTTGCATTATATTTCTACTGGACTGTGGTGATCCAGAAGGAAGGGACAAGAACCATGAAGACTCAGGACTGTAGGGGAAAATTCATGAGAGAGGGAAGCCCTATAGCTGATGACAGAAAGCAAGATGTGGGAAAAATTAATCGATGAGGTTGGGGGAGGGTAATGGGTGTGATGCACAATGTAGTCTCTCACTCCAGTCTTCCCTATGAGATCTTTAGTAAAATCCACATTATTTTTTAATAAAACAAATTAAAAATAATTTCCTTTGGAGAAACTCATGTCTTCTCTTGAGGTGACTAAAAGCCTCTGGGTCCTAGCAAAACTGTGTTTGAATTTCACTGGTATATCTGGGGCCTAAATGAAATCAGTTAACTAGAAAAAGAGTTACAGATACTCTACCTCTTTATATTCTAGTCAACATGTCCAATGAACTCAAGAGTTTCCAGACTATCCTTGAGTCACTTTTAAGAGAAAGTAGTTTTCTCCTTTCCCCACGTATGTATTTTTCCCTGTTAACTTTTTGCTAATGTGGCCAAATTGAGAGAGTTGATTGTCGAGGGAGGCTTTGAATCAATATGGGATTGCTGGCTCATCAACTTCAAATTCAAGTCATCCCCAATGTTGCTACCTAATAGTTGCTTAATGAATTTTGTACTTTGGGAGTTGTGAAGCTGAATTGTCAGGGAGTGAACCTTCCGGGATACAGCTGTTTTTAATCATCTTGCATATCAGATTTGAGGCATAACTGAAAAGATGTTTGCGGACAGTGGCCAGCATACCTGACGCTGCTTTCTTGACCTGTGAATAAGAAGAATGTCAGAAACAGGAACTTAATCTGAAGCTTTGTAATTAGGATTGTGGCTGACATTCTGGTGTGAATTTTGGGAAGGAAAATGCTAAAGGAAGTTACAGAAAACTTGAGGGAATAGAGAGAAGGAAGTTAACTGACTTTCTAATGAGCCAAATAATTTGTAAAAGTAACAGTAGCGGTAAATTTGAGGGGATGTGGTCTCAAAGGAAGGACTACATTCTAATGAATTACTGTTCAACTCATCCTTAGCCTGGTATTTCCCCCATTTCCATCTCCTTTTGCGGGATGAAGTAATGAGCCTCTGAAAACTAACATGGCTCAACTGATTTTAGAAATTTACTGTCTTTAACACTAAAATGTGGTGTGTGCATGGCTTTCTATATAATAACTGAAATATCAGGAAAATGGTCCAGGTTGATTATAACGGGTGATTTAGTACCCCTGAACTGAATGTAGTGTAGCAACAGAGATAGTAAATGTAGTGGAGGGTGAGGAAAGGAAGTTATGTAGGGGCATGAAAAAAGGGATTGAAATGGGGAAAAAATGTCTATTTTGTGTAACCCTCAGTAAATATGGATTTTGTAGGTGTGTCTGACTTTAAACCAGGGGCATTTCACAGAAATTCAGATAGACTTTATTTATTTTTTTAAAAAGATTTATTTATTTGTTTGTTTGTTTTTTTATTATTGGCTGTGTTGGGTCTTCCTTGCTGCAAGCGGGCTTTCTCTATTTGCAGCGAGCGGGGACTTCTCTTCGTTGTGGTGCCTGGGCTTCTCATTGCAGTGGCTTCTCTTGTTGTGGAGCATGGGCTCTAGGCGCGGGCTTCAGTAGTTTTGGCTTGCGGGCTCTAGAGCGCAGGCTCAGTAGTTGTGGCTCATGGGCTTAGTTGCTCCGCGGCATGTGGGATCTTCCCAGACCAGGGATCTAACCCGTGTCTCCTGCATTGGCAGGCGGATTCTTAACCCTGTGCCACCCAGAAAGTCCTCAGATAGACTTTTAATCGGCTTTGATTTCCAGAGAATGTGCCTTGAATTTTTATAAAATTTACAAGATTTCCCCTCTGAGTTTCCATGATTGCCTTAAGCTTATTTCATGTATTTTATTGGAATCAGAGTAATAAATGAATGATTTGATTGTTAAAGTGTTAGACAAAGAGCCAGACAATAAGGTAGTCTGCATAAATTCAGAATTTTCTCTTTAATCAAAGGCTGGGTTGTGATCAGAGCTTTGAGGTTGGAATGGCTGAATTAATCCAAGTGGATGAATTAATTTTCCTGACTGTTCAGTGTTAGCCACAATTATACAGATTTCAAGGTGGACGAAAGTAATGAACCTGACTTTGTAGCCATCACACAAGAATGTATTCTTCCAAATGGCCTCTGTCCCTCTGTTCACTCTGCAAGGATAAAAGCATATGTGAAAGATGTGGCCACTGGCCAAAACAGTATTTAAAGCCTTCTTTTGGAATTGACTTCAGAGCCTGAATAGACTCTTTTTAATAATCTTGGCTGTCACATATCTTCATCCTTTAGGGATAGATTTGATATTTGGAGAACATCAAGCAGCATTCTCAGCTAAATCTTGTAAAAGAGGTGGATGATGAATTTGGATGGCACCCTTTGAGGTCAAAAATCAAATATGACTAAATATGACTATAGAATATTGAAAACAGTTTGCTAGTAGCTTCAAATACCTCAAATTAACTTTGAAATCAGTTCCAATAAAGGAGTGGCCAAAGTATTTTGAGCAAAGACAGTGCCCTTGGAACATGGAAGTATAGAGTCTGCCAAGGTGACTGTTCTAAAACGGATTACACCAATTTAGATGTTTGTTTAAAAAATCAATCGCATCACTTTCTGGGCACAGTGAAATGTAATAGGAAGAATAGCGAAAGCCAGAGGGATCCACTTCCACTCCTTTTGGCTCTGAGTGACCTTGGAGAAGTTATTTAAGCTGTCTTAGCTTCTGCTTCAAAATTAGCAATTGGAGATAATAATTTCCACTGAGACTGCTGTGAGGGTTAGAAATACAGTATGTAAAACACCATGTATATCACTGGCCTACACATAGTACAGGGTTTGTGATTATTTGATGGATTTATTTATGCCGAGCCTTACTTCAAAATGGATTAAAAGTAGCTTAACTGCTTGTTTTCCACCTCTACGTAGCCTTATTTAGGAAAGGGTAATAATAAATGTACCATGTGCTCTAGTCATTATATTAACTTTTTTTTTTTTGCTTTTTAAAAACAGTATATTGATCTGTTAAATACTAACTATGGTATGTGCAGAAAATGCACTAATGAATGTTAAATAGCCCTTAAAATGTATCAGACATGATTCTAAGTTTTATACATATATATAAAATATTAACTTGTAGTATATCTATTAACTTGTATCATCCAGTAACCATGTGATGTAAGTACTATTGGATTGACCAAAAAGTTCGTTCGGGTTTTTCGTAAGATGTTACGAAAAAACCCGAACGAACTTTTTGGTCAACCCAATACTACTATGCCCACTTTAGAGATGGTAGAATTGGAATATTTTCTGTGATTAAATTATTCAGAGTCAAAGAGCTAGTAAGTGATGAAACCACGATGCAAATTCAGGCAGTATGTCACCCACACCTGTCCCCACACTACTATAATACCTCATTAAGGATAGTGAATGACAGGATGATCCCTTAGGGATAAATGTGGTATTTGAAAACTAATAAGCACCATTTATAGCCAACTCTTGTAAATAAGGTAGGGGATAATCCTTTGGAGTCAAAAGTCAAATATGACTAAATATGAGAATAGAATATTGAGAACAATTTGCTGGTAACTTCAAACCCCATAAATTAACTTCGAAAGCTGTTCCCATAAAGGAGTGGCCAAAGTGTTTTGAGCAATGGCAGTGGGCTTGAAACATGCAAATAAAGAGTCTACAATGGCTAGTTGAGAAGGACCAGGACCCACCAACCTGTGTTGAGCAGGTGCTAGAAGGCAAATCCAGGTGCAGTATGGACAAAAGTGTAGTCCAGCAGGCAGTCCACTATCTCTAAGGGATCAACAAGTGGCCATCCAGACAAGCCGTTGGCACTCTTGATCCAGAAAATAGGGTATCCAAGGTGGTGAGGCAGCCAACATTGGGTCAGTCTGTCCACAGGTGAAGAACCCAGATCACTGGATCAAGGGACAGATCCACCAGAGCTTTCCACTGGCCAAACCCAAACAGAAGCCAGAGCAACAGGGAGCTGTTGATGCAACCCAAAGAGGCCAGCCTCGCAGGGCACAAGCAGGGTGGGGAAGGTGCAGAGTGGATCTGAAGAGGGAAACAAGATGTCCAGCCCCCACGTCTTCATCAAAGCTGGACAGGGTCAAGGACACAGTCCTGAGGTCCAACCAGAGACCTCAGTCTGGTTGACATCTGGTACTGAACTCATTCTGAAACCATTACCAAAACTATCTGCCAGGCCATGCTTCACAATTTCAGGCATAAGGATATCAGAGAAAACAAAATGATAGTTTGCTGAGGCAAGATAACTGCGTGAGGAGGCTTTTTCTGACCATGTAAGCCTATTTAAACTGGTAATGATTTTAGGAAGGTGCAATGTCTGTTCTGCATCCATCTTGGCTCCCAGTATCATTAAATGTAATTTCCAAATGATTCAAAGGAGATTAAGCTTTAATAAACTCTAGTCTTTTTTATTTCTGTCTTTTATATGTTACTCTTATAAATCGATGTATTGTGTTTAGAAGAGCTGATGATTTGAGTAGGGTTCTTGATGTCCTTTGGATTCCCTAGTAGATGTTTTATGATTGATCTAACTCATGGAAGGGAAACACATTTATAGGCTAGGGAAGGTAGATAAGAATACCTGGGTATTCCTATTCTGTCATCTTTTTTTTTTTTTTTAATGAGAACCACTAATCTCCCAGCCTATGCAGATTGCATGTGTGTGTGTGTGTGTGTGTGTGTGTGTGTGTGTGCACATTTGCATGCCCACTACATCCAGGGCATAATCTTGTTTGGCAACCACAGCTTTTGTTATGGAAATTAATAGTCTCAGTGTCATAGACGGCCCCTCCAGTGGCTTGGTGGCAGACGTCATGTTGACTGGAACAGTATGTGCGCAGGTGGATTAGGATAGGCTGCAGTCCGAAGAAATAGAACTTCCCTTCCAACTCCAGCAGGGCAAGACAAGTAACATTCATTAAGTCCACAGGAGGTAGTTGTACTACTTTAAATATTTGCAAAAATATAAAAACTTATATAAATGGAATCATATTGTTCATTCTAGTTTTCTCAGAGGAGAGAATGGCTAGTACAGACTTTCTTCTTCTTTTCCCACTTCTCTCTACCTTCATGTGTTTTCCCTACACCTGCATTACTACCCCACCCCCTCCCCATACTCACACAATACTCTCCAGGTTAATAATCTGGTGTCATTCTTTTTTTCTTTTTTACATTTCATTTTGTCTTCAGTCAGGCCCTTCTAAAACTACTTCTGAATGTGTTAAAAGAAACAGTCTATTGGAAATTGTTATTAACAACTTCTTAAGGACAGATCAACCAAAGTAATGATAGCCTCCCCTTCTATCCATGCCAAACCAACAGGAGCCTCAGCTAACATTACGAGCTACCTGGATTCAATTGCTGAATCATGAAATGTTTTTATTTCTAAATGGTGCACTGCAGTGGAGTTCCCTCCCTCTGTTCACTTTTTCCAACTCAGCTGTGGAACATTCCAGAACCAAGAGCCAGAAAGCCACCTGTGCTTCACCACAACCTGGATTCCCTCACTTCTGCATCCAAGATGCCATAGCACCTCCTTTTCATGTCGTGTGGCTGCTCCTGCAGAGGAGACCCTCTTGCCTGTGTCTTCCAGGTCATTCAGCCTTTTTGTAGAAGGGGAGGGATTTTCTTCAATCAGCTGTAACTCTTCCCTTCTACTCTCCCAGCCTCCGGTGACACATGGGTCATAGTCAAGAACATTGGCTGGATGATGGCACTCCTCTCCTAGGCCTCAGTTCCTAGGATGCTTACGAGCTATGAAATCCAGAACCTATAAGAACAGTAGCCCTCACATGATTCACAAAGGTGATGCAGTTGTTGTTTTAACTCTAGCTTCTTTTGGTAGCTGGAACCTATTTCTGTTTTGCATTCATCACCAGGTATTATAATCGCCAAAGCTGTCTGCCCTTGAAGGCTGGGATCATGGTTTAGAAACTTGCATCCCCCTTGCCTTGCACAGTGCCTGGTACATATCCAATAAATGCCAACTGGATCAGCGCCCTCAAATATAGGCAGAGGTTGAATCACTGGAGTTCTTTGGGCACTTAAAGCATCAGAAGAAGGTGGAGAAGTTCGCAGGGGCAGATGAGATCGGTAAAGATTCAAGGTGGAAAGAAGAAATGAGTTCTCCAAAGGCTGGGCATGCCAACGTCCAGAAGGCCCCTGATATTGGGAAGTGGGAGGATAATTATTTTCTTTCTAATCACTAAGAATTTACCAACTACCTACTATGTTCCCTCTGTACTTGGCACTGGGGAATCAAAGATAAATGACATGTCCCCTTTTCTCAAGGACTTCATATTTATAAAGAATTGCTACTCAGAATGACAGGTGCCATAATATGATAGATAGATAGATAGTGAGGATGATGGGAGGGGTTAATCAGGCTTTATTACTCCCCTGCTTAAACCCCCCCAGTAGCATGCCAGTGCACTTGAAATAACTCTACCATGATGTACCAGGCCCTGCCCTGCTAGCCCCTTCCCAACTTTCCGTCCTCATCTCCTACCACATCATCCCTTGCTCAGTTCACAGACACTATTTCTGTCTTTGAACACAGCAAGTCCTTTCTCACCTCAAGGCCCTGCCCTCAGATCTTTAGTTGGCTGCCTCTTTCTTTATCATTCAGACCTCAGTGCCCATATCATCTCCTCTGGCCACTATAGGAGGCCCTCTCTCCTCGGTCAGTTTCTCTGCCATTACCCTGTTTCATTTTCTTCATAAGACTTTTTGTTCCCTGATGTTATTCTGTTTATTAACATAATTATTGTCTCTTCCCCTCTCTTTTCCCTCCACTCCCATGAACTAGAATGGTGGCTTCCTGAGAACAGAACAGCCTGTCTGGCTTGGCCACTGCTCTGCCTCTACGCCCAGAACATTGCCTGGAGGCTGGCACGTAATAGACATTCATTAGGTATGAACTTGCTTTGGGGAAGATAAGACATTCACCAAAGAAAAGTTAGGTGAAAAATGTGCTGAGGTCGGGCTTCCCTGGTGGCGCAGTGGTTGAGAGTCTGCCTGCCGATGCAGGGGACACAGGTTCGTGCCCCGGTCCGGGAAGATCCCACATGCCACGGAGCGGCTGGGCCCGTGAGCCATGGCCACTGAGCCTGCGCGTCCGGAGCCTGTGCTCCGCAACGGGAGAGGCCCCAACAGTGAGAGGCCCACGTACCGCAAAAAAAAAAAAAAAAAAAAAAAAAAAAAATGTGCTGAGGAGAGGGAAGGCAGTTAGGGCTAGTGTCAGGACTTCGGGGTGTTAGAATACAGGGTGGAGGTGAAGCGTGAAGATGAGGCTAGGAGGAGTGATGTGGCCCAAGGGCTCTGTTTGTCAGTAGTAGGACTCAAGCACCAGAGCCTAGAGGCAGGGGGCAGGGGCGGGGGTGGGGGGGGTGGGGGGGGTGACACCAGTTCCGCCAGCAGGTGTGTGACCTAGGCAATCATCTAACACCACCCGCCTCCATTTCCTCATTTTTAAAAGAGCTGACAATAATCTCTCTAAAGACGATAGAAGAGTATGCTCTTCATAGGCTAGTGTGAGGATTAAATGAGTCGTTATGTGGCAAATGCCTAGTAATGTCTGGTAGATAGTTAGCTAAGCATCTGTACTATGTACTGGAGGGAGATCGCTGAAGAGTTTGAGAAATAGGGCTATGGGATTCAGATTTGCATTTAGAAAGATGAGCAGGTTGGCTCATAGTGAGGTGAGGATCGACTGGAGGGGACTGAGAAATTAGTGAAGGAAATTTTGTAGGCGAGAGGGACCGAGACAAGGTAGTGGCAGCGAGGATGATGCGAGAGCTATGAAGACAATGGACTTGGTCCTCAGTCTGGGGAAGGAAGTTAGGGAAAGAGACAACTCAGTAATGATTCCTGGACTGGGGACTTGGTGGTGCCTTTCAGCCATACAGGAAATTCAGGAGGCGGGGCCAGGTTTGGGAGCTGAGATGTTCAGCTGTGGCAGGTTGAGATTGAGTGCTGTGGGAACTCCAGGTGGAGCTAGCCAGCCAGAGAAGCCCCACACCTTCCTGAACTGCAATATGATGCTAACACGCTTATTAGCACTGTACTTATTCGTACTTAATGTTAGCGCTTAATAGTTAGCGTTTATAATCTTTACTTTTTAAGCAAATACCGTGAGAAACATCTTTGTCCACATCTGAGTTTTTCCTTTGAGATTTCTATAAGTAGAGTTACTGGGGCAAAGGTATATTACCTTTTTAAGATTTTAACTCATCTTGCCAAATTGCTTTTCAAAAAGGTGATACCAATCTCTATACACACAATAACCTTGGATTCTTTCAAAATAGCCTCAGTGGGGTTTTTAAATAAATATCACCCCCAAAGTTGCCAGGGTACAGGGAACCATCCTCTCGTGCGCTACTGATGGACCCGACCACCAACGTCAGCTCCATCTTTAAAAGTTGGGAGTTGCCTTTGTCCTAGAGAAATCCCTCAAATCGATGTCTGTTATTAATTAACATGCCGCAAACACCGCAACCCAAACTATATTCTTGAAACCACGGTGGTGAGTGAAATAGAAATGCTCCATGCATATGGGAATACTCCCCTGAGGCCGGGGGAGGGGGTATAAGGACAATGTACCCAGTGAATAGAAAGCTCCACTGTAGCAAAACTGCATTATTTTGACAGTATTTTTCCCTAAAGTAGTGGTTTCTTGTAACTTTGTTTACCATAACTCAGTGTACGGACATGCATGGAAATCTCATTTCCTTTGGATCAGTGCTCTATGAGATGGTACCATGTGCTGGTCAAATGCAATTTTAACCCAGAATAAACTAAAATCTCTTTCTGATGCATATATCGATAGATTTTTATCAAAGTGAAAAGGGAAAATGCCATTTTCACTGAGGACAGTGCTTTGATCAGTTCTGCACATGGTTATCATGAAGTCTTGGCTGGTTCAGGTGTTTTGGATGGTGGTTGTTGCATTGCTAACACTAAGCACACACAGCTGACACACTGCAGGGCAACAGTACCCCGGGAAGTATCTGGCATGTTTGGTATCCCTCCCAGTGAATGCTTTCTCTGTGCTCAGCAGACTTAGATTTGTACATGAGTGTGGTTTTTATCTGTTGTCTTTTCCAGAGAGTCCTTATAAAGGAAACTTGGATAGACTGTTGTCGTCCATGTGTTGTATTGAACTGAATATTTGTTTTGTATTTTGCGTGATCCGCTGGAGGCCACCTAACCTGGGGGCCCTCAGCACCAGCATTTGCCTCTTCTGTTCAGTGCGTTAACCATCCATCTGGTCTGAATGGAGACTCGTACTTGGAAAACTTTCTTATACCTAGTTCACAGTCACTGTTCTCAGGGGTTAAAGGAGAGGAGGCCACAGTTTTTCAAAGAAGACAGGGTCTAATTTGTATGAAGTGGGACTCTTATCAAGGAAGGAAGCAATAAGGATTGATCATCTCTGCTAAACCACAATTGCTTTCTAGTGAGTATTAGTCAGTGGTGGATCCATCAGAGAATGGGAGAAAGATGATACTTCTGCTTTAAGATGAACTTGGTAGCTCCAAAATGGCCTCCTCTACTGCTGGGACTGTCATAGTGCCTGAAGGAAATTGCATTCATTGTGGTGGGAGTTGAGCAGAATATAATGCATCAAAACATGAGAGAGTCCATCAGATGTTCCTGGTCCTCCTGGAGCTCTCTGCTATTACATTAAAGAGTTCACTTCCCACTTTTGTCCATTTGTAAGATGAGCTCACCAAAAGAACACTATGAGAAAAGTTTACACATTTTAAAAATATATTTATTTATTTAGGCCATGCCGGGTCTTAGTTGCGGCACACGGGATCTTTAGTTACAGCATGCAAGATCTTTTTAGTTGTGGCATGTGGGCTCCTTAGTTGTGGCATGCATGTGGGATCTAGTTCCCCGACCACGGATCGAAACTGGGCCCTCTGCCTTGGGAGCTCGGAGTCTTACCCACTGGACCACCAGGGAAGTCCCTAAAAGTTTACACATGTTGAACCTATTTACCATAAATGTCTTGAAATCATAGGGATCCTGCTTGTTTTTGCTGTTCTTTACATCTTTTGTGTTTATTTCCATACATTGCACACAGATTATGCTATAAAGCTATTTTGTGATAAGAATGAGAGAGGTTGAAACCAAAGCTGTGTCTCTAGCTGCAAGTCCCTCTGAAAATAGGGAAAGAGACCTAGCCATATTTTAAAGAAATAAGCGTGTTATCCAATATCAGCTGTAATGCTAATTCATAGAATCAAAGAATTGTAGATCCAGGGTGTATGAGGGAAGTGAGTATTAGAAATTAGCTAGTCTGTATTTCTCTAAGTGCATTTGTCAGAACACTGGCCTGTAGGAAAAAAGTGTTTCCCAGTCAAACAAGTTTGTGAACCGAGCATCCTGTATCTTCCTCCCCTTGAATATTCACAATGAAAAGTCAACTCGAAGTCAGCATTTCCCAGACTTACTTGACCACGGAGTCTTTTCTTATCTAGGTAATAGGTGTTAACATCCTGCTATAGGAAATGAGTCCAGCCTCATGGTGGAGGTCCGGAAAATTGAGCCACTTAACCGGAGGCAACAAAGCCAGCAGTGCCAGGACGAGAACCCATTGATGGTTGATAGCCTCCCCCAGAATGGCTGCGAATTTGTATTGACAGCAACGGATCCAAAACATTCCAAGATTATTTTTTTCCCTTGAAACTTATTTTAAAAATCGTTTCTAGTATAACTTAGATTTATCCCTTAGCAGATGGAAAATGTGTCAATTGTCTCATTCAATTTGGTAGTACTCTCTATTCATATGCATCAGAAACAGAACCTGAATAGTAAGCATGGTGGGGAACTAACGGCTCAAGAGGCTCTCAGTCTGAGGGGTGGGGAAGGGAGAAAGCCAGTAAGCAATTACACAAGGAGATATGTAATTACAAATTACGACACGTGCTACGAAGAAGATGAACTATGTGCTCTCAGGCTGAGCTTAATTTGCAATCACTTTTGAATTGACCGAGATTCAGATGGGATCAATAACAGCTGTTTTTATGGTATCTTGGTACTCAGCTCCCGCCTACAGTCTGAACCACGTAATAGCCCCTCCCCCCTTCTTGTTTTTCCAGCCGGGTGAGGCAGAATGAGAGCGCAGTGAGCCGGCCCAGCCCCTCTCCCAGCCGTCGCCGACGCCCACCATGAACCACTTGGAGGCGGCCGCGGAGGTGGAGGTGACGGACGAGGCGGCAGGCGGGGAGGTGAACGAGTCGGTGGAGGCCGACCTGGAGCACCCGGAGGTGGAGGAGGAGCAGCAGCAGCACCATGCGGGCCGCCCCCCGCGCGGGCGCGCCGTCGAGGACCTCCGCGCCCAGCCCGGGCCGCAGCAGCCGCAGCAGCAGCAGCAGGAGGAGGAAGAGCGCGGGGAGTGCCTGGCGCGCTCCGCCAGCACGGAGAGTGGCTTCCACAACCACACGGACACGGCCGAGGGCGACGTGATCGCCGCAGCGCGCGAGGGCTACGACGCCGAGCGCGCGCAGGACCCCGAGGACGAGAGCGCGTACGCAGTGCAGTACCGGCCCGAGGCCGAGGAGTACACGGAGCAGGCGGAGGCCGAGCACGCCGAGGCCACGCACCGCCGCGCGCTGCCCAACCACTTGCACTTCCACTCGCTGGAGCACGAGGAGGCCATGAACGCTGCCTACTCGGGCTACGTCTACACGCACCGGCTCTTCCACCGCGGCGAGGACGAGCCCTATGCCGAGCCCTACGCCGACTACGGGGGCCTCCAGGAGCACGTGTACGAGGAAATCGGGGACGCACCCGAGCTGGACGCGCGCGACGGCCTGCGGCTGTACGAGCAGGAGCGAGACGAGGCGGCCGCCTACCGCCAGGAGGCCCTGGGCGCGCGGCTGCACCACTACGACGAGCGCTCCGACGGCGAGTCCGACAGCCCCGAGAAGGAGGCCGAGTTCGCGCCCTACCCGCGCATGGACAGCTACGAGCAGGAAGAGGACATCGACCAGATCGTGGCCGAGGTCAAGCAGAGCATGAGCTCGCAGAGCCTCGACAAGGCGGCCGAGGACATGCCTGAGGCCGAGCAGGACCTGGAGCGCGCCCCCACCCCGGGCGGGGGCCGCCCGGACAGCCCCGGGCTACAGGCGCCGGCGGGGCAGCAGAGGGCGGCTGGCGGCGAGGCGGTGCAGCGGTACAGCAAGGAGAAGAGGGATGCCATCTCGCTGGCCATCAAGGACATCAAGGAGGCCATCGAGGAGGTGAAAACCAGGACCATACGCTCGCCTTATACCCCCGACGAGCCCAAAGAGCCCATCTGGGTCATGCGCCAGGACATTAGTCCCACCAGGGATTGTGACGACCAGAGGCCGGTGGATGGAGATGTAAGTGTGTGCGGGTTCAGGCCCGCTCAGCTCCACGCGCGGCCAGGAGGGGAGACGGGCGCTCGGTGGCATCGTTTGTCATTGGGAAATGACTTGATGAGAGAAACGATCTGTGGGGATGCTCAGAAACAGCTTGTGCTTAAGCGCGCCTGAGTGAAACAGGTGGGAGGGAGTTAAGTGTTGAGAGGTTGCGGTAAATCAGTGGTTCTCAAACTGTTCCTGGAGCACTTGTTCAGAAATTGATTTCCAGGCGCACCGCTTCCCATCCCCTAGTTTCCCACTTAGAAGGTATGGGGTGGGGCCTGAGAATTTGTATTTCTAACGTCAAATAAAAAAACAGGTCTGGATTGAGTAAGGAGAGACTATTGGAAAGCATTATTGCAAAGGGGAAAGGTCCTATTGTAACAGGGGAAGGGGGACTGTTGCAGTAGCAGAACCTCTAAGATCTGCAAGCGTCTCTAGAGTTAGGCACAAAGGGGGTTCTTTTGGAGGGAGGAGTAAACAAGGCTTGGAAGAACAAAGTGTGAGGAAGTGGGATGAAGCACGGCTTGAACGCATTGCCCAGGAAAGAGTGTTTTAACCTGACATCAGCCTATTCCCAGGAGGAGCTGTTGAGTAGGGGTGGGAAGCTGGCCAAAGTTCAAGGACCTGGAAGAAGGCGAGGAGCTTCATCGAAGGCTGGTTAATAAGAATTTTGTCTTGATTAATCAGCAGTTCAACTAACCATTTGTCAGGCAAAGAATGTAAATTTGGAGGGGCTGTGTCTGGCCTTGTCCTAGGTAAACAAGGGGGCACCTGTGAGCTACTCAAGTCTAATGGGAAGGTAGGTTCTTTGCCTAAGCCATTTCCAGAACACAAAACGAGGGGAGGGGAGCCCTTAACCTTTGCTGTTTTCCAGGATCTCAGGGCTCAGGTGAAACTCAACGTTGTCACTAATAAGTTCCCAGGTGATGTTAATGCTGCTGGTCCCAGGACCATAATTTGAGAACCACTGCCTTAAAGCAACCCTTAAAAGTTTGGGATGGATAGTGTGGCCTCTTTGGAGGAAATCAAGGAAATCCTTCTGCCTTTTGGGGGTGTCTGCAGTTTTTTCACTGTGACTTTCAGGAAGGGCTTAGTTTTCATCTCTGGTGGTACCAGAGTGTCCTTCTCACCTCACAAAAGACATGTTTTTGAACTGAAATACACTTTCTTGTGAAGAGCTACAGAAAGCTATTGCTGCCCTGTCTGCATTTTATTTTCTGTGTTTGAAATACCTAAGAAATTTGATAACTCGGCAAGCTTGAGTGTCACCACAGTCTATTCAAAATAAATCAAGAAGGCTAACCTTTACCCCCACTACCTGGCTCTAAAGATTCTCTTTCTCCTCTGACTCTTACTTTTCCATTCTCTTGAATAATTTTTAAGCACTTTCATTTTTTTTAAGCACTTTCGTTTAAAATGCGAGCTTGGAGTAAAAGAAGGGTCAAGTGGTTAAATTCGGTTTCATTTAATTCTGCATTTTATGATTGCACCAGCCTATTTCTCGGTATATCTGTTGGAGTGAGAAACAATTATTGGAATCTGTTTGTTCATTTTACTTAAATAGGTAAAGGGCTATGCAGGTCAGAAAGGTATCAATCGCCTGCTCTTTTAGTAACAGTCAGCATTGGCTGTTAGCTGATTAAATCGCTGGCACCTTTAAGGCAAGGTTGGAAATGGGTTGGGAAGGGATCTGCATCCTCCCAGCCAGGGGGCGGCATTGGGTCAGTTAGTTTAGCATGCTTGGTGTCTCCCTCTGCTTTCCAGGCTTCACAGTCAAACAGTTAAAAATAGGTGCACTCACGTGCAGAATTGTCGGTGACCTCCCGCTGTCTCCAGGTTCCTTGTGGCTTGGAGGGATGGAGTGCAGCAAGTATTTTGCAAATGTAGTGGAAATGGAGCAGGTTTTTAAAAGTAGGGAGCTGTCAAGAGGCCGGGTTCTACATCCTTTTTAGAAACTTGGAAAGCCATCCGAGAAAAAGATGCGGGAGCATTCGGTCCAGATGCTGGCCTCTTCCTTCAGCTCTCTCACCTGCACCAGCTCCATGAAACTACTAGCTTAACCACCTGGTCCCTGCAGCCTCGCGATGAACCCATCACCCAGCCTCCACTAGGGCTGGGGGCTTGCTTTTATCCATTGGAACTAGGAAAACAGCTTAACCCTCTTGCAAGATGTTTCATTCAGGAGGTAGAATTGATTCCAGAATATTGGGTGATGCTTTAGAAACCCATCCAGTCAGAAATTCAACTTGACACTAAGAAATTGGTTAGTTGGGCTTTCTGGGTTATGAATAGTTAATACAAAGCAAACCCCAAGACCTGTGCTTTAAAATACTCCACCAGTTGTCTTTAAGCCATTTGAATTTGTGGGTTGCATTTCATCGGTCATGCCACATTTATCGGAAAGACCTTCATTTGCTACCTCTTTGATGGTATCATGGGAGAAATACATACATTCTGTGGATTTCTTCCTCAGCATCAAAAAATATTTACTGAATGCTCATTCCGTGTATACTGTTGTAGAAAATGGAAAAGCACTATTAAAAGCCACGTGGCCTGAAGTCTTTCTGGAAGGTACTTGTTAAAAATACAAATTACTACCTTTCTTTTCCAAACCAGAATACCTAAGATGGGGTCCAGTGATCTGGGGTTTTGTTCATTAGGTTTGTTTTCCTTGTTTGTTTTTGTTTTGTAAATTCTCCCTGTGATTCTTGAGTATGTAAAAAATTAAGAACCACTGATTTAAAGGACAAGTATCATCTGGGTAGTTTCCCCATGTTAGCTCTATGGATTAGAGACCTAGCTAATTAGAGACCTAGACCTAAACCATAGGTGTGGTTTCATGGAAGGGGCTCTCCCACTGTGGTTTTGGTCAACTGGCCTGGAAAAGGGGCCCTGGAATTCTTGTTACAGAAGCAGCGTGTTCTCAAAATAGCAACATCAGAAACTACAGTTATGCAAATAGATGGTAATAAACACCACCTGTACTACTACTTGCCAGAGGTATCTGCTGATAGCTAAATCTGCTCTAAACACTACTTTTTTTTTAAACATCTTTATTGGGGTATAATTGCTTTACAATGGTGTGTTAGTTTCTGCTTTATAACAAAGTGAATCAGTTATACATATACATATGTTCCCATATCTCTTCCCTCTTGCGTCTCCCTCCCTCCCACCCTCCCTATCCCACCCCTCCAGGCGGTCGCAAAGCACCCAGCCGATATCCCTGTGCCATGCGGCTGCTTCCCACTAGCTATCTACCTTACGTTTGTTAGTTCTAAACACTCCTTTTAATTCACTCGGACCTTTAGCATTTTTCTCATACTTGGAGGAAACTGGCATCTGTTTGCAAGTGAATCCTACAGAATGCGAAAATAGGATTGCTCGTTAGCAAGGACTTATTGAACATAGACTAGATGCTCTGCAGTGAGTGAATATAATTGTTTTTTGAAAAAAGTATTTATAAATGCTTTGCTTCTAGTAAAGCCT
This sequence comes from Globicephala melas, assembly GCF_963455315.2. Taxonomy (NCBI): domain Eukaryota; kingdom Metazoa; phylum Chordata; class Mammalia; order Artiodactyla; family Delphinidae; genus Globicephala; species Globicephala melas. Next base: position 49,975,558 of record NC_083319.1, read on the forward strand.
CTTTTCTAGATATATGTTTGAAAACTACCACCCAGCCCCCTTCTTGAAAAGTATTGTTAATGAATGACCAGTTCTGAAAAGTTCCACAGCCTACCCGTCTCTCTTTAGGCAACAAACTCACTCTGAGTAGAGAACAGAGCGGGGGGTGGAATCAGAGGGATGGATGGGAGCAAGCACACAGCGTAATGGGAGGGTTTTGGCTACTTGGAGTAGTGTGTTGCACAGTTTGAATTGGTCTTTATCACTGCTCCCTCTTAAAGCTACACTAAACATACATACACTAATATGTATAAAATGGATAACTAACAAGAACCTGCTGTTTAAAAATAAATAAATAAAACAAAATTCGAAAAAAAAAGCTACACTAAAATGACAGTAAAATAATAAAAATACGTAAAGCCACAATCACCAGGAGACAGAAGAAACAGCAGCAGATGAGAACAACAAAATTTTGGAACACCATAGTGGTGACTGGCTGTGGTAGACATTAGTGCCCCTCCCCCATATTGCCAGTTGTCCTCTGCTTTCAAGCCCAGGGATGACTGCACTGCACCTCCTCATACCCTAGGAGCAAGACAAGGCCAGTGAAATGGGAGCAGTGAAATGTGATGTTGCTTCTAGGCAGGAGCAGCTCAGAGCACCTTCTTCCCCTGAAGCCTCAGGTTAAGATGGCGGTGTCACAGGATGGCAGAGCCTCTGTCCGTGTGGGTCCCAAGTGACCGTGATGAGCCGGGCTCTCTCCTGCCCCTGTGGACATGTAGTGTGAGAGAGGAAGCAACCTTTGTTGTTTTAAGCCTTGGGGATTTGGGGTGGTTTGTTGCCACAGCACAGCCTGATCGATTCTCACTCATACACTGATGAGGTTTCTGTGTTCCCTACTCTGTGAAGATTTGTGCCGGGGACCCCCAAGAAAGGCTAAGGAATTTGAGACACCAGATACCGCCGATGGCAGGAGTATGGCTGAAAAACAAAAGAGGATTGTTTGAAGGTGTGTCACAGGAGAAATTAGACTCCAAATCCCTTCTCCAGCCCATGCCACCAAGTTTCCACTCTCCTCCACCCCCCACAGAAGGTGGGAGGTTTACTGTAAAGAGAGGGTGAACCAGAGAAGTGCTGGAACTAGCCACAGCTGAAAAAGGGGTTAAGGGGTACCTTATGGAACACAGGACCCACTAAGCAGTGAGACTCTGAGAAAGCCTTGGAATTCTTAGCCATCAGGCTTAGAACCTACCCCCTCGCAGCCCCCAGCCCCAGCCGGAGATTAGAACATTCCTCTCTGAGGAAACAGAAAGACGCAAGAGTAGGTACCTACAGTTACTCATGTTTGGGGCTTTTCCAGCATAAAATCTGGTTCCCTACCTGATCACCACGCAGTGAAGGTTACTGCTGCTCATGGACCTTCCAACAGGCTTTTTGGGACCCACTGTTAAATATGAGTGGATATCCAAGGATCTCCGGACATTTGACGAACATCTCTTAACATGAAAGACAAAGACACAAAAAAAGCAAATGGAAAAGGAACTTGGAGAAATAAAGGCAGTACTCAGAGCAGGAAAAAACTATAAAACATTCATCAGTATTCTCAGAAGGGTAGGAGAAGATAGGGGAGCCACTAAATTAGGATGCCATTTTAAAAAAAGAACATTCCAAAAAAAATTTTTTTTTACATCTTTATTGGAGTAGAATTGCTTTACAAATGGTGTGTTAGTTTCTGCTTTATAACAAAGTGAATCAGTTATACATATGTTCCCATATCTCTTCCCTTTTGCGTCTCCCTCCCTCCCACCCTCCCTATCCCACCCCTCTAGGTGGTCACAAAGCACCGAGCTGATCTCCCTGTGCTACGCGGCTTCTTCCCACTAGCTATCTATTTTACGTTTGGTAGTGTATATATGTCCATGCCACTCTCGCGCTTTGTCACAGCTTACCCTTCCCCCTCCCCATATCCTCAAGTCCATTCTGTAGTAGGTCTGTGTGTTTATTCCTCTCTTACCCCAGGTTCTTCATGACATTTTTTTCCCTTAAATTCCATATATGTGTGTTGACATACGGTATTTGTCTTTCTCTTTCTGACTTACTTCACTCTGTATGACAGACTCTAGGTCCTTCCACCTCGTTACAAATAACTCAATTTCATTTCTTTTTATGGCTGAGTAATATTCCATTGTATATATGTGCTACATCTTCTTTATCCATTCATCTGATGATGGACACTTAGGTTGTTTCCATCTCTGGGCTATTGTAAATAGAGCTGCAATGAACATTTTGGTACATGACTCTTTTTGAATTATGGTTTTCTCAGGGTATATGCCCAGTAGTGGGATTGCTGGGTCATATGGTAGTTCTATTTGTAGTTTTTTAAGGAACATCCATACTGTTCTCCACAGTGGCTGTACCAATTCACATTCCCACCAGCAGTGCAAGAGTGTTCCCTTTTCTCCACACCCTCCCCAGCATTTATTGTTTCTAGATTTTTTGATGATGGCCATTCTGACTGGTGTGAGATGATATCTCATTGTAGTTTTGATTTGCATTTCTCTAATGATTAATGATGTTGAGCATTCTTTCATGTGTTTGTTGGAAGTCTGTATATCTTCTTTGGAGAAATGTCTGTTTAGGTCTTCTGCCCATTTTTGTATTGGGTTGTTTGTTTTTTTGTTATTGAGCTGCATGAGCTGCTTATAAATTTTTGGAGATTAATCCTTTGTCAGTTGCTTCATTTGCAAATATTTTCTCCCATGATGAGGGCTGTCTTTTGGTCTTGTTTATGGTTTCCTTTGCTGGGCAAAAGCTTTGAAGTTTCATTAGGTCCCATTTGTTTATTTTTGTTTTTATTTCCATTTCTCTAGGAGGTGGGTCAAAAAGGATCTTGCTGTGATTTATGTCATAGAGTGTTCTGCCTATGTTTTCCTCTAAGAGTGTGATAGTTTCTGGCCTTACATTTAGGTCTTTAATCCATTTTGAGCTTATTTTTGTGTATGGTGTTAGGGAGTGATCTAATCTCATACTTTGACATGTACCTGTCCAGTTTTCCCAGCACCACTTACTGAAGAGGCTGTCCTTTCTCCACTGTACATTCCTGCCTCCTTTATCAAAGATAAGGTGACCGTATGTGCGTGGGTTTATCTCTGGGCTTTCTATCTCCTTCCATTGATCTATATTTCTGTTTTTGTGCCAGTACCATACTGTCTTGATTACTGTAGTTTTGTAGTATAGTCTGAAGTCAGGGAGCCTGATTCCTCCAGCTCCATTTTTCGTTTTCAAGATTGCTTTGGCTATTCGGGGTCTTTTGTGTTTCCATACAGATTGTGAAATTTTTTGTTCTAGCTCTGTGAAAAATGCCAATGGTAGTTTGATAGGGATTGCATTGAATCTGTAGATTGCTTTGGGTAGCAGAGTCATTTTCACAATGTTGATTCTTCCAATCCAAGAACATGATATATCTCTCCATCTATTTGTATCATCTTTAATTTCTTTCATCAGTGTCTTATAATTTTCTGCATACAGGTCTTCTATCTCCTTAGGTAGGTTTATTCCTAGATATTTTATTCTTTTTGTTGCAATGGTAAATGGGAGTGTTTTCTTAATTTGACTTTCAGGTTTTTCATCATTAATGTATAGGAATGCCAGAGATTTCTGTGCATTAATTTTGTATCCTGCTACTTTACCAAATTCATTGATTAGCTCTAGTAGTTTTCTGGTAGCATCTTTAGGATTCTCTATGTATAGTATCATGTCATCTGCAAACAGTGACAGTTGTACTTCTTTTCCAATTTGGATTCCTTTTATTTCCTTTTCTTCTCTGATTGCTGTGGCTAAAACTTCCAAAACTATGTTGAATAAGAGTGGTGAGAGTGGGCAGCCTTGTCTTGTTCCTGGTCTTAGTGGAAATAGTTTCAGTTTTTCACCATTGAGGATGATGTTGGCTGTGGGTTTGTCATATATGGCCTTTATTATGTTGAGGAAAGTTCCCTCTATGCCTACTTTCTGCAGAGTTTTTATCATAAATTGGTGTTGAATTTTGTCGAAAGCTTTCTCTGCATCTACTGAGATCATCGTATGGTTTTTCTCCTTCAATTTTTTAATATGGTGCATCACGTTGATTGATTTACGTATATTGAAGAATCCTTGCATTCCTGGGATAATCCCCACTTGATCATGCTGTATGATTCTTTTAATGTGCTGTTGGATTCTGTTTGCTGGTATTTTGTTGAGGATTTTTGCATCTATGTTAATTAGTGTTATAGGCCTGTAGTTTTCTTTCTTTGTGACATCTTTGTCTGGTTTTGGTATCAGAGTGATGGTGGCCTCGTAGAATGAGTTTGGGAGTGTTCCTCCCTCTGCGGTATTTTGTAAGAGTTTGAGAAGGATAGGTGTTAGCTCTTCTCTAAATATTTGATAGAATTCGCCTGTGAAGCCATCTGGTCCTGGGCTTTTGTTTGTTGGAAGATTTTTAATCACAGTTTCAATTTCAGTGCTTGTGATTGGTCTGTTCATATTTTCTATTTCTTCCTGATTCAGTCTTGGCAGGTTGTGCATTTCTAAGAATTTGTCCATTTCTTCCAGGTTGTCCATTTTATTGGCATAGAGTTGCTTGTAGTAATCTCTCATGATCTTTTGTATTTCTGCAGTGTCTGTTGTTACTTCTCCTTTTTCATTTCTAATTGTATTGATTTGAGTCTTCTCCCTTTTTTTCTTGATGAGTCTGACTAATGGTTTATCAATTTTGTTTATCTTCTCAAAGAACCAGCTTTTAGTTTTATTGATCTTCTCTATCGCTTCCTTCATTTCTGTTTCATTTATTTCTGATCTGATTTTTATGATTTCTTTCCTTCTGCTAACTTTGGGGGTTTTTTGTTCTTCTTTCTCTAATTGCTTTAGGTGCAAGGTTAGGTTGTTTATTCGAGATGTTTCCTGTTTCTTAAGGTAGGATTGTATTGCTATAAACTTCCCTGTTAGAACTGCTTTTGCTGCATCCCATAGGTTTTGGGTCGTCGTGTCTCCATTGTCATTTGTTTCTAGGTATTTTTTGATTTCCTCTTTGATTTCTTCAGAGATCACTTCGTTATTAAGTAGTGTATTGTTTAGCCTCCATGTGTTTGTATTTTTACAGATCTTTTCCTGTAATTGATATCTAGTCTCATAGCGTTGTGGTCGGAAAAGATACTTGATACGATTTCAGTTTTCTTAAATTTACCAAGGCTTGATTTGTGACCCAAGATATGTTCTATCCTGGAGAATGTTCCATGAGCACTTGAGAAAAATGTGTATTGTGTTGTTTTTGGATGGAATGTCCTATAAATATCAATTAAGTCCATCTTGTTTAATGTATCATTTAAAGCTTGTGTTTCCTTATTTATTTTCATTTTGGATGATCTGTCCATTGGTGAAAGTGGGGTGTTAAACTCCCCTACTATGAATGTGTTACTGTTGATTTCCCCTTTTATGGCTGTTAGTATTTGCCTTATGTATTGAGGTGCTCCTATGTTGGGTGCATAAATATTTACAATTGTTATATCTTCTTCTTGGATCAATTCCTTTATCATTATGTAGTGTCCTTCTTTGTCTCTTTTAATAGTCTTTGTTTTAAAGTCTATTTTGTCTAATATGAGAATTGCTACTCGAGCTTTCTTTTGGTCTCCATTTGCATGGAATATCTTTTTACATCCCCTTACTTTCAGTCTGTATGTGTCTCTAGGTCTGAAGTGGGTCCCTTGTAGACAGCATATATATGGGTCTTGTTTTTGTATCCATTCAGCCAATCTGTGTCTTTTGGTCAGAGCATTTAGTCCATTTACATTTAAGGTAATTATCGATATGTATGTTCCTATTCCCACTTTCTTAACTGTTTTGGGTTTGTTATTGTAGGTCTTTTCCTTCTCTTGTTTTTCTTGCCTAGAGAAGTTCCTTTAGCATTTGTTGTAAAGCTGGTTTGGTGGTGCTGAACTCTGTCAGCTTTTGCTTGTCTGTAAAGTTTTTAATTTCTCCATCAAATCTGAATAAGGTCCTTACTGGGTGGAGTAATCTTGTTTGCAGGTTTTTCTCCTTCATCACTTTAAATATGTCCTGCCACTCCCTTCTGGCTTGCAGAGTTTCTGCTGAAAGATCAGCTGTTAACCTTATGGGGATTTCCTTGTGTGTTATTTGTTGTTTTTCCCTTGCTGCTTTTAATATGTTTTCTTTGTATTTAATTTTTGACAGTTTGATTAATATGTGTCTTGGCGTATTTCTCCTTGGATTTATCCTGTATGGGACTCTCTGTGCTTCCTGGACTTGATTAACTATTTCCTTTCCCATATTAAGGAAGTTTTCACCTATAATCTCTTCAAATATTTTCTCAGTCCCTTTCTTTTTCTCTTCTTCTTCTGGAACCCCTATAATTCGAATGTTGGTGCGTTTAATGTTGTCCCAGAGGTCTGTGACTGTCCTCAGTTCTTTTCATTCTTTTTTCTTTATTCTGCTCTGCAGTAGTTATTTCCACTATTTTATCTTCCAGGTCACTTATCCGTTCTTCTGCCTCAGTTATTCTGCTAGTGATCCCATCTAGAGTATTTTTAACTTCATTTATTGTGTTGTTCTTCGTTGCTTGTTTCATCTTTAGTTCTTCTAGGCCCTTGTTAAATGTTTCTTGCATTTTCTCTATTGTATTTCCAAGATTTTGGATCATCTTTACTATCATTATTCTGAATTCTTTTTCAGGTAGACTGCCTATCTCCTCTTCATTTGTTAGGTCTGGTGGGTTTTTATCTTGCTCCTTCATCTGCTGTGTGTTTTTCTGTCTTTTCATTTTGCTTATCCTACTGTATTTGGGGTCTCCTTTTTGCAGACTGCAGGTTCGTAGTTCCCGTTGTTTTTGGTGTCTGTCCCCAGTGGCTACAGTTGGTTCAGTGGGTTGTGTAGGCTTCCTGGTGTAGGGAATTGCCAGCAGTGGAGGGTCTCCTGCAGAGGTGGGTGGTGGCTGTGGTTCACAGTGGGGACAAGGACAGCAGCAGAAGTTCTGGGAAGCACTCCCTGGCGTGCCCTCCCAGAGTCCCCAAAAATTTTTAATTAAAAAATGCCAGCAGGAATTTTTAAAATCCTTTAGTAGGAAGCTTAGAAGACAAAGTAGAGGAGATCTTCAAGAAAGTAGAATAATTAAGGTAATGGATGGAAAGAAGTAGGAACATAGATAAAATTGAGATATTGTGAAAGACTGTTTCCTGGAAGCAAAGGACATGAGAGTTTCCTGATTAAAAGATTCCATTGGCCGGGCTTCCCTGGTGGCGCAGTGGTTGAGAGTCCGCCTGCCGATGCAGGGGACACGGGTTCGTGCCCCGGTCTGGGAAGATCCCACATGCCGCGGAGCGGCTAGGCCTGTGGCCCATGGCCACTGAGCCTGCGCGTCCAGAGCCTGTGCTCCGCAACGGGAGAGGCCACAACAGTAAGAGGCCCGCGTACTGCAAAAAAAAAAAAAGAAAATGGAAGAAAATGAGATTCCATTGGGTGCCTAGAACAGTGAAATAAAGAAAAGATCCACATAAATTTCAGAACAGAAGGTAGAAAGAGAACATCCTTCATGCTTTCAGAGAGGTAAAAACAGGTTACAAATGATCAGGAATCAAAATGGTGATGGACTCCTCAAAAGCAACACTGGAAACTGGGAGGCCTACACCCAGTCTAATTTCCAATTAAGTGTGAAGGTGGAATAAAGATATTTTCAGTTACGCAGAGTCCCAGAAAATTTACCTCCCAAGCACCTTTTCTCAGGAAGCTACTAAAGGATTGCTTCCCCAAAATGCGTGTGTAAATCAAACTCAAGAAAGAAGATGGGATCTGGGAAATGGAATCTAACAGGAGAAACAGGCAAAGCAATGCCCAGGGTGATGGGGGAGGAGATGACAACCATGTAGCAGGACAAGGCATCAGCCAGTCTAGGGTGGACCAGAACTTGGAGAGCTCCAGGTAGAAGGTTTCCAGAAATGGTGGAAATGAGAGATTTCCTAATATGTTTTTTTTTAATATTTTAAATCTGTATTTAATTAGAACTTTTTTTATCTTTGAAGGATATACTACTTTTTAAATTTTTTAGTTTATATTGGAGTATAGTTGATTAACAATGTTGTGTTAGTTTTACGTGTACAGCTAAGTGATTCAGTTATACATATACATGTATATATTCTTTTTCCAATTCTTTTCCCATTTAGGTTTTTACAGAACATTGAGCAGAGTTCCCTGTGCTGGAGAGTAGATCCTTGTTCGTTATCTGTTTTGAATATGGCAGTGGGTACATGTCAATCCCAAACTCCTAATCTGTCCCTCCCCTGCACCCTTCCCCCCAGTAACCATAAATTCATTCTCTAAGTCTGTGAGTTTTTCTGTTTTGCAAATAATTTCATTTGTGTCATTTTTTTGGATTCCACGTATAAGGGATATCATCCGATATTTGTCTTTCTCTGTTTGACTTACTTCACTTACCATCCCTGTCACTGCAAATGGCATTATTTCATTCTTTTTAATGGTTGAGTAGTATTCCATTGTATATATGTACTACATCTTCTTTATCCATTCTTCTGTTGATGGACATTTAGGTTGCTCCCATGGCTTGGCCGTTGTAAATAGAGCTGCAGTGAACATTGGGGTGCATATATCCTTTCCAACCATGTTTTTCATCATATATATGCCTCAGAGTGGGACTGCTGGTTCATATGGTAGCTCTCTTTTTTTAGTTTTTTAAGGAACCTCCATATTGTTCTCCATAGAGGCTGTACCAATTTACATTCTCACCAACAGTGTAGGAGGGTTCCCTTTTCTCCACACCCTCTCCAGCATTTATTGTTTGTAGACTTTTTGATGATGGCCATTCTAACCGGTGTGAGGTGATACCTCATTGTAGTTTTGATTTGCATTTCTCTAATAATTAGCAATGTTGAGCATCTTTTCATGTGCCTCTTGACCATCTGTATGTCTTCTTTGGAGAAATATGTATTTAGATCTTCTGCCCATTTTTTTGATTGGGTTGTTTGGTTTTTTTGATATTGAGCCACATGAGCTGTTTGTAAATTTTGGAGATTAATCCCTTGTTGGTCACATCATTTGCAAATATTTTCTCCCGTTCTGTGGGTTGTCTTTTTGTTTTGTTTATGGTTTCCTTTGCTGTTCAGAAGCTTTTAAGTTTCATTAGGTCCCATTTGTTTATTTTTGTTTTTATTTTCATAACTCTAGGGGGTGGATCAAAAACGATAGTGCTGCAATTTATGTCAGAGTGCTCTGCCTGTGTTTCTGTTTAAGAGTTTTTATAGTATCTGGCCTTACTTTTAGGTCTTTAATCCATTTTGAGTTTATTTTTGTGTATGGTGTTAGACAGTGTTCTAGTTTCATTCTTTTACATGTAGCTGTCCAGTTTTCCCATCACCACTTATTGAAGAGACTGTCTTTTCTCCATTGTATATTTTTGCCTCCTTTGTCATAGAGTAATTGACTATAAGTGTGTGGGTTTATTCCTGGGCTTTCTGTCCTTTTCCATTAATCTATATTTATCTTTGTGCCGGTACCATACTGTTTTAATGACTGTAGCTTTGTAGTATAGTCTGAAGTCACAGTGCCTGATTCCTCCAGCTCCATTTTTCTCTGAAGATTGCTTTGGCTATTTGGGGTCTTTTGTGCTTCCATACAAATTCTAAGATTTTTTGTTTTTGTTTCATTTTTCCAATGGAAAATGCCATTGGTAATTTGATAGGGATTTCATTGACTCTGTAGACTTCCTTGGGTAGTATAGTCATTTTGACAATATTGATTCTTCCAGTCCAAGAACATGGTATATCTTTCCATCTGTTTGTGTCATTTTCGATTCATTCATCAGCATCTTATATGAATAGTTTTAGGAGTACAGGTCTTTTGCCTCCTCAGGTAGGTTTATTCCTAGGTATTTTATTCTTTTTGACACAATGGTAAATGGAATTGTTTCTTTACTTTCTCTTTCTCATCTTTTGTTGTTAGTGTATAGAAATGCAACAGATTTCTGTGTATTAATTTTGCATCCTGCAACTTTACCAGATTCATTGATGAGCTCTAGTAGTTTTCTGGTAGAATCTTTAGGATTTTCTATGAGTAGTATCATATCATCTGCAAACAGTGACAATTTTACTCTTCTTTTCCGATTTGGATTCCTCTTATTTCTTTTTCTTCTTTGATTGCTATGGCTGGGACTTCCAAAATTATGTTGAATAAAAGTGGCAAGAGTGGACATCCTTGTTTTGTTCCTGATCTTAGAGGAAATGCTTTCAGCTTTTTACCATTGAGTATGATGTTTGCTGTAGGTTTCTCATATATTGCTTTTATTACATTAAGTTCCCTCTGTGCCCACTTTCTGGAGAGTTTTTATCATACATGGGTGTCAGATTTTGTCAGAATTTTTTTATGCATCTATTGAGATGATCATATGGTTTTTATTCTTCAATTTGTTGAGGTGGTGTACACACTGAATGATTTGCAGATATTGAAAAATCCTTGCATCCCTGGGATAAATCCCACTTGATTATGGTGTATGGTCCTTTTAATGTATTGCTGGATTTGGTTTGTTAGTATTTTGTTGAGGATTTTTGCATCAGTGTTCATCATGATATTGGCCTGTACTTTTCTTTTTTGTGTGTGGTATCTTTGGTTTCAGTATCAGGGTGATGGTGGCCTCATAGAATGAGTTTGGCAGTGTTCCTTCCTTTGCAATATTTTGGAATAGTTTCAGAAGGATAGATGTTAACTCTTCTCTAAATGTTTGATAGAATTTGTGCACGCAGCCATCTGCTCCTGGAGTTTTGTGTGTTCAAAGTTTTTTTTTAAATCGGTGTCAATTTCAGTCTATTCATATTTTCTGTTTTTTCCTGGTTCAGTCTTGGAAGGTTGTATCTTTCTAATAATTTTTCCATTTCTTCCAGGTTGTCCATTTTATTGGCATATAGTTGCTTGTAGTAGTCTCTTATGATCCTTTGAATTTCTGTCATGTCTGTTGTAACTCCTTTTTCATTTATAGTTTTATTGATTTGAGCCCTTTTCCTTTTTTTCTTGATGAGTCTGGCTAAAGGTTTATCAACTCTGTTTATCTTTTCAAAGAACCAACTTTTAGTGTCATTGATCTTTGCTTTTGTTTTCTTCCTCTCTATTTCATTCATTTCTGCTCTGGTCTTTATGATGTCTTTCCTTCTACTAACTTTTGGTTTTGTTTGTTCTTTAGTTGCTTTAGGTGTAAGGATAGGTTGGTTTTGATATTTCTTTTTTCCTGAGGTAAGATTGTATTGCTGTAAACTTCTCTTAGAACTGCTTTTGCTGTACCCTGTAGGTTTTGGACCGTCATGCTTTCAGTTTCATTTGTCTCTAGGTATATTTTAATTTCCTCTTTGATTTCTCAGTGATCCATTGGTTGTTTAGTAGCATATTGTTTAGCCTCCACGTGTTTGTGTTTTTTAGGGTTTTTTTTCTTGTAGTTGATTTCTAATCTCATAGCATTGTGGTCAGAAAAGATGCTTGATATGATTTCAATTTTAAGTTTACTGAGGCCTTGATTTGAGCCCAAGATGTGATCTATCCTGGAGAATGTTCCATGTGCCCTTGAAAAGAATGTGTATTCTGCTGCTTTTGGATGGAATGCTGTATAAATATCAATTAAGTCCATGTGGTCTAATGTGTCATTTAAGGCCTGTGTTTCTTTATTGATTTTCTGTCTGAATGATCTGTCCATGGATGAAAGTGGGGTGTTAAAGTCCCACACTATTATTGTGTTACCGTCAATTTCTCCTTTTATGTCTGCTCGTATTTGCCTTATATACTGAGGTGCTCCTGTGTTGGGCGCAGATACATTTACAATCGTTATATTTTCTTCTTGGATTGATCCCTTGATCATTATGTAATGTTCTACTTTGTCTCTTGTGACAGTCTTTATTAAAGTGTATTTTATCTGATATGAGTATTGCTACTCCAGCTGCCTTTTGATTTCCATTTGCATGGAATACCTTTTTCCATCCCCTCGCTTTCAGCCTGCATGCGTCCCTAGATCTGAAGTGGGTCTCTTGTAGACAGCATATACACAGGTCTTGTTTTTGTATCCATTCAGCCAGTCTGTATCTTCTGGTTGGAGCATGTAATCCATTTACATTTAAGGTAATTTTATCGATATGAATGTTCTTACTGCCATTTTGTTAATTGTTTTGGATTTGTTTTTCAAAGTCTTTTTTTCTTCCCTACCTCTTCTGTTCTATTGTGATTTGGTGGCTAACTTTAATGTTGTATTTGGACTGCTTTTTCTTTTTGTGTGTATCGTAGATATTCCGTGAGGTTTTTTTTTTTTTTTGCGGTATGTGGGCCTCTCACTGCTGTGGCCTCTCCCGTTGCGGAGCACAGGCTCCGGACACGCAGGCCCAGCGGCCACGGCTCACGGGCCCAGCCGCTCCGCGGCACGTGGGATCCTCCCAGACCGGGGCACGAACCCGCGTCCCCTGCACCGGCAGGTGGACTCTCAACCACTGTGCCACCAGGGAAGCCCCTTCCATGAGGTTTTGATAAAGCAGTCTGTATATAAACGAGATTGTTTTAAGTTGCTGGTCTGTTAATTTCAAATGCATTTCCAGTATCCTGCATTTGTGCCCTCCTTTTCTCACAATTCCTAGTTTTGATATCATATTTGTGTGCGAATGATTTCCTGCCTTTATATTTGCCTTTAGTGGTGAGGTTTTCCATCCGTAATTTTCTTGTTTCTAGTTGTGGCCTTTTCTTTTCCGCCTAGAGAAGTTCCTTTAGAATTTGTTGCAAAGCTGATCTGGTGGTGCTGAATTCTCTTAGCTTTTGCTTGTCTGTAAAGTTTTTGATTTCTTCATCAAATCTGAATGAGAACCTTGCTGGGTAAAGTATTCTTGGTTCTGGGTTCTTCCCTTTCATCACTTTAAATATATCACTCCACTCCCTTCTGGCCTGCAGAGTTTCTCCTGAGTAATCAGCTGATAACTTTATGTGAATTCCCTTGTATGTTATTTGTTGCTTTTCCCTTGTTGCTTTTAATATTTTTTGTCTTTGATTTTTGTCAATTTGATTACTGTTTGTCTCGGCGTGTTCCTCCTTGGATTTATCCTGCCTGGGACTCTCTGCACTTTCTGGACTTGGGTGACTGTTTCCTTTCCCATGTTAGGGAAGTTTTCAGCTATTATCTCTTCAAATATTTTTTCAGGTCTTTCTCTCTCTCTTTTCCTTCTGGGACCCCTATAATATGAATAGTGGTGCAGTTAATGTTGTCCCCAGATGTCTCTTAGACTGTCCTCATTTCTTTTCATTTTTTTTCTTTATTCTGTTCTGTGGCAGTCATTTTCACCATTCTGTTTTCCAGCTCCCTTATCCATTTTTCTGCCTCAATTATTCTGCTATTGATTTCTTCTAGTGTATTTTTCATTTCAGTTATTATATTGCTCATCACTGTTTGTCCTTTAGTTTTCATAGGTCTTTGTTAAACATTTAGATCTGTGCCTCTGTTCTTTTTCCGAGATCTTCAATCATCTTTACTATCATTACTCTGAATTCTTTCAGATAGATTGCCTATCTCCACTTCATTTAGTTGTTCTTCCTGGGGTTTAATCTTGTTCCTTCATCTGGGACATACTCCTCTGCTGTCTCATTTTGTCTTTCTGTGATTGTGGTTTCTGTTCTGCAGGCTGTAGGTTGTATTTCTTCTTGCTTCTGCTGTCTGCCCGGGTTCTAAGAGGCTGTGCAGGCTTCCTGGTGGGAGGAACTGGTTCCTGCCCACGGGTGGTTGGAGCTGGGTCCTGTCCCTTTGGTGGGCAGGGCTCTGTCAAGCAGTGTGTTTAGCAGGAAGCTGTGTGCTTAGGAAGACTTTAAGCAGCCTGTCCACTGATGGGTGGGGCTGTGTTCCTACCCTGTTGGTTGTTTGGCCTGAGGTGTCCCAGCACTGGAGCCTACAGGCTGCTGGGTGGGGCCAGGTCTTGGTGAGAAAATGGTGGCCTCCTGGTGGGCTCACGCCAATGAGTACTCGCTAGAACTGTCGCCGCCAGTGTCTGTCCCCATGGTGAGCCATAGCTGCACCCCACCTCTGCAGGAAACCCTCCAGTGCTAGCAGGTAGGTCTGGCCCAGTCTCTATGAGGTCACTGCTTTTTCCCCTGGGTCCTGGTATGCACGAGACCTTGTGTGCATCCTCCAAGAGTGGAGTTTCTGTTTCCCCCAGTCCTGGGGAATTCCTGTGATCAAATCCCGCTGGCCTTCAAAGCCAGATTCTCTGGGGGCTCCTCCTCCCACTGCCAGACCCCCAGGCTGGAGAGCCTGACGTGGGGCTCAGAACTTTCACTCTTGTTGGAGAACTTCTGTGGTATAATTATTTCCCAGTTTGTGGGTCACCAACCTGGTGGGTATTGGATTGGATTTTATTGTGATTGCGCCCCTCCTAATGTCTTCTTGTGGCTTCTTTGTGTTTGAATGTAGGGTATCTTTTTAAGTAGGTTCTGTGGGGGGGGTTGTTGTTGATGTTTGTTCAGCAGTTAGTTGTGATTTTGGTGTTTTGTAAGAAGAGGTGTGCTCAAGTCCTTTTACTCCATCTTGTCTCCATCTGAGATTTTCTAATATGTTTGTACTAAGAGGAATCTTAGATTGTCTTAGAGAGTTTGGCGTAAATTATTGATCAGTACACAGAAAACTAAACAAATGGAAAAACAATGCAGCTATTTACCTCACTGAAAACAATTGTTATGCAGGCACGAAATGCGATAATGTAATGCATGCGCCTCAGGGAGTACCACGTGCGTAGTCCTCAGCATGCAAACACTGAATATTGATTAACCAAAAATGGGAATATTGAGAGGATAAGGGAAGGTATAGTATAAAATAGGTAAATCCTAGTCTTTTATAGTAGAAGCCAAGAAATAATGTCTGCAATTGAAAAATCAAGGAGAGGCAGTGTAAACACCCTATTTATGATGTGGAAGTAAATACCAGAAGAAATGCTAAAAGGGGGTGGGGAGGAGTAGGGAAAAGGACTTCAGTTTTTGCCATAAGCCATATAGTACTGTTTGACTTTTAAAATTCGATTTCTGTATCTCTTGCCTTATTAAAAAAACAAGAGTTGGGGGCTTCCCTGGTGGCACAGTGGTTGAGAGTCCGCCTGCCGATTGGGGAGACACGGGTTCGTGCCCCGGTCCGGGAAGATCCCACATGCCGCGGAGTGGCTGGGCCCGTGAGCCATGGCTGCTGAGCCTGCGCGTCCGGAGCCTGTGCTCCGCAACGGGAGAGGCCACAGCAGTGAGAGGCCCGCGTACCGCAAAAAAAAAAATAAGAGTTGGAATCGTTATTCAGAGATCACTAACTGTACAAAGGGATTGTCTCAATGTTATCATCCATATTCTTGAAAAAACAGAGAAAGGCAAACACTTCTGTATATTATGTGCACAATTTAAAAGTGACTGCTTTATTAACTGTTATATGGTGAGCTGAGTGTTCTGAGTTTTTCATTTTAATTTCATGCTGTGTTTGTGTATGTACTAAGCACACACACTTACATTTGGCTTATATTACACACATAAGAGTAAAGAGGTAAGAAGTAGGTCAAGGATAGGGCTGTACTGCTTAAGGTGAAGAACCCTAATTGGTAAGTGGATTTGCATCTTGACAGTGAATAACCTGAAGAGTTCAGGAACTGTGGGTTTGCTAATGGGCTTAGAGTTTAGAAACTGCTGAACATACATGGGAAGGATGGCAGCTAGAATACGAATAGCTGCAGTGAGAATGATGTTTGCTGAGGTCAAAGTGGATGCATTGATTTCTCCTCAGGTTTATATACTCACTTAGGTTAATGGTCTGTACTTTAAAAATGAAATGTTTTCACGGTGCCATAAGCCATGGTAGGGTACATATAACGGCCCCTTCTGCAACTTAGGGTCAGCGGTAAATGGCCATATCCTTGGCAATGGGGA
Organism: Globicephala melas; assembly: GCF_963455315.2. Taxonomy (NCBI): domain Eukaryota; kingdom Metazoa; phylum Chordata; class Mammalia; order Artiodactyla; family Delphinidae; genus Globicephala; species Globicephala melas. Next base: position 49,991,491 of record NC_083319.1, read on the forward strand.
GTAATGCTCTAAATAACAGAACCGTGTTGTCAATTTAAAAAAATTCACTTTTCTGTGAACTGTGAGGACCTGATGTGACCAGGGTAATGTTTTTAAACATGTAATAGTCTTACTGTTACAACTTGGAAATGAAAAGGCCTGACCTGGAAGTCCCTATCAGAGAGCAAATACGTAATTTATTTCAATCGTGAAAATGCCAAAGGAGGTAGGAGCATGTGTGCTTTTGCTCTCTCCTCCTGGATTTGAAGTATTCCTGATTATTTTAACTCACGTTTTGAGTATCACCTGTCAGTTCAGCTCCAGACCAGCCCTGTTTACAGGGCAAGGCAGGTATCTCCCCACTGTCATCAGAGCATCACCATATTGGAATCACTGGCACAAACCAGTCTGATGATCTGCACAGCAGAACGCGAGGTCTCCAATTCTCTGTGCTGCGTGGAATGAAGCTACGTGATGGGAAAGATTGATTTTTTTTAACCCCCAGGCTCCAATTTTTTCTCTTGACCTGACCCCACTCCCAAGAGGAATCTTTCTCAACTTTTTAATGGATTGGCTCACTAGTCAGTGTGTATGTGAAGCTGTGTCAAGAAATGTGGGGAAAACTGCAGGGAAGGAACTGCATGATTTTGCCAGAGAGCATTTTGTTGTCACCTTCCAGGTGGCAACGCAGCACGCAGGGCCATGGTTTGGGTATCTCACATGCTCGCTTAATAAGTTGGAGCTCAGGAAACTTCCCAGGAGTCTTTAGAAACCATTGTGTTAGTTCTCCCAACTGTACGCTCTCGGTATTTTCTGTCAGTGGACTGGGGCTGTACAGGGGAGGAAGGGAAGGTGCAGGGAGGGGAGCGGATAGATCATAGCTAATTGAATTCCATATGTAACCCAGTTAAATCCTGGGCCCATGGAATTATGAATTGCGATTTATCTGTAAATGGGATCATCTTCAAAATGGGAAATACTCCCATTACAGGTGTATCTGACAACATGTCCTTAATCCAAAGATGTAGCTTATCAATCCACTTTCTTTGAAACACAGGTTTTCACTGGAGAGCAGGCATGGCGAGGATGTTGGATTTTTTTGACAAAGGCCACCTCACTTTCCTGAAGAGTCCCACTGGCAATTTCTCTCTCCCGCTGTTTTGCACAGGAAGACAACGGGCACTCAGCTGCCCACTTGGTGTGCCTGGCTGACCTCTTTAGTTGGTCACATCCTGCCCGTGGGACACCAGAAACGGACGAAGTCTGGGAATGGATTGAAGGAGGTTTGGAGCCAGGCTGGGCATTTTGGCCTCAGTTTCCACAGACAGAATACCTGAAAATAGCTGGGGTATGTGACCCAGCAGCCTTGACCTACCAATCATGGTCCGTGACACATTTCACAGCTTTAGAGCACAAATTATCCAAGATGTCTACACCCTTTGTCTTGGGCAAAGACAGATTCCTCCAGGCAGTAATTTCCTCATGGGATTTCAGGGATGACTAGGCAGACCCCACTGGACCGAGACCAGATGGCGCTTTGGGCATGTAAGGATCCCCCGCCCCCGCCCTGCATTGGCTTACTCATTGGCCTTGTACTTACAAATTCTACATCTGCTTCTGTTTATGCGGACTTGCCTCCATACCCCACTCCTTACCACACTGGCTCTCCCTTCTGACCAGATCCCATTCGTATTCAGTGCAGTCAGGGCCCCAGTCTTTGAACGGATAGATTCCAGATTCCAGACTTCCTGATTAAAATCTCTGGAGGTCGGGTCTTATCATGAGTATTTCTGAGGCCCAGTCAGAATTGGTAACCACCAACTTAAACTGCAAACTACAGTTTAAAACTTGATTCTTTACTGTCTGTCTTTCTACTTGTCTCACGTGCATTCGCCTCTTGCCTCTGTAAGTCACTGTCAGGTCTATTGAAGGCATAGTGTCTTTTCCTCCTCTTGTAACTCAGAGGAAGTCACAACGCTGGTGCTCAGTAAGCATTCATTATATGTAAATCTTAGCTCTATCGTCGACCTGCTGCAGCTACGTTGAGTTGCTCACCTCCTTTCTTCCTCAGATTCAGTTTCCTCATCAGTAAAACAAGTTATCAGGTTTATTTCCCAGAATGGCTGAGCGAAAATGGTTTTGCAGATATTGAGTCCTCCCTGGAAATGTGAAATCAGAATCACAAGTTTGGTGTATTAGTTGCCTTAGTAGGTCAATACCCACTTAACATTTAGGGTTGGTCAGTGGCAAACTGAACTAGAGGGGTTGGCTGTTAGCACCCCTTCCTCACTTTCTCCAGCCTGGTGTTGCCCTTCTGCTTCCCCCAGCACTCACATCCCTCCCGTGCCCTCACGGTACTGCCCATCTGGTCAGGCACTCTGAATAACCTAGGGTCTCCAGTTCCACTCTGAGCAACACTTTAGTATCAGCTTTTATTTTGCAGGGCTGGTCTGATTAAGTCAAACTCAACTGCTAACTAGTGATAATGGCAGTATGCACCACCCCCTTAACATAACATTTACCTTTTATTGGCATCCCCAGTTCCAGAGACCAATTGGTGAAAGTATTTTGAGGGAGGAAACCATTTGGGCACTAACACTTCTTAGACAGAAACCAGCCACTTTCCTGCTGAGAGGAAGATATTGCTAAAATCCTGGGAAATGTGAGGGCTTGATGTTAACACCTGCCCTGATCAGGTGCACTTTTGTGCCCACCTTCTTTTTTTTAGTTTTTATTTTTTTTGGAGAAAGATGATGTAATGAGGGTGGAGAAGCATCCTGGCTTCATCTGAGCCTTGGTTTCCTTGACGTCACCTCCCCCCATCCTCTCTCCCTTTCCCTCTATCCTGAATCCAACATCAGCCTACATGGATTGTTGTTGTTGCTGGGAAACTCTTGACCAAGGTCAAGTATACATGCTAATTCATTAAGGCTTGTTGGCAGCATCTTATCCTGTTATGGTTGTGTTGTCAAGCTTACAGGGGTGAGTGAAAAGAACCGTTTTTGACCAAAAAAAAAAAAAATGTTTCTGCTGCTGAAGTCTTCTGTTTTCATGAAGGATTCTTGTTAAGGTATCCTTCTCTGAGAGGTCCTTTTGCCAATCCACATTCCTTAGGGAGCTCTGGCCAGCCATAGTTTTTCCAGGATCTGAATAGCAAAGGATGGAGTTGAAATGAGATCTGCAGTCAAGCAGACAGACTTTAGAATGAATATGTATTCTGTTGGGGCCTGATTTCCCTGAGTAGAGCAGTTCCTAGCTGGAATGTGATTCTTGGCAGGTGGGGGGGCAGGGAGGAGTGTTTTCCTAGGATAGTCAGCTCCATTCTGTGTCCTTTTGTGGCTTGAAAAGGACTAGACCCCAAGCAGCCTTAACTCAGAGTGTTCTCCTGGCCTGCTGTGGAAGAGTATCCCAGTATCCCAGTATTGGCTCTAAAACCAACTTTGTTCTGTTATATGGTTCATACTGTTTAGAAAAGGGGGGCTGGCAGACCCTCTAGGTTAACATCCCAGAAACTTACCCAGAAGCATAACTTTAGAACCAAAGGATCTGATGTCAGGACAGCAAAAATGGGCCCCAGGATATTTTGCTAAATAGAACTCAGAAGCCAATAGGAAAGCTCGTCTTAGACAAATGAATGATATCAGAGGAATAAATGTGCTCTCAACCATCTGCCATGCAAATTGTCATAAAGTGATTGGATTGAGCTGTTACAGTTGTTCCCTTGCTAACACTTTTGGGTTTAATAGAGTACAGGCTACATATAGGACACTGTCTATGAGTAAGAAATAGGGCTTGGCCACATAGCCACACTCTTCTTAGTTTTGTCAGTGAACCAAAGAGAGTTGTGACTACTTTATCTCATCACAAATTGAAAGTCTCTCAACTTATCATCCACTCGTTTAACAATTACTTCCGAGTTCCTTCTATAGCTCAGGCACCATGCAAGACACCAGGGATACAGCAGCCACGGAGATGCAGGCTCTGGCTAAAACAGACACAGGGCCTACCTGTGCAGACTTTATGATCTGTTTGAGGCTAGTTCTTTATTGAGCCCTCAGCCAGACCTCAGGTCTTCTCTGTTCTTGAGGCTTTCCTCTGAAGCCTCCGTTAGTGTCTCAGCTGTGTAAAATCTGCTGCTGTGTAAAAAAATTGCCCCAAAACTTAGCGGCATAAAACAAGCCATGTTGATTATCTTACAGTTTCTTTGGTCGAGAATCTGGCATGGCTTAACGGGTCCTCTGCTTTGGGGCCTCTCAGAGACTGCAGTCAAGGTGTCAGTGGCCTGTAGTCACCTTAAGGCTCACCTGGGGAAAGCCCTGTTCCCAAGCTCATGCACTTGTTGGCAGGATTCAGCTCTTCTTGGGCTGTTGGACTGAGGACCTCAGTTTCCAGGTGACTCCTGGCCACAGGCCTCCTAGGTTCTTTGCCGCTTGGGCACTCTCCTCCCTGGCAGCTTGTGTTAATGAAGTGTGCCGGACAAGAAGGCTGAGTCTGATAGCAAGATGGGTTACAAAGGACTGTGACTTCCCATCACAGAGTGACATCCTTTGCTGTATTTTATTGTTGCTTAGAGTAAGTCACTAGCCCACACTCCCTCCCCAGGAAGGGGATTACACAAGGGCCTGAACACCAGAAGCTGCGGGTCACAGGGGCCACTCAAGAAGTCCACCTGCCGCATTTGGTGTCTCGTCATTACCTTGTGCCAGCAAAGAGCTGCTGGGCTTAAAGCCTGAGGACACAGCAGCTGCTGGCCTCCTCCTACCCCCAGCCGACCTGGTCAGCCATTCCCAGCTCCTAGGCTGTATGAATTTTGTTGTCTGGCTGGGAATGGGCAGATCTACAGATCCTGACATGACTGACAGAGAATGAAGCCAAAGTGGTGGAAAAGGGAATCGGGGTGTGAGCCAGCACCGAGGTGAGGCGGGCGGCTGTGTCAGAGAAGGTTAGGCCTCAGAAGGGCCCGTGGAAATGGGAAAGAGGAAGGATTTTGTCCTGAAGGAACACGCACGACCACGTGGATCCTTAAGTAGAAGGATTTTAACTTTATTCTCAAGGGACTTCCAGAGCCCAGAGAATTTTCTGTAAAGAGTCCTTCATAAGCTAAGGCGGAGCTTTCAACCGCTGTGCCAATGATCCAGCTGGATTTTGGAGACAGGGGCAACCTGGACCACCGGCTATGTTGCCTTCAACTCCGGCAGCTTCACTCGGGGCTCCAGACCCTCTCCGGGTGACCCCCCGTGCTGTCCCAACGCTGTCATCTCTCTGTACGCCATGACGCAAAAGGAGGTAGAGAGGCACCAAGTTAGGGGGTCTTGCGGTGCTGAGAGAACAGGCCTTGAGGCTGGCTGGCATCCTGGGGCCTTGACTTCTCCCTCAGCTGTGGGATGTGGCACCTGTTCTTTATGCTCCCATCTCAACCGCTGTCTTGCTGTGTACGTGGCGGGAGCGGGGTGGGGGTGGGGGGGGTGCGGGTTGAGTCGCAGGTGTTATCCATTATGGATGAGGTCTGGAGAAGGCCGTGGTGAATAATTAAGCAGGTTTCAGGTGCAGATTGAACATTAAAAGGAAGGAAAGAATGAAGAGAGCCAGGGAAAGAATTCTGGATTCTGTTGCACAAACAGAACACTGTGTAGATGCTTTCTGTAACTTTCCAGAAGGTCTGTTTTCTTTGCAGTCTCTCTGGTGATTTTCAGTCTTATGTGTGATGGTGGTTCTCTGGTTAATAACTGAAAAAATGACAAGCTTTCCACAGCAGCAGTGAAGATTCTGATGGCTTCAGTCTGGCCTGAGTGGCTCATGAGTCCAAACCAAAGCAATTTTTAAGAGTGCTAATGGAGAAAATGGCTTCACACATGAGCCAGGGAGAGTTCAGTGGTAGGGGCTATTTAATTTGGACACTTGAGAGTCAACAGCCAGAGGCTTTCTATCTTTTAACTAATTCATGGAAAGAAGACAGTGTCTTGAGAGATGCCCAGTGCTGTAAATTCAGAAGAAATACCTCCTGCACTGCCCACCATTTTGAAAAAGCTTCCTTGAATGGGGCCGACAGCCACAGGAATCGCATCACACTGACCCAGATTATAGTAGGTACAGTCTGGCTGCGCGCAGAGCGGTCAGAAACACAAGAACAAGAGAGGAGGGACAGAGAAGCCCCGAGGACCCTCTCTCTCTGGTCTGGCCTGCAGAGTTGTCCACAGCGCAGGAAACTGTCACTTAGCATGGGTGGGTTTTCCAGCTGTGTATTGTTCAGGTCCTTTGCTTCTCTTTTTTCGACCTTTTGACTCTATTACAATTCATCAGGTAGACTCAGGGAGAGAGACCTGTCAGCATGTCTCATGAAGAGTTAGGTGAGAAGGAAGGCCGAAGCCATCTGTTACAACGAGTGTCTTGAATGTTCTGTGCCTTTCACGTCTCGTGCACCCACGTGCTCCCCCATTGCCATGGCTGGTTGAGAGGTATGTTGGCTCTGGGAGGTCTCTCTGTTTCCTGTCATCAGGCTTCAGAACTACCCTGCCCACCTCTGTTTCCATTAGTTCCCTCCAGCTCAGTTCCACTCATATTTGTCTTGACTTTTTCTGAGAACCACAGACCCGGTCCAGCTCTCAAACCCAGTTTGGGATTACCTATTGGTTTGGGTCAAACCATGCCGACCCTGGGGACAGCTTCTTTTTGTATTTGTGTATCTGGCTTGCCATTTCCCCTTATTCAGATTGACGTGCAAGGATGTTAGAGCACAAGAATGTTCAGCAAGTGTGAAGAGGTAGGGAGGGTCCACTTGCAGCATGCTGTGCCCCCAGAGACCCAGGCCTCAGCTGGCCACATGCCCAGGTGCATTCTGACGCAGGTTTTAAGAGAGCGTCTTTTTCCCAATTCCCACTCCTTCCATCCACATGAACTAAATGCTTTTTTCACAGGTTCTGTAAACGCAGCAGAGTTTATAGAGTGTGTGAAAGTTTCTGGTAGCACCTCAGAACCGAGTTTATTTTTCCCCAGAAATAGTAGGCATTGCTGCCAGAAGGGGTACGTCTGCCCCTTCTCAGAAACATCAGGTGATGATGCTACACCAGTGACGCACGGCTGCCGGGGACATTGGGCACCCAGGGGTTAGTTAATGCAGCTAGGTCAGACACCCTGGGATGTGGTCACGTCTCCTGTTACAAGTTGCATTATTGACTAGGGAACATCTAACACCACTAGAAACAATCCATCAGACACACACTGAGGTCAGGAGTTAGCCTCAGCTCACAAGTGGACACACAAGAGCTGGCCCTTCTACCCAAAGAATACCAGTAAAGATGGAGAATTTTTGGATGTACCAATTTGAGTGTCACGAAGACGAGGTAGGTGGATCCTCGGGCTTCAAAATTATGTTTGCTGCTTTGCTCTTGGTTTTCTTCTCCTAGTCCTGTCAGATTGTGCGTTCTCTGCATTTCCCTTGATAGTAGGAGTAAGTGAACAGAGCTGGAATAGGAATAGGACGGGAAGAAATGTAATCAGGTTTGCCTGTTGCTCACAAGTCCAAGATGACCTGAAAAGAGAAAAGGCTGTTTGATCACTTAGAAAGATGTGCACTTTGCTTCCTCTCCAACAGCGTGGCATTGTTATTTGCTGTGAAAATGAGTTCCTTTGGGCACTGTAGCCTCTAATTCTTGGCCCTATGTCGTGTCTTTTGCTTCCATGATGCTAATGAAACTGAATGGAGATTAGTGCCTTGCACATTAGGAACTGTTTCGCTAATAAATGAACTAATGGGCATAGTGAACCCTGTACAGTGCCTGGCACATAGTAATCCATCTGCAAATGGTAGCTATTATTGTTCTTAGCAGATAATGTGTTATTACAGCAAATAGTATGCTCTTAGCTGCATCTCTCAATACAAACTAACAGTCACTTTGGTTTTCCTCTCACCGTTCAATGTGGCCTGAGGAAGCCAGTGTAGGAGAACCATCAGGGAATATGGACCTAGATGGAGACATGAATAGCAGGCTTCCTCCATAAATGAGTCCATCACAAGTTGTAATACCTTTCCAATAAATACAGTGAGGCTATTTTTGGGAAAAAATAACATCGGTTTATAGATCAACTTTATCAGATAAGTTATCCCACCTTGCAGGGATGACTCTAGTTAATAGTTAACTCGTCAGTTTTGTGGATTTCTTTTTCTTTTTTGCCTTTAAGAACATGGTTTCAGAAGCTTGGAGCCCTTTAGATGGTGATAAAATGAGTGATCTGTGTGGTCCCCCCAAGATGAAAGCAGCCTCTATCTGAGGAGATTGCTGCAGTGCAAGGTTCTCTCTGAGCTACGAGGTGGGCCGGAACTTCACACTACAGCCTTGCCATGGGTTTAAGAGACTTGGAGATGGGAATGGGAGCATTTTCCCTGTGGGAAAAGAGGATGGAAATAGAATATTCTGACAGTTATCTCAAAATGTTCCGTTGGTATTAATTGAATCCATTATAAATGTGTATATAAAATACTTCATTAGGCCCAGGCTATTATCATTTTAATGACATAATTATGCCCCTACAATGCCTATGCTAACTTTCCTGCTTCACCACATTAAGGAAATACAAACGTGCATTGATAATATAGTTTGAATTGAGAGTGAATAATTATGGGTTTCTTCAGCAGTTTCAATTTTCAGAAGCACAAACATATCTTGGAGCAAGGAGAAACTAATCATATATTTGTTTTTTTTAAATAATTGTAACATGGAGTAGGTTAATTTAAAACACCTTAGATCAGTGAGGAAAACAATGTACATTTACTTGAGAAAAAGGATTATGCTGTTTAAACCAATATGCACAGTGAAAAAGCTGTGTGAGGACACAGGAAGCACAGAAGCTCCATACAGCCCCCGAAATGGAAGTTTCCCAGGAAAACTAGAGCATGTACTGTGGCCTGCCCTGAGTAATGCCCCCACCTTTGAAAGTCCATATAGAAAAGGGAATGGAATCAGAATGTTCAGGCTGGACAGGACTTGAATGGCCAAATGCTTGATTACGGTCTATGAAATACCACCTTTGAGCACACTTGTTCCTGCTGTGTCTGCAAGACTACTCTAATCCTTTGAGGGTGCAGACGTGCAAGCAGAATCTGCCGAGGAAGGGAGACAGACCGTGATCAAGAATTAGTAAAGGTGAGGCATCACCTCACACCAGTCAGAATGGCCATCATCAGAAAGTCCACAGACAACAAATGCTGGAGAGGGTGTGGAGAAAAGGAAATCCTCCTACACTGTTGGTGGTAATGTAAATTGATACAGCCACTATGGAGAACAGTATGGAGGTGCCTTAAAAAACTTAAAATACATCGACCATATGACCCAGCAATCCCACTACTGGGCATATACCCTGAGAAAACCATAATTCCAAAAGAGTCATGTACCACAATGTTCATTGCAGCACTGTTTACAATAGCCAGGACATGGAAGCAACCTAAGTGTCCATCGACTGATGAATGGATAAAGAAGATGTGGCACATATATACAATGGACTATTACTCAGCCATAAAAAGAAACGAAATTGAGTTATCTGTAGTGAGGTGGATGGACCTATAGTCTGTCATACAGAGTGAAGTAAGTCAGAAAGAGAAAAACAAATACCATATGCTAACACATGTATATGGAATCTAAAAAAAAAAAAAACTGGTTATGAAGAACCTAGGGTCAGGACAGGAATAAAGACACAGGCGTAGAGAATGGACCTAAGGACATGGGGAGGGGGAAGAGTAAGCTGGGACAAAGTGAGAGAGTGGCATGGATATATATACACTACCAAATGTAAAATAGATAGCTAGTGGGAAGCAGCCGCATAGCACAGGGAGATCAGCTCAGTGCTTTGTGTACACCTAGAGGGGTGGGATATGGAGGGTGGGAGGGAGATGCAAGAGGGAGGGGATGTGGGGATGTATGTATATGTTTAGATGATTCACTTTGTTATACAGCAAAAACTAACACAACATTGTAAAGCAATTATACTCCAATAAAGATGTTAAAAATAAAATAAAATCAGCCTTAAAAAAAAAAGAGTAAAGAGCAGACATAGAGAACAGACTTGTGGCTGATGAGGGGTAGGAGGGTGGGGAGAGGGATGAATTGGAGTTTGGGATTAGCAGATGCAAACTTATGTATAGGATGGACAAACAACAAACTCCTACTGCATAGCACGGGGAACTGTATTCAATATCCTGTGATAAATGATAATGGGAAAAAATATGAAAAAGAATTATATATGTATAACTGAATCACTTTGCTGTACAGCAGAAATTAACACAGCATTGGAAATCAACTGTACTTCAGTAAAATTAAAAAAAAATATGGACGAGAACCCTAGCTATATGTGGGTACAAACTTCCACATGAGCACATAAGTGCAATGCTGCATGTGTCCAGAACCTACTGTGTATATAAACCTGTTGCCTTTTTGTGTGTCCTTTTTCCTCTGATACTAGAGGATTGGTGTTCATGCATCCTTCCATGTATTCAACACACTTATTGAACTCCCGTTGTATATTTCATGGGGAATCCCGTATTAAGCACTTGAAGAAGAAAATGTAAATTAATCATAAATCCTGCCTTCATGGTGCTTATTAAAATATTGTAATTAAAATATTATTCAATAGCATTAGAATTTTATAAAATATAAGAGAGAAAGTGATGCACCATAAGAATGGCACAGATAAAATACAAGCAGCTCTCATAGGAGAGGGATTCCTTTTACCTAAGAGAATTGGAAAGACTTCATGAAAGAGTTAACATTTGAAATGGGCCTTTGGTGTGTTGTGGACATGTGGAGTTCAGACAAGAGCATCAACAAAGGCTCTGAGCAGAAACTCACAGGTTATATACAGGGAACAGAAAGGAGTTCAGTTTGGCTTGACGACAGAGAATAGGAACTGGAAGGGTAGAAAATGGTAAAGAAATTAAGGCCAATCCTTGGATTCCTTGAGTGCCAAGGTAAAGAGTCTAAGATTTATTCTTTAAGCAAAAAAGAACCACTAAAGTTTTTGAATTGAGGAGTGAATTGCTCAGAGCTTGTTAAAACTGTCTTTAAAAATGAGAGTAAATAGGTGCTTAGTGAGAAGCCTCTGGATGTCTTAGTTTGGGCTGCTGTAACAAGATACCATAGACCCAGTGACTTAAACAACAGAAATTTATTCCCCACAGTTCTGGAGTCTGGGAAGTCTGAGATCAGGGTACCAGCATGGTCAGCTTCTGGTGAGGGTTCTCTTCCTGGTTTGCAGATGGCTGTCGTCTTGCTGTGTCCTCACAGGGTGGAGAGCAGGGAAAGAGGAAGCATGTTCTCTTGTCTCTCTTATAAAGGCACTAATCACTTTCATGAGGGCCCCACCCTCATGACCTAATTAACTCCCAGAGGCCCCACCTCCTAATACCATCCCACTGGGGGCTAGGGTTTCAACATATATGTTTGAGGGAGACACAGTCTGTAACACTGGTGAAGAAGGTTCATGAGTTCTTAGTGTTTGGGTCACATGTAGTATGTCGACTGCTTGGTGACCTTAAAAATAAACTTATTCTCAGGTTCTGTGAGTTGCTCCATATCTAGCCTTCGTTGCAGTGAAATTTTCCTTTGGAGGGAATGTGTACTTGGATCCACGGGTACTGAGACTCGTTAAACTTGGCTAGAGCTGGCTGGGGTCTTTCACCAGGTGTCCTAAACAGTGGAGTATCTCGGTGTGTCATGGTTATACATAAGCTGTGTTCTCAACTAACACTAGAGCAATGCATATGCACACGATTCTGTTTTGTAAATCAATCACCATAATAGCATCATGCTCAGCCCTCATATTCCTCATATTCCGACCTTGAATGGGAGACTGTGGGCATGACAGAAATTGCATACAGCCATCGTGTATACCCCCCAACCATAGCCAGTAATGAGCTATTCTTGCCAGTATATAAGTAAGAGTCTTGGGGCTTACAAATTAACTTAAAATCTTTGTGGTATGATTTTTATAGAGCCTTCTGTGTGCTTTTTAATATTATTCATGAATAAAATGTTAATAAGGAAGGAAACGAGATGAAGAAAACATCCCAGTGGGTATGTGTTGTCCTTGTGAACACTCTCCCATAGGGGTGAAATCACTTTTGTTACTGTTGGGATCTTAAAAGACTTATTCAATATTGATCGAGTGCATTGTGTGTGCCCAGGCACTGAGCTGACCCTCTGTGTGCTTTGTCACCAATTAATCCTCACCTCAATCCCGAGAGACAGGTAATTACTGTTTTCCTCAATTGTCAGGAGAATCAGAGAGGTTGGGAACCTGCTCAGGGCCTCAGCTGTGAGTGGTAAAGCCAGAATTCACACTCAGCTCTGCCAGATGCTAGGGCTTGAGCAGTTACAGTTAACCCCTTCGGTATCCTGAAACCTCAGCTGCAATTTTACTTGTTCTGCCACAATACAAAATAAAACGCCAATCTTTTTCAAAGGAGAAATGTTAACTTGTGTTCCCTGTAATCACCTATACTTTTGGAAATAGACCCTAATATTGGAAAGCCAGGTCATGATGGCTTTGAAGACTAGACACAGTGTCTTAGGAATTGATTTTTTTTTTTTTTTTTTTGCGGTACGCGGGCCTCTCACTGTTGTGGCCTCTCCTGTTGCGGAGCACAGGCTATGGACGTGCAGGCTCAGCGGCCGTGGCTCACGGGCCCGGCTGCTCCGCGGCATGTGGGATCTTCCCGGACCGGGACACGAACCCGTGTCCCCTGCATCGGCAGGCAGACTCTCCACCACTGCGCCACCAGGGAAGCCCTTTTTTTTTCTTTTTTTTTACTTCTGCCAACCAACAGGCTTTGTTCAGGGCCTTCCAAGTACCAGACACTGTGGCAGGAAAGGCTGTGTCTCCTCCACTGGAAGCCTTCTTTGACCCAGATGGTCTCTCCTCCCTCCTGCTCTTGACTCTTATGGCAGCTGTCATGTCACATTTTAACCACCAGAGGAGAGGGAGGGGTGTCCCAAGGATCCCTATGTTAAGTGTACCTTCAAAGGCCTACTTAAAATTAATTCACTTACAACAAAGACCAAAGTTTCAAGTAAGAATGGAGAGAAAGGGATTTGATTAGAACTTTACCTTGAAAGACAGTACTAAAAACTTACAAACATAAGCTTAGTTTATCTTTTGACTAACAACATGTTGGTTATAATTTCATCTATATGTGAATTCTTAGAGAAGAAGTATTTTTTCATTTATTTTATTGAAGTATAGTTGATTTACAATGTTCTGTTAATTTCTGCTGCACTGAAAAGTGATTTTTATGCATATATATTCTTTTTCATATTCTCTTCCATTATGGTTTATTACAGGATATTGAGTATATAGGTTCCCTGTCCCTGATCCCAGTCGGACCTTGTTGTTTGTCCATCCTATATATAATAGTTTGCATCTGCTAATCCCAAACTCCCAGTCCATCTCTCCCTCCCTCTCTCTCCCTTTCGGCAACCACAAATCTGTTTTCTATGTCGGTAAGTCTGTTTCTGTTTTGTAGATAAGTTCACTTGTGTCATATTTTCCATTCCGCATATGTGATATCATATGATATTTATCTTTATCTTTCTGACTTACTTCACTTAGCATGATCATCTCTAGGTCCATCCATGTTACTGCAAATGGCATTATTTCATTCTTTTTTGTGGCTGAGTAGTATTCCATATACATGGAATTGTATGGTACATACCACATATATGTACCACATCTTCTTTAGCCATTTATCTGTCAGTGGACATTCAGGTTGTTTCCATGTCTTGGCTATGGTGAATATTGCTGCTATGAACATAGGGGTGCATGTATCTTTTTGAATTATAGTTTTGTCTGGATATATGCCCAGGAGTGGGATTGCTGGATCATATGGTAACTCTATTTTTATTTTTTTAAGGAACCTCCATACTGTTTTCCATGGTGACTGCACCAATTTACATTCCCACAAACAGTGTAGGAGGGTTCCCTTTTCTCCACGCCCTCTTCAGCATTTGTTATTTGTAGAGTTTTTAATGATGGTGGTACCTCACAGTAGTTCTGATTTGCATTTCTCTAATAATTAGCGATGATGAGCATCTTTTCATGTGCCTCTTGGCCATCTGTATGTCTTCTTTGGAGAAATGTCTATTTGGATCTGCCCATTTTTCAGTTGGGTTGTTTGTTTTTTTGTCATTGAGTTGTATGAGCTTAGAAGAGAAGTATTGACTTGGGGAGTTGTAATTTTTCTCAAAAAAAGTCATTGAATCGTACAATAGAAGAACTGCCTTCAATTCACACATGACTTGCACAGCATGATCAGAAACAGTCCTTTCAATCATAAAGAGGACGATTTCAGCAGAAATATTTAAAGACTGTTTTGCCAGGGACCTCTCTTTATTATCAGATGTTCAGATCATGCTCTTTTAAAGCACCTCTAACATTGTCATCCTTCCATTTTTCTCTTGTTAACTGGTGTAACTCCACCAACTTTTCAATGGTCCATAGTGGGTCTGAGCAGTTCTCCAACTTTGCCACCTTCAGCTTTCTGAGAGTCTGCTTTTTCTTTATTTATTTTTGCAGTATTTGCACTTCTACTCTGCAGTGCAGTTGCTGTTTTGTTTTGATTTTGCCTAGAAATGCCAGATGGCCCCAATAGTCAACAGAGACCAGCTGACAAAGACATGGACCAGGTAGATGCTAGTGTTTTGGAGGGAGGCTGTTAAGGTGGACAGTAACCTTGCAAGTAGTCAGCTCCATAGTGGCTGTTTTTATGTCATGGTGACTTTTATTTTTCTCAGGGACTCAGAGACATTGCTACGGAGGACACACTGCATTTGCTTGTGGGTCTGTCTGCCCTGCTAGATCAGGAGCTTCTTGGTCACAGTCAGGGATTTGGGCTCCCCAGACACTGTCTGTACTTCATGTTAAATAAATGAGTGAATGGCCCAGGTCAGACTCACTTTTTTGTGTCTTTTGACTGGAATTCCTCCAAAAGTCTTTCAAGATCCCTGTACACGTCTCCAGATCACAGCTTTACTCTCAGTCCTGCCTCAGTCCTTAGGCCTTTCTGAAAAGAACGCTGCCCATTTGGAAAGAGCCAGGGGCCCTTTACCCATGGTTTTGGGGTGTTCCTATTACCATCCTGTCAGCTTTTCTGGGTGGTAATCTTCTCTTCATGCTGATGTCCAAGGATGAAAGAGGATTAAGGGAAAGGGAAGAGCAAACCCCTCAACCCTCTAGATTTTCCACCTTAATTCAGGAAATAGTTATTAAAGTGCCTACATTGTGCTTCTTCCATGAGGACAGTAGGCCAGTGGCTCACAAAGAAAATACCCTCTGGGCAGAGAGTAGGCAGTTTGTCACCAAGTGGGGCTCCGGTGACTCGTCCCTGCCCTTCAGCTCCTCTCTCCCTTCCCTGCAGAGCTGTGCTTCCCTCCCTGCCTCTGTTTCTAGTACCTTCCACGTCTTCCCTATCCCATCCCATCCTGCTGCATGAATACCATCCCGTTTTCAGGATTCAACTGAAGCAATTCCTTCCCAATATAGCATTGCTGATAGACACCCCTCCCCTTCTGCAGAGAGACACCCTCCCAACCCTGTGTCTTTATGTATGGATTCATATCCTAGCCACCTGGCACGACGCTGACTTTACGTGTCTCCTCCCACTACCTGGAAAGGAGTGGGGGACAGAACCACAACATCGTTTTCCTCTTTGTTTCCCTGGCCCAGTGCTAGGAACACAAGGAGGCACTGAAATGTCTGTTGCAGGAATAAATTAATAGTAATTATTTGTGCACTGTTTTTTTCCCCTTCGTGCATAGCCTGAAAATTCCAGGAACTGTTTGTCTCTCACCTCTACCACCAGCCGTTAGTTTGCCCCAAGGAGATGTCCAGTTGGAATGAAAATGAATGATTGGCTTTCCCTTGGGATGCTATTGCATCCTTAGGCGTAAGATCGGGACTGTCCATCTCTTGTCCTGGCATTGAAGAGCCTAAGTCTTAAGACTGACAGCTCTGCTTTGTGGAACCCCAGAGCTGTGGGAAATCTGCTGGAACATAATTTGCAGAAGACATATTGTTGAGCTTAAGGAGACCTCCTGTAATTACCAACACAGGGAATTGTTGAGTCATCTTTGAACACTACCTCCCTAGAGACACCCTGTGTGGCACTTACCTTTGTGAATTTCCAAGCCCACATTTGCTTCCCACCCTTGGTCTCATTTGCCTAAAACTGAATATCTGTTCAGTAACCCAGAAGGCATGAGACTCCAGACAGAAATATGTAATGATAGTTTTTATTTTTTGCATCATTTTGTTGGTTAAATTTTGCCTCCAGTACATCTTTGAAATATAAAAAGTATTATCCAATTTCTGGTTTTCTCTCCACTCTTGAGCATATAACAAGGCAGAAGTTGAATTGATGTTAACACCCTTATTTGGGCTCCATGGAGCCTGTGTCTTCTCTGAAGATGTTTGTCCACCTTGACTTTGTCAGCAATGGTGTGGTGGGTAGTGGGCTTCCACCAGGTAGGGTACTCTCTTGTTTGGGGACAGTTTTTGCTTTAAAGGAGCTTAGCTGGAGCTAAGGTCTGAGTCTTCACAGGCAAAGGCCACTTCTCTAGTTCAAAATGCAGATGTAACATTCTACACATAACAGCGTAGAGGTCTTATATCAGAAAGAGGCTTACCACTGATCACTAAAAAAATGCAAGAGTAGTGGTTGACTGCTTTCTGTGCGAGTTGGAAAACATGGTAAGGCTGGACACCCCACTGACATCAGTTATTCAGTAAATGTTTACTGGGTGTCTACTGTTTATAAGACACAAGGCTAGGAACTTGGATTATAAAGATGAATAAGACAAGAGCCCTCTGGAAAGTTCTTGGGAGAGGGGAGGCAGACACATAAACAGATAATTACAAAACCCGAAACATGCCATCAGGGGAGAATGATACCTTGAATAGAGTCTGAGAAAGCTTCAGCAAGATGAGTGCTTTCGAAGGAGAGAATGAGGGAGAACTCTCTAGGTGGAGGTCAGTAACGGCACATGCAAACAGAAGGAAGCACAAGGGGCCTCATTTGCATGCAGAAGGCTGGGGCATGAGTGTCTGAGGGGAAGCGCCGCCTGATAAAGGCTGGTGTGGGTCCCCTGAGAACCTCGGTAAGAGCAGTGCCCACCAAAGTCACATTTGTGCCTCTTCTCCAGTGTCCCATGGTGGACGCCTGGGACTGGTCATCGAGCCTTACTGTGGGGTCTGACCTGCCTCTTCTGCATCCCAGCCTGCTCTCCAGATAATCTGTCTTCTCACATCATCTGGCGATGACCTGGTGCTCACAACATTGCAAAGACTCCATTTTCAGAAGATTTGCAACAGAAAATAATTAGAGAAATAGGCACTGTGGGATACTTTGGGAGCATTTATTTTTTCAACGAAGGTGATATACATGGCTCTCAAACCAAGCAATTAAAGAAAAAGCAGCTGCTCTAGCTTCCCCAGGGACTAGACCTTTAAAATTTTTGTGACAGAGAAAATTACTTGGGGAAAAATAGACATAAATGTCCAAGGAAGCTCTTCAAGTTTGAAAAACTGGGAAAATTTAAAGGCATTAAATTATCATGAAAACTTGACTACATTAATTTTGAGTAGGCCAGACACAGAGCTAACTCAGCAAGTCCCCACCAACTCTCTTGGGTGCCGAATGAAAAATTCTGTGTGTTCTTTTTAAAGGCACACGGGGCACCTTTCTTGTGTCCAGGGACCGTGGGGCTTGGGTACTTCGTGTCTGATGTTACCCTAATGCTCATCCTCTTGACTTAACTGCGGAGCAGCTGATTTCTGCATGTGACTGTTGAAGAGACTCATTGGTCCTCACCTCCCTGCTCAGGATCAGGTATATCAGCTCATGGGAAACAAATCCAGGCTTCACAGCAATAGACTGGGATGGTACCACATCTGTGTGCGTAATACTGCATTTCACCATATCATGCTTCATTCAGTTCATTTGGTGTTTCCTGTCATTAAGACTCTTTGGAAAGGATTTATTGTTTTTATGATTTCACACAGTGCTTGCTGGGGCCCCCCTTGTATGTGAACGTGCCCCCTCCCTTCCTGAGCACCATTGCTCTGTGGGACATTCTCCCTTCCCACACAGAGGTGTATTACTGATGTCTCTGTGCCTCCGCTTCCCCGTGAGGTTCAGTCTCCAGAGGTCAGAAGCAGGTTCTAGCTATTGCTCGTGTGATTTTGCTTTCTTTACCCAGAACATACCTCTCCTCACTCACAGCCCCACGCTTCCTCAGAGAATAGGTCCTTGACTGGGTTCGGTTTTATGCCTTCTATCAAACATCACCAACAGACTGTGAAGCTGCATGTTCTTCCTCTCAGAGGACCATGGCTACAGAATTCGTAAGCATCCCTGTGGCCCACCTGAAGGTTCTCTTCATCCCCCCAGATTTCAGGAGCATGCAGAATTGTTTGGGAATCAGCTGGGGAGGGTTTTCAGCGCCTGCACTATTCCCATCCCTGTGCTTGTTTTCTTTCTTTGGTCATTCAGTCAGCAGGGCTTAAAGGGCGCTGGCCTGGAGCTTCAAATCCATTCAAGCAGGACCTGCACAGGGAGCCTGAGCCCATCACCAGGTTGGGGACTATGCTTTCCAAACCTTTTCTGTGCCTTATTTTTAAACATACCATTTAACAAAGAATTTTTTAACTCTTCTAAGAGTATCAAGGTAATGTTTTTTGGATGCCGAAATATCTCTGTGTTTTCAGTGGCCTCTGGATTATATCAGACAGAATATTTCACAGGGGGTGTGGTTTCCAGTCATCAGAATCAGTCCCAGCTGCCTCTTTAAAAATTCATGTTTTAATTTTTCCCTTTCCTTTCAGGTAATCTTGGGCAGGTGATTTTATAAGACATTTAGCACCCAAAGTCTTTTGTTTCCCTCAGTAAGAAAAATGTTTTAAAAACGGAAACATTTGAGTATCACTATTAGCTTTACTCATCTAGGGCTTTAAGTTTGATATTCAGCTTTCACAATGCTTGAACCCTTGGCCTAAGGTGGGGGGCCGGGTGAGGCTGAACTGTAAGGGCTCCTTTGGAAACAGGGCAGGAATCTAACGAAAGCTCGACAAATCCAAGCCTTCTATGTACATTTGGCAGTTCCTTTCCAAGAAAGTTTTCTCACTGCTGAAATGTGCTTCAGATATGTGCACCTCTGTGTCCCCCAGGGCTGGGCGGTTCACCCAGTCCCTCACTCTGTGATGCTCACTGTGATTTCCTCTGCTGTCTGTGTTCCAGTCCCCGTCTCCTGGCAGTTCCTCACCCCTGGGTGCAGAGTCTTCGAGCACACCCCTTCATCCCAGTGACCCCACGGAAGCCTCCACAAATAAAGAGGTAGGGTACCATTTTGTTTCAAAAGCCATCAGCCCGTTATGTCTTATTCCGTTTCTGGTTTATGCTTTCTCCAGCCTCCCACAGAGCTGCTGACCCAGATTACCCTGCGGAGAAAAATTCTGATCTCTCCAGCGTGGAATTCGGTGATAAAGCCGTGCCATCCAATTTGACAGCCGCTAGCCACAGGTGTCTATTTTAATTCATAAACAAAATGAAAACGTCACCTCCTCAGGCACACTAGCCACATTTCAAGGGCTTGGCAGCCACACGCGACTAGTGGCTATTGTACTGGAAGCAGAGATTACTGAACATTGCCATGATGGCAGAAGGTTCTCTTGGACGTGGGACATCAAAAGCTCTGTTTAGCAGCATCCTTCCTGGAGCTGTTATGAGCCTCAGTGCCACGGCATTACAGTTGCTCTGTGGTTTGGGAAATGGGCTGGTTTCTTAAATACTAATTTATTTCAGGCCCAAGTGAAATATCTTTCATGACAACAGGATGACTGCTTGTCCTGGCTTACCTGGGGTGGTCCCGGTTCACACCTGTTGTCCAAGCAGTACACCTGGTGAGCACCCCGTCTCACGTTTGAAAGCAGCAGTGCTGTCCAGGAGAACTTTCTGTGATGCAGGGAATGTTTTACTTCTGGACTGTCCCATATGGTAGACACTACGACGTGTGCCTAGCAAGCCCTTGAGGTGTGGCTAGTGGCACTGAGGAAATGAATTTTGCATTTTATTCCATTTAAATTAACTTAAACAGCTGTGTGTGGCTAGGGGCTGCTGGACAGTGCAGCCTTAAAGTGTCTCTTTGGACAGCAAATCGTATGGTCACCCTACTGATGGAGGCCATGCTGAGCACTGGCAGAGAATATTGAAGAGAGAAGATGCTGCTTTGCTCCCACTAAGGGTTCTGGGGCTAGAAACGGGCAGGTGTTTTTCCCCTGAGAGGGAGCCATTGCTCTCTCCAGCACCTGTTGTCTTTTGACACCTGACTAACTGCTACCCTCACCTACTTATGAACTAGCAACAGGTAAACACTGGCCTGCACCATCATCTGTGTGTGGGCTCAGCTCATTCTAAATATAGATGCTGCCTAATCAACACTGAGGACAGGCGTTAAAGAGCTAAACCACATATTGAATGACTGTCTCATTTTTCCTTCCTTTTGCTAATAATTTTCCATTAAATTCAATGGAAGAAAGTGACCTCCATTTTAACCTGAGTGGCAGATCGCTTCTAAAAGGAGTCTTAGTTAAAATTTACCCTTAAAATATCATTGAATTCACATACGTTTGCCATTAAATATTCATGCAGGGGAGAAGTATTTTTTTCATTAATCTATTCATATTAAACCAAAAAACATGAGTAGACCTTCTCTGAAACGGCACCAACATTAGAATTTAGATTTGAAATATGCTTTGTCCTTCTCTGGTCTTCATCAGGCCACAGGAACAGGAGTAATGGGCTTACGGTTTCTGCTGGCCCTGCATCCTACAACGTCACCTTGTACTTTATTCATAGCACACGAATAGGTAAGAACAAATGGCAAGAAGAAAAGCCACAGTGATAATAACAGTAATGAGAGTTACCATTTCTTGAGCATTTATGGCATTCAGGCACCAGGCCAAGCAAGTCACATAGTATCTCATTCAGTCCTTAAAATACTTCTGCGAGGTAGGAATTAATGTCCTCATTTGTTCGTGGAGGAAGCTGAGAGGTTAAGTAACTTACCTGAGGTCTCAGATCTCACATGTGGTAGGGCCAAGTTTTGAATCCAGAGCTCCAGAGAGCCCAGGCTCTTAACACCAGAATCTGCTATCCCTGCGATGAAGAGTACTTGCAGGTCACACACTGAATGGACAGGGTAGCTTGTATGTTATTATTGCAGTTTTCAAGCCTCTGGGCTCTACACATGGTTTATGTGACCTCCTGGAACATCCCAAAGATTTGGCCTTTAAGTTCTTGAATGTGGCTTTATTAATTCTTGAATGTTAAGGATCAACTAATGTTCATCTCTGTCCACATGTGGGAAAACACAGGGCTGATCAGACATCTGAATATTCAGCGTTTGATTATTCATCAGATATAATAAGCAAGTTTCTCAATTTGGCACACGTTTCTGCATATCTTTAGAAATAACGATGAAAATCCTCTTTGTGTGCAATAATTAGAGATTAGAGACTCTTTCGTTTCACAAAACTCTTTAAAGAAAAATTGACTACCCCAGAGATTAAAGAAAGCCAGTCATGAGTTCATGAATAGAGAATAAGTGAATGTACCAAATGCCCTCCGTTGTGACTCTAAGTAAAACAGCAGCTTTTAGAGCCATAGACTAAAGCAATTCTTTTGTAGCATCTGCTAAAATCTAAATCTAATAGCCCAAGAAAATATAAATATAAATTGGCTTCTTGGTTGTACCTGGAGGCTAAACCATTTTGATTAGATGAAGTAAAGCCCTCATTGCCCCTACCTAGATGCTGAGGGCAAGGACAGGGAAATGGTTGGGGAATAATAATCTAAAAGTCTTTGGCTCTTATGAAGAAGCTAGCTTTCATCTGCATACCATGAAGTTACGGATTTTTTTCCTTAAAGCAACAGAGTTTAAGCCAACAGGCACTCAGCTGGGCCTATCGTCTCACTTGAGTAAATGGAAAGTAAAATTAAGGTGAAGCACCATTGAAATTGGAGTCCTCTTTTCTCCTATCCACATAATCTTGGCTTTCAGTAGGTGTGCCTCTTTCCATAAATACATTAGCAGCCAGTAACTTTTCATTCCTGGTGATCTTGTGTCCTTAGTTTCTTTAAAGGTGATCCTTTCTGAAACCAGAAACCCACCCTCTTTGGTGTGAGGAACCGTTTCATCCCAGTGAGCACGTCTGCAGCAGGTTTACTGAGATTGATCTGCATTGTGTATTGTGTGATTAGTGTTGAATTCTTGTCATTGTCCTGGATTGAGTTTAGAGTCTTAAAATGGTTTCTTCGACTGCCTCCAATTTTTCACATAACAATTAACACTAATATTTTTTAGAATGTTGTGCAAATATTAACTAATTAATCATTCCTTAGCCATTCCCATCTTCCAAGTGAAGAGCACTGTATAAAGTACTATGATATGGAGTTGTTTCCCATGATATACCAGCCATCATCTAGGGGCCTTCAGTCTTCGAGTCCACTAGGCACCTCAGAGTATACCATCAATTCAAGTCAACCTACTGAGTAGCTATGTTGTACTAGGTAGTCTTGTTCTGAAATGATCACCTAACACCTGGTAGATTCTTGGCAATGAAAATCTTTAGGTTTTTTGAAGGTAACCCTTGGCCATGCAAACCCTGATTTTGCCCATTTTAGGGACTCTTGTCTTTTACGTTAGCTCTCCACTCTCCTGTAATGCTCTCATCACCCTGCCCTAGACATACCAGCTGCAAATTCTGTCACTGGTTAGAGCAGGAATGAATTACCTATTCTTATTCCACTGAGAGTTAACTCTAGGACATTTGCTTGTGAAACGAACCAACTGGTAAGTACTGCTCCTCTGAGAGCTAGCATTTAAACTGCCATCCAATCAGGTTCTAGAAGGTTTCTAGCTGATTACATCCACTTCCAAGGATGCTTTGGGAGACTGACCTTTGCTATGAGGTTTTACTTAGTATAAGAAATTCCAGGGTTTTTAAATTACCTCTTTGTTTATTGGGTTCTTATTTTAAGGTAACACAATAATAACTTATGTAATAGATTTTTTTACACTAAAATACATCAGTAAGGGATGAAAGGAAGAGATAAAAACTGTAGCAATCATTTTTAGCACAGTTAGAGATCAGTGCAGCAAAGACATAAAGTGGAATAAAATTCTCAAAGGGAATTCTTAATTTTAGCATATAATCATTTCATTGGTGCCTTTACTAATCAGCAGTTTCTCACTTAGACACCCAAATTCTTAAGAATACAAATTGAGTCCTTCTTATTGCTATTAATGATTATGAATTTTGGTCCATGGGTTATTTTTTAAGATGACAGACATCACTCTGATTGCAGAATGTAGGATTTTTAGATTATCTAAAATATGAATGGGTGGTTCTGGGCTTTGGGTAACCTTTAATAATAAATGCATATGTTTATTCACACTTCACTTTTTGTAGCCAAAAATGGTTGACAACTGGTTAATATCTGTCATTGGTGATGTATTTATTTTTCCTGTTGCACAGATGGCTGTGTTAATGCATTTTTCATCATGCTTTGCCCTTTTTGAAACCTCTTTGTCTTAATTGCAGTCAAGAAAAAGCTTGGCTTCATTCCCAACCTACGTCGAAGGTAAGAGCTGAGAAGGAAATATTGAACACTGAGTCATTCATGAATCTTCTAGCATTTTGGGTATTGGAAGCCCTGGGCTGTAAGACGATAGTGGGGAAAAGAGACCACAAAGTCACCTATTCTCAGTCTTAAGTCTTAGAATCTTAGACTAAAACAGCAGTAGCCATGAACCTCTCAAAGACCCTCCTCCCTGCCTTTGCTGTTTCTGTCCAGGAGACTCTGAGGCTGGGGGCTTTGCCCAGCCTAGAACTGGCCATATTGGATCCAAAACCCAAGTCTCCTTATCTCTAGTCCAATATACCTCTTGCATCCATCAAGGCCCATTCAAATGGGAATGATGTTTAACTAAGGGAGAATTTTGCTCTTCATTTAAAAAATAAATAAAAAGACCTTCCCAGTAATTCCCGTCTCTTGCTTGGATGAGCTAGTAGCTCATGTTACTAGCTATGTTACTAATGATAAATGTTACTAATGATAGTAACATTTATCAAGCTCTTTCTTACTGTCTGCCAGGTACTGTTCTAAGCACTTTCTATGTAATAACTAATTGAATCCTCACGTTGATCTTGTGAAGTGGGTTTTATCATTATCCCCATGTTATGCACGAGAGAACTGAGGCATGCGGGGTATGAGCAACCTTCCCAAGATCCCACAGTTAAGTAGCAGAGACAGGCTGGGAACCAGAAGTCTGACTCCACCATTCTCCCTGTAATCAATATCCGATGCAGTACCTTTGTTTTCTGCCACACAAATATTGATATTATGCAGGTCCTATGGATTCTGGCAATTTGCTTGTAGTTTGGTGTTCCTGGCAATATCTTGTCACCTAGTTTTGTTGTAAATATATTCCAGTGGTCTTTGGTTTCCCTATCTAGTTTCTTTGTTTTAGGTGGTGATTAAGAGAGAATAAAAAACTATGCTACTACTACCATCTTCTTAGAACCCTCCAAAGTAGTTTTTTAATGCTAAACAAATTATGTAAATGTTTGTCTAACACCCTCCTCTGACTTCTCAATTCATTTATAATAAAATTACAATTTATTAACCTAAAAAAAAAAATCTGATGCAGTACTGCCACACATGGTTGTGCAGGTTGTTCACTGCACAAATGTATCCTGTCAACAAGCCTGGTGGGGCCACAACTCAATCCAGGCTAGACATCCCAGCTTGAGGTCAGGCCACACAACTGGAGCGTGCTACTGATCCTCTACCAGGGAGGACAGCAGATGATTTGGGGGGCAGGGTAGATTGTCATTCCCTTGAAGGAGGATTTTCTGGGGGCCAGAGGATGCCCAGACATCGTGTCTGGGCGTTGGATCCTGTGCATGAACCGTTGATGTGTTCCACTGCCCAAGAATGAATTACCTGGATTCATAAACCTACCTGAACCCTTGGGCCTGAAGCCCAGGACAAGCTCATAGGTTTGGTTGTTACTCAGGTTTCTTTCTTGAGTAACTTGGAAATTATTTCCACCATCTTTGCAAAGCTCCAAAACTCCACAAGAGTACCTTGGGGGGTTTTCAGAAGTTGACTGTTTCAGAATAGTCAAAACTATTCTTCATATCCATTCCTCTAGGCCTAGAGATTTTCAAGCTCGGCATTAACATGAGTGTGAAGATATAACGTGTGTGCTCATTCACCCACAGAGCAGCATAAAGGCATCACTGAAAAGGAAAACCTGCAATTCTTTGACTTAGGACCATTATAACTTCTTTTTTTTAACTTTTAAAAAATCCACTAGCACTGAGCCTAAAATGAACTTAGGAAATTCGGGCTGTTTTTTTGTGAGTGTAATACCGTGACATTTGATTTTAGTCAGTTTCCCCAGAGGATAATTGACATAAGATCATATCTCAAATATATATTTGTTTAGGTCCAATATTTCTGCCTCTTGGCTGCCTGATATTTATACAGTCACTTAAATATTATCTGGATTGCTTTTAAGTATATCTGCATATCCATACTCGTTATGGTTAAAGAAGGACCCTTTTCAGTAAATAGAGCTAAATCCACTGATGAATATATGATATAGGAAGTTCCATAGAGAAGATGTTGCATTTTTGTTTTTCTTTTTTTTTTTGCGGTACGCGGGCCTCTCACCGCTGTGGCCTCTCCCATCGCGGAGCACAGGCTCCGGACGCGCAGGCTCAGCGGCCATGGCTCATGGGCCCAGCCGCCCCGCGGCATGCGGGATCCTCCCGGACCGGGGCACGAACCCGCGTCCCCTGCATCGGCAGGCGGACTCTCAACCACTGCGCCACCAGGGAAGCCCTGTTTTTCTTTTAACATTCATTATTTTCACAAAATAAATGGAAGCTTTTTAAAAGTTGCTATTCCAAGTGAGACCTTTTTTTCCTCAATACCGGGTTGTCAAAAATGATTATGTTTCTGTAACATTATAAATCTATCGCTGGAATTTGAGAGAAGACTGATAATCTCTTACTTTTTACAAGGCAGAGTGTGGATCCAAACTTGTCCAGGTATTATTTCAGTTTGACAGCGCTTCCCTGCTGTATACCTAAAGCTGTACATTGTAAATGACCTGCATCCTTCTCGCATCTATAAAAGCTTCAGGGTAGGAAGGGTGTAGCTGTTGAGAAGCATGTAAGTGACTGGTATGTGGTGGAGGCAGCTGTGGCTGTGGATCACTCAGTGTTTATCCAGAGTCTCAGAAAGACTGAGAATCAGAAAACGAACAGGTTTCCTGACTTAATTACTACACACACGCTTTGTGAAGGCCTTTCCTAAAACATGGTTAAATTTCTTTTTTTCCACCACCAACTTGGTTTTAGGAAAATGAATAGATTACTTTAAGGCTGTACCCTGATAAGTAGCTTATCGTGGGAAGCAGCTGTTTAAGCTCAAGATGAGCTGGATGTGTAAGGATAAAGATAAAAACCATTTCAGATTAGCTCTCCAAAAGGAAAAAGCAAATTGTTTCCATTTCAAGTTATCTAATTTACGACGCTGAGGTTTTAACAGTGGGTTAAAAAGTATATTTTAGTCTTTCCAAATATGGCATTCAAGCCAAAGAAAATACGTATATTTTCATTGCAGAATTAAAATGCCTTTCTTAGCACATCTGTTGTAAAGTTATATATTATTCCGAAACGTGTTTTAATTTCCAGTAGGGTTTACAGGTGATTGTGGTTAGAATCAGATGCCCCCATTTTAAATATTTAAAACTAAGGTTTGATTTAAAAGGCTGGTGAATGAGAACAGAAAATTCCAATTTTCCTTGGAATTGATACGTATGTAGACGCAGGCCGGGAACATTGTAGCCTGTGAGTCAGCAAGGTTAGCAGCATGAGACCATGGCTTTAGGGTAATGTCACCTGTCTTGCAGATTTCAGGTTAGAGGCTATTTTGGGAATCCAAACATTTGGCAACAAATACTCATTTTTCTGATTTATAAAATTTGTTTCCCCCATTATGGATAAGATGGAAGGGGGCGATATGCATGGGTGGCGAGTAAAGGAACTGCTGTAAAATGAGTTTTTCTAATAAGACGGCCTTCTGCTCACCTAACCATCTGTCCAGCAAACATTTATTGATACCCACTGGGTGACAGACACTGACTAGACACAGGACAGCCAGAGATGACTGTGACGAGCTCTTTGTCCCAAAGAGCTCGCAGTCTAACAGGCAAAACAACATCCTTTATCACTGAATTTTATGTTTCATGTTTAAGTAAATATTCACATTGTTTCTCACAATAAATGGACTGGGCGAAATAAGCTTCTCTAGGAAGAACTTGTTCCTTCTATTTGCAAATGAGGGCTGAGTGAAGGTAGACCAGAGAGATGCTCCAGAGTCGCAGGTGGTTGCACCTGCTCAGGGGTCTCTGCAACTGGCCCACCTGTGCTGGAGGTGAGCGGCGGGGGAGAGGTGGTGTGATCGGGGGGGTAGAGCGTGGCTTCACTCACCACTGTGGCTCTGTGTGTTAACAGTTCCTGGACCTTGTGACCCTGAGGACTTGATCGATGGAATCATTTTTGCTGCCAATTACCTGGGCTCCACCCAGCTTCTCTCAGACAAAACCCCCTCCAAAAACGTGCGCATGATGCAGGCCCAGGAAGCAGTCAGCAGGATCAAGGTGAGGGGGCGCCGTGTGCTCCGAGGGGGGCGGCGGGCAGATGTGGGCGCCTGAGCTGGCCGTAGTGCTCACCCCACACCTCACGACCCGAGCTTAGAGGAGAGGAGATTGAGGTGACGTGGCAGGCAGTGCTTATACACGTACCTGCCAACAGTTCTAAACGGAAAAAAGATTTCCAAAGTATGCTGGAGTCCTGATGTATAAATGCTACATAATTTGGTTGTTCTTAATGGCCCGTCTTGAGGAAAAAGTGATAAGCTTTGAAAAGTTGAAAAGGTGAGAAAGGATAACATTGTAAGTATTATATTTCCAGTATAATATGTGAGAGCTATATCACCGTATTTCCTTGTACAGTTAGAGACCAGTGACTAAAACGTCCGTGATACAGTGTGGTTCCAACTAGCTGTCGTTGCATTCGAACCGGTTGATCCTGTTCAAGCTAGATTGAACTGGCTTGCTTCACCTAAAACGAGCCATTTGATCAGATCTACCCTGGCTAGTCTGAACCAAGTCAGTGCAAGGGTAACTCAGTGCAAACCAGTCATAACCTGTTTGAATCTGCCTTATCAGGATTTAAAAGCAGCGAGCCTATTTGATCCCTGAAGAAGCACTTTTGTCTAGTTTAAATCATTCACAGCTAGTTTGAACCGGCCAGAGCTGGTTTGATCCCATGGAAATGCAGAGCTCTAGACTCTCCACCACGATGCTAGTGCCACCTAGAACCACGCACAAGCCAAGGGCGACAGCGGCCCTCATGGTGCCATCACGTAGTTCAAGTGCCATTAAGGGCCACCAGCACCTAGAGCCCCTGAGGCTGTTCCCACGTAGAGCCACAGGCATCGCATCACCGTTGAAATCAGAGCCGGGTGTTTCGAGTGACTTGGGATAGGTTATGACTTCCCAGATTTGGTTCTGTCTGGTGTCCACTGGCCAGAATCAACTCCCTCCTCAAGGGACCAGTCCCTTTTTCATGTCTTCTCTCTCACACATCCCCAAGTTCCATCCTGGGCTTCGTGTGGCATGTGGAATGAGAAGCACGAGTAGAAGGCCATACGTGAGAGTCCTTTACTGTCTCCATCAAGGGAAGAATATTTCTCAAGCACTTATGAGTGCAAGGCTGTGCGAGGTCCCCTGAGGGAGGGAAAACAGCGATTTGTAAAGTGAGATCCTTACCCTGAAGCTCAGCAGCACAAATGAGAAGTGAATCAAGCCAGCGCACGTGCAGGGGGTGCCAGAGGAGGAGAGAGGGGTGTCAGGTACTGAGGGCCACAGGAGTGCGGAGAGACCTTGAGAGATGAGATGCTGCCTGAAAGCCCAAGGGAGGGGAGAGCAGCAACCACGGAGGTCACAGAGGTCACACAGCAGGGGCCGTGCTTCTGGTCCTCCGGTCGGGGCTGATTCCCATCTTATTCACATGCCCAGGCTGTGTCATGCCCTGAATATTAAACAAGGTCAGCGCTGGCCCTTCCCTTCACTACCCATCACAGCACAGTAAGCCCACACTGCAACTTTTGATAATATTATCGACATTTTAGGAATTAGGATGTGTAAGCCAGAGAGTAATTTACAGCTACATCTTACCCCCAGAGATGCATCTTATCCTGCGACTCCCAACAAGACAACTCCCTGACAATGTATCAAGCTGACCTTCCTGCCCTCCGCATCTGTCAGACTCAATAATGCTGCTGGTAGAACATCAGGTTCCTGTTGAGCTGCCCATCCAAGCTTGGCCTGATTCTTTTTCACTGTCTCCGTTATCATAAAGAGGTGACAGTAATACCCACAGATGTCCCCACAGCCTTCTCCATCTTAATTTAGTATCTCCCAGGCACAACGTTCAGAACGAGAACACACAAACCTCTCTGAGAGAACAAGCTGCTTTTCAGGCATTGTCCTGCCTTATTTCCTACAGAGCAGAGAACTTTAAAAACATAGTCTTTAGGGACGTACTTCTGACCCCTCCTGTCCCACAGTTTCCAAACATGTTATGATTTTGGTACATTAACATTTGCTAGGTAAACCCCCAGGGCGCCAGATGGTGAGCAAAACGCCACAAGAGAAATTGAGATAGAGAAGTTTATGACTCACAGGTCCTGGAGGAAGTACCTGCACACCTGGAGGGGCCACGTGGGGAGGTCAAGGCAGGACCTGGGCATAAGCCTTTCTTTATTGGGGTCTGTGGGTGGAATGCTTTGAGGTTGCCAGACTAAGGCCGGATTGTTCACTTCAAACCAAAATGGGGTTTTGGTGAGCTCCATGGGGGTCTTACCTAAGGGGCGCCAACGGGGAAGGCCCTGGGAGGCAGGGGGAGACTTGTTCACAAGGGCCGTCGAGGGGGTCCTTTCAGGAGCTTACATTTGCACGTGACTCTGCGGGCTGCTCTCCACAGCATTTGCTTGCGTGAAGGAGCCAATGTCATTTTAAGGCCCACGCCAGCTGCTTGGCCAAACCAAATGGACGCGGAGGCAGTAATACCGTGGAGTAACTTAGCTGAACTCTTAACCCAGCACTTAGTTTCCCAGGTTAGTGGTACTGTTAGCTCCCCCAGGGTCAGTGGGCATGCAAGGACCCGGCGTGGTTCTCTGACAGACAGGGACCCCGGTCAGAGAACCATGTGTTTGGAAATGGGGTGGTGCTTTTGGTTGTCACAGTGTCTGGGACATTTATATTGGCATTAGTGGCCAGAACCAGAGATACTTGATACCCTGTAATGTCCGGAACGGAGCCACATGACAAAGATTTATCTCCTCCAGAATGCCAGAGTACTTCCCTGTCAAGGAACACTACCAGGGCCCATTCAGATAAATCCTCCAGAAGAAAGCAACAGTCCACCCCCAGATAGTACTGAAGACCCCTGAGACCAAAAACTGCACGTTGCTTTTAGATGAGTTTTTCCTAGGTTCTGTTTACTGGCCTCCTGACAGGTGCCCTTGACTCCTGCAGCTAGAGTCTCTCTGTCTTTCCCCTGCCCTGTGACACGTATGTGTACTCAGTGACCTTGAGGGGAGAGCAGGCACAGACGCATCACCTGAACATAGAGCAGCGCTTAGGAAAGACGCCGCGTCCCAGTACCAGATCCTGCCCAGTGCCAAGTGTTCTGTGCATTTTCTGATTTCCACAGTGGTTTCTGACAGTGTTTTTTCCCCTTCTTTAAAGTGCAGCTCCCTAGTGAAAAACCAGAAAGCTTACTTTGAATCTTCAAAGGATTGGTATCCAGAAGTTCCACAGGTCATTTGAACAAAAAATTAGATGGCTTTGTCGATCAGAACAGGCAACACAGAGGCTCTCTGATTATAAATCCATTTTAGACCTGCCTAGAGCAGAGAAAGCATTTGGAAAACGTATATTTATTTTTACAGCAAATTACTCTAGTGTGAGGAATTCA
The DNA here is from genome assembly GCF_963455315.2 of Globicephala melas. Lineage (NCBI taxonomy): Eukaryota > Metazoa > Chordata > Mammalia > Artiodactyla > Delphinidae > Globicephala > Globicephala melas. The sequence continues at coordinate 50,022,631 of NC_083319.1, forward strand.
TTATAGAGTAGTAAGATTAAATGGTTGCATTTCATTTATAAGTATCGTTTCACAATGTGCTTCTTGCATCTGAAGGAACTGTTGCCTAACATTAAATATTTTCTGCCTCATGTTCCTTTTACACCATTGAAACGCCTGTCAGATTGTTTGCCTTTACACCCAGCCTGACGCTTTTTCAAATTGTAAGTGGAGAAGGCTGCGTCTAGAACCCATGGTTTATTTCCACGCCCCCTAGAAAGTTACCGTCAGAATCGTGCACAGAGACTGCATTGCGTGCACAGGGAACCGAGGGGCCGAGAGCATTTCTCCAGATCACTCAGGTGGTCTCAAGGGGAGCGTGCACTGCGGTGCCCACACAAGCTCCCTTCTCTGAGGGAGGTGGTACCACGCTTTTTCCTAAAGAGAGGCTGCCCTTTCAGGAGTGAGTTACTCTGGGCCACCTCTGGAGACACGCAGAACAGAATGAGGCTGCAGGGTTTATAGCCACGTCCATCCAGGAAGGAAGGGGGAAAAATTTACTTGGAAGTCCATTCAGTAATAACCTCACCACAAACTGATGAGTAATTCCTGGCTTGGTGGTCTCACCTGCACAGAGACAGAGGAGTTTCCTCCTATCTTTTTCCGATTCCTTCTTCCCTTCCTCCCCGCAGGGATCCCATCTTGCCCCTCTCTTTCCTCTGCCTGCATTGTTTGTTTGACCTGACGTGGATGCCAGTGAGACCTACCTCACCAGGAGTCCAGTCGTGGCTGTGTGTTTTTGGTGCTTTCTTTCTGAGCAAGCACTGAACCTGACGTTTGGGTTTCCATTTCAAAGCAGGCTTTAATTTCTGGTCTGTCCATCAATTACATGGTGCCTGTCACTCACATAGCAGCAACCGTGCACTGGAATTGAATAATGATACTGAATTTGCACTTGGAGTCTTAAGAATTATGATTTTCCTAATTTAACGAAGAATTTATAGGTTTATTTGCCAAAATGGGAGGCGAATTTGGAGTTGTGGTTTGGCTAGATATGAATTTGGCTCAAAAAGCAAACTGTCCCTGTGCAGGATCCTGTGATAGGCATCTTAGGAGATAAAAATCAACCAATTCCTTGACCTTGAGAAACATGCATTTTAATAAGGGAGCCAAGAAGAGTGTTTAAGTAACAGTAATACAAGGCAGGCTGAGGAATCTGAAATTAAAAGACATTTCCATCCACCAAAATGTAAGAAATAAGGTGCATCTGAATGCAATAGCGGAATTACAGGACATCTGCCATTTTTTTTAAGTTTTTTTTTTCATCTTTGCACCCTCCCTAATATATTCTTTCTGCCTTTGTTCCTAATTTTTGAGAAGTAGTAATATCCTTCCAGGAAGCTTCCCATATGATTTAGAAATGCATTAGAGCAATGGTCCTCAAAGTGGGACCTGGGAATTTGTTAGAAATGCAGATTCTCAGGCCCCACCCCCAGTCAGAAACTCATGGGGGTAGAGACCAGGAATCTGTTTTCATAAGCCCTCCAGGAGACTGTGATGTATGCTATAGTTTGGGAGTCACTGCCTGAGAGACGGGTGGGTCATCCAGCCTGAAGGAGCCTCTGTTCTCCAGCTGTGCTCTGCACGTTCCGGGCAAGCCGAGTGCTTCTCGCTGATGGGGTTCCATTGGCAAATAAGCGCAAGAAACGCTGCCAAACGGATCTTTTTGGGTATTTGCCACATGTGTTTTCCTAGTAAAGGCTCTGAGAAGACCTGTACTGAGGAAATTTAATTCAGTTTGTTTAACCAGAAGCTTCCACAATTACTTGAACGCAGAATACATTATCGCTGTGATGGTACCTGTTACGTCTTGTTGCGAGGATTCTTTTAAACATGTTTTAGGGAAATATTCTGGAGAGAGCTTTGCCCTACATGCTATCAGTATCAAAAGTGCACTATGGGGCTTCCCTGGTGGCGCAGTGGTTGAGAGTCCGCCTGCCGACGCAGGGGACACGGGTTCGTGCCCGGGTCTGGGAAGATCCCACACGCCGCGGAGCGGCTGCGCCCGTGAGCCATGGCCGCTGAGCCTGCGCGTCCGGAGCCTGTGCTCCGCAACGGGAGAGGCCACAACAGTGAGAGGCCCGCATACCGGAAAAAAAAAAAGAAAGTGCACTATGCAGAGACAGCCCCCCACCCCAGCCCAGGGTGGGAATCCTGCCTTAACCCTACCTAGAGAACCAAACGGGAAGCCAGTGCAGCTAGCTCACTCACCTCCCTTCCTCTCACTACATCTCCGTGCTTTGTTCCACCCTCATTCCCACTTCATTCTCTGCTCCTCAGCGGGAAGACGGGGTGATGTGCTAAATTCTGCCTGAGCCGTAGAAACTGCTTCATGTCCATGCAGAGTGTGGTGTTTGTCTCCATTTTCTTTCTCCATTTGTGAAGCTCACAAATGGCGTTTTGATATTTTTTGGTCCATGCATTTTTGTAAGAAGCATGCATTATCAAATATTATTCTGTCTTTACTAGCCTGCCCCAAAAGATCAGATTTTCCCATTCTTTTATAGAGAGATTTTCCTTAAGCGTTAAAAATTATGATTTAATTGTAGAATGAAAATTTCTATCAGTGTAGCATTGTCTAAGCCATCTGATTTCCCATCTGACTTGAAGTCTGTGGTTGATAAAGACGATATTGACACTGGTAGCAGACCCTTCACGTACACGATCTCATTTACTCCTCCAAATGGAGGGGGTGGGGAATCCTGTGAGGTAGGTATCATTACCCCCATTTTACAGACAGCCTTAGAAGTTTATAGATGAGAAACTTGTCCAGATGGCACAGTAGCAATTTGGAATATAGAGTGAGGTTTCCAGGGTTTGAATATCTCTTCTGCCACTTAATAGCTGTGTGACCTCGGGCAAGTTAATTAGCCTCTCTGTGCCTCAGTTCCCTCTCCTGAAAGATGAGGATAATGTAGCGCCTACCTCACAGGGTTGTTGTAAGCTTTTACATTGGTACACATGAAATGCTTAGAAGGATACTGGCATATACCAAGTGCTCAGTAAATGTCAGCTGGGGAAAGAAAAGCTAGAATAGCCAGGAGGATCCCCGGCATAACTAAACTTGAAGGGTCTTAAGAACAGCAGATACCCAGTACACATTGCAGATCGAGTGATAGGATGGACGGTGCTGCAGTATGTCCTGTGCACCACAGCCTGCTGGTGGTAAGCCATAATCAGTCTCATGAAACACGAGGATTTAAATGGATGTTGTCACTCCCTGCTTCAAGATGCATCCTGGCCTTAAGGCTCTCTTAGACCTTTCTCTGCTGTTCCAGCTTCTCATTCTGACCCCAACCCCATCATCATTTCCAATGTTATGTCTAAATTTTTACTTTGTTTCAGGGCACTTGAATATCATAAGCGATTTAAAGGTGGTGTCACTCTAAGTGCATAAAATATTTTTAGCTTCATAAAAATTGTCTCAGAATGCCTTTCATGAAACTCAGTTTGCCTTTGGATTCTCTTCCTCATCACCCATTCCAGTAAAAAACAGAATGTGGGCATTCCATGGGTGGCAGACTTACTTTCCTTTGAAAAGGGCCCTTTCAGATCACTCTTCCTGAGAGTGAAGAATTTTGACCAATAGCTATTAAGTTTTGGTATCAAAAATCATGGAAATTTATATATTACTGCCATAGCATTCAGGGGAGGTAGTAGAAGACAAACAGATGTTAGGATCTCACAGCAGTTGTTTATCTTGAGGATTATAACTGGTGCAGATCAGAGCATCCCTGGCAGAACGCTGAGATTCCACCCAGTAATCTCTGTGGCACAACATCAGCACAGGGCCACTCCTCAGATGTGCGGGTATTTCCACCGTCATGCACAGTGGTTAGGATGATGCTTGCAGTTGCTGCCTTCAGACTTTTCCAGAGTAGGCTGTTCACCTCGAACTCATGACCAGCAGTACAAGCTGTGGGGGGGCTCTGTGGGAGTGGGGCTGCCCTAGTTTCCTGGTGCACCAAGATTAGCCATTTGGTGTTTGGATAGCTGACTCATCGAGTTTAGGCAGTACAGACAACACATGTAGTCACTAATGAAATAGTGACACGCTGCTGAGAGCAAGAGCTTTCCCACCAGGTGAGTACCAAGGATGTGAGGGAGCAGCTCTCCCTGTACCCCACCCCCATCCCCACAGCAGTTACATGGTTTGGCCATTGACTCACTATCATTTGAGTAAGATCTGTGTATATGTACCAAGCCCTACCAAAGCCAAGAGGTTGCACCCTGACATAGGCAGATTATAATCATCTAACGTCATGATCATATAAGAGCAAACACAAATAGAGTGCTTATAATGCACCAGGAACTGTTCTGAGAGCATTGTATATACAGTTGACCCTTGAACAGCACAGGTCCCCTTACATGTGGGTTTTTTTCAGTAGTAAATACTGCAGTACTGTATGTTCCAAGACTGGTTGAATCTGTGATGGGTTGAATCCGAGGATGTGGAACTGTAGATACAGAGGAACCGAACTGCATATACAGAGGGCCAACTGACTGTAAGTTATATGCAGATTTTTGACCCTGCGGTGGTTTTGGCACCCCTAACGCACACATTGTTCAAGAGTCAACTGTATTCATTTTATCCTCAAAACAGCCCTATGAAGTCGATACTGTTTTTACCCTCATTTTACAGTTGAGGAAACTGCAGCACAGAGACATGAAGTGGCTTGTTCCGAGTCACACAACTAGTAGGTAGCAGAGCCAGAATTCAGTTTTAGGCAGTCTGGCCTCAGAGTTTCTATTTTTATCAACTATTCTCTCTTGAATAAATATTACATCCATTTCTAGTTAGGTATAGGCTCTATTAATGTTACACAAATTTAAGGCAAGAAGTATTACTAGAGAGAAAGAGGGAGAACAATTCAGAAATCAGTAACAAAAAGATAACTAGGAAATCTTCAAGTATATTAAAATTAAGAAGAACACAGTTCTAAATAATGTTCAAAGAAGAAATCACAGTGGAAATTAGAAAGTGTTTTGAATGAAATAATTAAATTGCAACATCAAAAGTTGTGGGATACTGCTAAAGCAGAAATTAGAGGAGGCTCATAGTTTTATATAAAATCAGGAAAGAAAAAAGTTTGAAAATCCATACGTTAAGTTTTCATCTTAAGCTAGAAAAAAAATTGGCAAACTGAAGCCAAAGAAAAAAGAAGGAATAAAGGTACAGGCTGAAATCAGCGAAATAGAACACAGGCATACAGTAAAGGAAATCAACAGAATCAAAAGTTGGTTCTTTGAAAACATCAATTGCAGTGAAGTGTAAGAAGCACCTCAACACGTGTCCTTCCTACTACTACTCCTGGCAGCTACTAAATTCTGATCTAGGAAATCGATTATAGAGTGGGATTTTTTTAAGCCAGTCCTCCTCCCACAGAAATGCTTTATACCACTGTCAGTATTAGTTTGTTGATTCCCTTTTCAACTGAGTCTCTGCAAATTCTTTTCTAACTGTTCTCCTGTCTCTGTTTGTTCCATGCTAAGCAGATGGCCCAGAAATTAGCCAAAAGCAGGAAGAAGGTGCAGTACAAACAACTTCATCAGCTTGGTGTTATGCCTGTTTTTTTTTTTTTTCCCATTTACTTACGTTTTGCCTTTTTTCTTATTTCGTGTTTTTGTTTTCTGCATCCAGCAAGTTTTTGTTCAGATTTCTTTTTGAACCGCCCCATAAGCCAACGTTTCTCAAAACTCAGTTGCCCAAAGTGGCTGTTTTCTGTTGCTCATTAGTCATCTCACTCCAGAGGAATGACAGGGAGCAGATTGGGGATGCTGAAGGGATCCTGCAGTAGTGTGCAAGTGCCCACCATTCAGGAGCATTCACGTGGCAGGGACCTGGGTCTGCTCAATTCTAGTCATGTTTGATTTGTGGATCTGTCAGATTGCTGGATGCAAAAAAGAAAACTCGCTAATAACCACACGTGTGCAGAGTCAAGCCCTGAGTGAATCAGACTAATGTGCTTTTTTGGTTGTGAAGCTTCTAGGTGCTTATGAGCTACCCATGGGACACTGAGGCATTGGGGCTCACTCTTACTGGGGTAGCTTCAGGAGTAGGTACTGCTTCTGTGGTGTGTGGTGTGTGGGAACATGAAGACCCTCTTACCACAGCTGCCTTGTTTGCACCTGCTGTAAGCATTGTCCCCCAGGAGCAAACTCTGACTTCTCCAAGGTCCTGGGGGTATGAGTCAGTTGCCCTTTGTTCCTTCAATCTGTTGGGCTCTGAAACCCTTGCAGACAGTGCCATTCACGATCATTGTTCATGGAGTCAGATCTACTACAGTTACTGCTTCCATGGCGGAAGAAGCAAGGAAGGGTCCGCATTTCCCCCTGTAACCTGGAGATGCTCACTCCCGTCCCCGTGTCATCCTCTGTGTGGTCCCTTCAGCTTTGGCGGTCTAGTTCTGAAGTCTGCATCGCTGTTCTGGTGACTGTGTCTCAATGCCTCTGTGTATGAGCTAACCTTGCTTGCACGCACCTGGGTCAGAGTAACGTATTGAGTTTTCTCTCGGTGCGTTTTCCTTCTCAGGCCCCTGAAGGTGAATCTCAGCCAATGACCGAAGTGGATCTCTTCATTTCTACCCAGAGAATCAAAGTATTGAACGCTGACACGCAGGTATTAGCTGGCTCCCACCTTCCTCGGGGGTGAAGCTTAGCATGACAACTAGGAGACTGTGCGCTTGTCTGTAGAGCAGCTGTCCCCAGATGCTGGCTTCCACACAAGCTAGAAGGTGGTGTATGCAGTGCCTGCTGCCGGGCTGGGGGATGGGAGGGGACTTGGTAGGGAGGATTGGGGCTATTCAAGATCAAAGGAAAAAATAAGCCTTGGATATTGTTGGCTAATAATTCTCATAAGTTTTTATCAGAAGATTCATGAACAAACTAGCCTTTTAAGAAATTTTGTTTAAAATCACACACACACACACACACACACACACACACGCACACTACAATCATCCAGTCATCACATGCAGATTTTTTATTTTTTAACTTCCCCACCAGAGATTCTACTGGTTGTAAAATGACTGAAATTCCTTTTCACATACTACAGACCACTTCCTGCTCTGGGTTATCACAAGCCAAGGGAATTGCTCCCAGGCCTGGGTGGGCGCGTGTAAGTCTGCCAACAGGGTGTTTGCAGCGAGCTCCCACGTGTGGACCGCACTTGGCTGGGCTGTGGGGTGGCAGGCTGTCTCATGGGTCATTCGATGCCGCACTGGACATACCATCCTCTCCCTGCTGCCTTCCAGGAGACGATGATGGACCACCCTCTGAGGACCATTTCCTACATTGCAGACATCGGGAACATCGTTGTGCTGATGGCCCGCAGGCGGATGCCCCGCTCCAACTCCCAGGAGAACGTGGAAGCCTCCCACCCATCCCAGGATGGAAAAAGGCAGTACAAGATGATCTGCCACGTCTTTGAATCTGAGGACGTAAGGGCGGCCTCCCTTCCATGTGATCTGGGCTGCCCTTGGGTGGCCAGGTTCCCTCTAGTTCTCAGAACCTTAATCATATGTAAGAGATACTTATTGAGCACTTACTATGTGTCAAGCACTGTTCTAGTGCTAGGGATATAAGGCTGAGTAAAATAGACAAGACACTCATTGTAAAGCTTGTAGAGAGACAGAAAATAGATAGATAAATATACTTAATACAAAGTTAGGTAGTAGAAGGTTTGATAAGGAAAAACTAGGTCAAGGGATAGAGGGGCCAGAGGCTATTTCAGGTAGAGTGATGAACAAAGTCCTTTCTGAGGTGACATTTGAGCAGAGACCTGAGTAGAGTTGAGAGTGAGGAAAGAGCAGGTGCAAAGGCCCTGAGACAGGGGCCTGCTGATAGAGGTTGAGGAAAGGCAAGGAGACAAGCCACTAGAGAGGACAGAAGGGTGGGAAGAATTCAGCCAGACCCACAGGGGCCCGAACAGGTCTCACCTGGCCACTAGGGCATTTGGGGAGGACAGTTCTTGAATGTGCAGGACTGCCCTTTCCTAACAGGAAAGTTAGCATCCCTGACCCTTCCCATCAAATGGCAAGAGCACCAGCCACCCACTCCTTAGCAAAACCAGCTGCTCCTCCAGTCACAAAGCTAGTGATCCCTAACGCCCATCTCTCCAGGTGATAAGGTCAGCAGAGGAAGTCAGCGTACAACAGAGGTGGGGCCCATTCTTCCATTCAGCCTTCTCACCCAGTTGTCCCTAGAACTGCCGTCGAGAACACCAGGCTTCAAGCTGTGTTAGCATCGTGCTTCCCCCAAAGCTCAACAGGCCTTGGAAACTCGCTCTGGGCCTTGCTTTTTTTTTTTTTTTTTTTTTCTGGCCAAGCCATGAGGTTTGCGGGATCTTAGTTCCCCAACCAGGGATTGAACCTGGGCCCTCGGCAGTGAAAGCACAGAGTCCTAACCACGGAACCACGAGGGAATTCCCCCCACGATGGTTTTGAACTACAGAGCCTCCCCGAGAGGGCCGTGTTGGTGCCGTTGACTGGTCTAACTTTTCCTCCTGCCACAGTGGAATAAGCTGTATTTCTCATATTGAGCAGGGAACCCTTATATACTTAAAGAAAATTGCCTACAGTAGCCTTGGCTCCTTAAAAGGGGCCATTTTTCTCCAGAAGAGTGTTCATGCAGCTGCTTTAAATGGCCTTCCTCTGAGAAGTTAGGAGTCTGAGGCGAGCTGCTTTTCTCCAGGGAAACAGAGCTGACATGGCTGTAGCCACAGACAGGAGGAGACGCTTACACTTTTGTACCATCTTTTACTTGTCTGGTTCTCTAGAAAGCAGTCCCAGGGACACGGTCACTGAGAAGGCAGAGAGCTTGAAGCACCTGTCCTGGCCATTCTCCCTGCTTTTCCTTTAAAACTGAGGCCAAACCTGCAAACTGGGAGAAAATGAGTTTAGAAGGTTCTCGGAAAGTTCCAAAGGAGTTACATTTAGAATCTTAAGTTTCATGTGTTCTGCAGGCCCGTGAAAAGGTGGCGTTAGCTCTGCTCACCAGACGTGAGGGTCCCGGTACGACCCTCTGCCACCTCCCTCTGGCTTGGTGCTCCTAAGGAGGGCTTTCTTTCCCTTGGGGCTCCTTTGGGTCTGTAGGGGAAGATGATGAAGGGGAAGAATGAGGAAGCAAGAGTGGACCTGGGAATCTTACTGCTTTGCTTCCAAAGCCCAGGACAGAAGGGGGAGAGCATGGCCTGCAGAACTGGGAGGACTGTTTGTGGATCCCGTCTCCCGTTCTGCAGAAGCTCAGGCTGTGCAGCTGCTGAGCTTCTGTAGAATGGGCTGCCGTGCGGCTCAGGTGGACACGGCAGAGATATAAGTAGCCTGTGTGTGTTTGCCCGGTGCATCCACACGTGACGGTCGGGAGGACCGCTGGCCGTGTTCTCAGACACACTTTTTTTAGTTCGTCTGTTCACACGAGCCTCTGATGCCCTCGGTGAGGCCTCGGCAGGAGGCAGCATGGTGGTCCTTGATGTGACTTGTGGCATGTGACGTCACCAGATCCTCAGAGTGAGAAAAGTTGAGCATTTCTTTCCCCACTGCCAGCCACACAGAAATTTCTGATAACACAGTTAATTAGCTGCTTTCAGCAAAAATTATCAAAGGTAGGGAAAGGAGGAGTGCAGATTAGAGTTGTGTGTGTTTGAAACATTGCCCTAGAGCTTTTTGTTGTTTTGCGGGCTTTCTACCCACTACTATTAGAGCAGCAGTCCCAGTGGTGGGCAGGAGGTGGGCTCCGGAATCAGGCTGCCAGGATTCTCAGCCCCCATCCCCACCCCAGCTTAAGCTCTCAACCTCGTTTTCCTGATCTGCCCAATGGGAGCAAAGAAAACAGATCCGAAGTCTCAGAGCTCTGAGAAACAAGGGATTTTTGTACTCAATTGGTTGATAAACCTGCTTTGAGCTGCCATGAGACACTTTATAGGATTTGTCCAGCTTACCATGAATCTTACACATTTGTTGCAGGAACGTTACTGTGTTTAGGCACTTCTCCAGGCTCTAATGGGGTTTTTACACAATGTATGATAAATGCACCCTGTTACCTTTCTAAAATGTGAACATTTCTGAATTCTGAGACACTGCCTTCAGAGCTTAGGATGAGGGCTTATGGACCAGTCATACTTAATCTTAGACTTGCTGTGAGGATTTATGTGACGGTGCTTCTGCAGCATTTAACACAGCACAGGCTCAGTTGCTGGTGTCTCTCCCAGGTTGTAATGTTGGTTAATTAATGCAGGGAAAGGTTATCAAAGCCCAGTGCAGGAGAAAGAACAACAGAAGCAGAGTTCCTGTCCTGTGAGCGGTGTGACCTTCCTTGAACAGGTTCCTTCATGTCTCTGGCCGCAATCTCCTCACCTGGAAAATGCATAATAATTTGTGATGTCCCATCCGTAGATAATATGAATGAAATGAAATTCATAGATAATATAACCTCCCTTTTTGAAAAAATTTTCACAAAATAACCAAAGTATTGCCATAAATATAACACAAAGGAGAAATAAAAGGAAAGCAAGCTAAATAAAATAAAATAGGTTGATAGACACACACTCACACACACATGCAGAACCACCATGCTCTACGGCCAGTGTGCAGGCTGATGGGAATGTGATTTACTGGCAACCCACATCCCACGAATAGCATTGATGCTGATGATTTTCCAAAGTCATGAAGCTTACTCGTGGTAAAGTGTTGGACAAAACAAAATACCGTCTTCTCTCAATTTACGGAATAGTTGTATTCTGGGACTGTTCAGTATGTATTAGAGCGTGCAACTAAAATCCTGTGTTTTTATATAAATTAGAGTTGAGTCCCAGCCTTTAGACACAGTTGTTATATGTACATGAAGGTCCAGTGGGATATTTGAAAGTTGTGCAGGATGTAAAACAGCTCGTCCCGTGTAGGACTGTCCTTTGCACGGCAGTAGGTCCAGCATCTCTGACTCCTGTCCATCAAATGCCAGGAGCTCCATCAGGACCATTGTCATAGACAAAATTGTCCCCACTAATTTTGAAAATGACCTCTAGCAGGCACTGCTGCCCCATGGCGACCCACTGGGCTAGCTGCTGCCTAGGGCTCTGTAGTCCTGAGGGACCCAGGTCGCCCACCAGCAGTGCTGCCCTGTTGACCCCGTCTCCCCTTTCCGGCTCCTCTCCAGGCTCAGCTGATTGCACAGTCCATCGGGCAGGCATTCAGCGTGGCATACCAGGAGTTCCTCAGGGCCAACGGGATTAACCCCGAAGATCTCAGCCAGAAGGAATACAGTGACCTGCTCAACACCCAGGACATGTACAACGATGACCTGATCCACTTCTCCAAGTCGGAAAACTGCAAAGATGTAGGTACTTTCCAGAAGCTGTTCTCTGAGCTGGGCCAGCCGGGCCCACCCGCGATAGAAGTGAAGGCAGAGTGGCTGGGCTGAAGAGTGAGCTCAGGCCCATCTCTGTCTCACCTCACATGAGGCCCGATAAAGACTGCAGCCGAGGGCCGTGGCCAGTGAGACAGGGCGTCGTCTGCTTCCTGCAATCCAGAGCTGACTTTGGGGTGGGTTCCAGAGGCAGATGGGACCTGGACCCTGCCCTTTACCAAGCCCACAGTCTAGGAAAGGGCACAGAAGATTTTAGATGATGGTGCTGGTACAGGCACTCGTCAGAGACAGCTGTACTTGGCGGATTGGAGCCGATCTCGGCTCTCAGGTCTCAGATGATAAGTGCCATGCTCCCCCAGGGACCGAGCTCTGCAGGAGTGTCTGGAGGAAAACGGGGCCATCTGATCTGGTCTGAGGTCTGAGTATTCTTTGGAAAGTGTAGAGGAGTGCAGAGGGCTGAGCCGAAGTAACAGAAGCATGAGGGTCCGAAAGCTCAGGAATTGTCTGGGGAGCCACGAATGAGGCAGCCAGGCTGCAGCAGGGGTTGTGCATAGGAGAGGATGTGAAGAGGCCAGTACAGGCTTTGGGTCAGAACTGGAGGGCTTGAGAGTCCAGCTGTGGTGGGGGGCCTGGACTTTATCCACTAGGTGTGAGAAAGTGATCCTTCTATCCACTAATGAATGTTAAGTGTCCTAGGCTCCCTGGAAGCAGAGCCTGAGATGGGAATTCTTGTACATGGGATTTGGGGGAAGGGTGCACCCAGGAAAAAGTGAGTGTGGGCAGCAGGGTGTTGGGGATGCCAGGGAGGAATGTGGCCTTGCTGGAGACGAGCATCATCCTGATCCAAAGGGAAGCTCCAGCTCACACATCGCAGGACGGACCTTGTCTCACCTAGAGCCAAAAGAGCTGGCAGGCCTTTGTAGGCTGTACTAATCAATTATTGACACCAAGGTCAGACGGAGGTGTGTTAGTGTGCTTGGGCTGCCGTAACAAAGTTCCCCAGACGGGGGCGCTTCAACAACAGAAATGTATTGTGTCACAGTTCTAGAGGCTGGAAGCCCGGGATCAAGGTGTCCGCAGGGTTGGTTCCTTCTGAGGGGGAAGATCCATTCCAGGCCGCTCATTTGCTTGTAGATGGTCATCTTCTCCCTGTGTCTTCACTCTGTGCATGTCTCTGTGTCCAAATTTCCCCCTTTTGTAAAGATACCAATCATATTGAACTAGGACCCACCCTAATTATTTTATTTTAGCTTGACTGCCTGTGAAAAGATCTTATCTCCAAACAAGGTAATATATGCCATGGAATATAGAGAGGACAGGACGCATTTGGGTTGGAGTCATCAGGGAAATGTCTGTCATGTTTAGTCAAGACAGGAATAGGGAAAATGCTTTGATTTCTGTTGCTACCCTGGATGGTTGCTGATTCAGGCTTTCTACATGTTTTCCTCCTTTCAGGTCTTCATAGAGAAGCAGAAAGGGGAAATCCTAGGTGTGGTGATTGTGGAGTCTGGCTGGGGATCCATCTTGCCAACCGTGATCATAGCCAACATGATGCACGGAGGCCCAGCAGAGAAATCGGGGAAGCTGAATATTGGGGACCAGATCATGTCCATAAATGGCACCAGCCTGGTGGGCCTGCCTCTGTCGACCTGCCAGAGCATTATTAAGGTAACTGGAGATGGGAAAAATCAACCTCTCTTGTAGACCTGAAGTGATATGAAGTCATCAACATTTGAGCGTATTCTAAGTGTCAGGCACTGAGGACACAAATACAAAAGGCATGGACTTGCACTTGGGTTGTTTACCATCAAGTTGCTATTCACCAATTCCTCCCTGAAATTGCTTTTTCAGGGATGGTATATCTGGCTCACATAGCATCACTCCCTAACACCATGCCCTCGCAGACATCACTAATCAATCACAGCATTCTGTCCCATTAAGTCCCCATTCAGCCTCAACAGAATTTTCCTCAGCTCAGTAATCAAGACAATCACTTATAGTCAGCTGGGTGTTCTTGAGATGACTTGCCATCCCTGTTACAAATCATGGAAATGCTTCAGATCCCAGGGCACTTTCCTTTACTGTGATCCAGGTGAGTGTATCCTCCCCAGAGCCTGCGTAACATGATCCACACATGCCACGTAGAAGGAAGGAAACTGGTACAGTCTGTATATGCCTTCTAAAACCTGAACATAATTACTTCTTGTTCAGCCTGAATTGATACTGTTGTGTGAGGCTGAGAAGAGCTACTTAAAGGAAAATTGAATATGAGTATTTGAGGGCAAGAAATTAGATTTTCTTAGAAATGAAGTATCCATGTGTAGTCTCTTTAGTGCATTGGAACTCACTGATTGCATGGGAAGTAGGAACAAGTATATTTTTCCTTCACTACAGTATCTGTAGACCCTGCCAGCTCTGTACCAAGCAGTGTGGTACAGGCAGACTAGGATCCTATGACTTTCTTTGGTTCCTTGGGGTTTCCTGAAAGACTGTTAACTAGAATATAGCTCTGTATGTGTGTGTGTGTGAGAAAGAGAGAGAGAGAATAAATGTGAATTTATAGAATAGTTATTCTAAGCAGAAGAAAATCACAAAAGAACATCCTTGGCCAAGGGCCCTGGGATGGAGGGGAGGTCAAGGTGAGTGTATAGGTCAGACAGGTCTACCTCGTTGCGTTTTTTGTTTGTTTTTTATGTTATATAGGAATTCATCTTTTTTTCTTTCTTTTTCCTGTTTTTTTTATCAGTGTTTTTTATTGAAGTATGGTTGATTTATAATGTTGTGTTAATTTCTGCTATACAGCAAAGTGATTCAGTTATACATATATATACATTCTTTTTTTAATATGTCCTTTTCCATTATAGTTTATCATAGGATATTGAATATAGTTCTCTGTACTATACAGTAGAATCTTGTTGTTCATTCATCCCATATATAAAAGCTTACCTCTGCTAACCCCAACCTCCCACTCCATCCCTCCCCCAACCCCCTCCCTCTTGGCAACCACCAGTCTGTTCTCTATGTCTGTGATTCTGTTAATGTTTCATAGATAGGTTCATTTGTGTCACATTTTAGATTCCACATATAAGTGATATCCTTTGTATTTGTCTTTCTCTTTCTGACTTACTTCACTTAGTACGATAATCTCTAGTTGCATCCGTGTTGCTGCAGATGGCATTACTTTGTTCTTTTTTATGGCTGAGTAGTATTCCATTGTGTATATGTACCACATCTTCTTTATCCATTCATCTGTCAATGGACACTTAGGTTGTTGCTATGTCTTGGCTATAGTGAATAGTGCTTCTATGAACATAGGGGTGCGTGTATCTTTTTGAATTATAGTTTTGTTGGGATATATGCCCAGGCGTAGGATTGCTGGATCATACGGTAATTCTATATATTTTTAGTTTTCTGAGGAACCTCCATACTGTCTTCCACAGTGGCTATCTGACCAACAGTGTAGGAGTGTTCCCTTTTCTCCACACCCTCTCCAGCATTTGTTGTTTGTAGAATTTTTAATGATGGCCAACCTGACTGGTATGAGGTGGTACCTCATTGTAGTTTTGATTGCATTTCTCTAATAATTAGTGATGTTGAATATCTCTTCATGTGCCTATTAGCCATCTGTATTTCTTCTTTAGAGAAATGTCTGTTTAGGTCTTCTGCCTATTTTTCGATTGGGTTTTTTTGTTTTTGAGCTGTGTGAGCTATTTGTATATTTTGGAAATTAAGCCCTTGTCAGTCATATTGTTTGCAAATATTTTCTCCCATTCTGTAGGTTGTCTTTTCATTTTGTTTTGCATGTTTATTTTTTTTAAGTTTATTTATATATTTTTGGCTGGGTTGGGTCTTCGCTGCTGCGTGGGGGCTTTGTCTAGTTGCGGCGAGCGGGGGCCACTCCTTGTTGAGGTATGAGGGCCTCTCATTGCAGTGGCCTCTGTCGCTGCAGAGCACGGGCTCCAGGTGCACGGGCTTCAATAGTTGTGGCTTGTGGGCTCTAGAGTTCAGGCTCAGTAGCTGTGGCGCTCGGACCGAGTTGCTCCGTGGCATGTGGGATCCTCCCAGACCAGGGCTCGAACCCCTGTCCCCCGCATTGGCAGGCGGACTCCCAACCACTGCGCCACCAGGGAAGCCCTGCCTGTTTATTTTTAATGAAACAAATCTAAATCCTCATAAGATAATCACACCCAGAAAGAAATAGTCCTTTTTGGGCTCATTTCTTTTTGTTATAAATAAATTCTACCTCTTGCTTAACATACATTAAAGATAAGATTAAAGGTCCTAGTTTGAACATGTATATTCATTCAAACATGTTTAATTGGGCTTCTGTTAGCCTGAGCTGAACTGTGAAGAAGCCAGAATGAAAAAAATAAATAAAAATTTAAAAAGCCAGAATGACAGTATGCACATGGAGGATAATTTATAATTGAAAGGGTTCAGTGGGCCCTAATGGCAACATAGAGGTGAAATGCTAAGAGCATTTGGAGTGGGGGAGCGGAAAATCTTACCTGATTTTTTTTTTTTTTTTTGAGGTACGCGGGCCTCTCACTGTTGTGGCCTCTCCCGTTGCGGAGCACAGTCTCCGGACGCGCAGGCTCAGCGGCCATGGCTCACGGGCCCAGCCGCTCCGCGGCATGTGGGATCTTCCCAGACCGGGGCACGAACCCGTGTCCCCTGCATCGGCAGGCGGACTCTCAACCACTGTGCCACCAGGGAAGCCCTACCTGATTTTTAAGGTGGGCCTTGAAGGAGGAGTTAGACTCAGGTGGATAGCAGAAAGGAAAGTGGCCTTTGGGAGTTTCTTCTGGAATTGATGGATGGTGGACTGGCTTTGTGTTGGGAGAGGCAGGTCTGAGCCAGCCTGAGAAGGCTGATCTGATGGTGTGATAATGTGCAGAAGCCAGGGAGGGCCAGGAGTAGGGAGAAAGGACCCACCCACGTTTGGCTTCTCACTCACACATGCCAAGGTTCACAGATGCCCTCTCACACCAGGGAGCAAGTTACTTATTAAACACCGATGCATGTGTGAGAACTGTCGAGGGGCCATGGGAGCCAGAGATGCCTCAGACACAATCCGCACCCTAAGGAGCTTGGCCTCGATGGGGAGAAGGGAATGAAAGGACTGATAATAACAGTGACTGAGTGCTGTGCGCCTGGACCATTCTGAGAATGTGTGTGTTCACTCGCAGAACCCTACAGCAGCCTTCTGTAGGGTAGGTACTATTGTGCAAGTTAGGAAACAGGCACAGAAAGATGATATAATCATTCGAGGTCACACAGTGTGTCAGTAGTGCAGCCAGGTCACTCGGCCACCCTGATATCGTTCCAGCGGTGTCTGTGATCAGACCCTGGGGCAGTGGTTCTCAACCTGGGGGATCTTGACCCCTTGACCCCCCGGGCGTCATTTGGCAATGTCTGAAGACAGTTTGGGTTGTCACGACTAGGGAGAAGGAGATGCTACTGGCATCCAGTGGGTGGAGGTCAGGGATGCTGCCAGATACCCTACAATGCACAGGACAGTCCCCACAACTAAGGATTATCCAGCCCAAATGTCAATAGATTGAGAAAGCCTGCCTGCGGGAGATAGTTCAGGTGTGGGAGAGAAATCTGGAGAAAGGGAGGTCGGTGAGGGAGGGAGGGTGGGGGGGGGAGTTGATCTACATCTGGAAAGGCTTGGGGAGGAGGAGCCAGAAGAGAGGATAACTTGAGCGCAGGTGGGGCTGGGGCCTGGGTGGGAATAAGCAGACCTTCCTGAGGACTGGCAAGGCTGCATGCCTGAGCCCATTTACACACCTGCCCGGCAGTGCCCAGCCCTTGGCACTGGTCACCTCCCTTCCTCTTCATAAAAAACAGCCTGTGAGGGAGGGTGATGGCAAATGCCTGGTTCACAGATGAGTCATCAGCTACTCAGAAGGTGCAGACAGCATGCCCAGGACACCCCAGCTGACGGAGTCCAGATCCCCGTCCACCCCTCCCTGCCTCTGCACAAAGAAGGCAGACGAGGTGAGGGAGGCTGTGAGACCCATGGCCTGCCTTCCCCTGGTACCACACGGGGACTGGTCTTCTGCCCAGTGCATCACACATCAAGGTGGAAACAGACTAGCACAGGGCGCAATTGGCGCACTGTCTGAGCAGTTTCCTAAGGGGAAAAGGTTTGTTTGCACGAGTAGCTGACCTTTGATGTCTATAAATGGAGTCTCTCTGGAATCGGAAAATTAAAAGGCCATGTGGTGATGAAAGAGATGTAACTGATGAAGATGGAGAGGAAGAAAGCCAGCACCTCTGTGGCCACCCTCGGCAGAGAAGTACTTAGCAGGCGGGACACAGCTGCCCTTTCTCAGCACTGCAGGATGCGCTGCCTTGTCGAATAGAAAAGGGTGATTGGCCTTGTCCCCTTCTCCCCTCACCCCGAGAATCTTCCTACTGATTCCAGCTAGAATTGCCAGTACCGAAGAAGACGTTTAATGGGTTGTCTCCTTGTTTTTAAGTTCTGTAAAAACATCTTTTTTGCCTGCCCCTGAGCAGGTACTCACACTGCCCTACCCTTACCCCTAGGCCCCCGCAGGGGGGCATTCTGGGCTTCTTCAAGGCTTCCCATCAGTATCGCTTGTTTCAGTGTTATGTCAGTGCTCCTTGCGATGAATTTAGCGAGCAGCTCTCATCCTGGAAAATCAGTGCTTAGCAGACTTTGATTGAATCACCCAGGGATCTTAGTAAACTGCAGGTTCTGATTCGGCAGGTCTGGGGTGGGCTTCTGCATTTTCAACAAACTCCCCGGTGATGACATCGCCAATAATGGGCTTCGAGTGTTCTGCATCTTGCCACTTTAATGCATGTTGACCTTTTCTCTCCCCTGGTTATAGGGAATAGAGTATGTTTCTAGAATAGATTACAGGTATTGAATTATTTTCTTTCTTCCCTAGCTCTTATATTTCCTGTCATAGTTCCTAAAGCATAATTACTGGTAGGCAAAGCATGTTAGCAGACCGCCTGTTCGTGCCATCGCCTCTACGGTCCTGCCCTCCAGATTTGTTTTCTTTTTGAAACTAGAGCACCGCTTCCTTACCTTCCACAGGATCATCACGGGTCTGCTTTCCCGTTGCTGTAGAGACCATTCTGGCTTCTCTCCTCTCCCATTCCCTCTTCCCTACTCTTTCCTCCCACCATATTTCTTAATTTGCTACACCATTCCACTGTTGTCATGGGGACGAAATGACCATTTATTTAATTGGCACCTCCAATAAAGTGGCAGCTGAGAAATCCGAGTTAATGGGACCCAACTTGAAGCATTGATGGGGAACAGCAGAGCAAGTGCGTGGTCTGGTTGTTTCAGATTTGCCATCTCTCTGGGCTTCGTCTTGCAGCAGATATCCCCAGTCTAGAAATTCTTTCACTGAGGGACAAATCAGCATCTTAAATCAATGTACACAAAAGAACCCACCGGAGCGATGTGGACTTTTTAGGTAACAGAGAAAATAGAGTCATTCTCTTGCTTTTCAGGAGCTCTCCAAGGTCTTCCTGTATCTCACAGACATAGCTGAACAACCCCAGTGTTTCATAGGTGCAAACATTTAAAGCGGGTAGCTCTATCTGGAGGGTTGTGTTTCTGACAACATGCTCCTTATTTTCATCATCCTTTGCTCGTTTCCCACACACTCCTGGTCTTGTAGTTTGCGATGTGGGGAGAGAAAGGGGAATGGACTCTGGCTGCCCTGCCTGTGCCCGCAGCCCTCCCCTGAGCTCCCGGAGGCCTGGCTCCACCAACTCCCAGCGTCTAACACATGTGTTGGCACATTGCAGGTGATCCATACATAGCTACTGATTGAGTGATAAAGAGGGGGCTCTCAAGGGAAAAAGAAATATATGCACGAATGGTATCTGAGCAACACCCCCAAAAGAGAAGCCGATTTGTAATGTTAGAAATAGCTGTTTCTGAGCATGATGGTTGAGATGTGGTGTTGTCAGCAGACATGCTTAGGAAAATAAAAATGCATAACAAGGGCTGAGATCGTAGCAATTAGAAGTGGAAGAGCTCTTAGTAGGTTTCAGCATTTGTTTTGAAGATGTGGAGACTGAGGTAGAAGGTGGAATAGAGGGTCTAAGGCCCTCCGGGCTGTGGTGGAGGAAACACAGCTGCAGCCCAGGTCTCCTGACCAAGCAGAGGCCTCTTCACCCAGCCCCGCTGGTCCCACTGTTAGGGGAAGAATTCCAGCACATTCCCGTGGGCATGGGTGACGGGACCTGCTACTGTGCGGGAGGCCCGGACCTCCGCAGACTTCCTTCCCCCCAGGAGAATCGCCCTCGGCACATTCTGTCGCTCTCATTTGAAAACATGTCTTGAACCGGAGAAGTTTCCTAGAGCTGTTTCAGAAACCACGGAGGGATGCTGGTAACAGCTGCCTGCGAGTGCACACACGTCACCACAAGCCAAATCACAGCCGCTGGGAGGCTCCAGTCCTGCAGAAAACAGCAACTCAGGAGACTGAGGAAACAGCTGGGGGTGGGGAATTAAACTGACCTCCTCAAAACTCACACGTTGAGAGCACAAGCTGGAATCACCCAAAGGAAGTGGGGCAGCCAGGGAGCCAGAGCCCTGAAGTCTCGCCAGGTAGGCGAGTAAACTAAAAACACGGCCCCATGCAAGGCTGGGCGAAAAGGCTGGGGGCACAGCTTCATCCTTCTGTCACTCTCCCTGGCTTCTCTGTCCAGTAGGCTTTACTCATGAATAACACACACCCTCCCATTATCTATATGGGGAATCATGGTGTAGGCGAAAATGCTCTGGGTTTGAATACAAATAGACCTGGGACAGAATCTTGCTGCGGGTGAACTTGGGTGAGTGGTGAAGCCGCAGTTTCCTGCTCTATAAAATGGGCATAATTAGAGCTGCCAGTTTGTCAAGGAGATTAAAGGAGACAGCTCCTGTGACTCCAGGTCGGTGCCCGGCAAGAGTCAGCGTGCAGTGACAGGTGGTTTGGCTAGTTTCGTCATCAGGATGGGTTTTAATGGACAGTGACCTTAGGGGTGCTCACACACATGGGGGTGGCTGACTGAGCACCAGGCCAACTGGCTCTCTGTCACCCTCCCCCTGGCATGGCTAGCCCATGCTCTCATGGAGCACACTGGCCACAGGTATGAGTAGTAAACTGACATCTTTGACTCTGATCATCCCTGAGTGCATGTGAGTTCATTGTTCTGCGGCAGTGGTCTGTACCAGTTCTCAAAAATGGAGTGTATCGCCAGGAAGTGTGTATCAAGTCATCGGGAAGACTCATTAACACACAGATTGTTGAGTCCTACCCCTGGAGTTTCTGATTCTGTAGGTCTGGGTGGACCCCAGACTCTTGCTTTTTTTTTAATTGAAGTATAGTTGATTTGCAATGTTGTGTTAGTTTTAGGTGTACAGCACAGTGATTCATTTATCCATATGTGTGTGTGTGTGTGTGTGTATACATTCGTTTTCGGATTCTTTTCCCTTATAGGCTATTACAAAATATTGGGTATAGTACCCTGTGCTATACAGTAGGTCCTTGTTGGTTATCTATGTTATGTATATAGTAGTGCGTATATGTTAATCCCAGCCTCCTAATTTACCCCCTGCCCCCACCCTGCATTTCTAACAAAAGTGTCCTGGTGCTGCTGGTGTGGGGTGTCCCCACTTTGAGGACCTGTTGGCCGAGCATAGGGGCCAAAAAAGCCCCTAGCCATCCCTCAGTCTAGAGTGTATCCTCATTACTTAGAAGCGAAAGGTGTGTGGGTCCCTCCTGCCACTCAGAGGGGCAAGTTACACTCTTGCCACAAATTCTGTGGGCACCAAAGTCATCTAACACCACTTTCACCTCTCTGCTTGCCAAGGTGCTTGTGAGGAAGGCAGAGGCTCCCTTATCCCCGTCCGGACCCCACTGAGCCTCAGACGAGGCAGGTTTAATGTCCACGTCTGCGTCCTCATCCGTAAAATGTGAAGCAGAAGTCCTGACCTCCCGCAGAGAGAGTGTTTGCAGACTGGTCGGAGGGTGACAGTTGGCCACAGTGGTTGTGGAATTTACAGATTTCTATTTATAGACTAAGAGGCGATCACCCTTCGGGCTGAAATGGATTTGTCATTGTCCTCCCGGGCCTCTCTTTCCACTTCGCCGATAGAGGGCACACACTGGACCGGTCTGTGAATTGATGGGGCAGGGGGGTGAGGGGGGCATCTCCAGGGGATATGACGGACTTGGTGGAATAGAGCCTACCTTTGCCTGTCCCTCCTCTGCTGGTGGAGAGGCTGTCCACTCACCCCACAGTACCGTCTTTTAGAAAGAGCTTCTCGCCTCAGCTCTGGCCCTTTGGAGGAGTGGACCTTGGCAGGCCTGGCGCTGTTTCCCAATCAGCTGGCCTCGCGAGCTGGGAGTGCAGTGGGACAGGCATCAGACGGGAGTGCTGAGTTCTCCCCGCCTCAGCTCTCAAAGCAGGGCCTCCAGCCACAAGCGGTGTGGTCTCTCTACGCTGGCCCTTTCCCTGTGTGCCATGATGGAAGCGGGCTGGAAAGCACCTGCTGTTGGCCATTTGGTCTGGACCATCTGGCAAGTGGGAGTTGCCTGAGGCAGAGCACGCAGGCTGGGGAGATGTCGGGGGGCGGGGAGAGTTCATTTCGGGACTGAATTACCTTTGTCTGGCACTTTCCTCTTGGGTGAGGCTCACAAGTCGGTGGCGGGACCAGCAGGAGAAGCAGCTTCCCACCGCCTGAATGAGGGAAAGCGTAGCTTTGTGATGATTTTCTAGGGGTTCTCCTGTGCAGACCCGGGCTCTGGTCCCTGCTGAGCATGTGTTCAAGGGGCAGGAAGACAGGCCTGAGCTCCGCTTAGATCAGAGTGGGGTGAAGGAAGCTCTCTAAATAGACTCAGAAACCAGATGGAGTCCCTCTTTATCTTTAAAAACCAATTTTGCCTCTGTACTCCATTCCAAGTTAGAGGGAGGGACGAGTTACCAGGGAGCATGAAATCGGAGATGACCATTAAGCCCTATTTCCTCCTACTTCCCTCTCCACCAGCGCTGGTCCTACCACCCTATTCATTCTCCCAAGGAGGCCTTCACTGACTGCAGTCCTGCCTCTGTGCCCTGCTTCCCCCCAGATGCTCGTGGGAATGTCGATAAACTGTAGAATCCCTAACAGGCAGAGAGAATGGGGAAGCAGGACCACCAGGGGCGAGAGACAGCAAGCCCTGATGAACTGGGCTGTTGTGTGAATTAGTTGTCCTTTGTTAGAAAAGGAGGAATTGCTACGAGTATGCGTTTCAGAGAAAAAGTTCCTTTCGTGCTTGTCTCCCACCTGACCAGGAGAGAGACTGTGCCTCCTTCATCTTTCAAGCCAAAATGCACATGTGGCAGTTTTCCTCTTAGCTGCACAGACGATCGCCTTTTTCAGATGCCTTGAATGCAGCCCGTTTCCCCAAATGAAGACATTGCCCACAGAAACTGGTCTCTGCGTGGGCTAAAAGGGCTCCACGTAAACCTAATGGTTTTCTCCCCTAGGTTGACAGAATCTAGCTTGGACTCTCCGACGCAGGCGCTATCAGGCTGGACGCGGGGCACTGTGGAGTCAACGAAGAAACCGAGGCTCCGTGCAGCATCTTTTGCCTTTGGTGCCGTCTGCATTTCTCTCTCGTTGGCATCAATGGTCATCGAATCCCCTGTGCTTTATTCACATTTCAGGGCTTGAAGAATCAGGCCCGGGTCAAGCTGAATATCGTGAGGTGTCCCCCAGTGACCACCGTGTTGATCAGGAGACCAGACCTTCGCTACCAGCTGGGGTTCAGTGTCCAGAACGGAATCGTAAGTGCAACCCCACACCTTTTCCAAACGTCTGACACACATAACCACGGCCCAGGGTTTGGGTTTTGGGGCTGTTCTTGAAAGCTGGTCATTTTCCAGAAAGAATCCAGCAAGGAAGGGACGAATGGTTGAAGGCAGACTCACTTCCTCCATGGGCAGAGAATTCTGTGCCTTCTGTGGGGGAAGAGAGGGACCCTCCCAGATCCATGTGCCCCAGAGCCCAGCGACTCTGTGATGCGCAGGGTGACCCTCCCAGCTGCCAGCTTGAGATAGTTTGAGGTACGCACCTTCCCAACCGCCCCCAGCCAGCAGCTTCCCAGGGCGGTGGGCGAAGAACCCTGGGGGCTGGGCTTCCAAACCCTTGGTGATACCAGTGCAGCCCAGGCTGAGAACACAGCCCTGTGGGTTATGCCTGAATGATCTCTGCCTTGCCTTTTTAACCTGAATTTGGCACTTGGGAGATAAAGAGTATTTTCATCACCTGGATGTCTGCCTTCAAATACTTCCTTTTTTTTCCCCTTTATTGTGATAAAACATACACAACATTAAGTTTGCCATTTAAACCATTTTTAAGCATACAGTTCAGTGCCTTTAAGTACATTCCAAAAGTGGTTGTGTCCATCAGTGCTATTTCCAGAACTTTTTCTTCATCCCAAACAAACTCCATAGTCAAGACTACTCCCTTTTTGTCCTGGTTTGCCTTGTTCTGGACTCATAGTAGTTCTGGGCTTTGGTGACAAATCTGTAACCTTCTTGATATTATAGATTTTGGATGTGCCCTCCTTCTCTCTGCATTCATCTTTGCAGATAGAAAAGCCCTATTCTTTTTCCTCCCTTAATTTTTTTTTTTATAAATTTATTTTATTTATTTATTTTTGGCTGCGTTGGGTCTTCGTTGCCACGCACGGGCTTTCTCTAGCTGCGGCGAGCGGGGGCTACTCTTCGCTGCGGTGCGTGGGCTTCTCAATGCGGTGGCTTCTCGTTGCGGAGCACGGGTTCCAGGCGTGCGGCCTTCAGTAGTTGTGGCTCGCGGGCTCTAGAGCGCAGGCTCAGCAGTTGTGGCGCACGGGCTTAGTTGCTCTGCGGCATGTGGGATCTTCCCCGACCAGGGATCGAACCTGTGTCCCCTGCATTGGCAGGCGGATTCTTAACCACTGCCCCGCCAGGGTAGTCCCCCTGCATAGGCTTTTAAAGAAAGGTACAGTCAGGAGTGAAAAAGTCAGCTCTGTAAATTCAAACCATGTTCTTTTGGGAAATTCCGATTGCTTTGTGTGTGAGGTAGGGGTGGCTATAGCCTGCAGCACTGAGCCCAGAGCCCTCCCCCAGCCTGCAGCCTCTGCCCACCGCAGTGCCTGGCTGCACTGAGACGAAAACCAGCCATGTTATCATTTCTGCCAGAGGGAGTTTGAACAAGAACCACTAAGTTGGGACAGCCAAAGGGAGCTTCTGCCTTCTAGCTGGCCACACTTTGGAACACGAAGTGGGATTCTAGCAGGTTCTAGCCCCATTTTAACTCAGGTAACTGTGACCCTAAAAAGTGGGCTGCTAGCATTACACAGTTCAGGGTTTGAGTCCCAGATAATACTAAACTGTGTTACACAGGCTGACAGTTTGAAAACATTGGCAGCTCTGTGACAGGCCCAAACAGCTTTTTTTTACCAAGACCGAGCTGGGATGAAAAGCACTCAGAATTCACTGTGCCGCGAAATCCAGTGACGTGCTGCGTCCCCTGTGCAGAGTGCGAGAACAAGGGGGCCATCTGGGCATCCAGAGTCCTAGCTCTTATAAAAAGAAACAAAGAGATGTAAATGTCCACAGCCTGACCATGGCAGCTCCTCAGAGATGACAGTGCTGGGGATGGGGGATTCTAGAAAAGATAGTCTCCCACCCCCACCCAGTTCCCTAGCAGGCGATGCAGGCCAGGGTGGGTAACTTGGCCTTTGACTCTGATAGATCTGCAGCCTCATGCGAGGGGGAATAGCGGAGAGAGGAGGTGTCCGCGTGGGACATCGCATCATTGAAATCAACGGGCAGAGCGTGGTCGCCACCCCACACGAGAAGATCGTGCACATCCTCTCCAATGCTGTTGGGGAGGTAAGGGAGAGTCGGGGGCTGGGGGTCCCCCTGGTGCGCTCGCCCCCTCCACGAAGCCCTCCTGAGTGTCCTTCCCTGTCCTCAGCACACCTCCACACTGAACAGTCTGTCTCGGACCAGAATTTAAACCTGGTAACGAGTGGTTATCTTAGAGCTGCTCCTCAAAATCCCGTCACGTCACCCTCAGCCTTCTCCTCTGGCATCACTTGCCCACCTCCTCTTTTTAGTTCTCCAATCTGGGCATCTTCTCGCCATAGCTGCCCAAGTTCTCTCCATTTTTCCCAGCTAATCCTGCCAAATGTGCCTGGAAGATTTTAAGTCAGATTCAAATCTAATCAACAGCTCCCCAGAGACAGTTCCCTGGTATGGCTGGGCAGGGGTCAGAACAGCTCTTCTGGGGCTGATTTCCTGCCGGGGGGAGGGAGGGAGGCAGGAGCAGCAAAACCCCACAGCAGTCCTACTGTTTTAAGGGTTTTGTCCTTTTGAAAAAACAAAAACAAAAAAACAGGCCTGGTGAGAGCAAGAGCTTTTGGGAAATAAACCACCTTACCTGGTTTTCATTGTCCACTCTCTGTCAACCCTAACTTTTTAGAAGCCCATGGATTCCGTACTTCCTGGAGGCCACTTGGGTCAGGCCCCTGTTAGGAATGGTGGGGGGATGAGGGGTGTACCTTCAAAGGCGTCCCACGGCAAGAGGTGCCGCCTCTCCCGCTAGCCCTGGGGCAGTGCCCACACAGCTCTCAGAGTCTCGGTCCCCCCGCTAAAGTGCGTTTCTGCCCTCAGATTCACATGAAGACTATGCCGGCTGCCATGTACAGACTGCTGACGGCCCAGGAACAGCCCGTCTACATCTGAAGCCACGCCCCCGCCCCCGGGCAGCATGCATGGAGGACTCTCCTCACTTGTGGTTGTGTTTCTCGTGCTACATCTGTGTGCCCACTGAGACATTCCCCTCTCATACCCAGCACTCGGTTTGACACAGAAGGAAAAGAATCCACAGAGACCTCCTTCTCTGTCTCTCTCTAGTTTGGTTTTTTTGTTGTTTTTAGCACCAGGGAAGTTTTGTATGCACTCCCTTGAGGCTGGAGAGCAGCCAGTATCCACCCAGAATCTGCCCAGGACCATCCTGAAGGGCCCTTGGGGGTCCTGAAGAGGGTTGTCACCGCTCAGGAAGGATCTTCCCTTCCCAAGAGGTGCAGACCTCTTAGAAGGAACTCCTAGGGGTGGTGAAGAAGCTGATTCAGCAGTGCCTATGATCCAACCACTGATCTCTGCTCTCTTCCAGTCAATTTCTGGGAATATGGTAGTAACAGGGAGGACCAGCCCGTGTCTTTACGGATATGCCTGCCCACCATGTACATGGGGCATCATACATTATTTCTGCCCAGAATTTCTGAGCCAACCTTATGCCTCTTCTGTAGTTTTAGTTTCAACATAATTGTGTTTTCTAATGCAAACCTTTTCACCCAGGATAGAAGGGGAACTGCCGTGGACAAGAATACCTTCGTGTTGCAGAGAACTGGGCGATTCCCAGGGCACCCTGGTTTCCCAAGGTTAGCAACCATTAGCTAAACACAGGCAGGTGCTTCCTGCCTCCTACATCACACGTACGTACACGGTCTCACTTGCATATATTTCAGCCTTCCCTCCTCCCTTCCGCCAGTGAGGTACCCAGAGCCCCTGGAAAACCCACGTCACCTCCATGTGAGGCCCCTTCCCCCAGCAGGTGAGGCCTGCAGGGACTGGTGAGCCCTGTCTGGAGAGAACCGCCCCTCTGAGGCTGAGGCCTGGCCCTGCCAGCACCGCCTTGGCTAGAAGTGTTCTGGTGGACTCCCCTCGTGCCTCCACCCGACACACACATCCCACACTGGGAGTCTGGGAGCGATGGACTGTTCCTCTTGAAGATGAGGCCCGGTGGAATCATGTTATGCTTCCTGGCCCAAGGTGGGACCAGCCTTGTTCTCCACTCAGGACCATGAGGCAGGATGTGACATTTGAGGGCCCAGAACAGTATATAAACCACAAAACTAAGGGGACAATCATGACCTCAAGCGATGCCTAAGAAGCCCCAAATGTGTTCCAGAAACATCTTGCTGCCTCCTGGGCCTGAGAAAGCTTTTATTTGGTGTGGAACATTACGTGTTTTATCAGGTGCCTCATGTCCATGGGTTTTGTCTCAGTTTGGTGCAGATGTTTTAGTAATATCATGATTCTGAGCCAGTTTTCACTTACTCTTGGTCCAAAGAGCATTTTGTTTTCATGTGGGTGGGGTGTGGCTTGGATTGGTTTTTGTTTTGTTTTGCTCGTGACCTCTGCAAAGACAGGGGAAGAGAAACTAATATATTTTGTGATATTAATATAGTCCCTCTTCTCAACATCTGCGTCATTTATGTTGTGTCCATGGAAGTAGGAACCCGGTGAGCACGTGTTGGACAGTATGGGTTTATATGTCGAATGGAGGGATTTCAGGGAGGGAGAAAGTGAATATGAAAAGGTTGGGAACAAGATACTTGTGCCAGAGAGCTGTGTGGTCAGTGCCCCTGGGATCTCTGTGCCATCTTGAGTTTTCTGCTTAGAGTCAGGAAAGCCGGTTGTTTCAGTGGCGTCAGTGGCTGGACTCCCAGTGTGACCGTGGGACAGGCCCTGCTGAAGAGTGGCTGTGCTGCCCGCATGTCCCCTTTAGGAAGGGGCTGCCCCTTCTCCGGGCTGGGCAGTCTGGGACCCCTGGTTGACTTTTGAGGACACTTAGCTGAATGCTGCTGGGAGACCAGCCCCAAGGCTGACCCACTGCAAACGTGAGGAGCCGGGAACCTCAGCTCCATTTACCAAACCGTAGTGTCTGATGACATATAATTAAATACTAAAGAGGCCTAAGTTCATCTTTCCTTTGCCAGAAGGAGCGGGTAAAGTAGGAATGAAGCGTTCTGGGTGGTATTTTCAGGCATGAGGAGCCTTGGGGAGTCACTGGAGAGAGGCTCATGCCATCTGCTCCCAGGGCGACCGCTTGAGCCGCCTGCCCGAGGGCCCATTCCGAGCCCCCGCAATCGGCCAGGGGACGGGAACCCCACCAGCATATCCCTGGGCAGCCTCCCACATAATTATATAAGGCTCTTCACCCAAAGGAGAGAAGAGACAGAATATACTTTCTATTGCTACTGCAGAAAAATCTTGGGAAGTTTGACAGGTGCTGAAAAGGCCAGTGTGGTGAACTCTCCTAGAAGGCTAACATTTCAGCATAAGATTACCCACCACGTACCTCTGTGTTCGTAAAAGTGGCTCCTCACGCCCAGATAGCGAATGTTTCCGGAGCTTGGTCCAGGTTCAGAGGGCTGTAGTGTATTCTTTTCCCTGCTCCCACTGGATGGAGGGAATCAGCCCACCTTTGGAAGTTAACCAAGGAGCCAGAATCTTAATAGTAACTGTTTTTGAAAGTCCCACGGGAAGTGGTGGTCTGTTTCCCTTCTGACATCCCAGTATATATAGTTACATATGTAAATATCTGAAATAGTTACATATGTAAATATCTGAAACCCCATGTAATGGGGAAGACTATGTACAGAACAGCCTTCCCAAACATGGCCCCGGGCAGAAAGCCACTCTTGCCACTTGGCTAGGACATGCTGGTGACTCAGCTTTGGGGACAGATTCCTAGATCCGTCGACCCCTCCTGGTCCAGCCAGGATGCACCAGAACCCACCCTGCCTCTGCCTTCTCAAATGTGAGCATTTCAGGGAGCCACCATCAGCCTTGGGTTCACGAGAGGACGAAGCCCCCAGAGACCAATGCCTGGAGCCTGCTCCCCTCACTGGAGCGGCTCCTCCAGGCCTGGAGCCCATCACGGGGCACTGGACTCCGAGTCCCTGCAGCCGGGTCTGCTTTCTGAACATTGCCCATCAGCACTGGCCTCAGAGAGTCCCAGAGTAACCTACTACCTCCCCATCACTCCCACCACCCCTTTTCACACCCGTCACCCCGTCCGCATGCAGAAGAGACCCACCCGCCCTTCTTGGGTCCCTCAGCCCAGCGGTGAGGCTGTTAACAATGTTTACAACCAAGGGCACCTCCTCTTAGGTGTGTTTACTCTCCCACTTACAAGGCCACTTGCTGGTTTGAGTTTCATGTCTGTCTGCTCCTTCCCTGGTTGAGTCCGACTTGAGCACACGACACTGATCTTACGTCCCGACCCTCCATCAAGGCAGTCGTGAGGACCGTGTGGGAAGGAAATTCCGTGTACATATTCAGCAGTCCCTAGAGTATGAACTTGTACTATTGTTCTGTAAAGAGGGTGAAAGAGAGCTTATTGTAAAGCGCTGGGAGAAGTATAGTATTGTATTTGTAACAATATGGTTCTTTGTATACACAAAACTCAATGATCTCTATATATAAATATAAATAAATATATAAATAAGATCTATATACACGTGAGCCTGGAATGTTGATGCCGCACACCCACTGAATGTACTTCCTCTGACAGTCTGGTCACCGGGCTGGCCCTCCCTCCCCTCCTCCATACCGTTTTGGGGGTTGTGATGTATTTAATGTGTTCTCTTCCTTTATTTAACTGAACGCTAATGTCTGTAAGAGTTGCTGCAACAATAAACAAGAACTTCACCTCTTGGCCTGGGCTGAGTGTCTTAACTGTTTCGGGGGTGGGACAAAACTGTAAGTGGGGGAAAGATGTCGTCGTCCCAAAAGGCCACCTCCTACCCATCCCGTGGGACCTGCTCACAGCCCAGAAACCATTTCCTAAACGGACAGGTTCTGTGAAACCAACACAGCTGTAAAACACAATAGGCTGTGTCTTTTTGAATTACGGTTTTCTCAGGGTATGTGCCCAGTAGTGGGATTGCTGGCTCGTATGGTACTTCTATTTTTAGTTTTTTAAGGAACCTCCATACTGTTCTCCATAGTGGCTGTATCAATTTACATTCCCACCAACAGTGCAAGAGGGTTCCCTTTTCTCCACACCCTCTCCAGCACTTATTGTTTGTAGATTTTCTGATGATGTCCATTCTAACTGGTGTGAGGTGACACCTCATTGTAGTTTTGGTTTGCTTTTCTCTAATAATTAGTGATGTTGAGCATCTTTTCACTTACCTCTTGGCCATCTGTATGTCTTCTTTGGAGAAATGTCTATATAGGTCTTCTGCCCATTTTTTGATTGGGTTGTTTGTTTTTTGGACATTGAGCTGCATGAGCTGTTTGTATATTTTGGAGATTAATCCTTTGTCCGTTGATTCATTTGCAAATATTTTCTCCCATTCTGAGGGTTGTCTTTTCATCTCGTTTATAGTTTCCTTTGCTGTGCAAAAGCTTTTAAGTTTCATTAGGTCCCATTTATTTATTTTTTGTTTTTATTTCTATTTCTCTAGGAGGTGGGTCAAAAAAGATCTTGCTGCAATTTATGTCAAAGAGTATTCTGCATATATTTTCCTCTAAGAGTTTTATTGTGTCTGGCCTTATATTTAGGTCCTTAATCCATTTGGAGTTTATTTTTGTGTATGGTGTTAGGGAGTGTACTAATTTCATTCTTTTACATATAGCTGTCCAGTTTTCCCAGCACCACTTATTGAAGAGGCAGTCCTTTCTCAATTGTATATCCTTGCCTCCTTTGTCATAGGTTAGTTGACAGTAGGTGCGTGGGTTTATCTCTGGGCTTTCTATCCTATTCCATTGATCTATATTTCTGTTTTTGCGCCAGTACAATACTGTCTTGATTGCTCTAGCTTTGTAGTATATTCTGAAGTCAGGGAGTTTGACTCCTCCAGCTCCATTTTTTTTTTTCCTCAAGATTGCTTTGACCATTCAGGGTCTTCTGTGTCTCCATACGAATTTTAAGATTTTTTGTTCTAGTTCTGTGAAAAATGCCATTGGTAATTTGATAGGGAGTGCATTGAATCTGTACATTGCTTTGGGTAGTATACTCATTTTCACAATATTGATTCTTCCAATCCAAGAACGTGGTATATCTCTCCATCTGTTTGTGTCTTCTTTGATTTCTTTCATCAGTGTTTTATAGTTTTCTGAGTACAGGTCTTTTACCTCCTTAGGTAGGTTTATTCCTAGGCATTTTTATTCTTTTTGTTGCAGTGGTGAATGGGATTGTTTCCTTAATTTCTCTTTCTGATCTTTCGTTGTTAGTGTATAGGAATGCAAGAGATTTCTGTGCATTAATTTTGTATCCTGCAACTTTACCAAATTCATTGATTAGCTCTAGTAGTTTTCTGGTGGCTGTGTATAGTATCATGTCATCTGCAAACAGTGACAGTTTTACTTCTTCTTTTCCAATTTGGATTCCTTTTATTTCTTTTTCTTCTCTGATTGCCATGGCTAGGACTTCCAAAACTATGTTGAGTAATAATGGCATATATCCAGAGAAAACCATAATTCAAAAAGACACATGCACCCCAATGTTTACTGTAACACTGTTTACAATAGGCAGGTTATGGAAGCAACCTAAATGTCCATCGACAGATGAATGGATAAAGAAGTTGTGGTACATATATACAATGGAATATTAGCCATAAAAAGGAACGAAGTTGAGTCATTTGTAGAGATGTGGATGGACCTAGAGACTGTCATATATAGTGAAGTAAGTCAGAAAGAGAAAAACAAATATATTAACGCATATTTGTGGAATCTAGAAAAATGGTACAGATGCACTGGTTTGCAAGGCAGAAATAGAGACAAAGATGTAGAGGACAAACATATGGACACCAAGGGGGGAAAGGGGGGCATGGGATGAACTGGGAGATTGGGATTAATGTATATACACTAATACATATAAAATAGATAACTAATGAGAACCTGCTGTATAGAAACTAACACAACATTGTAAAAGAACTATACCCCAATAAAAAATAAATTCATCTGTATACCACAACTCAGAAAACTTACGTATAAGAGAAAAAAAAAAAACCTAATAGGCTGTGTCACCTGTTAAAGCCGATACTCCACAGTCTTGTCAGCCTCCCTGGAGTACTCTGAATGGGAGAGAGGAGCCCTCTGGACTTCTAAGGGAAGGAAGAGAAATAGAGGTTAATTACCTCCCTCAAGAAATGTCCAATAGGGGAGGTAGCCTTGGTTAAGTGGATAGTGGAAGGGAAGCTCTGCCCTGTCCCGTTTCCCCCGCTTGGCCTGGCTGAAGGCTCTTGTGGTGCTCTCTACAATTCTGCTTTTTAAGCTTGCTGGGCATGACTTCCCTGCTGCCAATGATGGGCTCGGGGCACCCAGTTCCCCAACACAGAGTATCTAGCCATGTTTCTAAAGCAAAATGCCCTTAATGCTTCTCCTCTATGGACACAACTGCCCAGTCTTCCCTCTATAAAGCCTAGTCCCAGCTCCTGAGGGTCCATGAGTTAGGGCTGCTGAAAGAATGTGGCCATTCTGGCTGTCCTGCAGCCTGTGTCCATTCTGGCTGTCATGCAGCCTGGCCCCAGGGGCTCCCTCCCCTCCTTTCTCCCCTCTCACAGAAGGCAGATCTCACCACATAGGATGCCTGCTGTCAAGGAAATCAGAAAGAAAACACATCTTACTGATGTGTGGAGAAGTTACAACTTGAAAAATGACCAACAGCCTGTCTTTAAGTACCTTCTATGTGCCAGACACTGTTCCAGCACTTTACACAGATTAACTCAGTTAATCCTCACAGCACCTGAAAGAGGTAGATGCCACTAGTATGCCCATTTTGTCGATGAGGAAACTGAGGCACAGAGAATTCAAAGACTTATGTTTATTTTTCCAACGGCTCCCAACTGTGCTAGGACTTCCCGTTCTGTCACAGCTGATGAACTCATCATTATACTTTTTGGTCTCTTGGTTCTTACACTGTTTTCTTTCCAGGTTTCTATCTTTTGCAAACCTCAATTCCTACTCAATCAAAGCTGCCTCACCTCTTAAAGACTTAAACGTAAGACATGACACCATAAAACTCCTAGAAGAGAACATAGGCAAAACATTCTCTGATGTAAATCGTACCAATGTGCTCTTAATTTGGTCACCCAAGGCAACAGAAATAAAAACAAAAATAAACAAATGGGACCTAATCAAACTTACAAGTTTTTGCACGACAAAGGAAACCATAAACAGAACAAAAAGACAACCCACAGAATGGGAGAAAATATTTGCAAACAATGCGACCAACAAGGGCTTAATTTCCAAAATATACAAACAGCTCATACACCTCAACAACAAGAAACCAAACAACCCTATCCAAAAATGGGCTGAAGACCTAAACAGACATTTCTCTGAAGAAGCAATACAGATGGCCAATAGGCACATGAAAAGATGCTCAACATCACTAATTATTAGAGAAATGCAAATCAAAACTGCAGTGAGGTACCACCTCACACCAGTCAGAATGGCCATCATTAAAAAGTCTACAAACAACAAATGCTGCAGAGGGTGTAGAGAAAAGGCAACCCTCCTAACTGCTAGTGGGAATGTAAGTTGGTGCAGCCACTGTGGAAAACAGTATGGAGGTTCCTCAGAAAACTAAAAATAGAGTTACCATATGATCCAGCAATCCCACTCCTGGGCATATATCCAGATAAAACTATAATTCAAAAAGATACATGCACCCCTATGTTCATAGCAGCATTATTCACAATAGCGTAGACATGGAAACAACTTAAATGTCCATCAACAGATGAATGGATAAAGATGTGGTATATGTATATAATGGAATACTACTCAGCCATAAAAAAAGAACAAAATGGGGCTTCCCTGGTGGCTCAGTGGTTAAAAATCCACCTGCCAATGCAGGGGTCATGGGTTCGAGCCCTGGTCCAGGAAGATCCCACATGCCTTGGAGCAACTAAGCCCGTGTGCCACAACTACTGAGCCTGCACTCTAGAGCCCACGAGCCACAACTACTAAAGCCTGCCCGCCTAGAGCCCGTGCTCCGCAACAAGAGAAGCCACCACAATGAGAAGCCCACGCACCGCAACAAAGAGTAGCCCCTGCTCACCGCAACCAGAGAAAAGCCTGCATGCAGCAATGAAGACCCAAAGCAGCCAAAAAATAAAATAATAAATTTATTTTAGAAAAAGAACAAAATAATGCCATTTTCAGAAACATGGATGCAACTAGAGATTATCATACTAAGTGAAGTAAGTCAGAAAGAGAAAGACAAATACCATATGCTATCACTTCTACATGGAATCTAAAATATGACACAAATGAACCTATCTATGAAACAGAAATAGAATCATGGACATAGAGAACAGACTGGTGTTTGCCAAGCGGGAGGGGGTTGGGAAGGATGCAGTGGGAGGTTGGGGTTAGCAGATGTAAGCTATTATAGAATGGATAAAGAACAAGATCCTACTGTAGAGCACAGAGAACTATATTCAGTATCCTATGATAAACCATAATGGAAAAGAATATTTTTAAAATGTATATATGTGTATAATGGAATCACTTTGCTGTATAGTAGTTAATTATCACAACACTGTAAATCAACTATACTTCAATTAAAAAAAGAAAAGAGCTGCCCCAACTCCAGGCTAGACTTTGGCTCCAGGTTCTGGGGGCGGGGCTTAGCTTTCCCCCATCTCCCTCCCTCTCTGCATGACCCCTGTAAGGAAAGGTCATGGGTGGGAGCTGGGCAGAGATCTCCCAACTTTAGATGCTGGGCTTGGAAAGGTCACAGGCCTCTCCCTGTCTGGGTCCTTCTGCTGATCCAGTTCATTGACTAGGGACTCCACGTAGACAAACGGTGAGCAGTCCCCAGGCACTGGGGGTCCCTCCAGCCCTCAACCCCATCTTCCCACTGGCCCCTCAGGCCACAGTACTCTAAAGTTTACACATCCTCAACCCAATCTGTGTCCCCAGCAAGTCTGCAGCCCCCAGTCCCATCAGCCAGCAAACTCGTGTGACATCCATTTCCCTCATCCCTCAGAGGACATGTGGCCAGAGACCCTTGACCTCTCTCACTTGGCCATCCCATGAACCATGTCTCCACCAACAATGCTTTCCACCAGCCAGTCCCTCAGATAAGATGGTCACCAGTGTGGGGGGAGGGCTGGGGCACCCAAACTTCACAAGTGATCCTCTTGGGGTTCGCCTCCCTTGGCTTGGGGCAGGAGAAATACTTCTTTCCTCACCCCATGAGAAGAAGGGATGTAAAGACGACCTCCTTTCCTACATTCTGCCCTCCCCCGAATGGCAGCACCCTGCCGCGATCCTCATGTCGCCAGGATGACGTGGGAGCGGCAGCTGGTGATGGATCCTCTTCTTTGGCACCTCTAAGAAAGCCCCCTGGAGGTGTGCTGTCCCCTGCGGGTGGTGTCTGCCCCCGTGGCTGAGGCTGCCTCTACCACAGATAAGACCTCATGCTTTCCCCTCTCAGCTTTTATCTCTGCTGCAACTGCAGAAGAGAGAAAAAATCCACCCAACCATTGCAATGCACACAGAACCATTCATTGAGAACCATCACAGAACTTTCACTTTAGTCTTTCGTCTCTAATTTCCCCTTATACCACGATCTCAGTTACTTAACCCCTCGGAGCTTGTTTCCTCATCTGCAAAATGGCATCTACCTCGTGGGGACTATGTGAGGATCAGGGGCCCCAGAGATCCAGGTCTTCATAAGCTCCCCCAGGATTTGCATGTCCCCGGACTGTACAAGCAGTGGCCACGACTCAGGAGGGCCCCCAACGCTGTGAGAGTATATGCTGTTGGTGTCTCCACTTAGTTCAGGGGACACCAGCACACCTGCAGCCCCAGCCTAGCTTGCTTGTAGAGCACTATGAACTACTAATTCATTTAATTTTCCATAAATGCAGATTTTAGTTCCTAGTAAACACTTCTGGAATGTCAATGCATAATTTTAAAAGTCAAAAATCTGACTCTCAAGTGCAAATCAAAACTACACTGAGGTACTACCTCACACTAGTCAGAATGGCCATCATTAAAAGCTCTATAAGTAACAAATGCTGGAGAGGGAAAAGGGAAGCCTCCTGCACTGTTGGTGCAGCCACTGTGGAAAACAGTATGGAGGTTCCTCAGAAAACTAAAAATATTGATAGAACTACCATATGATCTAGGAATCCCACTCCTGGGCATATATGCAGACAAAACTCTAATCCAAAAAGATACATGCACCCCTATGTTCATAGCATCACTATTCACAATAGCCAAGACATGCAAACAACCTAAATGTCCATCAACAGATGAATGGATAAAGACAATGTGGTATATATACAATGGAATACTACTGAGCCATAAAAAAGAAAGAAATAATGCCATTTGCAGCAACATGGATGCAACTAGAGATTATCATACTAAGAAAGAAACATACCATATGATATCACTTATATGTGGAATCTAAAATATGACACAAATGAACCTAACTATGAAAGAGAAACAGAATCATGGACATAGAGAACAGACTGGTGGTTGCCAAGGGGGAAGGGGTTGGGGGAGGGATGGAGTGTGAGGTTGGGGTTAGCAGATGTAAACTATTATATATAGATTGGATAAACAACAAGGTCCTACTGTATAGCACAGAGAACTCTATTCAATATCCTGTGATAAACCATAATGGAAAAGAATATTAAAAAAGAATGTATCTATATATCTATATATGTATAACTGAATCACTTTGCTGTACAGCAGAAATTAACACAACATTGTAAACCAACTATATTCAATAAATAATTAAAAAACAAAAATCTAACTCATACAAATATAGAATGAACACATTAAAGATTTATTAATTATTTATGATGAAACAAGTAAGATGGTAAAGCTGTTCAAAAGAGTATTTTGAAGAACTAAGTATTTACAGATTTTTAAAAAAGGAATTAGAATGAAATTACTAGGTTAGATATAATTGGTATGTCCTTTAAGGACCTACAACTATAACTTTGGGATTATCTTTTCTAAGCAAAAATCATTTGCATCTCTAGTTGGGGGTAGAAGGAGAACTGTTGGATGATAATAAATGCTATACAGAAAAATAAAGCACAGAAAAGGAACTGAAAGCAGGGATTCGAACAGATATTTGGGCACCCATGTTCATAGCAGCATTATACACAATAGTCAGAATGGAAGCAACACAAGTACCTAACAAAGGGTTAGTCAATAAACAATGTGGTATACATATAAAATGGAATATGATACAGCCTTTAAAAGGAAGCAAAGTCTGACACATGCTACAACATGGAAGAAGCCTTAATACAACTATGCCAAGTGAAATAAGCCAGTCACAAAGGGACAAATACTTCATGACCTCACTTTAAGGAGATATCTAGAGAAGACAAATTCATAGAGACAGAAAGAAGAATGGTAGTTGCTACAGGCTGGGGGAGGGCAGAATGGGGGGTTTTTGTTTAATGGGTATGGAATTTCCATTTGAGAAGATGGGAAAAGTCATGAAGACGGGTGGTGGTTATGGCTGCACAACAGTGGGAATGTCCTAATGCCACAGAACTTTACACTTAAAAATGGTTAGATCTAGGAGCTTCAAGATGGCAGAAGAGTAAGACGTAGAGATCACCTTTCACCCCACAAATACATCAGAAATACATCTACATGTGGAACAACTCCTACAGAACACCTACTGAATGCTGGCAGAAGACCTCAGACCTCCCAAAAGGCCAGAAACTCCCCACATACCTGGGTAGGGCAAAAGAAAAAAGAAAAAACAGAGACAAAAGAATAGGGATGGGACCTGCACCAGTGGGAGGGAGCTGTGAAGGAGGAAAGGTTTCCACACACTAGAAGCTCCTTCACGGGCAGAGACTGCGGGTGGCGGAGGGGGAAGCTTCGGAGCCACGGAGGAGACTACAGCCAACAGGGGTGCGGAGGGCAAAGCGGAGAGATTCCCGCACAGAGGATCGGTGTCGACCGGCACTCACCAGCCCGAGACGCTTGTATGCTCACCCGCGTGGGTGGGTGGGGGCTGGGTGCTGAGGCTCGGGCTTCGGAGGTCGGATCCCAGGGAGAGGACTGGGGTTGGCTGCGTGAACACAGCCTGCAGGGGGCTAGTGCGCCACAGCTAGCCGGGAGAGAGTCCGGGAAAAGGTCTGGAGCTGCCTAAGAGGCAAGAAACCATTGTTTCGGGGTGCGCAAGGAGAGGGGATTAAGAGCGCCACCTAAGCGAGCTCCAGAGAGTGGGGCAAACCACAGCTATCAGCGCGGACCCCAGAGACGGGCATGAGAAGCTAAGGCTGCTGCTGCCGCCACCAAGAAGCCTGTGTGCAAGCACAGCTCACTATCCACACCGCCCCTCACGGGAGCCTGTGCAGCCCGCCACTGCCAGGGTCCCGGGATCCAGGGACAACTTCCCCGGAAGAACGCATGGCGCACCTCAGGCTGCTGCAACGTCATGGTGGCCTCTGCCGCCGCAGGCTCGCCCCGCACTCCGTACCCCTCCCTCCCACCCCGCCTGAGTGAGCCAGAGCCCCCGAATCAGCGGCTCCTTTAACCCCGTCCTGTCTGAGCGAAGAACAGACGCCCTCAGGCGACCTACACACAGAGGCGAGGCCAAATCCAAACCTGAACCCCAGGAGCTGTGCAAACAAAGAAGAGAAAGGGAAATTTATACCAACAGCCTCAGGAGCAGCCTCAGGAGCGGATTAAATCTCGACAATCAACTTGATGTACCCTGCATCTGTGAAATACCTGAATAGACAACGAATCATCCCAAATTGAGGAGGTGAACTTTGGAAGCAACGATATATATATATTTTTTTTCTCCTTCTCTTTCTCTTTTTGTGAGTGTGTATGTGTATGCTTCTGTGTGTGATTTTCTCTGTATAGCTTTCTTTTTACCATTTGTCCTAGGGTTCTTTCTCTCCGATTTTTTTTTTGTTTTTAAGTATAGTTTTTAGCTCTTCTTATCATTGGTGGATTTCTTTTTTGGTTGGGTTGATCTCTTCCTTTTCTCTTTTTTATTACTTTTTAACTTTTTAAAATAATTATTATTTATTTTTTTATCTTAATAACTTTTATTTTATTTTATTTCATTTTATCTTCTTTCTTTTGACCTTTTATTCTGAGCCGTGTGGATGACAGGCTGTTGGTGCTCCAGCCAGGTGTCAGGGCTGTGCCTCTGAGGTGGAAGAGCCAAGTTCAGAACATTGCTCCACCACTGACCTCCCAGCTACATGTAATAAACAGACGGCAAAAATCTCCCAGAGATCTCCATCTCAATGCCAAGACCAAGTTCCACTCAATGACCAGCAAGCTACAGTGCTGGACAGCCTATGCCAAACAACTAGGAAGACATGAACACAGCCCCATCCATTAGCACAGAGGCTGCCTAAAATCGTACTAACGTCACAGACACCCAAAAACACACCACCAGACGTGGACCTGCCAACCAGAAAGACAAGATCCAGCCTCATCCACCAGAACACAGGCACTAGTCCCCTCGACCAGAGGTTTGTGTAGATTAAAGGTCTGCCCAGCAGAGCAACATGCAGCTCTACCCACCACCAGTCCCTCCCATAAGGAAGCTTGCACAGGACTCTAAGATAGACTCAATCACCGGAGAGTAGACAGCAGAAGCAAGAAGAACTACAATTCTGCAGCCTGTGGAAGGAAAACCACATTCACAGAAAGAGAGAGAAAATGAAAAGGCTGAGGACTTTATACCAGATCAAGGAACAAGATAAATCCCCAGAAAAACAACGAAATAAGGTGGGGATAGGCAACCTTCCAGTAAAAGAATTCGGAATAATGATAATGAAGATGATCCAAGACCTTGGAAAAAGAATGGACGCAAAGATAGAGAAGATGCAAGAAATGCTTAACAAAGACCTAGAAGAATTAAGGAACAAACACCTAGAAGAATTAAAGAACAAACAAACAGAGATGAACAATACAATAACTGAAATGAAAAATACACTAAAAGGAATCAGTAGCAGAATAACTGTGGCAGAAGAATGGATAAGTGACCTGGAAGACAGAAAGGTGGAAATCACTGCCATGGAACAGAATAAAGAAAAAGAATGAAAATAAATGAAGACACCCTAAGAGACCTCTGGGACAACTTTAAACGCAACAACATTCACATTATAGGGGTCCCAGATGGAGAAGAGAGAGAGAAAGGACCCGAGAAAATATTTGAAGAGATTATAGTCGAAAACTTCCCTAGCATGGGAAAAGAAATAGCCACAGAAGTCCACGAAGCACAGAGAGTCCAAGGCAGGATAAACCAAAGGAGAAAAATGCCGAGACACACAGTAATCAAATTGACAAAAATTAAAGACAAAGAAAAATTACTGAAAGCAACAAGGGAAAAATGACAAATAACATACAATGGAACTCCCATAAGGTTAACAGCTGATTTCTCAGCAGAAAATCTACAAGCCAGAAGGGACTGGCATGATAAATTTAAAGTGATGAAAGGGAAGAACCTACCACCAAGAGTACTCCACCCAGCAAGTATCTCATTCAGATTTGACGGAGAAATCAAAAGCTTTACAGACAAGCAAAAGCTAAGAGAATTCAGCACCACAAAACCAGCTCTACAACAAATGCTAAAGAAACTTCTCTAAGTGAGAAACACAAGAGAAGAAAAGGACCCACCAAGACAAACCCATAACAATTAAGAAAACAGTAATAGGAACATACATATCAGTAATTACCTTAA
This sequence comes from Globicephala melas, assembly GCF_963455315.2. Taxonomy (NCBI): domain Eukaryota; kingdom Metazoa; phylum Chordata; class Mammalia; order Artiodactyla; family Delphinidae; genus Globicephala; species Globicephala melas. The sequence goes on from NC_083319.1 coordinate 50,063,522, forward strand.
ACGTGAATGGATTAAATGCTCCAACCAAAAGACACAGGCTCGCTGAATGGATACAAAAACAAGACCCATATATATGCTGTCTACAAGAGACACATTTCAGACCTAGGGGCACATACAGACTAAAGTGAGGGGATGGAAAAATATGTTCCATGAAAATGAAAATCAAAAGAAAGCTGGAGTAGCAATACTCATATCAGATAAAATAGATTTTAAAATAAAGAATGTTACAAGAGACAAGGAAGGACACTACATAATGATCAAGGGATCAATCCAAGAAGATATAACAATTATATATGTACCCAACATAGGAGCACCTCAATATATAAGGCAACTGCTAACAGCTATAAAAGAGGAAATCGACAGTAACACAATAATAGCGGGGGACTTTAACACCTCACATATACCATTGGAGATCATCCAGACAGAAAATTAATAAGGAAACACAAGCTTTAAATGACACTATAGACCACATAGATTTAATGGATATTTATAGATATTCCATCCAAAAACAGCAGATTACATGTTCTTCTCAATGGCACACGGAACATTCTCTGGGATAGATCACATCTTGGGTCACAAATAAAGCCTCAGTAAATTTAAGAAAACTGAAATCATATCAAGCAGCTGTTCTGACCACAATGCTATGAGATTAGAAATCAATTACAGGGAAAAAAACATAAAAAACACAAACACATGAAGGTTAAGCAATACGTTACTAAATAACCAAGAGATCACTGAAGAAAGAAAAGAGGAAATCAAAAACTACCTAGAGACAAATGACAACAAAAACATGACGATCCATAACCTATGGGATGCAGCAAAAGCAGTTCTAAGAGGGAAGTTTATAGCAATACAAGCCTACCTCAAGAAACAAGAAAAATCTCAAATAAACAATCTAACCTTACACCTAAAGGAACTACAGAAATAAGTACAAACAAAACCCAAAGTTAGTAGAAGGAAAGAAATCATAAACATCAGAGCAGAAATAAATGAAATAGAAACAAAGAAAACAATGGCAAAGATCAATAAAACTAAAAGCTGGTTCTTTGAGAAGATAAACAAAATTGATAAACCATTAGCCAGACTCAAGAAAAAGAGGGAGAGGACTCAAATCAATAAAATTAGAAATGAAAAAGGAGACGTTGTAACAGACACCACAGAAATACAAAGCATCCTAAGAGACTACTACAAGCAACTCTATGCCAATAAAATGGACAACCTGGAAAAAATGGACAAATTCTTAGAAAGGTATAACCTTCCAAGAACTGATCCAGGAAGAAATAGAAAATATGAACAGATCAATCACAAGTAATGAAATTGAAACTGTGATTAAAAATCTTCCAACAAACAAAAGTCCAGAACCAGATGTCATCAGAGGTGAATTGTATCAAACATTTAGACAAGAGCTAACACCCAACCTTCTCAAACTCTTCAGAAATTTTCAGGGGAAGGAACACTCCCAAACTCATTCTATGAGGCCACCATCACCCTGATACCAAAATCAGACAAAGATACTACAGAAAAAGAAAATTAGAGACCAATATCACTGATGAATATAGATGTAAAAATCCTCAACAAAATACTAGCAAACAGAATTGAACAACACATTAAAAGGCTCATACACCATGATCAGGTGGGGTTTATCCCAGGGATGCAAGGTTTCTTCAATATACACAAATCAATCAATGTGATACACCATATTAACAAATTGTAGAATAAAAATATGATCATCCCAATAGATGCAGGAAAAGCTTTTGACAAAATTCAACACCCATTTATGATAAAAAGTCTCCAAAAAGTGGGCATAGAGGGAATCTATCTCAACATAATAAAGGCTGTATATGACAAACCCACAGCAAACATCATTCTCAATGGTGAAAAACTAAAAGCATTTCCTCTAAGATCAGGAACAAGACAAGGATGTCCACTCTCACCACTATTACTCAACATAGTTTTGGAAGTCCTAGACACAGCAATCAGAGAAGAAAAAGAAATAAAAGGAATGCAAATTGGAAAAGAAGAAGTAAAATTGTCACTGTTTGAAAATGACACGATACTACACATAGTGAATCCTAAAGATGCCACCAGAAAACTACTAGAGCTAATCAATGAATTTGGTAAAGTTTCAGGATACAAAATTATGCACAGAAATCTCTTGCATTCCTATACAGTAACAATGAAAGGTCAGAAAGAGAAATTAAGGAAACAATCCCATTCACCATTGCAACAAAAAGAATAAAATACATAGGAATGAACGTACCTAAGGAGGTAAAAGACCTGTACTCAGAAAACTATAAAACACTGTTGAAAGAAATCAAAGATGATATAAACAGATGGAGGTATAAACCATATTCTTGGATTAGAAGAATCAATATTGTGAAAATGACTATACTACCCAAAGCAGTCTACAGATTCAATGCAAATCCTATCAAATTACCAGTGGGATTTTCTACAGAACTAGAACAAAAAAATCTTAAAATTTGTATGGAGACACAAAAGACCCCGAATAGCCAAAGCAGTCTTGAGGGAAATTAAAAGAGCTGGAGGAATCAGACTTCCTGACTTCGGATTATACTACAAAGCTACAGTAATCAAGACTATATGGTACTGGCACAAAAACAGAAATATAGATCAATGGAAGGAGACAGAAAGCCCAGAGATAAACCTACGTACCTATGGCTAACTCATCTATGACAAAGGAGGCAAGGATATACAATGGAGAAAAGACAGTCTCTTCAGTAAGTGGTGCTGGGAAAACTGGACAACTACCCGTAAAAGAATGAAATTAGAACACTCCATAACACCATACACAAAAATAAACTCAAAATGGATTAGAGATCTAAATGTAAGACCAGACACTATAAAACTCTTAGAGGAAAACATCGGCAGAACACTCTATGACATAAATCACAGCAAGATCCTTTTTGATCCACCTCCTAGAGAAGTGGAAATAAAAACAAAAATAAACAAATGGGACCTAATGAAACGTCAAAGCTTTTGCACAGCAAAGGAAAACATAAACAAGACGAAAAGACGACCCTCAGAATGGGAGAAAATATTTTCAAATGAAGCAAATGACAAAGGATTAATCTCCAAAATTTACAAGCAGCTCATGTAACTCAATATCACAAAAACAAACAACCCAATCCAAAAATGGGCAGAAGACCTAAATAGACATTTCTCCAAAGAAGATATACAGATTGCCAACAAACACATGAAAGGATGCTGAACATCACTAATCATTAGAGAAATGCAAATCAAAACTACAGTGAGGTATCACCTCACAGCAGTCAGAATGGCCATCATCAAAAAATCTATAAAGAATAAATGCTGGAGAGGCATTTATTGGAGAAAAGGGAACACTCTTGCACTGTTGGTGGGAATGTAAATTGATATAGCCACTAGGGAGAACGGTATGGAGGTTCCTTAAAAAACTAAAAATAGAAGTACCATACGACCCAGCAATCCAACTACTGGGCATTTACCCTGAGAAAACCATAATTCAAAAAGTTTTATGTACAACAATGTTCATTGCAGCTCTATTTACAACAGCCAGGACATGGAAGCAACCTAAGTGTCCATCGACAGATGAATGGATAAAGAAGATCTGGCACATATATACAATGGAATATTACTCAGCCATAAAAAGAAACAAAACTGAGTTATTTGTAGTGACGTGGATGGACTTAGAGTCTGTCCTACACAGTGAAGTAAGTCAGAAAGAGAAAAACAAATACCGTATGCTAACAGAGATATATGGAATCTAAAGAAAAATAAGTTTATGAAGAACCTAGGG